>NC_092814.1:32997500-33631250 GCF_023375885.2 Dermacentor andersoni | reverse complement strand
ACTGCAGTTGTTGAAAGTATGCGTGAAGCTAAATGCGCCTAAACAACACCATGACTTAAACGATGCTTCAGCAACTTAGCGGTATCGAAGCGTTGTGATCATAGTAAAAGCTGTTGCAAACTTGTATTGCAATTCTAGAGCTTTAGCGTTGTTCTTCTGCGCGACCTATTTGTGAAACACAATATGCGTGGTTGACGTTTTTGAAGAGCTGAAGGAGATAATAAAGTTCACAAGGAACTGTTTCGGTGAAAATAAAACGTGCTTGACTACTTCACTGGAGCTTTGCAAGTATTCGAAAGAAATGTATGTGTAAAAAAAGAAAAAAGCGGGCAGATCCCACGCCCTGTGGGAATCTATGTTACGCGAAGCAGTGTGCAGGGAGCCTACCAAGTTAACGAAACGACCAAGACGTATGCGGCTGTTTCGTGACCTATATGACACGCATGTCATGACCTATCATTTATGTTCGCCACACACTCTTGTCATAATGTGCCGATTTTGGTACATACCAAGTTAATGAAACGACCATGGGAGCACCAAGACGTAGGCGGCTGTTTCATTACCTATATGACACATGTCATGATATTCATGTCGTGACCGATCATTTATGTTTGTCATACACTCTTGTCATGCTATACCAATTTTGGTACATACCAAGTTAACGAAACGACCATGGGAGCACCATGACGTAGGCAGCTAGATAGATACTGTCAAAGTGGCAAACGTTCGCCAAGAAATGCTTCGCATTTAAAAATTGTTGGCTGGGTGCCGCCATAATATTACATTTTAGGACTAGGATAGCTCTTTCTTATGTTATGAAAGGATTGAAAAGCTCACCACTAGCATATTTGACTACTTGAGCATATTACATAGGATTAGGAGTCCTATATGTGTCTCATACAGCACACATGCAGTAATTAATGAAAGTATGATCAGGTAATTTCTTTTTGAGCCCACAAAGTATCAATGCTGTACATATCACCTTCAGGTGCCACATTTGTTACAAGTGCTAATGAAAATAATGATGCTTGAAATGTGTTACATGATATGTAAAGATACTTCTGCTGCAAAATCGCTTAATATCATCAAAGTATTTTAGAAAAGAGAACTAACTTTTCTTTCTGTTTCTTTTCCTTCATCTTCCCTTTCTTTTGCCGCTTCTTTCTGTAATTGTTTATATCATGCAAATCATAATGTCATGGTGTTTTCCAATCACATGTCTTGTGAGATAGTCAACTTTGTTGGCATGGTTAAAATATTTTTCGCATTTGTAGGTGCAGGGAAACTCAATTAAAATTCTATGTTCTGTTGGATTGGGCTAGAACCTAGCTTTTAACAGACAGAATTATTTGGGATTGGAAGAAGATTTACTGTGCTATATCGCACTGCACGGTGGACAAAGAGCATTTTGTATCATTCAGAAACAAAAGGAGTGCCCTTGCATTGAGCCCTTCCCAATGGAGATGCTTTGTCCTTGGTATATCCGTATCGTATCACAATATCTGTGTCTGGCATTGAAGGCAAATGTAGACTGGAGATATACATTTTCACTATCTTAAGGACATCCCATGGATATCACACTGGGACTTCTTTTCACTTGCACGATAAAAAGCCCCCCCCCCCCCCCCCCCCCCCCCTCCAAAGGTGTGGGTCTTCAGCTACTACTTGAGTGGAATGTCTTTTATATGTTCAAATTATAACACAATGCTGTCACATATCCTACTCATGTTTATATGACAGTTGTGTACCTGGGCCGGTATAGCGTTTAACTATTGCAATCTGTTTATATTCCAAATCAGCCATTAGCCTTCCGTGATAAGTCAAAATGTTTCAGGCTCTGCTCATATGGGTGTGGCACCCACCCATATGAACTGGACTCCAACCATTCTGGCCTATCACAGAGGGCTAATGGCCGACCTGGAATAAAAAGAGATTGGAATAGTTTTATGTCATACCTACCTTGATTTAGTACTTGATAGCAGGACCCTATAAATATAGCAACTGAGGCATTTATATGGAGCTTACATAGGATGCCCAAAAGCATCCTAAATTATCAAGTTTGTTGGGAGGAATTCTGTAATGGAATGAAGTCTTAGTTTCACTTGCTTACTTGTTCCGTTTGAGGTTCCTTTCAGTGAGGCCATCATAAAGTTTCCTGGGAGAAATGTTAATATGATGAAAAGTTTCAGTTTATGTCACTCCTACTGACCAAATTTACATTTTCTTAAATTGCTGGTGGATTCTTATTACTGAGACTGTGCTAGTACTTGTTATATGAGATCTTGTAACTCTGTCCTGATATATATGCCTGGCAATCTTTATTTTTTTCCTATTGTGTGAAAGTATGCCTCATTTCTGACATTTCAGAATGTCAGAAATGCTCGCGTTTTCTTCAAGTTCAATATTATATATGAGTAGCAGAGTGCATTGTGCATGGATAAGCTTGGAACTGCCTTTTCTCTCGACCAAATCAATGGCACTTCCGATGTCCACATCTTTGCTGGCATTATTTACTACATTATTTTGGGATACATTGAATTTACTTAACAGATACTGATGGGCTGGTTGGTGGGCCGTGATATTGATGAAGCAGCACACTTGAAATAAGTACATTCAAGCATACATGAAAAAGGACATACACAGGCGCTGGACTGCAACTAGCAGTCCAGTGTTGCAACTAGTTGTAGTCCAGTGCCCGTGTATGTCCTTTTTCATGTGTGCATGAACATGTCTATTTCAAGTGCACTGCTTCATCAATACATTGAAGTCCTTCTTCCATGCTTGTACCCATGTTGCTGTTGTATCGGTGGAATGTTTATCAAGTGTTGTTACTTTGTTACTGTGCGCTGTGTATCTGATGTTCGTGGTCACTGTTCATGTGTGCTATTGTATTGCTAGCCAATGGCATGCCTAAATTGCACCCAGGCTCCCTTTGTAAGATGAGGCCACTGAATCACTTTTCGTGTTGTTGTCCAAATAAATACTTGACTTCATGGCATCTCTGTCAACATGGCGACGAGGATGGGACCATTTGTGCAGAGGTAATGATCGAGACTACAAAAACGACGACACCAGGGCAAGCGAGGACATCAGTGATGACCACCAACCTGGAATCTTTGGCCGAGTTCTGTCCAGACTCTGGCAATATCGATGTCTACCTGCAAAGTTTTGACCTGTATGCAACCACCAACGAAATAGATGCAAGTACGATGGCGAATCAAAAAGTCCTTGCCCCCTCCCCCCCCCCCCCTTTTTTTTTAAACCAAGTTATGGCTGCAAATGAGAAGTCAACATATTCATTCCCAGCGGTGGACCTTGCTTGAACTGGCCTGGCATTATCTGCCAGTAGCTCTGCGGCACAGCGCTGCTGTCAATTGTTGAAGATGGCAGTTCTGCTTCACACGTCCATGGTGTACGAGCAACAAAGTGTGGTTCATTGTCCATGACCAAGGGACGAATGCCCATCGAAATGCACAGGGAAATGCAGCCCACGTATGGGGAAAGGTGTCTAGCTTTGAGAAGTGTGAGGTGGTGGTGTTGTGAGTTTGCAAAAGGCTGTGAAGACTTGTATGACAGTGAGCGTTCGGGGAGGCCGCGTGCGTCGCTAACTGATGACAACATTTCTCATATTTAATGCTGCAATGGGACAAATGTCTGGGGACTTTGGGAATATGGGGACTTTGTGGAAAAATAGATTAGGGTACATAGAATAGTGCATAGTTTTGTAATTACCTGTATGTACCTTAATTTGGCTAACAACAAATAAGGGCAAAGACTTTCTGATTCGCTTTCCTATAAAGAAGACAACCATGAGTGAAAAGGCTTATGTGACTCTGTGTAGCCTACATCTGCCGAAAAAACTAACGGAGGTGAAGTACGAAGAAGCTACAGAAGCTCGCCTAAAGCACTATGCTCCAAAACGATCAGTGGTAACCGAATGGTATCACTTTTATTAGCGAAAGCAAGAGCCGAACGAAAGCTTGAAACAGTTCATCGTTGAGCTGAAAAGACTGGCGACGACGTGCTTGTTCGGAACATTTTGGGAAGAAGCGCTCCGGAATCAACTGATTGCTGGAATCTGTGCGGATTCGATTCGATACTGCCTTCTTGCCCTGTCGGACGACGAAGTCACCTGGTAGCGAGCATGCCAAATCGCCACCGCCTTGGAAACGGCTCAGAAAGACACCCGAGAAATGCTACCGGAGGAGTCAACTGCCAGTCTTGCCGACCTTTACTGGCATCGTGAACCCACCAAGCAAGGCAGGTGACACGCAACAAAGAAGACTGCTAGCAGCAAAAAGCGTTCCCCCCAGGACGGTCCAAGGAAGCAATGGAGGAAATGCACTGTTCACGCCTTTTATAGATGTGGCAGACTGCATGCGCCTGTGAGTTGACTGTTTCTCAAAAGTATGTGCTTCAAATGCTTGAAGCCAGGTCATGTAGCGAAAATGTGCGCAACAGAGGTTGTGCACAAAATTAAGAAGAACTTGCCGGCAACCGACTTGCTTTCAGCTTGTACAACAAACAGCGTTCATAGCTCCCCACCAATTGTGCTTAAAGTAAAGGTAAACAGCAAGCATATTCCGATGGAATTAGACACGGGAGCCGCTATTAGCATAATGTCTGAAAGAGACTTTGATGAAAATCTTCCAAACTACCCGTGTTCTGAAGGCAACGTGCATAGGTTTACAATGCAAAAGACATGGGTGGGTGCACAATAGCACTGCATTCAAAGTCTAGCCAACATCATTGTTTCTTATCAGAACCGAAGCTACGATCTGCCTCTGATAATTGCAAATCAAGAAAATAAAGCTCGCATGCCGCCGCTTTTAGGTCGCAATTAGATTACGACACTAAAAGTTTACCTGCACAATGCTGTGCAGCAGTTGCAACGCTGCGTGCGTAATGTGCAGGACAGCAGGCAGATAGTAGTAACGGAAGCCGAGTAGAGGTTAGAACAGCTGTACGGTGATGTGTTTGAGTTAGGCTATGGTTTTATCCAAGGATTCAATGGTAGCATCCCAATGAAAAGTGATGCACAGCCAACCTTTTGTAAGGTGAGACCAGTACTATATGCTTGGCAAGAACAAGTGGAGGATGAATTGCATCACCTTGAGAAAACTGGTGTGGTGTACAGAGTCTGGCACAGTACTTGGGCTAAGCCGCTAGTGAAAAGAAAACAGGAAAAGAGATTAGGATAGGTGGGAATTACAGAATCACGGTCACTCAGGGTATTGAACTCGACCGCTATCCACTGCCTCTACCAGAGGACATATTCACATTACTGGTGGGAGGAACCATGTTCACTTTGCTGGATTTGTCAAAGGCGTGTCTGCAGCTTGAGCTGGATGAGCAGGCACAGGAACTGCTCACAGTGAATACACACCTGGGACTTTTCAGGTTCAGGCAATTGCTGTGCAGGCATGTCCGTAGTGTTTCAGGCTGTGATGGAGCAGGTTTTACAAAACATCCCTGGGACTACCTGTTACCTGACAGAGTGCTATCGCCCTTCCAAGCAAGTGCTCCAAGCACTTAGTAAGCACGGAATTCGTGTAAATGCAGGAAAATGCTAATTTTTCAAGAAAGTGTTTGTTACTCGAGACACGAGCTAGACAAGCACGGCGTGCACCCAGCAGCGGAAGAGGTGAAGGCGATCCAAGAAGCACCAAAACCAAGCAACGTTACTCAGCTAAAGGCATTTTTGGGCCTAGCATTTACTACGGCAAATTTCTGCCTGATCTAACAAACGTGCTAGAACTCCTCCACCAATTGTTGCACAAGGGTAGCACATGGAAATGGTCGAGCCAGTGTAACACATTTCAATCAGCATAAGAATTTGATCAGTGAAGACATGGGTTTGGAACTGTACGATGTGACAAAGGAAATACAGCTGACATGTGACTTTTCTGCTTACGGTTTAGGTGCAGTTCTGTCACACGTGGTTGAGGGTGTAGAGCAACCGATCGAATTTGTATTGCGAACGAGTACTCCTGCCGAACGTAACTATGTGCAGGTGGAAAAAGAAGCTTTTAAAGTTGTTTATGAAGTAAAGAAATTTCATAAATATCTGTAGGGGCACAGTTTCAGTGTAATAACTGATCATCAGTCACTCACTGTCATTCTTTGATGCAAAGCACCACACAAATGCTGTAGCTGCAGCTTGTGTGCATTGCTGGGGAAGTGCAGGCGAACACTCTACCACTCCGTCATTATACACGCATTCGTTGCACCCATGCCGCACCACCGCCGTCCTTCTCGTGGGAGGAAGCAGTGGCATTACGCCAGTTACAAACCGCAACTTTTCCAAATCTTGTCTCTCTCAATAAATTCTACCCACACTGTTATGCAGATCGTTGCACTGGCTGTGGCAGCTCGCCCACAATCTTCCACGTCATGATTGAGTGCGCTGCAAACCTCTTTCCTCCCTTGCCAACTCTCCTTTACCCCCTATGCAACAAAGAGCTGTGGGACGATGCCCTCCGCGACGGACCTCCCGAGGTCCTCCGAGCTGTGATACAACGGGCTCGAAACATCGCCGGAATCATCTTAGGGACCCTGGACTGAGGGTTGCTCCCACACTGCTCTCGCCATTCAAATATTATTAATAAAGATGTTTTACTCTCTCTTCTTGCAAACTGCAAATTTCACATTTTGCACAGAGCAGGAACAAAGAAAGCCAATGCAGACGGCTTGTCATGCCTTCCACTGCTGGAAGCCAGTGGTGAAGCTGAAGAAATCTTTTATTTTTCGCCTGTCAATAACTTCCCCATAACTGCGAAAGATATTGAGTGTGAAACTGACAGATCCAGTTCTCGGTGCTGTTCGTGAAATGGTATGGCACGGATGGCTGCATACTGTTGACATTACTTATCAGCTTTTCTTCATGAGACGATTTGAACTTTCAGTGCATTGCAGTTGTGTGGTGTGGAACAACAGAGTTATGATACCACAGGCCCTTCAAAGTGAAGTTGTGTGTTTGTTGCATGAGCAGCACATTGGCATCACAAAGGTGAAAGCACTTGCAAACTCGCTCGTTTAGTGGCCACAGATAGACAACTGGTTGGAACAAACTGTGAAGCAGTGTGAAATTTGTGCAAGCACAAAATCTGTGGGCCCACTGGCACCGCTTTCATCTTGGAAGTGGTGCACAAGTAGCATTTGGGAGAGGGTAAATCGAGACTTTGCTGAAAAAGAAAGCAAGATGTTCCTTTTAGCAGCAGATTCATGGCGTCAATAAGTATCATGACAGCAATGACTGCGCAAAGCACAATCGATACAGTATGCTCGTTGTTCACAAGTCATGGCCTACCAATAGAAGTAGTCAAAGATAACGGGCCGCAGTTTCGTGCGAAAGAGTTTGCAGAGTTTCTGTTGGCAAACAGGGTTAAGCACTTGTTTTCTCTGCCATATCATCGTCAGTTGAACAGTTCGGCACAACGTGCTTTCCAAACAGTGAAGCAGTCGCTGGTGAAGCAATTGCTAGATCAGAGGAATAAAAGTTCCAGGTCACTACAGCACAAAATCAATAATTTTCTGTTCGCTTATAGAACAACGCTGCATACATTCACCAGCCAAACACCAGCTGAGCTCTTCTTGAGGAGGAAGTTGGTCGTAAGGTTGTCATTATTGAAACCAAATCTACCTGATGCAATAAGTGCCAAATTGAAGAGGATTGTACGCAGTGCAAACAAGTGGAGGCGTTCACCTAAAGTATTTTCTGTGGGGGATAGCGTGTTGGTGCGTTCAGCACAGGGAGAACAGGTAAAGTGGCGATCAGGCAAGGTCATGAATGTGAAATTGGCAATGACATATCTTGTGGTGGCAGATGGACAGACACAGTTTATGCATGCGGACCATTTGCAACATTTTTGTCACGGCATCTCTGTCAACAGCTGCCAGTGTTATTTTTTGGGTGTGTATAATTATGGACAACAGTTGAATACTAATTGCTCAGTGACTTGACTTGGTGATGGACTTGAATATGTTGATAAAGCGTGGCCCATATTTATGATATAGTCAGTGTACCATAAGGCCATGTAAGAGTTGTACAGTAAAACTTAACATGCAGATTTAGCAGAATTTTTATTTTATCTTTAGCTTTCAGGGCTGCTTTGCTGATTATTATGGCCCCATTGCATTTTGAAGACAGATACAAATTGTAATTGTAGCCAGAGTTATTTTGAGCCATTCTTATTGACATTTGCATCTGATGCTGGAGGAGGCAAGGATGCTTTACCTGTTCTTCCATGGCTTCCCAGATTTTCTCCATTACTTTCATCATCATCATCAGCCTGGTTATGCCCACTGCAGGGCAAAGGCCTCTCCCATACTTCTCCAACTACCACGGTCATGTACTAGTTGTGGCCATGTTGTCCTTGCAAACTTCTTAATCTTATCCGCCCACCTAACTTTCTGCCGCCCCCTGCTACGCTTCCCTTCCCTTGGAATCCAGTCCGTAACCCTTATTGACCATCGGTTATCTTCCTTCCTCATTACATGTCCTGCCCATGCCCGTTTCTTTTTCTTGATTTCAACTAAGATGTCATTAACCCGCGTTTGTTCCCTCACCCAATCTTTTCTTATCCCTTAACGTTACACCCATCATTCTTATTTCCATAGCTCGTTGCATCGTCCTCAATTTAAGTAGAACCCTTTTCGTAAGCCTCCAGGTTTCTGCCCCGTACGTGAGTACTGGTAAGACACAGCTGTTATACACTTTTCTCTTCAGGGATAATGGCAACCTGCTGTTCATGATCTGAGAATTGCTGCCAAACGCACCCCAGCCTATTCTTATTCTTCTGATTATTTCAATCTCATGATCCGGATCCGCGGTCACTACCTGCCCTAAGTAGATGTATTCCCTTACCACTTCCAGTGCCTCGCTACCTATCGTAAACTGCTGTTCTCTTCCGAGACTGTTAAACATTACTTTAGTTTTCTGCAGATTAATTTTTAGACCTACCTTTCTGCTTTGCCTCTCCAGGTCAGTGAGCATGCATTGCAATTGGTCCCCTGAGTCACTAAGCAAGGCAATATCATCAGCGAATCGCAAGTTACTAAGGTATTCTCCATTAACTCTTATCCCCAATTCTTCCCAATGCAGGTCTCTGAATACCTCCTGTAAACACTCTGTGAATAGCATTGGAGAGATCGTATCTCCCTGCTTGACGCCTTTCTTTATTGGGATTTTGTTGCTTTCTTTATGGAGGACTACGATGGCTGTGGAGCCGCTATAGATATCTTTCAGTATTTTTACATACGGCTCGTCTACACCCTGATTCCGTAATACCTCCATGACTGCTGAGGTTTCGACTGAATCAAACGCTTTCTCGTAATCAATGAAAGCTATATATAAGGGTTGGTTATATTCCGCACATTTCTCTATCACCTGATTGATAGTGTGAATATGGTCTATTGTTGAGTAGCCTTTACGGAATCCTGCCTGGTCCTTTGGTTGACAGAAGTCTAAGGTGTTCCTGATTCTGTTTGCAATTACCTTTGTAACTACTTGGTAGGCAACGGACAGTAAGCTGATTGATCTATAATTCTTCAAGTCTTTGGCGTCCCCTGTCTTATGGATTAGGATTATGTTAGCGTTCTTCCAACATTCCGGTATGCTCGAGGTCATGAGGCATTACGTATACAGGGTGGCCAGATTTTCTAGAACAATCTGCCCACCATCCTTCAACAAATCTACTATTACCTGATCCTCCCCAGCTGCCTTCACCCTTTACATAGCTCCCAAGGCTTTCTTTACTTCTTCCGGCGTTAATTGTGGGATTTAAAATTCCGCTAGGCTATTCTCTCTTGCATTATCATCGTGGGTGCACCTGGTACTGTATAGATCTCTATAGAACTCCTCAGCCACTTGAACTATCTCATCCATATTAGTAATGATATTGCCGGCTTTGTCTCTTAACGCATACATCAGATTCTTGCCTATTCCTAGTTTCTTCTTCACTGTTTTTAGGCTTCCTCCGTTCCTGAGAGCATGTTCAATTCTATCCATATTATACTTCCTTATGTCAGCTGTCTTACGCTTGTTGATGAACTTGGAAAGTTCTGCCAGTTCAATTCTAGCTGTAGAGTTAGAGGCTTTCATACATTGGCGTTTCTTGATCAGATCTTTCGTCTCCTGCGATAGCTTACTGGTATCCTGTCTAATGGAGTTACCACCGACTTCTATTGCACACTTCTTAATGATGCTCGTAAGATTGTCGTTCACTGCTTCAACACTAAGGTCCTCTTCCTGAGTTAAAGCCGAATACCGGTTCTGTAGTTTGATCTGGAATTCCTCTATTTTCCCTCTTACTGCTAACTCATTGATCTGCTTCTTATGTACCAATTTCTTCCGTTCCCTCCTCAAGTTTAGGTTAATTCAAGTTCTTACCATCCTATGGTCACTGCAGCACACCTTGCCGAGCACGTCCACATCTTGTATGATGCCATGGTCAGCGCAGAGTATAAAGTCTATTTCATTTCTAGTCTCGCCATTCGGGCTCCTCCACATCCACTTTTGGCTATCCCGCTTGCGGAAGAAAGCATTCATTATCCGCATATTATTCTGTTCTACAAACTCTACTAATAACTCTCCCCTGCTATTCCTAGAGCCTATGCCATATTCCCCCACTGACTTCCCATATTCCCCCACTGAACCATGGTCCTCTTGCATGCAAGGCGGATACTCTACCTCTACGCCACCGCTGCACCTATATATTACTTTGACATTACTTTGACATCAGACAACTACGGAAACCTTTCACTGAAAGATGCATTCATTTTTGTGGTCTTTGAACTACTTTGTCACTATTCTTGGTCCAGGTTACAGGTATTAATTAAACTGCACATGACAGAAACATTAATGTTTTGTGTACCAACATGATAACATCAGCCTCTCTAGGCTATGGAGGAGCTTTTGCTTGGCTGGACCTCTCTTGGTAGAGCATGCTACTTACTCGGCAATATTCTCTTCCCAAACATGACACAACTCAGCATTTGTAACAGAAGTGAGTACACCAGCCGCACTGTGTTAACAGACACCTCTATTGCTGAATTGCAGTGCAGATATACACAAGGATAGAAGAAATGAGATGACAGATGAGCACTAATTTCCAACAAAAAGCTTTATTTTTGGCAGACTGTGCTTATAACCAAGGCTCATCACATTGCACATGTGCAATTCGCACCCTTAGGAAGGTTAACTCCTTATCTGACAAGTGCACAGATGGCGTGCTGTCACACCCAGGGCCAAATTGCGAAATCATTTCAGCCTCGATTATTTCATGTGTTAGTTGATAACCGCTTCTGCTAACAACATTACATTGAGTAAACAACTGTTCACAGCCACACGAACTGCAGTGACATGGAAGCCAACTATCGTGCACCATTTTCTTGACATTTTTTTAATGTTCTCTTAGCCGGTAGTTGATATGGCATCCTGTTTGTCCTATATACTGTTTACCACAAGAAAGAGGTATACAATAAACCACACTGCTAGCACAGGTAACAAATGGACTTTTGTGCTTTTTGTTACACATGTGCAATGCATGGCGACATTTCCTTTGATTACACAGCTTTATAACCTTCTGAGGTGCGGAGAACACAACTTTACCTTTGAAACGATCTGCAATTGGCTGAATTCATAGCACTAAATTTATAACCTTACATCCCTGCTGTTGCCCTGTCACTAGTGCGAGTAGGAGAGCTGAGGGCTAAGCCACGTAGGTTATTTCAACTCGAGTACTTCTCCCATGGCGGGGAGAAATGTCTCTCAATTTGGCTTATGCGGCCATCCCCTCGGGGTGGTTTCACAGGAAGAAATGAAAGTAGGCACATTTTGTTTTTGGCAAATTCCAAAGTTTGGTATGTCTTATATCCAGTTTCATGTAAGCTATAAATGTGGTGTGCCAATTGTTCTACCTAATATAAGCTATAGCTACAGCGTAAGTGTTGTGCTTGTCTATTATAGGACATAATTTGTTGTATTTGGGTTTGGTATGAGCAGATTTAATTGTAGACAGCTTCCTTTTTGTTATGGCAGTTGCTTCTATTTAATCCAATTCATCCGTCTTTATGCTATGGATCTTGACACAACAGCTGTCAGTCTCATTTGAATTCAGACATGTTGCACATTTTGTTGTGTGGTTTCTACCATGTGGGTGACAGCTATGCCAATGTCTATATGGTTAAGTCTTGCATCCTGCATTTCATTATCAAACTTGGCATGAGAAATGATTGCTGGCTATCGCATACGGAATTTAATATTTGTGGTACTAGAAGTGCATGTGGGGTTTTGTCATACTATGCAGCCTCTGTAGCTTTATGTACTGAATGCATATTGATTCTTACTGAGCATATTTTTGAGAAATTGTTGCAAAGGATTCATGGTTAGCAGAATAAAGGGGTACACAGCTACAAAATATATTATGAGACTAATGCTTTTATATTTTGCTTTTCAAAGAGCCCAGAGCCCATTTTGAATCTGCTTCATTACCAGAAGTACTGAAAGAAATCATATTTTGCACAACGTTTTTATATTCAGTTTACTTCAGAAGTAGTGAAAGAGGTCATGTTTTATGCAAGATTTTTGTGTTCTGTTTGCTTTGGGAACCCACTGTTTGGAGCTGCTATAGCCACTTCATTTGTTGCAGCACTTTCCAGCCATGGCCAACATGACGTCACCTGGTGCACTGTTAGTGATGCAGAACACCTGAAGTGCACAGAGTTTGCTGAGGCAGTGCGTGTAAGCCGCCTATTCTCTCTAACACTCAAATGCAAGCGGGCTGCATTCAAGGATCAGTGCATGAATTTTCTGGATAATGGTCAAGCCAACCTGGTGGAACTTGACCCTGGCGAGGTCTACACTGCTGGGCGTTTTCACAGTGTTATCCCTATCCTGGCTGAACGCTATGGCAGAGGTAAGTAATGTCTTGGAAGTATTCTGTGAAATAGCATTTCTCACAATAAACATGTTGCTGTAGGAAGCCATTAGAATGCCTGTTGAAGCTGCAGTACAAGTTTCACAGCCTCCCATAATAATCCTCTTATAGCATTTTGTATCAGCAGAGTAGTCAACAACCATAAAGTGCTTGTCACTGTCTTCATTTTTTCTCTTCCTCTCATTGTTCATAGAAGTTATGGTTGAAGTCTCTACTCGTGCGGCGTTATTACACCTGACATACTACACTGACACACTACTGCTCCCCATTCTTCTTTCTTCTTGGTCCAGCTACTGCCAGTTTAGATTTGCCATTGAACAATTGAGTTCTTGGATTTTTATTATGTTTTTTCTGCTGTGCAGTATATGATTTCAAGAAGAGTGTGTCTGCCTTGTGTCACTTACAGAACTGATTATTGCCATCATGCTAATAAAACACCCTATGGCAAAAACAGGTATCATCCCAAGCAAAAAAAAACATGGCTTGGTGGAAGATCAGGTCGATGCCCATGGCCAGTTGAAAACAGACGGCCCGATCTTGGCCATGTGGGTCAGGCTGGCTGTGGTTTTTGCAAATGGCCAGCTCATTTGCTGACCACTGGCAGGCGATCGACAGATGGCATTAGGCTGACAGTGTGGCTTGTGCGTTGGCCAGCATTCTTTTGCCAGTATTCATATCAAGGCTTTCTTTCTTGTTCTTTTCTTGTGTCATGTGCACTGAGTGCTTTTTCTTACGTTAATTTTTTTAAGGCCCCTGTTGCAGATACCAGCACATTCTGCTTCTTCATCTGGGTTACGTTAACTGGTGAACATTACATTCTGGATAAGTCGCGAGTGCAGAAGTATTGGAAAAGTGTCCTAATTACCTTTTTAACTAATGGTTTTAGGGCACATTCCTTAACGGTGGAATTAGAGACTGTCAACATGCAGGACCTACCAGTTTCGAGATATACAAAGCCTAAGTCAGCGAAATGAATTGCTGTCCTAATTACTGACTCCAATGCAATTTACCACACACTTTGACGTATATCTTGAAACTGGTACTAGTTACAAAATTAGTTCCATCTGAATAGTCCCTGCATGATAATCGGCTTATTTCCGCCATTGCGACATGTGCACTAAAGCTATTAATTAACGAAATAATTGGCACGATTTTGTCAATTAGCAACTTCTGCACTAACTTATTTAGAAAGTAATGTCAGCCTGTTAAATATAACCCAGCTGAAGAAGTGTAATGCTGGTATCTGCAACAGTGATTTAAAGAAAATTGTTTGACATAAGTAAAGACATCCTGTATAATTCCCTATTTAATTCATGCACGCGATTATGTCTTAAAGCTCTTGCTATAAAACGCAGGTGCTTTGTTGACAAAATATCACTGCAGTTGATTTTTGGTCGAATTTTATTGAATTATTTAGATACAAACACAACAGAAATTGGAAAACTTTGTTTTGGAATGCTGTGATAGTAGTTTAGTGGGTGGGTCAAACATATGTGAATTAATCAATCAGTTTTGTCCGGGTATTTGGCATATGTGAATTAATCAATCACAGTTTTATACGGGTATTTGAGAGCGTCCTTCCTGAGATTTCATAAACCAGAAATTCACTAGAAAACTGTACAGCCAGGTCACTTGACTGCTTCTGCAATGGTACTGCTCTGACATCTGAAATAAAGACATGTACTATGTATGTTTCAGAAATGGAACATCATGTATAACTATTGTTTGGGTGGTGAATATAGGACCAAATGCATTGTAGTCTCTCAATAACCCTTTAGGCATTGTACTGAGGAGCAGGTTTTTATAAATATGTGATTTCTCATTACAAACACTAAATACGCACCGTACATGCTCAGGCAGTCTCATTATTTAGCTTCAAAATTAGCATAGGAAAAATCTGACGCGGGCAAGAATAAATTCACCTTTCTTCAAATTATCTTACACGTGTCACCACGACCGCAACGTATATATATATCCTGCGCATGGCAAATAGCACACGATGGGCATTGCATGCCACAAATCAGTGCTTCATGGATTCACAATGTACCCAGTCTCCTTTGCTTACCTAACAAGCTGTAGCATAGGAACTCTTGCACATAGAGTGCTGTTGCAAAAGTGCAAAGCATTGAATTTAGGTCACACTGTTAACATGTCGATTTAAACAGATCAAGAGGTGCAGATGAGCTCTCAAAATCAAGAAACGCAGCTTCAACGACACTAAAACACTTTCTCTCCAAGTTAACTCTAAAAGACATAGGCTTGAATAGCATAAATAAGATGTGTGACTTACATGTAAATGTAGGGAAAACGGGGAACAAGGGAGATGGAAATTCAAAACAATGAGCAAAACGAGAACGAGGTAAAAACTAGAGTTAGTGTTTCGACAAGTGGACTTGTCTTCTTCAAGGCCTTGAAGAAGACAAGTCCACTTGTCGAAACGTTGGCTTCAGCTTTCACCTTGTTCTCGTTTTTCTCATCGTACATGTAAATGTGGAGGTCCATAGCAAGTGAAAATCTGCAGGGTGGAAATTTCACATGCATATTCAAAGCTAATTTCTCACAAACAAGAAGTGCAGCACCAAAGAAACCATCCAAAGCTGCACCAATCAAGCAGCCACAGAATGCTTATTCCCGCCAAAAGGTCCCCCAGTCCCCCTTATCTCCATACGGCTCTTTCCCATTGGACGTTGGACAGAAGAGGAGAAAAGAAGGGAAACAGAAGACAAAAGAAACAGTCACTGTCTATGCGCCCGCCTATTGCCAGTTATTTCTCCATGAATGCTGCCTGACCTGACTGCCACAGACGGTTGAGGCGGCCTGCTGCTCTCTACTTTTTCGCTCCCCAATCCCCTCCCCCCGAAAGCGCTGTGCCGCACATGCTTGCCTGTAGCAGAATTAAGTGCTTTTCCAACTACCAATAACTCTTCCAGAAGAGGAAAAAAGAAGTTGGCGGTGGATGGTGCATCCGATATGATCAGTCAGCAGAGAAGGGCCAACGTCTCTGGCCAGCCAAAACTTTCGTGCTTGGCATTATGCAGTCCAACACATCTGCGCTGGCATCTGTAACTGAGCCACTGCCGATGTGGTTGGCAACCTAGGTCGGCCTTTTTATGGCCGAACCTCTTCAAGCCAACATGATTGGCTCCTAGTGATCTGCGGAGCACTGCCCTATGGTTGGCACTCGGCCAGTTTTGCTTGACATCACTGTCATTGTCATAACCCACAGCTCGCCAAAGGATTCAGAATGTCATATATTTTGTTGTTTTGGATTTCTCAGTTTTAGTATAATTTGAATGTTTCTTCAAATATATAATTTTTAATTTTTCTTAATAAGCACTAAAATAAAAGCTACTCACTTTATCCCTGGTCACTGTGTTGCTGCTACTCACACGCACATCAGTGCTTGTGTTTGCTTCAGAAATTAAGTTTACATGGTTTCATTTCAAAACCAAATGAATGTTTACTTTATTAATTCATTTATGAATACTGTGATCTTGTGTATGAGATTGTTGGGGTGTGTACGCATTGGATTGAAAAACAGTGAAGGAAAGTAACAGGCATCAGGAATGTTTTACTATGTCATGCAGCCATAACCTACTCATATGTAACTAAATGACATAAATCATTGCATTACAATGTCAATAGTGATTAACCTGCCCACCAATTGGGCTAGAAAAGATGTGTCTTTTTTATTCTTAGTCTTAATTGTCTGTCATGCACAGTGAGTGTCATTTCCATGTTGCGCGACCGATGGAAAAAACAAAAATGCATAAAATATCAAGGATGTATTGAGCTTTAATCAACTGGAAGAAAAATTTTGAATTACAAATGCCATTTTATTGCATAACAGGTGGCAGTCCGCTTTTTTTGTGGCAGTCACTATACTAATGAGCTATAAATGAATCTCACAGCTTTTTTCCAATTTTTATTTTCCATCTTAGTGAATGGATTCTATAGTATTGCACATTCTAGCATTGGACAAATTTATGTTAGTGGCAAGCCGTCACATTTCAGGTGGACAATGCTTCAAAGTCTTTATTTTTACCCTCATTTCTCAGCATATTTGAGTTTGGCTCGATAGAGTTCTGCCCAATAGGAGTGTCATAGGGCGAGCTCTATGTCAATAGAAGTGTCATAACGATCCCACAACCTTCACATGCGAAGGTTGTGAGATTGTTCTTTACCTGTGACAAGTTGTTTTTTTCATCCACTTTCATTTCCATTAATATATCATTTTTCTTTATTTCATTTATGCGAAGGTTGTGGGATCGTTCCCCACCTGTGGCAAGTTGTCTTTTCATCCACTTTAATTTCCAATAATTTATCGTTTCTTTATTTCATTTATTAAGCACAAGTAATTTCCCCTATGTTATCCTTGGTGTTGGTATTTATTGGATTCTTATGATATGACTGATAAAAATTGGGCCCCTCGGTTGACCCCCTTTCTTCTCGTTTCTTCATGATAGCAAATACCTTGTTTGCTGGAGCATGTCTTACACTAACAAATATATATCACTCCATAGTTAAGGATGATTCTTTGATACTTCCAAGCTGCATTTTGTTCACTTGTTAAGGAGGATCCAATTCTGAGTCTCGCAAGGCCTGGATGAGGGACAAATACAGTGGGACCTCAATATAGTAAACACAGATATAACAAATTATTGAATACAATAATATCTGAAATTTTTGAATTTTTTGCCTCATTCACCTTGTATGCTTATAATGAATATCAATAATGAAGGTATTTTCATGTCAGATGTGACTTTATTATGAGGTTTGACTATGTCTTGGTAGGGTCAGGTCACATCTTGAGGCCTTTTCACATAATTCACGATAGCTGGATCTAGGACAGTTGGCATCCCTAGCCCAGCTGTCTAAAGGGGCCCTCATACACTTTTCTAAGTAATAATAAAATGGTTGCACTATTAAATGACGTCGCCTTACAAATCTCCTGCTGCAAAAATTTTTCTAATCCTTCAACTATAAACGATAACGGTGATGCAACCTCAAACAGCGACAGCCTCCGCGCGCGCTGGTAATCTGCGTTGCTCAGCTCGGACCTGCAGCACTAACTCTGGGCCGTCCAGCGAGCCGAAGAAGCCGCCAAGGGCCAACAACCCTTGGCCGAAACCTAGGCGGGGTCCAGGCCCACCCCACCAAATTGCAGGGCACTGAATAAAGTTATTTGAATGAATGAATGAACTATAAGCGGACCTAGAGGTGGTTATTGCACCAATGTGTGGTGTTCTCTCTCCTTTTGTCTGCACTAGTAGGCTGGAAGCTAAACAGGAGGGATGGCAAGGAGGCATGGCCCTGCCCAAAAGTTTGGCATTTTTATTTATTTATTTTTTCCTTTATGACGCTACTTTCGGTTCAGGCGTGCATGGTACTCTCCCAACGCAAGATGGGCACTCGGGCACCTGGAGCTACATCAGTTACAGAGACCAGTCAGAACACGCAGTTACGGAGTGTCTTGCTGGTGAGAGGGCTTGTCACAGCACCCCGTGGTGGCTGCAGTATCTACACTATGCAGCACGCTGAGGCGACCTCGCCATGCACAGCGAACGCAGCTATGCGCAACTGTCATGCGTAGACCAGAAGTGCAAAGATGAAGTACTTTATTGGTCTTTTTGAGATTGCAGACGGGTACCTTTTTCATTTATTTAACTAAAAATTAGCAATTATAGTATTATTGAGAATGTTCTCACAATCATGAAATCTACCGATGCCAGTTGGTTGGCTACTTGGTTGCTTGTGACGTAGCTGCTGACGACATAGTGAAGAAAGGAGCAAGTGATTTTTCACTGTTTTTGACACGAGATTATAAATTTCCTGCTGCATTCAGTGCAATAATATTTCGCTCACATGTTCACGGTAGCCTCGTCTTCAGATCAGAAACATTTTCCTAAATAGTTTAAGAAGTGTTTCAGGGCCCCTTTAAGGAAAATACAGAATGGGAAGGGGGGGGGGGTCTTTGAGGAAGCACAAGCAGGAAAAGTAGGCAAAATAAGGGTAACAGCACAAACTAGTAAAACGCCAAATCAGCCAACTCCATGCAAGACCATATGAATCCTAGTACATGTTTCTGCATGGGCGCCCATTGCTATGGTGGATCGTGCGTCACATTATGTCAGAGTGTTTTATTATTATTATCGTTATCATTATCATCATCATAATTATTGAGAGTGCACAGCTACATTTGGATTAAGCATCACGAGTTATATTCATATTATTTTCGGTTTTCCTAATTGTCAAAAGTCTCCTCTCTCGTTATATTCATGGTTGCATTAAACAGAATGTCCTTGATACATTCCTGTTCGTTAATTTTTCCCAGCTCTTAACTCTTACCCTACCATGGGGAAAGTGTTTTTTGTAGGTTACGTCAGATTTTTTTTCTGGAGAAACTACTGCACTCAATATTTTATGTAATACATAAACAAAAAGCAGAAAAAATTCGCTTTTCAGGCATAAAAGTTTTATTAATGAGATGCATGTCATAAAAAAGATATAAATTGCCAGAATCAAAATTGTGGTATAAAACTGAACAAAGTTTGTAAAGACAGCCTTGTATCTACTAAGAAAAATATATAGCAAGAATTATGCGCTATAAAAAATGTATTGCCCTCTAATAGGCACTATTTCCGGAAAAAAATCCAATTTTTCCATTGAACAAGTACTCTACTACAAGAATTTAACTGCAAGCACTACAGTTGGGTGTGCCGGTCTGCGGCCACCGGTGTTCCGGGCTGTTTTGCATCATCGTCGCTCTCAGAGTCAAAGTCTGACGAAAAGGCAGCATCCTCAGACTCTCTGCTGCTCGATCAATCGATAAAATCAGCCGCAGGCACAGTGGAAGCACGAGATCTGCAATCTTTCCAAGCGTGCACGCCGCTCCCGGAGGCAACCATTTTTGCTTTCCACTTTAGCGGTCGCAAAACTTAGGAGCGCGTTCAAAAATTACTGCCTGGGGTGAAAAAAATCAAAATGCTTATAAAACAAAAATATAATTCTCTTCCTTCATGTCCAATGGCGCAGTGTGTCCATGAGTGACGCAGAAGGTCTCGAAAGCGGCATTTCAAACCATCGTTAGCGGGTGGCCATTTTTGCTTTCTATTTTGACGATCGCAAAACTTTGTAGAGCTTTCAAAAATCACCGTCTGGCGGGGAAGAAATCTAACTGCTTAGAAAACAAAAGTACAGTTCTCCTCTTTCACATCCAATAGCACAGTGTATCCATGAGTGGTGCAGAAGCTCTCAAAACAGTGTTTCAAACCATCGTTAGCGGGCTAATGATGCCCAATTTGTGCATTAGGAAAAGAGTTAATTTCTGTAACACCAATCCCATTTAGTTTTTATGGGGACATGCATATTAGCTTCTCGTCTCCAACTTTTTTTTTCCTGGCTGTTACGTCCAAAAGCTGCAACAGCACACCACTGACGCAGCATTGCCCATCAGCGACTCCTACGTTGACTACCACATCGTCACTGCTGAAAACTGTCACTTTTGCAGAACCTGCCATTTTGCTCGGGAGGATAGCCATTGGCATGTTTAAATTGATGCCAGTTGTCGGTCTCAACATGGCTCACAAAGTCTGAAGTCAAGGCGAGGTGGACAAAGGCACAAGGGGTTACCCCACATCCACGTTCGTGGACACTGGAGAGACTTAGCTTGTCCGGTATTCGGGTAAACGCTGACAGATGGGGCGTGGAGGCATTGGGGCAGAGGCGTAAACGTGAGCGGCCAGCATGGTGCAGCCACCTGGTGGCACAGAGCTCAAAGAGACAAAACAGCTAATATTGCATTAACCAAGTGTATTCTATTTCACTGCTGGTGTAAATTTTTGGCACTGGCGTAATCGTGTTTCTGCCAAAAATTTACACCTGCAGCAAAGTAAAATACACTTGGTTCTCTGTGCCACCAGGTGGCTGCACCATGCAGGCCACTCCCGTTTACCTGAATACCGGACAAGCTAAACCTCTCTACTGTCTAGTGATGCACAAAATCTTGCTTGGTTCTTGTGTCGTTGCAACTAGTACTATGTAGATGCTGTGTTACATTGTACCACCTTTGGGATCGGCCCAGGTCAAATTGTAACGTTTGTTTCTTGGAGCACAAAAAAAAAGTCTGTTGTCATGCCACGCCACCACTTTCATACTGTTGTCGTTGCCATCATAATCTTGCTGCTGTTGTCACATGCACAGTGCTCACCTTAAGCAAACGTGTTTGTCTTTCTAAATAATAATGCTTTGCAGAATCCCAAACGATGCTGGATAGCCAGCTACTTGCAAATGCCTAACATGGCATCACTTCCCACAGTGTGTAGTATCTGCATAATTTTTTTTTATTTTTTTGGACTTACAAACTTTCTGGAAAATGTAACGTCGGCTCTCATTTTGTCTGCTTTGCATACTTCTTACACATTTTGACTCTTTACTTTTCAGAAAGAGACGCTGGCTACTATTCGGTGGCTATCATTCACGCCCGGTCCGAGTTTCGCTCACTGAATGATCTGAGGAACAAGTCTGTCTGCTTTACCAGTGTGGGTGACATGGCCGGCTGGGTGGTTCCCATGGCGACACTGATCCACGAGAACGTCCTTGAAGTAACTGACTGCAACAACCTTGTCAAAAGTGCTGCTTCATTCTTTGGCCCAAGCTGTGCACCAAACTCTCTGATTGATAAGCACAACCCAACAGGTTTGCCCAAACTTGATTTTTGTGCATGCCAAGAGATTCTGAACCTGTGGGGTCAGTCTCATGTATCCACAGTGTATGTTGTGTCCACTGTCTTGTTCTGCCCTATATGTGAAGAAGACATGATAAGCAAAGAGGCTGTTACAAAACATAGTATTTAGTTATTGAGTAGGTTCATGGCTGTATTAGTGGTTGCACAACCAAGTTACAACATTGTTTTTTATTTATTTAAAGGTGTTGTGTGGATAAATGCAGTTCGTGTCCAATTTGTTGATTAACAGTCAACTGCTCATTTAAATATATGTGATCAGTGAGCTCACTCTGCACTTTTTTCTTGACGAATAATCCAGTAAGTGACCATGCAAGTACAAGAAAAATGATCAGATGTTTGTAAAGCAAGTTTAATAATAGTTACCACATTTTTCCGCGCTTAACCCACCACTGCATATAGTACCTACCGCACCCCCAATTACAACAGCCCAAGAAAAGAAGAAAAAAGTGCGTATAACCCTTGTAAATAACTGCTACAATAATGCTTAAATCGTTACAAAAACAGTCTCCATTCACGGATGCACAACTCGTCTACATCGTATCTTTGTCCAGCTTCTGTGTTCCCTCCTCTGGATAGCTGGAATCACACGATGGATGTGATCGCGGATGATCAGTCACATGATGTGAGTCGGGTGGGGCTCTCCAGGAGATAACAAAACTTTGAATCACGCACTCTTAAAAAAGTTTGCACCCATTGGGGCTTGCTTATCTTGTCCCACAACAATAATTGTCATCTATCTTGCCCGCATTTCCTTTAATGCTGTGCGCACAGTACTTCCGGCTCACACACGGCATGCACATTATCAGTGTGACATTTCGTTCTTGACAGGAAAGTAGCGAGTGCAGAGTTTTCAAGAAAGAAAATGCAAGCAATGCAAATGATGATTATTGTTGTGGGACAAGATAAGGCCCAAAGGGTGCAAACATTTGTTTTAAGGGTGCGGAAAACCTTTCCTTGATGTGTGGCTTCACAGCAGCACATGCCATGCTGCTGTGAGGCCACACCTGAAGGTGAAATTCGCATATAACCTGTGCCCCAACTTTACTGGTGAATTTTCTGTGTTTTTGGTGCAGGTTATACATGCAAAAGATGCAGTACTGTCATGTGCGTTCTAAAGAGACTTGTTTGGGGCTTTTGACATGATATGAACAATCGAGCATTTGTTTTTACTCATTGCAGCAGGCACTTGACTAGTTCTTTAGTTCATTCATTATTGCTCGGGAAGCAATAGTTGTCAGGGTTCATGCAGAAGCTTCTTTTTTCTTGTATATTGCGTTCGATCAGCTTTTTTGCGCAAGCAAGCTGGTCTAGTGCATCTTCAACTGGCACTGGACTCCAAGTGCTTTGTTCAGTTCCTCTACAGTACTGTACAGTTGTGTGGAGTGTTGCACAATATTGTACTGTGATAATTAAAAACAATTTAGAAGGATGGTGTTCATAATGTAAGAGATTAGAATGCCAGTCAAGCTTCGGTCGAAGGTCAGTCTAAAATCAACTGGCGTGCTCTTGTGTGAGTGAAAACACCACACGACGAAAAGGATTGTTCTTATTATTTATGCATATGCTGTACAAATGCTCATTGATAAAAGCAGCCCGCCATGGGAAAAATTAGTTGCACTTGATATTAGTGGAACACAATTATCAAAATAACATGCACTCCTGTGCACCTACTGTATTTTGAGACATCATTAAAACAGCCTAGAAATCAGATTTAAAAAATTGGACAGCCTAATAGAAGCTTCCGTGTCTTCACTGCTGCTTTCATTTAAAATTTATGTTGGTGAGTTGACCAATGTGCAAATTTTGCACCATTTTGTTGGAAGTGCTAGGAGCAGTGGAGGTTAGTTTCGACAAAACCTCCAAAGTTTTATTTTTTCAGACTACCCAATCTGCCCATAATGGTAGAATTTCACCAATAGTTAAAAGTTCAGTCATCATTTCGTACGATGCATGGTGTTGCTACTAGTAGAAGAATTCCATTCTTTAACAATGTGTAGAAAAACTCAAATTGATCGATTTCTGTAGGCCCAGTAAGAAAGAGTTAAAGGGACCAACAACCCATTTTTATGCACCAGTTTCTTTTTCCTTTCTTTTTTTTTTTAATGCAACGGAAAGCTTATCGGTCAGCTTGTCCAATCGTACAGTACTATCGCAGAAAACACAGTTAAAAATTTTTTTTATCAGAAGTTTTGATCTGCAGTTGCGGTCGTGATCATGAAGTTATATGCTGAAAACATACTGGAAACAGTGATAGGTTAGCGTGATAGCGATTGTACGCCAGCATTGGTGGGACGTGTTGCTCTAGCTGTAAGAAAATAATATAGTTGAACCTCGATATGGACGAACTCTATGAAATTGGCACTTTACCTCGTTATAATGAAATTTTGTTATATTAAAATTTGAACTGTTATGCAAATAAGTACAGTTGCCACTGAACTTTTCTTACACGGAAGGGGCCATAAGATTTTCTGAAATTGAAAAGAATAAAACAATGTCATTGAGAAAAACATTAATTTTGTTCTTGAGAGTCGGCCACAAAAGATACGGTTTTGTGCTGTGTCGACGATATCTTCACATCGGTCGTACGAAGCCGAGCCTGTGAAGCTTTCACGTCCTGTCTACCTTCGCGACTGTAGTGTTGCCCACAGTGGGATCGTGCTATCATTAAAGGGTCCCTGAAACGGTTCGGACAAACTTTGTAGACCTGTAGGGTACAGCTTAAGTAGAACATTCGCACCACAATTTAAGTGAAGCGTTACATATTAATGGAGCTACAAGCGATTACAAGTTACCCTCCTCCCTAGCCATGCTTTTCCTCCTTAAAGGGACACTAAAGGTTACCAGAAAGTCAAGTTAAAGTGATAAAGCAATGCTCTAGAACGTCTAAGGTGTCAATATAATCGCGAACAGAGCTTTAGTAACCGAGAAATTGAGGTAAATGCAAGACACAATTTGAGACCCCCCAGCGACATTCCGGTACAAGCCCGATGACGAAAGCACTCCTCATCATAATTTATGTCACTAGTACTCAACTACTCGTATTAAAAAGATAATTTCATTAGATTATAAGACGGAAGAAAATGCTACTTGTATACTTCTATTTGATTTTAAAAAAAAATAACATTTTGACGTTACCCTTTAGTAGTATGGGGGATCGAAAGGTTTCGTTTTCGCTCGACTCTGCGCGCTCGACTTTGCGCCACGTTCGCTTTGGAGTTTCAGTTGTTTCTTTATCGCGTCGTGCTGCAGTTGTCCTGCTGGCTCGCGAAACTTGCATTTGGAACAAGCAGCGAGAATGCCACGTCCATGTGATGTCGTGGGATGCGCGAACGCTCCGCGGAACTTGGCCAAGGGCAGTTGCCGCGGCGAATCCAACGTTACTTATCACTGTGTGCGAACGAGTGAACCTCTCCGTTCGAAGTGGTTAAGTGCCGTACCTCTGCCACAGCGCACTGGCAAAGCGCCGAAAAATCACGTAGTCGCTCGCTGCACTTTCATCCAGAGGATTACGAGTTCAACGCCGACTTACTGAAGTCGCGTGAAGTGCCTTTCAGAGCAGGCCGTCATCGTAGTAGTACACAAAGACGCTGGCAGCGCGAGCCCTCAACAGCAGGCCACGTTCATCAGTGCTTAAATCGCTTAACTCGAGCCCAGCATCACGAGCTAATGTGTCGTTGTCAGGGCCATCCATTGCAACCAGCGTCGAAGTTGGGGTCATAAAATAAAGAACCAGCTTATCGTCGTGCGCTTTCCTTCCCGCTAGCCACCATAATTCCGCTTTCGCGCTGCTGTCAGCTTTGTCTTGGCTCTGTTTCTGGCTGCGCGTTTGCGTTTTGTGCAGGAAAGCCGTAGCGCCGTCTGCGGGAGCCGTTTTACTCACCGAAGGCGCAATGTCACTATGAGACCATGACGTCAATACTCCTCGATCGGAGGGCGGGTGATTTGAACTGCGCTAGAGGTACGCGGACGCTTCAGAACGCATTTTCTCTTAAAATAAGTCTCTTCTTCGCACGAAACAAGCGTTTCGAGGTTTCTGGGATGGTATTTCAACAGTCCACGTTGACTTAATATTAACCTTTAGTGTCCCTTTAACTCGTTCACCGAGTGATCGGGGCTAAGCTCCGCCTTCACTGGTTCTGCGTCACGATGCGACGTCACATCGTCCACTTCCGGTTGTTTCGAAGCCCGCCCCTGCCCGCGCGAAACCTCTCCGCTAACCGCTTGGTCGTCGACCCCAAGCGAGAGCTATCGAAGCAGCGTGCGTTGCGAGCATTCTGTCGTAGCGCCGAATGTGTCTCGTATTCCGGTAATCACACACTAGCTGAAGTGTCAACGGAACGGTGGAGGCATAAACTCAATCTGATGAAGGAACCTTAGCGTAGATGTACGTGAGCTGCCTGACCGGTCTCCATGGTCCTGCCACCCATTGGCGCAGAGCTTAACCAGCCAAAGAAAGAGCTAATATTGCTCTAACCAAGTGTAAAGCATTTTAAACATTTACAAAAACAAAGTGTTAACGATTGCACTTCTGCGAAAAATTTACACCAGCAGCAAAAAGAATACGTTTTGTTACTGCTACTGCGTGTGGTTGAGCTCTAAGCCACAAGGTGGCTGCACTGTGCAGACCATTCACATTTGCGCTTATCCCCTGAAACGACACGCAAGAGGACACAGCCTTGCGCTTGCGTTTACCCTAATACCAGACTCGCGAAACGCTATTGCGTTAGTAATCTTCCGATGTAAAGTGACGGCCGCAATCGCGCAAATCCTGGCGCCAATCGGATAGCGGCAGTTCGATGCGCTGCAGCCAGGTCACTTGTCTACTGGCTTGCAGAGGGACACAATGTCGCAGCTTGACCTATTGCCAGTCGCTACGTTTGCAGTCCACAACGCAACAAAGTTGAATCATAGCGCTCGTGAAAAGACAGATCGACACTGACGGCGGAGCTCTCGTCAAAGACGGAGCACGTTGTAACACAAGCAGATGACACTTGCTGCGTGCCAGAAGTGCTTAAGTGTACTGAAAAATTGTTCTTGTGCATTCTCTTTATGTTACTTTCTTTTTATACAAACAAATTAACTAACATTCCAGCTATTAGGAACATCATTTGTTTACCATAATGTTGGAAAAATTATCGATCACACGCCCTGGTCAGCCAGTCGGATAGCTCGCCCCACTGACGTCATATGGGTGATTTCGGTCATATGGGTAGGGGCGGCTTAAAATTCCGCCGAGCACTGTGCTGCGATCGGCAGCGATGTGCATTTTTAAAACCTTATAATAAATTACACGCTCTACGCGGAGCACTTAGATGTGTCAATTAATGATCAGAAGGACCTGCTCTAACGACTCAGTACGTTTGTAGAAAATCGTCAAAATCGTTTCAGGGTCCCTTTAAGAGTGCAGGCAGAGAGGGGTGAACTCTGTGGCTGCCTCTCGCTGCAACGCATCTCCCAAATTTGAGATTATGCAATCTCCAGCACAAAATGTGCTGGAAGACAGCACACATGAATCCACAGTCATCTCGTCTCACCCTAGGTTTGCACTGGCTTCAAACAGACGATATGCAAAACCTGCAATTGCACTTCTCCACATACCTTACTTGATACAGCCAAGATGGCATACTTTGGGCTAGAATCGGTGATTTAAGTATCAACATGCGGGTCAGTGACATCATTCCTGCCACTGTTCTTTCCCCACACCGTCAAATGTTTCAAAACGCGTGTCCCGTCTTTAACAGCGCTACTAGCAGGAATGGGGCCATCTTGGTTTGGGAAAGTTAGCTTTCTGTGAAAGCTTGCTGACAGACTTTTCCATATTGTATGTTACCTCTAGGACAGGGTGTGTGGGCCACATATGTGCTCAGCCATGCCCAGCTACGGCCGGGCTAGAAAAGGAGATGCACACCTTCATGCCCCCCCCCTCCCCCCCCTTCTAGCATGTGGTTGATCTCGTTATCGCAAACTCAACAGCAATAACGACAAGCAACACAACAGACAGGCTCTGTTGCACTGTTGTGTCTTGCTATATGACAACTATATGCATGGATGCGACATCACGAAAAAGAGTATGACAAACTTTCATTGTTGTCTACATCAATACACTCGTACGCCCGTAAAGAAATCTCAAACTTGCCATGAGGCCAAATGTCTTAATCAAATGCCATCGTCATCAGTAAAAATGTATTCCATGCTGCCAGTGGTAAATGCTCTAGTGCCATCTGATAGCTAGAAATCAAAACACTTTTGTGACTTCGTGGCCTCCAAGATAGAGCTTGCGCACACGAAATTGGATACTCTGTACTCGGTGTGAAATGAGACGAAGCGAAGGCTTATTTTACCAGGTATTTAGTGTCTTGCGAATATTCGAATTTCCTCATAGTAGTTTTGAATATTGTGCTATTTGATATTCACTTCTAAAAAAAATTCAGTACTCAACTTTTTGAAGTGTAATGATCGGTTTCCTATATTCAGCTTCGCAGCAATACAGTGATGTTTTGGGATGAAGCATATCTGCCGTGCATTGAAGCATACTAAAAGTGGAAAGGGGAAGTGTAACGAGGCCTAGTGTGTGTTTCTAATTACACAGGTGCACTTGCTGTCACCAGTCACAGAATGAACATAGAGATGTCTCATAAGTGTAACTTAGACATCTAATCAGAATAAAAGCATTGGTACGCCACTATCTTCTGTTTACACTTCCTCTAATCATTGCAATAGTCCACATTTTTGTGCCTTGTTTTACTTTTGTGTTCTTCTCACTAACTTCTTACATGCACAAAAATCGTTAACGACGCATGATGCTTTGCTATTCATTAACCTCTTGTATCTTTGACATTTAGTTCACGAGTTCTACTGCAATAAATTTTTGTCTTATTCTTCCGCAGAACAAGTAATTAATTCCAATATGATGTAGTTCCTATGCATATGAGTGTGCAACCACTTCTCTGCGCAACAGCTATTTAATATTTAATTCGAAAATAGTCGTCCCTAATCGCCATTTGCTTTGAATTCGCTCCGAACTCAAAATCCACTATTTGCACATGCCCACATTTATTTCTTGCTGTCTTGAAGGAGACCAAGTAGCAAGAGGGAATTTGGATCGTAGCGGATGCACTGGTTGCAGTCATGTTATGCAATCGCACAGTAACAAGCAGGCTGCTGCACAGACTTCAAGGTGACAAGCGAAATTTCTGCAAGCAGCAGGAAATGCTGCGTCCACGTGATATCTTGGGATGCTGTCAGCTGTGTTATTCGATTTCTGGCTGTACTGTCACGTTTTGCACAAAAAACTGTAGCGCTGGCTGTCGAGTGCCACTTCACTCATTGATGACAGTAAAGGGTGGTGATGGACCTATGTAACTTCACACCTTCTCGCTCATGGCGGGCGATTTGAATTGTGCTAGAGGAATGCGGGCCCTTCAGACACGATTTCCTCTTAAACTAACTGGTTTCTCGGCACGAAACATGTGCTGCGGGGTTTCTGGAATGGTATTTTAAATCCACTTTGACTTAATATTTGCCTTTAGTCTCCCTTTAAAGGCTAATCACACTGCATGGCGATATAGCACTTTTATATAATCACAGATAAGACGTCTTCTGTTTTGTTTTTTCCAGTTTGCATTTCATTCATATCTGATTTTACACTTGTAACAGTAGTATATGGGTCATAGTAGAAGGCACAAGAAATGAGTTATGTGTTCAATCACACCATTTTTGAGTGCAGGTTACTGGTTTTCTGCTGTAATTACTGTGTAACGTTGCACCTCCTTGCCCGTGGCAGGCAATTTGAAATGTGCTAGAGGAATCCAGTCCCTTAAATGTGATTTTCTCTAAAACTAATGGGTTTCTTGGCATGAAACATGTGCTGTGGGGTTTCTTGAATGGTATTTTAACAGTCCACATTGATGTAATATTTGCCTTTAATGTCCCTTTAATGGCTAACCACGCTGCATGGTGATACAGCACTTTTATGTGATCACAGATACGACATCTTCTGTTTTGTTTTTTCCTGTTTGCATTTTATTCAGGGTCCAATATTACAGTAGTATATGGGTCATAGTAGAAGGCACAAAAATTAAATAGTGTGTTCGATCACACCATTTTTGAGCACTAGTTACTGGTTTTATGCTGTAATTCTTGTTTCCAGGATGGTGTCTTGAGTGACACTGTTTGTTTGAGACATATTGAGACTGTTTGTTTGAGACATATCTTGTAGAAGGATTACATACTGTGATTTCTTGGGTGTGCAGGTGACAACCCACCGAAGATGTGCGAGTTGTGCATGGGGCACCCAGGCGAGCGATGTTCGGGTAATGACCCATTTTCTGGCTACCAAGGTGCACTGCACTGCCTCATGGAAAAAGGGGAAGTAGCCTTTGTGAAGCACACTACACTGGATGAAATGTTCCTGGGCCAGCCACCTCCAGATCGATTCCGACTTCTTTGTCCAAGTGGCGAGACAGCCCTGCCGGACCAATACCGCACCTGTAACTGGGGCAGGGTACCACCAAACGTGGTAGTCACAACTTCAGACACACTGCCTCAAGTTCGTGTGCAGTACCAAGAGTTCCTTAAGGTGGGATTGCAACGTCTTCCGTATAATAATTTCTTCATATATTGTCACTAGTATAACTTATGAAGTCAATGTTATGGTAAATTATGTTGCATATTCCTATTTATTTTTCACCATTGCCTCATTATCAGTGAAAGAAGGTCATCCAGCTCTGGGCTTGTTAGTGAGAGTCCTGTGACCAGTTTGAAAATTTATTTTCCACCTCACAACAGTGGCATATGATGGACAACCATCACCATAGACAGCCTTCATTTCATCATGAATTCACTGGTCACTATAACCCTTAAAATGTAGAAATTTATTAACTCTGCAAGCCCTACTCTTTTCCATCTTCCGGGATACTAACATCACCTACACCAGAAAAAAAAAAAAAGTAAAAAAAGAAACGCATTAGCACGGTCCTTGCACTATTGTGCACATAGACTTAAATGATTATAGTAGTACTGGCAAAAATTCATTTGCATAGCTCCAATACTTAAGCATAATGATCAAAACATTTTGATGTCCCCTCGTATTCACATATTGACAGATAGACGAACTTTTATTTAGTAGTAGTAGTAGTATAAGACTTTTATTCAGCCAAAAATTACAGGCCGAGCATATCGACCGCCTGGGTGGCCAGTCGATGCTGTTCTTCTTCACCTTCAGCGCCAAGCCAGTCGAGCCAGGTGGTGATGGAAAGCGAAGGCGGAGGATAGGAACTTGATTGCTGAGCAGCCGGACAGTAGAATAGGCAATGGGATAGGTCTGCATAAGTAGAGGGGCAGTTGGGACAGGAGGCGTCGGAGCGATAGCGATAGAGAAAGAGGCGGGAAGGCATAACCAGTGCATTCATTTGGATGTGCCGCAGAAGGCGAGCCTCCGGCACAGTGAGTGATGGATGAGGGGGAGGGTAGAGGCGCTTGTCGAGACGGAGCTGGAGGTAAACTTTCTTGATAGTGCGGCGCAGGCAGAGTCCCCCAGAATCCTCCGAGGGCCCCGACCAGGGGATCAACGGTGTCCGGTTAAAAACGTCACGGGCGAGCTGATGGGCCAGCTCATTGCCGTCAATCCCCGAATGTCCAGGGACCCAGCGGAGGAAAACGGTGGAAGGTTGCAGTGCGGAGACCGCTCGTTCAACCTCTTGTTGGAGTGAATGGGGTAGGGTGCGGTTCTGTATGTGGCGAATGACGGCATGGGAGTCTGTGTATATCGTGTACTCTGGGAGCGAGGGCAGGGAGGGAAATGATTGTAGGGCATGTACAATGGCAAGGACCTCGAGGGAGAGTGCATCCGGAGGGTGTAGGTACGGCCCACTCGTGTGAGTTTCAGGTGCTGGGAGGTGGGGATGGTAGATAGCGTAGCCGCAGAAACCTCGAGGAGCTATGAAAGAGGCATCCGTGTAGGCTACTCCCTGGGTAGTAAAGAGGGGGGAATGATGCTGCGCGGCCGCGTGACGACGGCCGGCATGCAGGACAGGGGACATATTGGACGGGAGGGGGAGAATGCGAAGATTGGGCGCCGGAGTGGATTTTGGAGAGGTAAAGGAGGAAACGGGAATGGGAGAGATACCCGCCTGGGCCAGTAACCACTGACCCTGACGGGTAAGAGAAAGCCGGGCAAGCTGGGAGTCACGGTGGAGAGAGAGAAGAGAACGAAGAGGCCTGTGGCAAAGAGCTTAGCAGTGGAGGTGGTGATAGGGAGGTTGAGAGCTGCCTTGTAGAGGCCCACAAGGGCAGTCTCGAGAGTGTTAAGCTGAGTGTGGGTGAAGGAAACGTAAGGCACAAAGTACAGGAACTTGTTGAGGGCGAGCGCATGGGCAACTCGGCACGCATGAGCCTCGTGGAGGCCCGAGCGCCGAGTGACCACGCGCCGCAGGAGGTGAGTTACCGAGTGACAAGTCCTCACAGCGTGGTGTAGGGCTTGCACATTCTTGGCTGCATGCAACGGGAAGCCAAGAACTTTGCATTGGGGGACAATAGGAATGGGAGAGCCGGAAAGGTGGAGGGAGATTAGGGCGTTGCGGGAGCGCTGGTATGAGGAGTAGTTAAGAAGGAGAAGCTCGGATTTCTCCGGAGCAGGTGACAAGCCAGCAGTGGAGAGAAAGGAGTTGATGAGATCGAGGCCACGTTGCAGGGTGTCCTGTACGTGACCGGGAGAACCAGACGAACACCAGAGGGTGATGTCGTCGGCATAAAAGATGTGGTGGAGGTCAGGAATCTGGGCTAGCTGGGAGGCGAGAGGGGTCATAACTAGATTAAAAAGGGTAGGAGAGAGAACAGCACCTTGAGGAGTGCCATGGGTGAGCGGGTGGAGATCGGACAGATGTGTGTCCACTCCGAAACGAGCCACTCGGTTAGAGAGAAAGGAGCGGAGATAAGAGTACATGCGGTTTCCGCAGTCCAGGGAGGAGAGTTGAGACAGGATATGGTCGTGGCACACACCGTCGAAGGCCTTGCGGACATCAACAGTCACAAGAGCGTGGATCTGGCTGGGATTGGGTGAGAGAAAGGTGTGCTGGAGGATCAGGAACATGTCCTGTGCACAGACGCGCCGTCGAAAGCCGATAAGAGAAGGGGGGAAGAACTCTCTCGCTTCAATAAAATCAGAGAGGCGAGTCAAAGCCATTCGCTCAAGGGTCTTGCCAACACACGACGTCAAGGAGATAGGGCGAAGGTTAGAAAGGGAGGGAGGTTTGCCCGGCTTCGTAATCATAGAAATAAGGGAGGATGTCCAAGTGCTCGGCAAGCAGCCGCTGTCCCAGGCATTGTTGAAAGTCTGAAGGAGGAATTCCTTGGAGTGGTCGGGGAGGTTGCGGAGTGTAGTGTATGTGATGGCGTCCTCACCGGGAGCCGAGCGAGAAGCATTAGCAGCCAGGGCAGCTTCGAGCTCCCGGAGAGTGAAAGGGCGGTCGAGGTCTGGGTTAGGATCGCCAGAGTAGGAGATACAAAGAAGTGAGCTTGTCAAAAACATCGGAGGGAGTCCCCTGAGTGAGGGCTTTTGCTAGAGTGGGCGCAAGGGCAGGCTTCATACCTAAGAAAGATTTAAAAAGGGACCACGGGGATCGCGAGTGTAATGCAGAATCGAGGCCGTCACAAAGCGCACTCCAACGAGAATGCTCGAGGGACGCGCCGTGGCTCTACTATGTTGTCGTCCAGTGCTTCTAATTTTTTATTTCTGTTCAATAACATGTTATGGTAGTGTTAACAACTGAGTAGACATGTCATTGCCTGTCCTGCCACAGCCTCTATTAGAGGCTAGCAGTATATATAAATAAACAAATAAGTAAATGTTTTCCATCACAGCTCGCAGTGCAAACCTTTGGCAAGCCTCCAATGGGGCAGCTGCCATGGTTCTACCAGAGTCATTCAGACAGTGGCGGCTACAATATAAGCCCTACACCTGACTGGAGTCGAGTTTTCAACCAGAGCTGGGCAACTGGGCAGCAGACGCCTTCCTGGAATGGCCCGCTTACAACTGATCGCCCATTCTTTGTCAACATGACAGAGATGTCCAAGTTCTACCTATTTGCAAGTGGGAGCCGCTATGGCAATGCTACCAATCTACTGCTGCAAGACTTGACAACAGAGCTGGTGCCACTCAATGGATATGAACAGACCTTCACTGGTTACCTTGGTAAGGAGAGGAGCTTGGGCTGAGAGCGGATAAGGGGTCCCTTGCTTGCTGCAAACCAGTTGTCATTCAAGGTTCTTTTCTAGGCATAGGTGACGGGAAGAACTCTAAGATACTTTATTCAGTGGCACAGAAAGCAGCAGTTTGAAATCAATCTGAGGCCTTTTGTGGTGGCCAGGCATTCTGCCACCACAAAGCACTAGGTTGTAGTTTCAGTTCCCAGCTGTGGCAGCAACATTCAGATGGGTGTGGAAATTAAGAATGATTGTGTACTGTGCTTTGGGCTCAGGTTAAAGAACCCCAGAAGGGCCAAAGTTAATCTAAAGCACTCTACTATGGATCCTCTCATAGCCTCACAGTATTTTAACACTTGTGCTTTGGAATTTTGGTGTAAGGTCTGTATTTTATGGTGCATCTGGTTGGATTCTCTAATACCTGTGTTTAGCTTAAACAAAACTTGTCTTTGTAATTGAGCCAAAGCATAGGTGATTCTTTGTGTTGTGTAATGTAAGTGGTGTGTAAATGAATCAGCGGCAAATAATAGGGAAGCATTCCTTTTGATATCCACTGCATCTCAATGTCTTTATTAATTACTCTCTCCTTCTCTTCTTTCTTTTCTTTCCCCTTTTTCTTTCTTTATTTTCCAATCTTCTTTTTTTTGACAAAACAGACTATATCTATTTATCTATGGAAAATATTTTTTTGTCACTTTAAGGTCACTCTAAAAAAATTGTGGTACATTTTTTTCAAAATAGGTCAGTCTGCAAATTTTAAATCTGTTGTAAAAAAGTTCGACCTTTAAAGGGCCCCTCACCAGGTCTGGCCATTTTGAGCTGACAAGTGCAGAGCATACAATGCTCGCTAATGATCGTGTTTGCAAAAAATTACAATTGCCACCCGTCGCGGAAAGATCTAAAATTTCAATCCAAACGCCGTTTTCCCTTTCCCTCACGGCGACTGCACTCCAAGCCGGACGGTGACGTACCGATGTCCCTGCGCCTACATACTCGGGTCCGCAGTGTGATGTCGCTCGTGGTGACACGTGACTTCGAGAATTATTCAAGGCAACATCTGTTATATGTGTGGCCTGTTGCTTGAATTGATGAATTGAAGTTTAGAGAAATAATAAAACACACAAACAGAATGTCTGTGTGTCTTTTGTTTTACTTTGCACTGAAGCAAGGGAGATGTACTTCCGCTTCGTCTGCTTGTTGCCATGGTCGTGCAGTCACGTGCGCAGCTACCGAAACTATGCCATTTTCTACCATGTTGCAGCGCGTGATCGTGCTCTGCGATCCACTGGTTCTGCGTCAGTATTCATGTAGCACTGAATTATACCGCTAGTCATGTGTCCTTGTGCACAGCATGCAAAATTGTGTGCTGCGCGAACGAGACAACAGCTCACGCGCGATGCTGTCAGCAAAAGTGCGTTGTGCCAAAAGAAAAAAAAGCGAGGAGAAAAAAAAACAAAGGCATGGGCCTGTGACGTATGTGTCAGATGATCCTCGAGGTCCAGTATGGGAAAACGCAGAGAAGGAATTTCGCTTGCGTAGGGTAGACGGGGCGAGTGGAGAGAGTGTCTCACTATGCACTGGAGCTCGCCTCCTGAAATCACGGGTTCGCGGCACTGAAATATTTCTATCTTGGCTATTAGTGAACCGATTTGAAATTTTTTTACGGCAGAACACTCCCTAGAGAACATGTAACAACAACTTTCAGCGTATAACCAAAATCTGCTGTGGGGCCTGGTGAGGGGCCCTTTAAAGGGTTGAGGAATCTGGTATCATGTTTGAAAATTTTTTCAACCTTGCTATTTGTGATGCCATCTCTCAAATTATTCATGCAGGAAGATATGTGGAGCCCTTCACAAAGCTGCGCAGGTGCCCCGTCCCTCCTGCTGTGCTTTGTGTGGTTTCAGAAAAGGAGGTGGAGAAATGCCATCGCATGAAGGTTAGATTATTGCCTTCTTTCCAGTGCCTGTAACTTTTTTGAATTTGGTTTGCTTTAATTGCATTTGGTGCAGTCTGCCTTCTTCCATAGGGCACTAGCAAGTTTTTATTGTTTTCTTAGCTCATTTTAAGTATGGAGTAACTCAACATCGTCGAATATTACCAGCAACCTTAGGAAAGATGAACCCGGAAACGGGACAGGATGAGTGCAAATTGTCCAGAAAACTAGTGGAGAAAGCAAAAAAAGTATTTCTCTAAATCTTGAATTGAGGGACATAGCGGAAATCTCATCCTAAAATATTGAAATAGTATTTTAGGTGGTTATTGTTATCTATGAGTACACAAGGGCTAAGACAGAATTTTGTTAATTTCATGCCACAGCACAGCCCATATAAATTATTGATGCAGCAAGTGGTCTAAAGCTGTTGAGGATGAATCTGGAGTGGTATAGTAAATTTTAACCTATTGTAGTTTGCACGTATTTGTCTGTCTGTATCGGCTACAGAGTAGTATGTGTGGTGCCACCCTCTGTATTGACCTTTTTATCATTATTCCTTGCAGACAGCCTTCAAGTCTCAGATGCTGAAGCCAGACCTTAACTGTGTGCGTAGCCATAGCCACCTGGGTTGCATGCACATGATACGAGATGGCCTTGCAGACCTTGTTGTTCTTGAGGCAGGCGACATATACCGAGCTGGACAGTAAGCATTTTCTTTCTCCTCTAGTGTAACTTTGGTCTTTCATTGTAAGCTTAGTGCAGGTTGTGTGGCTGTCGCAAAGTTAACTAATTGCACTGAGCTAAGGATATTTGGTTGTTAAGGTACATTGTGAGGCAAAAAGGGATATACAGTAAACTTCCTTAATTTTACCTTGATAAGAGCAACAAGATTTATAGGATAATTCCCCAGTCAAATTGAAAGAAGAGGCAGAGGAAACGTTTATGCACGTTGCTTCATTTGGTCATATCTACGGGATTCAAGTGTACACCCAGTTTTTGTGGGTTCCTAGTAGAAACAGTGTGCATCCAAATCTAATGCCCACCTATTGTACAAACTGGAATGTAGGTCAAGTGGAAATATAGGCCGAATGCACACCTACTGTATACGCCATGCCCAAAACGCCGACAACGTCATCTGTCGCCAAGGCTACGAAGCATAGACGGGCTCAGGCGAGCACTGTTCCTGTTAGCGCCTATGCGCGTGCTGTCATGTTTGCATCCTCGATCGTAATTTAACACTTCTGTCAGCCTTTAGCGATGTCTTGAAGCAACTGTTGCATAGTTGGGCGCTTTAACACGTACGAAAACTTGTCAGGCATACACTTAGTTTCCGGTGCTGCTTCGCAAGCAAGAGCGACGGCGGCGGTGAATCGCAGCTGTTCTACGGAGAAGATAAGCAATCGCGCTTTGTTTACTGCAGTTTTAGAGCGACCACTGTGTTTTTATTTTTTGCTTGATGTCGCTGCGTCTTTAGTGAGCACTTCCACAATTAAACTTAGATTAGATAGATTAGATTATTAGATTATGGTGTTTTACGTGCCAAAACCCAATCTGATTATAAGGCACGCCGTATTGAGGGACTTCGGAAAATTTCACCACTTGGAGTTCTTTAACATGGACCTAAATTTAAGTACACAGGTGTTTTTGCATTTCGCCCCCATCGAAATGCGCCCACCATGGCCGGGATTCGATCCCGCGACCTCGCGCTTAGCAGACCAACACCTTAGGCACTAAGCAACCATGGCAGGTCGTTTAAACTTGGTCGCCTCGTCTGAAGTCCAGAAAATACGATAAACATTAGGTTGTTGTTACTGATGAGCCGCGACGCCCTATTTGAAAGAAAGATAACGATGCGAAAAGCTAAGCCAGAGAATGAGGAACGAAGCTGTGAAGCGCTCATTGTGTTTAGATGCTTTGAACAAAGGGCTCCGTGTTAAAAAGCAGGTGACGGCGCCTTCAAAAAAACGTCACGCAATCACCCATGCATTGCACGGAATCGGCTGTTGCTTTACCTATCGATGGCACTAAAATGCGCCCTGTGGCATATAACATTCAGTGTACGCTCGCCTCAGCTATCTGCATATTGAATGTACAACCTGGCATCTGGGAGCATTAAAGGATTTTGACAGGGCATTCAACCTCGTTTTGAATGCCTCTTAATATCACTTCGCGGTAATGGGAAACACCTGAACTTTGCCCTGATGTCTGCAACTAATGCATATTCGCTTTACCCCAGCCGTGTCATGCATTGTGGTCAATTCTGAAACCTTCATGTCTCTTTTTTTTTTGTTTTTCTTGATAGTGGTGGTAGCAAGGCCTTGTTCTCTTTTTCTTCTTTTCCATAAAATGGGCCAATATATCATCATGTTGCTTCACTGCAGTTGTCTCTGCTTTGAAAATGATTTCAATGTAGCATGCAGTTTACAAGTATTACTTATTTCTATGCTTTGTATTTGCTTTCAAAGTGTTAATATTGCGTCAATGCACTCCTTTAACATGAGCGTAATTAACCCTTTCGCTGTCGGACCTTTCTGGCCGTGACGCACCCCCAGTGTCGGCTTGGTTTCAGGGAACGAGCATAACAGGGAATGAACATAGCAATTTATTTTTGATTATGATTGGTATACAAATAACATAGTCAATGCAATATGCACATTTGAGTGTTCTGCAGCTGTTGTTAGTAAACATCATCATCATCATCATCAGCCTGACTATAAAATCCGTTCAACATCCGAATCTGACGATGCGGAACCCTCATCCTCGCATGCGACTCTGCCCGAGTCTGAATCCGAGCTCGGCTCGTATTCTGAATCGGAATTAAGCCACCGCTCCAATGAGCAGACGAAGGTCCCGCGCGCCGAGCCATCCGAAAGTAACCGCGCGCAGGGAGGATGCACTTTCAGTCGCGCGCAGAACGGAGATAAATGGGACGTTGCGTGATCAAGAAGACAGAGGAAGATGGAAAAAGGCTAAACAAAGTTCGAAGGCCTTTACGTTTACTGCTGCAAGTCGGAAGCGAGGGTGCGGCGAGAGAGCGAAAGCAACAATCGAGTCACTCTTTTCGGAGAGGCAACGGCACGGCACGTGCGCCTGAACTTGACGCGCCGTAGCAGGCACACCAACAGAAAAAAAATAAAAACCTTCAAACCAGCGGAGATGGCAGAACAACCCTTGAACCCATAACCACACGCGCGCGACGCATGATACAGCGAACGCGGAGCCACCGCGCCACTCAGCAAAGAGAAAGTGGGGAGTGGCAGTCGCACCGTACTCTTCAATACATGGGTTAACACAGGTCAAGGTGAATATACGATCTTGTAGAAAGAGTCAACAGATGGCGTGGCCAATCCAGGAGCGCCAGCTTTGCGCGCAGGCGCGAAATTTTGAACGCACGATAGAGAACGTACCGGTACGTCAGTGACACTGTGGGGGGGAAGCGCGATGACGTACCGGTACGTCCGTGACAGCGAAAGGGTTAAAAAGCGCTGCATTGGCTATTCAGACTCGGGGGCACTACAACAGGCGATAGAACATGTGATTTAATTCTACATTTGTGTGTAAGGGTGATACTAGTAAAAATGGTGGTGACGCTAAAAAATAATGTAAGGTATAAAAGCAAAATGCTCTTGACTGACCAGGAAGGCAAATTTTTAGCTATGCCATCTGCAATATCTCACTTGCGTGCTCCCGTGAAAAAATCTAAACGCTCTGCTTGTTTCATGATGGAACATGTGAAATGCATGCTGTGCAGACAGTGGTAAGATGCAAGCATAAAGAAATCAATCAACCCTTAATTATTGCCAGAATTTCATATGCGCTATTTTTCTCAAGTTCATCGTGCTGGTTTGCAAGCTTTACAGTTGCTGGCTTCTCATGTGGCCGCGTGCATTGCATTCATGCATTCACAGGCACGACAGCGCTCCCTCAATCTACTATAAAAAAACACGACGTGTAAACGAAGCAAGTGTGTGCATAAAGAACATTGGTTCACACGTTAACAAATGAAGCAATTAGCGGCCGGGGCATTATAATGAAAGCGGCATACTGGCGATGAGCTCCATTTCGTAGGCAAGGTTGTTGATGCTCATCTGCGGCAAACACTTGGCGCATAAGGAGACAATGTCGTCCCAGACAGCCGTGAAGTCGGACTCATGTCCACTATTGTATATTGTGATTTCATTGCTCACACTGACACTGCAGAAGTAACTATCTGGGACGCGCACAAGCGCCAAATTGCACGCACACACCTCAGTCATGCCTGCAGTGGAAGCAGGCATCTCCGGCATAAGGCCTGCCTGCGGTTACAATGGCTGCCGCTACGCGGCTTTCAGTGGTGCCCCCATAGGCACTGCGCATGGCGGATGAACTGGAATATAGGTCAAGTGGACATATAGATCAACCCCTCACCTTGCAGTGAAAAAGAGAGAGAGAAAAAAAAAAGAAAACAAAACAAAACACTATTACAGAAATGTGTTTATATCCACAACATCATTGTAACTGTTAGCGATCATGCACGAAGCTCGCACACTGAAGCCTGAAAGTGTGTCCTCAAGTTGTGGATACATTGCATGAAGCCCATGAAATGATGTTTATGTCATTTCATGGCGGCAGCAGTGTTTCTTTTTGTGTACACTGATATTGCACACTTTTTTTGGAAACGGTAAGCTGGCACTGAGTGGCTATTTTGCCCTTTGCTTTGGCGAAGCGTCAACGTTTGTCTTGAATGCCGCTGAAAACATTGTGTGCCACTACTCATCGCCCGCCAGAGAAAAAGCAAATCACATCAGAGGTTGATCCCAAGAGGGCACACACGCAAGAAAACAAAACACAGCGACAAAAAAAAGGAAACAAAAAAAGCCAGCAATCACATTTGGATATTGATATGGCTTTGGCTATGCATTTGGCAACATGCACATTGTAGGTTTCCAGAAGACGACTTGCATTCTGCTAATGATCGCTTATAAGACGAGAGGTGACTTTAGCCTGCTTCTTTCAAGAAAATATTTCGACTTATATTACAGTTTATACTGTAATTTTATAACTACGAGTGGGCGAATATTCAAAGTTTCAGATACGAATCAAATAATACACACGAACTATTCTTATTCAAGAATTAACTATTTGGTACTTCCAAATATTGAAACTAACCAAATATTTCACTACAGACTGTTAAAGAAGGGTTACTGTTCTCCATCTGCTAAACAAAATATTGCAAATTATCAGAAGTAAACAAGGACAAAGTTTTTGAAGCAATGCAAGAACAATGGGTAATGATGTTTGAAGTAGTAGCTTAGCGCAAAAAAAACACAGACACAAGGAAGACAGACAAGGACTGTGGACTGTGTCTGTGGTTTTTTTTGCGCTAAGCTACTACTTCAAATATGGACGACCAACTAGCCCAACAGTCTACTCTTCTAGAATGGGTAATGAAACCCATGTTTTCAGTTTCGTGGCTGTAGCCTACATGAAAACCTTTGATTTTTGCTTGCAGTCTGTAATTTAGCGTTCCTTGCAGTGTAGTCATGTAGCAGTTTTATCCTTTACGCTACAACCAGTGATGTTTTTCTTGGAAAGGTCCCTTTCACATGTGTCTACAGCACACAAGCCCTTCAGCAGCTTTTTATTTTTTCTCTACTTGAACTTTTTTTAAAAACCACTTATTTAGCATGTTTTGGAAAGCAAGTCATACAGACGTCATTCATTCTTGAAAAGCTTGTTTGCAACTAGGCTCTAAAGTTGTTGAGTGCAGTTCTTTTATTCACAATTAGTGTGATCTTGTGTTAAAACTGATGGTGATTGTCCGTGATAGTAGGCTGTGTATTTTTCACCAGTCAGTATAACTTTGGTACTTAGTTATACCAAAATAAATATCCCTACTATAAATATGTGCGTCTGCATTTGGCTATATGATTTTCAGTACTTGCTATTTCTATTCTATTTGTATTCAAAAAGTTTTATATTCGTCCACCTCTATTTTAACATAAAAATGTGGCTTCCCTCTAATTCTGGTATTAAGAAATGTAATGAAATCTGCTGAGTTTACTTTCCCAGAATGAAAATTTATTTACCCTTAATGACCATCATCATCAGTCTCAGATAGCTTTTTACCACTGTATACGGACCACAACATGTTGCCCTCCTTGTCCAGGCTGTGTGCGCATTTTCTGAGCAAAAGAAGAAGCGGGCATGTGAGAAAAGCAAGCCAAGCTCATTCTGGCATGCACTGTTGATGTGGTATACGAAATACCCGTCAGTTGCAGCTGGGTCTACATCGGTCAAACCTGCCGATGTGACAATGAGCGATTAAAGGAGCATGATGCTTCTATATAGAGTGGATCAGGCTTACATTTGCCCATCCACTGTGGCTCATGCATGTGTGCTCCGCAGTTGGCAGACACACTATTACTTGGCAAAAGGCACGACCACGTTGCGCGAGCATTGATAGAGCCATTTCATACAAGAAAAAGAGTGTGCGATGCATTACCGTTCCTTCGTTGTCACTTTTTCGCAATGAGCAGCAGTTTTTAGATTAGGCTATGTAGGTGATATTGGTCCTTCTTGGTTGCAGTTTGAATCCTAAAAGGTTGGAAGTGTACTGTATCACAGAGGCTGTGACCAGTGGTCGTAACAGCACACATTAAGGGGAAAGGAAATGGACAGGTAGACCAGCGATGTCCCCCATTTCTTTGCCTTTTATTTATTTTGTTTTAAATTGCTTCTGGGCTCTGTCTGAGCCTCAAGTAAATGAGAAAGTATTGGGAAAAAACGGAACAGTTGAAATGTAAAAATATAAACAAAAATGCAGAAGTGTTCTGAGTATCAATAGCTTATATGATGAAACAACAAAAAACATAGTCATACATGTGCAAAATGTAGATGTGTGCCAGCAAAACAAGTTGCATAGAAATACAAATAAGAATACAAACCACCAGGTGAAAGTGCACAATTAATTTTAGACATACAGCATGGTCTCAGTATTTTTCACAACCTCATGCAGAATCAGTGCTGGGGAACACAATTAAAATGAAATTTAACATTAGACAGAGCACATGAAATGAAGGTGTGTGTGTTTCTCCAAAAATTGTGGTTGAATCGAAGCTAATTAGATAGCCATTATGACATGCATGTGGGGGATTTGTTCTTCCCGTGTTAGCATTGTATCTTGTAGTAGTAAATATAGTAATGAATGAGTTTAGGACCTAATGAATCAAGATGATGCGCTATTCACAATAGGCAGCAGACTATCTTGCCTATCTTGTGCATTTTCATGGGCATGACAATGTTTTGAAGGATGACAAAGATGAGCATTGTTAAAAATCACATATGATTTCATGATCACTGTTCTCTAGTGGTTTGTGTGGTATCCTGTGTTAGCGCAAGATGGCGGTTCCCGCCACCCTTCTCCCTCGACCCGGCCACTCAGCGCCAAACGCTGTAAGTTGCCGGGTCGAGGGAGAAGGGTGGCCTTACCACAGTTTGCTCTAAGGGCTATTCATTTTCCCTAACACCGTTGATCAGCATATGACTGTCATCATCCCTGCAGAGCATCACCACACATCTTGTTGAAATTGCATGCCTGTCAGTCACATTCAAGGCAAACCTGTTGTCTTCTGTGGGCAGGAAAACCACAGTGTTGACCACTTTGTGGTTGTGCTGCACCTACACATACTTTCACTCTGAAATGTCCTACTGTAGTCTGCTGTGTTTCCTTTTTTGAGCTTCCACCAAATAAACTGCCAAAAAACATGTAATTAGACAGACTCTGTTTGACAGACCAAGTGTTCTGCAAGTTATGAGAATTGCAAGGGACAACAATAATTTCTATGCTTGCACAAAGCAATAATAATGTAAACAGAACCACTCAGTTTACAATATTGCATGGCACAGAAAAGTACTCTATACTCTGTCCCTTTCCATGGAACTGAACACAAACTTTATGTGAAAGGGGAACTATTAAGTAGGCAAATTTAAGATGTTTTATTCCTTCTAGTTCCTTTGGCCTCATCCCAATCATCACCGAGCAGTACAACTTAGATGAGCCATACTACTACGCTGTCGCCGTGACTCTCCAAGGGGACAAGGAGACCGATCTGTTGTACCTCAAAGGTGAGCATCAATCTATGAATTTAGAGACTACAATAGCTCATCTTCTCTGCGCAGACTTTATAGTTACAGTACAACGCCATTGACATACCGTATTCACTCGAATCTAGGCCGGCCCCAATTCTAAGCCGACCCCCGAATGTCCGAAGCCAGAAAAAAAAATTAAAAACTTACCTTGAATGTAGGCTGAACAAAAAAAGTGAGGACAGTGTTCACAAAATGATAACAGCATTTATTTAATATGAACGTGCCGAGCTCACTCTACGTCGTCACCACCGTTAGCCTTGTCCCTATAACCCAGCCCAGACCACACGTACGCTTGCGGACGCACGCAAGCTCGCGTCCGTGAACTCATGCATGCACAGACAGTGCGGCATTGCACGCGTCGAAACGCAGCGTTATCTCGGTGAACAGCTCCTCTCTGTTATTGCACGCTTATCTTTCTTATCGCTGTCATCTCCTCGGGGCGGCACATGCAAAAGCATCTCCCATTGCCCCCTACCAACGATGGACGTTATAAAGCGAAAGCTTTACTGGCCGCGAACTTGCAATTTCGCCGTGGCGGTGCTCTGAGGAGGCACATGACATCACAATGCGCGCCTTGCCGCGGATATTTCTCTCTCTCTCTCTCTCTCTCGCTCCCTAGTCACTACTGCACATGCGCTACTAGTAGCACCGAGCCACAGGTGTTCCGCCGCTTCGCTGTGCCATGCCTTTCCGCCACCGCCATTTGATATGACGTCACGCCTCGTTCCTCGTCGTTGTGCTCGCCTCCACTCGCTTTGCCAGCTGCGTCGCATGCCTGATAACATGTTGGAGGATTGAAAAGGAGAGCTCGCGTGCGCCGCCACCACAGTTGAGGCGGCAGTATGGACGGCGACAATTCTGATAAGCAGGAGGAGGCCTGGAATCGACATCGGAACGAGATGAAGAGGAAACGAATCGCCCAGGAAACAGACAAACAGCACGTCGAACGACTGGCTAAACGCCGCAACATAGCTAGACAACCAGACTAACCTGGACTTGCAATCAAGATTAACCAAGGCTAACCATGCTATGCCTTAGCTTTCGCTACGTATATCCTGGCATAGCTGAGCTAAGCCACTGCCAATTTTTTCTCATCGATGCTGAAGTCCCACCTGGCTTACTATGCCTCTGCGGCTAGCACAACTTTTCGGTTAAAAGCAGCACTATAGTGCGCCATTACAATAACGCCACGCCGCACGCCGATACCATAGAACCAGCTCAGATATGACACAGGTCAACGCGACGACATCACTCGTGTACTTCAGTTGGCTACTGGCCAGTGTTGCCAGGTCGGACAAGGCAACTAGCCCAAAGCTAGAGAAATTGTAGCCCACATGTAGCCAAACACAAAAAAAAAGCAAGAAAAAAATTGTAACCAAACGTAGCCGTTTTAGTTTGCAGTTTTATTTGCATATACATTTTCACATTCGACTATGGCAATCCATTTTTGCGCAAACCATCATACCACATGTACGTGACGGTTGACTTTTGACATCAACAACAGCGACATCATGCTTGCACACAGAACACTTTTTGGTTGACCCCGGAAACTCAAGTTCTGGCGAATCGCTGCAGAGGGTGAACCTATTGAGATGAATCTTGAATGTAAGCACGAACAAAAAAAAATGACAACCATGGCAGCGAAAGCTGACGACATTCAAAGCTCTCAAACAAAAAGCAAAGTGCTTTCATTGCCATTCCATCTTCACAGAGTGGAATGGTTGTAATTTTTTGTGTTGCGAGTCTGGCGTCGTTGCTCATTCGTAAATTCCCGGGCTCGTAATTGTCGTTTTCGTTCAGCATCACGGGAACGCTCTTCGTCGGTGGTCGTTTCGCGCCAGCGCCGTTTACATTCTCGTTGCTGTTCCCTCCAGTGCTCCTCGTACACATGTTGTTCTTCAGGTGTACGAACTGAACGTGTCCGTCCCATCGATAACGCAGCTGTTTTTAGCGCCGATACCTCTCCTGCTTATGTAGTGCGATAACCTTGATGCCACGCTATTGTTCACGGCGAGCGTTCTAATCTGTTCCGCATTTGGACATCTGCCCCACCGCACTGCACCCATATTTAAAGGGCCCCTGAAATGGTTCGGACAAATTTTGTAGACGCGTAGGGTACAGCTTAAGTAGAACATTCGCACCCCAATTTAAGTGAAGCGTTACATATTAATGGAGCTACAAGCGATTAGAAGTTACCCTCCTCCCTAGCCATGCTTTTCCTCCTCAACTCGTTCGGCGAGTGAGCGGGGCTAAGCTTCGCCTTCACTGGTTCCGCGTCACGATGCGACGTCACATCGTCCACTTCCGGTTGTTTTGGAGCCCGCCCCAGCCTGCGCGAGACCTCTCCGCTAGCCGCTTGGCCGTCGACCCCAAGCGAGAGCTATCGAAGCAGCGTGCGTTGCGAGCATTCTGTCGTAGCACCGAACGTGTCTGGTATTCCGGTAACCACAGGCAAGCTGGTCATTTCGGCGAATGACTGGAGGCATAAACTCAAGCTGATGAAGGAACTTTAGCGTAGACGTACGTGAGCGGCCTGATCAGTCGCGCGGTCCAGACACTTATTGGCGCAGCGCATAAACAGCCAAACAAAGCGCTAATATTGCTCTAACCAAGTGTTAAACATTTTAAACATTGATAAAAACAACGTGTTCATGATTACACTCCTGCGAAAAATACACACCAGCAGCAAAGAAGAATACACTTCGTTGCTGCTACTGTGTATGGTTAAGCTCTGTGCCACCAGGTGGCTGCACCATGCAGACCATTCACATTTTCCCTTCTGCTCATCTCATGGCTCATCCCGTTACGGCACAGTCAAGCGGCCAGACCCTGTCCCCTTGCGCTTGTGTTTGCCCTAATACCGGACTCGCGAAACGCTATTGCGTTAGTAATCTTCCGGTGTAAAGTGACGGCCACAAACGCGCAAATCCTGGCGCCGATCGGATAGCGGCAGTCCGATGCGCAGCAGCCAGTTCGCTCGTACGCTGCCTTGCAGAGGGACACGATGTCGCAGCTTGACATATTGCCAGTCGCTACGTTTGCAGTTCACAAGGCAACAAAGTCGAATCATAGTCCTCGCGAAAAGACTGAGACCGACTCTGACCGCAGAGCTCTCGTCAAAATGGAGTACGTTGTAACACAAGCAGACGACACTTGCTGTGTGCCGGAAGTGCTTAAGTGTACTGAAAAATTGTTCTTGTGCATTCTCTTTATGTTACTTTCTTTTTATAAAAACAAATTAACTAACATTCCAACTATTACGAAGATGATTTGTTTGCCATAAAGTTGGAAAAATTATCGATCACGCGCCTTGGTCAGCCAATCGGATAGCTCGCCCCACTGACATCATATGGGGGATTTTGGTCATATGGGTAGGGGCGGCTTAAAATTCCGCCGAGCAGTGTGCTGCGATCGGCAGCGATGTGCATTTTTAAAACCTCATAATAAATTACACACTTTACGCGGAGCACTTAGATGTGTCAATTAATGATCAGAAGGACCTACTCTAACGACTCAGTACGTTTGTAGAAAATCGTCAAAAGCGTTTCGGGTCCCTTTAGAAATTCCTAAGTCCGTTTCTATTGCCGGATGCCGAAAAAACTATGGAAGTTCAGTCATATACAGCTTTTGCTGTGAAGACGTGGCTATTGAAGACTTGGCTTTACTGTGAAGACTTTCTTTCTTCTTTTTCTTCCCCCCCCTCGCACGGCGGGCACCGTCGCTGCCGCGTATGCGAGCGCCATCTGGATGGTGTTGCAAGGAACAGACCGCACTTCTCCCATTAATGGCGAATTTGGCAGATCACACCGCTGCACACCGGAGTGCTCCAATGCGCAGTTTCATCCAGTCATCGTCGTCCAAGGGTGGCCTGGTGCACATTGGTGCGATTTGCCGAATTCGTCATAAGACAGACCTCAAACCGCAGCTGGATAAGAGGTTTGAGTTTCCACGCAACAGAAATAAGTTTTCTTGTATATTCAAATTACAATCCGACGCTATCACGCCTGTAGGTTGTGTGTAAGTCGTACTAAAAAATTTTCTGACACAGTTTACTTTGAAAAATTCAGTTAGTTCAGTAACGCCTATGTGCCATGCGCAAAGCCTGTGCAGTTCGGGATCATTTTTCTCATACGGACAGCGGCATCAACACTGGGTGCCGACACTAGATTTTCTGTCACACAGTGCCCTTAACACTGTCACGTTAAAATTCATCTCGCAGGTAACGGAAAATGGCAGTAAAGCTTTCGGTGAGAAACATGGAGCAAGTCAAATTCTGTACGCAGCGCGATACTCCACCCAGAAACGATGGCCATGAACACACTGGAGTGTGTCATCTACCCGTGCTACCCCAACGTTCTTTGACTGTCTAAGAATATTGTGCTACCCTTCTTTCATGCCGGCGCCACAATAGCCTGACCCTATTTTATTGCTCTCCTTTTCTGAGCATAGCCATGTTAGTACAGTGTACTGTGAAACACCCTCTACTCCCAGGCTCATTCCGATGCCTGGTGATCGGGTGTCTGATGACTGAAACCGAAAAGACGATGATGAGACGACGTTGCTGGCGCAGATGTTCGCGCGGCGAAACGCGGTCTACCTTTAAGTGCATCAAAGATCATATCCATCGGCTCAGACAACGGCGCACTGAGAGTAGTGTAGGCATTTTGTAGTGTGGGCACTGCCAGCTCAGCCATCTAAAACATAGCCTTCAAGATTTATTTGTACTCGATGAGAGCCATCTCTGAAGAGGGGATTAAGGCATCACATATAGCCCAAACAAACCCAAGTCGCAGATATTCAATAGCCCAAATATAGCCACATAGCCAACTCGACCAAGTCGATGCCAAAAAATTTTTTTCTGTAGCCCAATTTGGCTATATGTAGTCATATCTGGCAACACTGCTACTGGCCTGGCTCGTAGCGGCTGCGATACTGTTTCTAGATGGCGCTAGCTATCGACCATATTTATCATTTTCAGTTACAAAAAGGAGCGTTTTTTTTTTTTTAAATCCTAGAATCTAAGCCGACCCTACAGTTTTGTATATGATTATTTGAAAAAAAACTATTGACCTAGATTCGAATAAATAAGGTAATTTTTACAATATTGCTGAGAAAGAAAATGTGTTAATAGGAAAATATATCATCCAAACATTATGCCAAGCAGTAAAATTTATTGCAGCAGCCTAATTAATATTTATTTCATTTATTTTTATTTATTTACAGATACTGCTTTCTCGATACATGAGACATAGCAGGAGTGGATACACCAGACACTAGATCAAAACAACATACAATGAATTTGAAACGTAATTACAAAATGTGGTTAGACACTTCTTTCAAAAACTCTTCATTAGGTTTTCCTCGCAAGGAACCAGCTAGGCTGTTCCAAATTTCAACAGTGCTCGGAAAAAAGGAATACTTAAAACAATTTACAAAAGACTGGAAAGGAACAATATTAAAAGGGGGGGAATGGCACGTGGCACGCCCAGTGGGATGACTGAAGGAAATCGGTGCATGAATGCAACTTTGGCCGTGTACAATCTTATGTAGCAGAGTGATATGTTTAAGTGTGCGTCGATGAGCCAAGGGTTCTATCGATAATGCGCATGAGGGAGATGAAGGAGAAAAGTTGCGGTCATATCGGCGAAAAATGAACCATATTGCTTTCTTTTGTATGGCTTCAAGCTTACTAATGTCAAGTGCAGTGTATGGTGCCCATACCACTGAGGCATACTCTAGTAATGGTCTGACGAGGGATTTATAAGCTGTTAATTTGCAGTCCTTAGTAGAGCACTTGAGGGTTCGCTTAAAATATCCCAATTTCCTAAGTGCCCTAGCGCAAATTGTTTCAATATGAAGGTGCCATTTTAAGTTTTGAGTGAAGATAACTCCAAGATATTTGAAGGTATTCACAGAATTTAGGTAGAGCCCATTGCAACTATAACTGAAACTTAACAGCTGCTTTTTATTATTGAAAGTCATTTGTACAGTTTTTTGGTAATTAATACTCCTTTTGCCAAGCGTTGCTCCAACCACAAAAGGACGAAAATACATTGTTAAGAACCTCTTGATCTCGTCTGTTAGTTACTCTGGTATAGAGCACGCAGTCGTCAGCGTACAATCGCAGTTTCACTGGGGTGTCCCTAATGATCTGTGTGACATCATTAATGTAAATAATGAACAGCAGGGGCCCAAGGACCGAGCCCTGCGGTACCCCGGAAGTGACTGTGGCCGACGATGACTGCGTATGATTAAAAGTAACATATTGAGACCTTAAATGTAGCCAACCAGCCATCCAGCCGAGCATTTTGTCATCGTTAATAATTTTCCTTAGCCTAAGAAGTTTTCTGTGGCACACAATCTCAAACGCTTTGCTATAATCTATGAATATGGCATCAACCTGACCTCGATTATTTAGAGCTGAAGCGATGTCATGAGTGAATTCAATGAGTTGAGTAGTTGTAGAAAAACCAGAGCGGAAACCCTGTTGATTCTGCGACACTATGTTATTAGCAGTGAAATACTGAAGGACATGTTTGTGAATTATGTGCTCTAAGAGTTTGCAACAAGTACATGTTGATGAGATAGGCCTGTAGTTGGAAATGAGTTGCTTATTACCCGAGTTAAACACAGGAATTACATTGGCGATTTTTTAAATGGCTGGTATAGTACATGTCTCTAATGATTTACAACAAATTATGGTTTACAACAAATATCCATTACAATTATGGATTTACAACAAATATCCATTAAAATATCCATTTTAATGGATATGTAATATCCATTAAAATATTGATATGTGAATAGTAAAATTTCAGCTGGATTACACAATTCATTAATGTCAGAATGCAAAATTTTTTGTTTGAATTTTGGTGTGAAATGTTTTCATAATAGCACATTTATTGTACCCTTCAAGCCAGGACATTACACAATAGTTGAAATGGTTGGAACAAGTACAACCAGAAAAAAAAAAACACTGCAATTAGTTATGTGAAGCTTAAATCATTGAGAGAGTTTAAACGGTAAAGAAAGAGATAAAATTTATCTATTGCAAATTTTCAGTGCAGCATAGGGTAGAAAAATTGTTCTATGTGAAAAAGAAGCAAAGACATAAAGCTGTGTATACAAATGTATGCATTTGTTCATGTGTATGTGCACTGCTGCTGTATAAAAAAGAAGGGGCGGCCTGCCACGTGCATCGAAAACACTGTCCTCCGCTGCGACGCCACCATTTCGGGACTGTTGTCTGGGGTCTTACAATGCTGTAGCCCGTGGAAACCGACGCGTCCTTTCCCCAACCGCTAGCACCGTTTGGCCCAGCCAAGTGCCCGAGAATGCAACTACGGCTGAGACATTCGCTCCCATTGCAGCCTGCCTGAGACAGCAGGCCGCACACTTTTTTTTTTTTAATCCAGCGGCTGTGGTACGTGATAGTAGTGAACAAGTTAATGAACAAAAAGATTAAACAGGCAAAACTGAAAAATATAGTTTAGATTCATGCATAGCACACATGTGGGATAATAGAAATAGACTCCACCTGCACAAGTTAAGCAGAAATAGTGATATTTTGGCTTTGATACATCGCCAGCATTGTCACAGCATGGTCGTGAGCTATACTGCTGGCGGCTCCTCGAAACCAAAACTGGCGAAGTTGATTCAGCATTGACCATGCCCAAACCACAGGACAAGCCAAGCACAAGCTCAATTGTAAAGCTGCGTCGTCATGCGAGTCCCACCAGTGCTGGCTCTGCGCGTCCAGCATTTGTTAATTCACGTGTTACGGTGGAACCTCATTAATGCATACCTGGCAAGAACGCAGCATAAGTATGCACTAAATAGTAATACATAACTGCCAAGTACAAATTAGCGTCTCTTGATATGCGCTGCACTGCTACCAACATATAAATTCAATTCCATGGTAAATTTCACCTAAAATACACACTACAAGATTTTTTATTTTTTCCAGAGTGGTGAAAAACTGCCTGCCTCATATGACTATGCTTTAGCGCAAAGGCAAGCAGCAGTTCAAAAATTTGGCAGGGGCTGAGCAGACAACTCGTCCGGCTTTCCCCAATGCACATGTGCACATTTGTACACCAATCTGCTACTGAGTGCAACCGTGGTCACTTCATTGAAATGCGGTACATGCTGGTGCATGGTGCCGATTGTCATGTGAAATTTGTGGGCAGTGCATTGCCTACTAAGTGCATGCCATCGTGCCATTATGCCTTCTGTGTCATATGCGGCCATTTGCCGGCAGACTGCAGCTTCTGTGCAGTCAGCTTTCTTTGTACCCACGCCGCTCCTGGCGTGCAGCGCATACCTTGTTGAGCCAACGCAGCGGTGGGCTGCTTTAATTTCTGCAAGAGATGCATGCTTAAAGGGGTCCCATAATGTTCCGTAATGTTTCTTTCTTACTCCGACAATCCAAAACCAAGTGTACATTGTAAAGAAATTTCAGTAGATGAATCGATGTTGCCATTTTTGTTAACCAAGTCTAGGCTGAAGAGAAACATTTTATTTCCTGTTACTACTTGTTTGATGAAGCTTGTTAATTGTTGTTGTAATTGTAACCGCATATGAATTTTTTTTCTTTCTCATGGTCCACACTTAAGTCACTTAGAGTACAAGCTGTACAACTCTGTGACATAATTGAGTTGGAATTTTCATGAACAAAAAGTGTAATAAATAAATGTGAGATTGGCCCAGCTTCTACTCTTTCCTTAGTTCTGGTCATGTATTATTTGCAAAAATAAATATTCCCTGATAACTCCTATCTAACAGCCATGCTCTGCATCTTCACAAATCAGTGTGCAACAGTACGGGCCACTCAGGTTGGTGAGGGCCCATTTATGCAAATTGAAAATAAAGTCTTGGTTATAGATCTCACAGTAATCATACCGAAACTAGACAACCACTTTTAAGATAAATTGAAACTTAATTATGATGAAGTCATCGCATGATGAAGAATATAAGTGCGAGCTCATTAACTAAGAAACTGCCTTTTTCATTGTAGTGCAAACTCTCGACTGTCCTCCCCCCAAAAGTATATATATATATATATATATATATATATATAAAAATAACCCAAGGCTCTCGATCTGCCACTGTGGACAGGTGACAGGTGGGTTGGTGAATACATATTGAAGCGCTTAGTCAGATAGAGTGAGGTTTTTCTATGGTGGTTCAAAGGCTGTCTTCTAAAATACTTCACACAACTGGTAAATGCTATCGCTATAAAAAATATTCCATGATGTTGTTTGCATGAACGCTTGGCAATGCACTGGAAAAAAAGAGAGTACCCTCAACATAATTTGTTGGTCCCTTTAACTAACGCACAATTTCAATTATTCCTGTTTGAATACTAACCATATGAAAGCCAAATTATTTTAGCAAAAATTTGCATGAAATTTGAATTCAAAGCTCAAAGGAGCCACTTTTACCAAAAGTGCTCCTCCTGCTCCAGATCTTTAGCTGCGCTGGCCTATAGATATTTGTGAACTGTCCAAAATTAGGTCCCTCTTCCCATTCGCTAGCTGTGCTGCTTTCATTACCAGCATAGTGACAGTAACAACAGTGGCAGTGACGCATAATTGTAGAGCAATTATGTGTGCTTGATTGTTCCATATATGCACAGGAAACACCATACTCTCTTCAGTTAAGATCACAAAACCACTGTTTCCAACTGTTTCAATGTGGAAAATCTAACAAAACTTGCTGAAATGCCAGATTTAGGTGATTACAGGAAGGCTGTGGCCATTTTGCCAAATTTATGCTCTCACACCATAACAGCTACTCGAGATGAAAACGGCTTGCAATGATGGCTAAATGGCCCATCACATTGCACACTCCTCTCCTGCATACAGGAAATCTAGACTCCCTGGGCTGTGATTTCGTAGCGATGCTTTTTTCGAGGTTATTTCTTATTGCACTTTTTCTTATGTTGGATTAAGAAGACACAACTTCATGTCAGTTTCTTTCTTTTTTATGTTATGTTGATGTGTGTTTACGGTATATTTAGTACAACTTCTTAATAATGGCGGGGACGTGCAAATGATCTCCTAAATGGAAAGTAATAAAGTTTCTCATGATCATTAGCACAAAACAATATGACAGGTGAAAACTGGAACTTACTAATAGGTGTTATATGCTACAAATTGAAACAAGGTCTTGTAATGGGCATGTTGATTTCTGAGCTTGGTCACTTTTCATCTCTTTCACCCTTTCTTTAATGTGTCAGGATGGATTCTTGTCCATCATGTCGTGTAGAGCACAGTGACATGCTGGGAGTGACATACTGTCATCTTGAAGCTACAATAAATTATCTTTAGGACTCTTGGACTCCTGCAAAGGCATGCACTTGCATAAGTTTTTGACAACATGATAAAATTTCCAGTGCCCCTGCACTTGTTGCGATCAGCACTTTAGTGCCTACAACAGGCTCAAAACACGACCTCAGTAATTGGCACTCCGATTTGCATCTCTCACTTGTCCAGTTTTTGTTTACAATTTGTTTTCAATGTTGAAGTAACATGCCTGAACAACTTTTGAATTTCAGGTAAAACATCATGCCACACTGGCATCAATCAGGCTGCTGGATGGGTGGTGCCGTTGAGCTTTCTCATCAGTAATGAGCGCATGCGGTCCTATGGCTGTGATTCAGCACGCTCTGCCTCAGAATTTTTCTCCAAGAGCTGTGTGCCCGGCGCTCTTTCCCGTGAATTTGTGGGCTCGGAGCGGAGCTACAAGAACCTGTGTGATCTCTGCCATGGAACCAGCACTCATTTCTGCGGCCGGGATGCTTCGGAGCCCTTCTATGGCCATACAGGTGCCTTCCGCTGTCTTGTTGAGGGAGGCGGCCAGATTGCATTTGTCAAGCACACAACTGTCTTTGAAAACACAGCTGGTCGCAACAGTATGTGGTGGGCACGCAACATTGCACTTGGTGACTTTGAGCTGGTCTGTCGTGATGGCTCACGCCAGCCACAGGACAAGTATGTCCAGTGTAACCTAGGGAAAGTGGCATCCAATGCCATTGTGACTAGCCCGAACAAACCACAAAGCATGATCGACGCTTACATCAACCTTTTTGTGTATGCACAGCAGTTTTATGGCTCCAAGTACAGCGAGGATTTCACATTCAAAATGTTTGTGTCAGAGGCTGCACATCGAGACTTGATATTTCAAGATTCAACACAGCAGCTAAAACCAGTGCCTTTACATAGGCGCAACTATGCAGACTATTTGGGCAGTGACTTTCTTCAAGCAGTCCGTCTTGTGGACTGCTCTGGAGGTTCAAGTGGTGTTCAATTGTCAGTAGCAATCATGTTGATCTGCATCCTTTCTCTGAAATTCTGGGCATAATGGTGCTTCATCTCACTGTTGCTGAAAGTCTGCTCGAGCCTTTTACAGTGAAAAAGGCTCCAAACAGTGCTCATATTTTTTGTATAAATTAAGCGACGTGACCCAAGTCACGTCAACTTGGAGCTGGGGAGTATTTTTGTACCAGGAATTACCAGCTCTAAACTTGTTTAATGTCAAACATTCTTTTTATAGCTGTGGAGGGAAGTGGCATGTGCATTCTGATGTGTTGAGCCTTGCTTTTTAAAGGCCTCCCTTGCCATGGGCTAGTGAAGTATCCATCAGCTGGAGCTGAAAGTTCTAAGTGTAAGATATTTTCAGTGGTATGAATCATGATGGGCAACTTTTCAACATTGACCCACTGCGGTTGCTTAGTGGCTATGGTGTTGGGCTGCTAAGCAAGAGGTCGCAGGATTGAATCCCGGCCACGGCAACCGTATTTCGATGGGGACGAAATGCAAAAATACCCGTGTACTTAGATTTAGGTGCACGTTAAAGAACCCCAGGTGGTCCAAATTTCCGGAGTCCCCCATTACGGCGTGCCTCATAATCAGATCCTGGTTTTGGCATGTAAAATCCCATAATTTAATTTTTTAATTTAACTTTTCATCATTGTAATACTGTGACTGCCAAACAGGGAATAAGCTTTCTTTTTTTCTTTCTGCTTGTATGCATGAAAAAATAAGGGGAGGAAAGAAGCATTCTGTTTAATGAGTTAAGTGTTAATGAGTTTATGGAGTGTAATCTCATAGGAAGGCTGAACTTTGCAGCGCACTTGTCAACATAATAATCTAAGGATTTTTAACATTGTTATTTACACAAGTGTTGCACATAGTATATGTTTAAAAACCTGACATTGACTTTCTGTGGTCTTGGTATATTCAACTTCTGCTGCCTTTCCCTCTCCCCAAAAAAGACAATTCACTGCTCTTTCCTCCCCTTCTTTTTTACTTTTTTTTCAATCATTTGATTTGCATGGGACCCCAATGAATGCATTCATGATGGACTGTCGTGTCGTGAAACAAAAATTTGTCGTCCACTTGCTTTTAGCTCACCACCACCCTATTGTGTCACATATGTTGATTCTAGGTGTAAAATTGCTTCGTGTATGGTGATTATGCCAAACGTTTCACATAACTGAAACTTTTAAAAAGGTGGTATGTTGTAGATAGTCCGGGTCTGCAGCTTGTTTTGGGTAGTCACACTAAGTTGTAGTGTGGCCTAGATAACTGGTGAAGATCAGTTATGAAACATGAAAAAAAAAACTAAACTGCCTGCACTCTTGCATGCATGGATTATAGCACTTTCACCTGTGCGTTCAACTAAAAAGCCTGCAGTGTTAAGTGTTTTGATAAGCACAGGCCATGGCATCCAGTGTTGACCAAAATGTTCACATTGGAATTCTAAAAACAAAAACTGTGACCATAGCTGTAAATCATGCGCTATAGGCAGATGACAAGCAAGGTAGACATTTGGGAAAGTTGGTAAGGTTCCATGTTGAAATAAGGGAGAGCGATCAACTTATATGAAGCCGAAGAAAAGGTAAGCGCTCCTGTTGTCCTTTTCTTTTGCTTCATATGTGTTCATTGCACTCCCCCACGTCACCATGGACAAAAGCAAATATGTAGAAATAGGCTGCATTTGTTAAAGCTACAGTCTGTTACAGTCCAAACATATAAGAAACAATGTTTTTAAAATTTCAGAAAAAAAAAGTTGTAAAGTTATTTTCAATTCTTTACCTTTGAGGCACCCATTAAACTTGAAATTGCAATGTGTGCTGCTGAAGAGTTCTAGTTCTCAACCTGAACTTTTTCCTTTAAAGTGGCCCTAAACCACTTGGTAAGTGGCCCTGAACCACTTGATGGCTTGGTAAGAAAACACATTACGCAGATAGTATGTGTAGCTGTGAACATCTCAGCCAAATTTTGCAGTTGTGCGCAGCACTGCGTTCACAAGCGAAGCGCGAAGGTGACCTCTCTCCAAATGTCTTCCTTTCAAACTGCTCCTTGCCCATTTCGAATGCCAGCAGCTGTCACTTCTCATCATAGAGCAGATTCCCATCGAGAGCTGCCATTAGCCCACGGTTGACATGAAGCAAGCAAGATGTTTGGATCAGTGCATCTTTTGCTACTGTTACTGCATATATTGACACAATTAACTGAACAGGCTGAGCTAATTAGAAATCTGCATTTCGAATTTAGGTAAGAATTATGCACATCCAGGAGAAGCCAACTGTCTGCTCATACACGGCCCCACCCGCCCATGCAAGAATGAAATGTACACCAGAACCTCAATGATACAATCCTGTTACACATGATTTCTCGGCACCAAAGTTCGCAATCGAGAACACAAAAAATGACCCAATAGAGTTACGCTCATTTTTTACCGGTTCATACGTTTCCGGAAAACACGCTTTTTCAGCACCAACATTCAGTACATCGCCAAATTGTGATTGTATGATATGTTTTCGAGCCGCTAAATCTCATGTAAACAAGAAAATATGTGAGGTGCGCACGATCAAGATCACCACATATCTGCTTGCCATGGCAGCTTCACTGCAATACTCGGCCGCCCATCTCGCATGAAAACGCCAGCGCACACTCAGTTTCTTATTCCAGCACCAGTAAATCTTCTCCGGGCTCGTCGCATGCAGCATTCACAGCTATCGGCGTCAATCCTATTGCGATAAGCATCTTCACCTAATGTTTTACAGCGCATGGTGCATAGTGCCATTGGTAGCGTGCTGCACGCTTTTAATAAGCGATAATCCAAATGCACCGCCTTTCCCTGCTGCAGGTGGTGCAATGTGAGCATCACATTTCGTTCCACTTGGCATCTGGCATCGCCCACCAGCTTGATTTCGTTTTGGTTTCCTGTCGCCGTCTTAAAGCAATACACAATAGGAAAACAAAATGTGTCTCGGGTCATCGAATCCCAACCAGCTAAATGCGCATCGGCGTCACATGCCTCGTGCGCCACAATTGGCATTACGTAGATGTAAACTACAGCTAAGTCTGCCCCCCCCCCCCCCCCTTTTTTTTTTTTTTTTTTTTTTTTTTTTTTTTTTTTTATCATACGTTTTCTCGGTTAGTATGTTTTTTTCTTGCGTTTTTTTTTTCCAAAACGTAATGAATGAGGTACTACTGTAATGCCATAGGCAAGATTCCACCACCAGTGCCGCCCTGCTCCTTCGGAACAGAGAATGTTGAGAGGAAATGGGAAAGGTAAACATTGCACTTGTAATATCTCTGCCTCGTACTATGTCTTCTTTTTAAATTATTTTAGTAATATATTCCTTCGAAGCACTTCACTCTTTCGAAAGCTTTCTTGAGGCTTAAAAGAAAGATGGTTCAGGCCCCTTTAATCAAGTGTTATAACTTATACATTTGACCTTAACTAATCAATTTATTGAATATGTTGCATAAACTGTTCGCTGAAAACAGCTGCTACCAAGAACTGACTTTCCTATTCATGTAAAAAAAGCCAAAAGACATCTGCCTGTTGGCTATAGCAACCATGTGAAGACAACAGGCAGTGAAGCCAAGGATTCAAGACCCTCAGTTTCCCTTATTCTTTATGGTATTTATACATATGGTCAAAGCAGTTAAAACAAAGAAACATTCGTTCTTGAGCACTTTGTGTCTCAATTTTTTTTTCCTCTGTTGGGTTTGGGGCAATGGTCCAATTTCAGCAACCCTGAATGTGAAATGAAACAGGCTTGCTCTTTGTCTATCTAAAAAAAGTAGAGTTGTATGTTGCACAAATAAATGGCAGCTCCTGAATGTGCAAAATAACTATTGTTGGATCATAGGAAATGTTGTAGAAGCACTGTTTTTCTCGTGTTGCATTTTCAATTGTCTCCTCTACTTGGCGCACTGTCCTACGAACAGTATATAGCAAATGTTGGTTACTTTGCAGAAATCTTGATGAAGTGTGCTAAACTAACATCTCGGTGAAGCTCATCAAAATGGTTAAACCTAAATCGCCCAAAGGCTACGTTTAAAAGGCCGATTCTTTCTGACGTTGACGTCAATTTGCCTGAATTTTTTCACCTAAGTGAAGGAAAGGAATTTAATTTTCCAGGACATTTTCATTAGCTTCCCTCCCTCCCCCGATAAATCGACTTCCATTGCTTGAAGGCTTCTTCATAGCACTAGTTGTCCCAGGCCAAGGCATGCAGAAACCGTATTACCATCATCTCTTTAAGCGGATGCCTCGTGAAGTGCCGCTAAAATTTGCAATAATCATGAAAATTCCACTTATGAAATTCAACTTCTTTTCAACTTCTTTTGATCAATTATCACAGCCTTTTGACTTCCTTCGGAGTGACGCAGTGATAAACAGATCTCTAAAAAAATGAAACCACTGAAAACCATTCGCCAACTTTGGAAAAAGGTAAATGCCTCAAAATTGGTAAATGCCTCAAAATTGGAAGCCTAACAACTTTATTGGTTTCATCTGTGTACAACATACCACCTTTGTCATAAAGTTTGTTTTAAGTTAAGTGGAACACTCTAATGTTGTGTAGTGTGTATTGATTATTCACAATTACTAAACCTGTTGTTTTCGGCTTTCCCTGTTGTTTACACATCTTTTGGAATCTCAAGAAAATGTGCAATTGTTTCATTTGTTTTGACATCCTTAGTTAACTGCATTACTTTCTCATTGTACCATCTTGGGTCTTTTACAGACCTCAGTTGAAACTCAGATCTGAAAAATCCCAGTACAGGCATGATGTGTGTTTAACACCTTTTAGGTGTATTGTGGTAAAGTTGCTAGACTTGGCGCTTTAGAATACTGTGTCAGTTCACTGCCACACTACACATGACCACTTTCTGTTGGATTTACACTGAATAGGCAAGGTCTGCAGCAAGCACCACCATGCAGCACATAACAGATGGAAGTAATGTACAACATGGCCTCTAAAATGGCACGTGCTCTACATCTCTCAGGTTAAAGTGCACGTGACCGCTCTTCATCTGCTGTGCGGTGGTGGCAGTGGCAAGCATTACAGAAGCTTGACTGGGGGTATGCCAACCAGAAGGCCATGCGTGGCATAGCCTCTCTTTTTTGTTTGCTCAGTGAGTGCGGCAGCCAACAGAAAGGTGTCATGTTTAGGCTTCTAAGTGAAGTTCGAAAGCTGACAGTAATTTTGTATCATTGCCGGCAACCGTTAATCGATCTTCAGCTTTCTGGCCTGTGCTCGTACCTCTGGGACCATTACCCAAGCCAACAAGTGCTTTTTACTCATCACCTTGTAACCTGTATGCTGTTCACTTTTCAGCAATGTGTGACACATACTTAACATTCCGTCCATATGCAAGGTTGTTTTTTTGTTTTTTCCCAAGTTAATATACAGCTTATTTTACATTGCATCTATAGTGTGCAGCTTTATACATAGAAATGGACAGCCAGTCACTGTTGTTCTTAACTGTGCCTTTCCTTTTAGGCCCACTTTGTCTAGCACATATTTTTATACATGTATACACGGAATAGTGCTAACGGATTTTAATATTTGTTACGAAGAAGCTTCCCTTAGGATTTTTTTTATGATCCGACAGATCCCGTGATATATTTTTATGCATTTTATGTGCTTTTTCATTGTAGCATGAAAGAGCCTTCGCAACATTGTCTTCATACAGTGCATTTTTGGCTGTATGGTGTGTGAATAGATAAGAGAATGTACTGTTGCAATTATATCAAGGTGCCACATTGCATCTGACCTTAACTGTGTACTGTCAACGTCCATAACTTTAATGTGATAGGATTGTGGTTGGACAGAATCAAGAAGTGCTGCACTAAAAAATGTATTGACATTGAAAATCGCAGAGTTCAAATGGAAATCAATTACCCACAGTTGGAGTAACAGAAGTTTGCTGCAAGAGTATTGGTGCATTTACGTTGGCTAGAAACTTCACAAAATTGGACAAACAATACAAAATTTTCCACACTAAAGTACTAGAAATCTGCTGTAATAGTGTTCAGAAAATTATTTTGCAATGTTACACACTACAACTTTCATGCAAATATATTTGCAAGTGGTTGCTGAAATGCAACAGTGTCTTGTGTGTACACAAACATGAAAATCAACTACTGTCAGCAAAAGTGTCTTATTGTAGAATGTCAGAATGAATAGATGCAAATACAGCCTGTTCAACACTAGAATGCTTGTCTTTATTTCTTCATCTGTGCTGCTTGCTTTCCTCACAAACTTCACAACACAACCTAGTACATGGCCTTGTAGGAAGTAAAAAAATTATACACGAATGGAGCCACGACTGTTCCTGGACAAAAAGTGGCCAGTCAAGAGAAGTATAACACATTCTATTCTGCAAAACACTGCACAGGCACTACAATAAAAGCTGCCTGGCCCCAACTTAGCAGAGACCTTAGCCAATGCTCTGCCGACTCCGTCGCCCTCGGAAGAACTGCTGAATTGCCGCAAATGCTGCCCCAAACTTTGCAGGTATGGTGAGGCTGTCCTGTATCCAAGCAGGCAAAGCTTTCATGACACTTTGTTTCTGGTAACGTTGGTCAAGCAGCAGTATTACAGCATAGTCATCCTTGTGACGAATAGCTCGGCCAATTGACTGGTTCACTGCTTTCATACAGACACTTTCATAGTATGCCTGACCTGCAGTGCGCCCATCATTTGTTCGAGGGTAGGTAGCAGTCAAGAATTCCATTTTACTCATCATTTCTGGTGCTTTAGCATTAGGGAAAGGAAGGCCAATCATAACAACACATCGACCCATGTCATCAGAAAAATTTATGCCTTCACTCATTTTTCCGCCTACTACTGAGAAGAGGATTGCTCCTGTCATGGGTTCTGAACCAGATGTAGCTTTGGCACATTGGCTGTACCGCTCCAGAGTGCTTTCAAGCTCTGAGGACTTCAAAGGTTCGTGAAAAATGTGCTTCTTCATAGAAAACTTTTCTAAGACGCCAGTTTCTTTCCACCTTTGAGAGACTGCACGTTCGTATTCGTATGATGGAAAAAAACACACAATGCCACCTGGGATGACCCTTGTCACATTCACAAGTACCCTGCCTAGTTCGTCTATCACCTCGGGGTCCATTTTGTTCTTGTACGTAAATTCAAAGACCCTGCCTGTGGGTCCCTGTCCTAAAGCGATTACAGATAGGTTTTCTTTGGCAACAACATGGCCACACGAGAAATGCATGATGCGTTCTGGAGACACTCCAGCAGGAATTAGAAGCTGGTCAACAAACTCACTTGTGGGTTGCATTGTTCCTCCAGCCAAAATGATTGAATGTGCTTCGGATGCAATATCTCTGAAATTATTGGCAGGGCTGAGCAGCAAGTACTTCACGAAGGAGTTTTCTGTGCATTTAGCCTTGTGCACCAATACTTGGCCATCACTGCGAGAGTATGCAAGTTCACGAATAAATTCCTGCACGGCTATCATAGGATTTCCAGATGCAACAAAACAGTTCTCGGCCTGCTGTAAGGATGCCTCCTTTATGGGCACCAAACGTTTTGAATTGCATTTTTTCATGGAATCAATGAAGTGGGATAGCTTGACAGCTTGCATGTTATCTGATTTTTTCGCTGCTGCCACGGTGACTTTTTTTGCAAAGGAATTGACCTTGAGGGCAATTTGACTTTGTTCCAAGTAGTGCACTACCCTGAACAAATTAATCTGGTGTACTTCAGTGTTTACCAGAAATGCAGTCACTGTACACATGGTTGAAATGTCACTCTGCACAGACTCCTTGCCACCTCCAGTTAGGTAACGAATGAAGCACTTGAGTATGTAGAGCACCTGCTTAATGTACAGTACATTCTTCGTGTTCATCCGAGCATGGTAGCGATTGAAGTATTCACTCAGCACGCATTGGGCATCCTTGAGGTTGGCAATCTTTAAATTCACACTGTGCAAGTCGCTGATAGTTTCCAGAAGGTTGTGTGCCTCGTCAATGATCACAATACTGCCTTTCATGTCAAGCTTGCATGCTTCCCTTGTCGTCTTCTGCAAGAGTATATTGTATGGGATTAGCACAAGTTCTGCCTCTGGTGTTGCATATCGTGATGAGTAGTATGGACAGGCTTTATCCTTTCTTGCCTGATGAACCACTTCTTCAATGTCTCGTACTTCAGTTAGAATGTCCATTGCTAGGGACTCCATAGCCTGGGGCCTGTAAAAGGGGCATTTGCCCACTGTGTTTGCCTTGGTTCGCTTGCGTTCGGGTGAAGCTGCTACCTTTGGCTTAGAGAAAGCTTTCTGCATGTCCAAACAGCGATCATTTACTAACGACAGGTTACCTAGTTTCGTCACCATGTCGTTGACACACAGATTCCCTCGAGATGCGAGTGTCACAGTGCGAACACTATCGCTGTACACAGTTTTCTTCAGTTCTCTCACAAACTGTGTTAGCTGGGAATGTGTTCTGCTGCAATAAATTATTTTCGGTCCTGCCAATGCGTCAGAAGAGTCGTCACCGTCATCACCACGAGCTGCGTCATCACTGTCGTAGTCGTCAACAACGTCCTCTTGGTCGTCGTTTATTTCAGCCAGCAGTCGAGCAATAGATTCGGTTTCTTTAGTGATGTCATCAGTGCCTTGCGGCACACCTTTCGCTTTTGCATTTCGAGTACCTGATCGCCTCCTTGCGTTCTCTTTATGGTCTTCGAACTTTTTTTCCTTGTCCATGAGTGCGTCATACTGGCGTTCAACTTCCCGCAGTCGTTGATTTACTAACATCTTGTGTGCACCTTTTGTCAACCAGTCGTCCCCGGCATCAATCGATGAGGCACTCTCCTTTCGTAACTCCGATAATTCTGTTTCCAACGAGGCCTTCTTTGATTTCTTGTAGTCGCTCAACCACGCCAGAGCTCCACACAGAATGCTCAGAGATTTACCTGTGCCCGTTGGGCTCTCGAAAATGCCGACTTTGCTTTCGCTGAGCGCTGTGTACAACGCTTTCATAAAAGCGCGCTGCACTGGGTACGGCTCGAAAGGAAAGTGAAAATCTACATCGTCAGACTCCATTACAACTGTTATAACTTCAAAAGCAAACAAGGACAGTGAAGCAATCGTAACGGGTTAAAGTACGTTACGCATGCTTTCGAGATCGCAAATGCCCGGAAAGCGGTGAAGGCAGCAAAGGCGCGCGAAAGTTCGCGCTGTCTGCGTGACGTCATAAAACGAAACAAGTGCGTCGGGCCAAGCCGCACGTTCTGCCACGGCCTCTCGATCTGCTGATTAGGGTTCTTTCATTAAATAATCTCACAGAAACTAGCTACTCAAGTTAAAGCCTTGAAATTTTAATTTACTGCCCATACTGTAGGAATTTTATACGATATGTACACTGCCTGGTCAATGCCTCCTTTGGCGTGGTATAGTTCAACTGTTTTGCCACTAGGAACATGGGCAGAGTGGCGCTAGTTATAACCTGTTCGCTGTCTGCTTTCGCGATAGGTTCCAACATGGTTCCAACGCTCGTGCTGCCATTTAGGCAGGCACAAAGTGCTTGTATTTGTTGTAAATGTATAAATTCACAAATATGAAAAGAAAGCAACATTTGGGAATGTTTTGTGTTTGAATAGTGAAATTAGAGGAGGAGGAGGAGCGGTGCAAGAAACGTAAACAACGAGCAAATGTAGCAGCTGCAATGCTAGACGACATAACTTTCCCTTTCCTGGCCTCCGTAAAGAACTGAGAAAAATGTTTTAGAAGATTTATAGGATAAACTAGCTTTTTTTTTTAAAGTTCATTACGGATAGCTTAATGTCAGAGATGACATTAGGATTTACTGCTGTGTGCCGTAATGAAAGGGAGATGATCGATTAAAAGCATACTTACATGTAATTCCTGCGCCCGATGCGTGCAAGCAATTGATCGAGTATGTTTCAATGAAAGGTTAGCATAACTTCTTTTTAATATGTTTTTTTATGTCTAGGTGAGTTGAAAGTTTGCAAGAGCGATCCCAGTGCTTTAAAACGTGCTGCAATTTAGGCCAATTGTGCCACGGAACATTTTTAAAACTACAAAGCTAGCTTTATAACTGCGTGGTACGGCGGCAGCATAACGGTGGTGCGAAAGATACGTACGCATCGAAGCTGTATGCGTAATTCTCTTTTTGAACTCACGACACATTCACGGGCAACTTGTAAGAGTTAAAATGAGTGGTAATCGTTCCGTCGCCGAACGTTTGGGTGGTTTCTAGTTTCTAAAAAAAGCGCAGAAGCGGACTTTACGATGTATACATAAAACTTTTGTAAAGTTTACAAACTCTATACACAATGTGACTTGATGTGAAAGATCTGTGCGGTTTACTACTGCGTGAGGAAAGCCAATACGAACGGCTATTTAACGCTATTTTAGAGAGCAGCGGACTACACGCACCGACATTTTTGAGGTTTGAGCAGTCAACTTTTGGAGCCAAGTGACCGATCAAAGCCTTCTGACATCACTATCACTGTGATAGCAAAAATCCATCAACTATGCAAGCAGTTCGTCTCAACACAACAGCCGCCATTCTAATTACAACGCCGCCCCAAACCCCAGCAAAAATTGACCCCAGTCATAGAGTTTCTCACTATAACACCTAGAGGGTAATCTGGCGCCACCGTCTATGGGAGTTTCTTAAGGGGGCACCGTGCCGTCATGGGAATGACGGTATATGTGTCTGCGAGGCTCGTGTTGGCTGGTGTTGTAAGAGGCTTCGTCTAAAACGTGGATATGGCTACGCAAATAATGCGTTCTCAAAGTAAAATCTTCATAAAATGTTTCCATTCACGCATATTACATCTTTACTCACCCACGATGAATGACCAAGCGAAGAAAAGCAAGAACAGACGACCAACTGTTTCAAAGCGAGCGCGAACCTTGTCGTCTGTTCTCCAACTTTAGCGGCCCGCTGATACTTTTTACGTAACATGTAGTCGTAGACACAATAACAAGTTCTCATAGTTAAACAAAACATGTTTTCGCGTAATAATAAAGCTAAAACAGCTTTTCACGTGCTGTTTTAGTAGAAAATGAATCATTGTGACAGACGGAACGGCACTTGCCAAGCGCGTCTTCAAGGTGTCCTGTCTCTACGAGAACGATGCCAATCCGAATCCACAATATACCGGCATTCCCATGCATACCACAGCGCAGCAGCGCCAGATTTCCCTCTAGGTAATGTAGTGAGAAACTCTATGACCCCAGTCAACTATAAAGTAGCAGACGAATAGTTGGATGGATAGGTGGATGGATGTTATGAGCGTCCCCTTTGTAACGGGACGGTGGGTTGTGCCATCAAGCCCTTGCTATCATACTGTTTTAGGTTTTAAAAAAAAGAAACCACGGTGAGCTCTCACAACCAAATTTTCTGACACCCTATTGTTAACTTTGTTTTTGTACGTATCCGTTTTTGTCGTCTCCCTACTTTTCTTCCGCCAATCTTCCAATCGCCTCATACTAATCTCTATTGCACACATGTTTACTTTCCCCCTGCTCTCGCTGAACCCAAGGGCTTAAGGAGGCCAGTATGGGCCAGTGGTGTATAAATTGGCAGCTGGGCAGGCATCTTCACATTCTAATAAAACATGCTCCATCGTTTCCTAAGCTTTACCGCAGCTAGCACATGCTTCTTCGTTCTTATATTTCGCTTTGTAGGTGCGTGTTCTAAGGCACCTCTGATCTCACTTCAAAAAGTAATGAGCTTCCCTTTGAGTTATCATAAGTTGTTTCTTTCCTGATTTCGTTCTTTCCTCTTAAGTAGTTACTCATGGCAGGTTTCTTTTCCATTTACGCCACCCATGAGATTATCGCGTGCGTCTATTTGTCGTACAAAAATCCCTCACGTGACCTGATCCTAGGTGCCTAGGGACAGTATCATTTAGGGATTTTTGAGAAGGCGCGATGCTGGCGCCGAGCGTGTTCGTCCTCGGCGTGATCGTTCTCTGGACCGCGCGTTGTTCAACGTTGCTCATGTAATCGTGCGTGCGTTGCTTGTGTGTTGGTTGTAGGTTCTGTGTACTTGGCGGAAAGCCGTGAATAGTGGCGGTGCGGCAATGCGGCTTTGGCCTCGATGAGCTCTGGCACTACAGAATCTGCGTTGTGTGACCCGTGCTTTCTTGAGAACCCGGCGGTGGTGACAATTGAAATATCGAAGTGGCCTAGCGCCTCGGCAGCGAAGTTCTGCGAACCGCGATGTGGCGTCGCCGTGTCCGACTTTGCTGAACGGACATCGAGGCATGTGCTGATCGCTGCAAGTCATGTAAATGCAACTGCGTCGACCGCCCACTGTTCAGCACCGAATGTGTGTTTGTTGTGCTGTGCTTGAAACGAATGATGCAGCCGTGCAGCGGGGGTGGCGGAGGAGCAGAGTGGTTTAGGGTTTGCGCGTTCACAGACATGTGCTCCCGTCTTGGTCTCATTAGCGGCTGTCGCGGGATTGTGGTGCGCTAGCTCCTTGCCTAGTATGAAGTTTACGACGCTAACACACAGCATGTTCACGTTTTTCCGCGTTAAGGCCAGAATACATGGAGCGAATATGCGACGAATAGTCGGCGTTCGACGCCCGGCGGCGTACGCGCGACGCGCGGCGGCGGAGAAAACGTCGTTCGCCGCAGATCCAGCTGGCGCAGAAAAGTTCGTCGGGCGGCGACGGCACCGGAAGCGGCAAACGAGCGGCGCCCCAAAGCGAGCCAATCAGGTCTCACTATCCGCCCCGACTTCCGGCTATAGGCTTCCCCGCTTGTCCGTGTATCCCGATCCCGCTCTATCGTTCACGCCGGTCTCCCGCTTTTCGTATTCATGGCATCCAAAGCGGCGCGGCTGGAATTTAACAAGTTAATAACAGCCATGGTTAGACAAGCTCACGTGCGCTACTTTCGGGTCTGCTTGCTTCGGCCGCGCGCGCGTTGAGCCATAGTTGAGCCACAGAACAGAGCCGCGGAGTCGGAGGAGCCGAAAGTTGTTTACCCGCCCAGTGTTGTCACAACGCGTAGCATCGCCGCTTTCTTTAAACTACATCGGCACATGAATGTCTCAAACAGATAAAAAAGACTAGAAATCATTTCTAAACAAAATTTTACGCGTTTTTAGAGTGTTCAGTAATTCAAAAGCGATAATAATTGTCGTTAAAGTTTTTTTTTTTTTGTCATGTATTCCAGTACAGCGCATTTGCCTCGTCTAGCCACACTGATAACAACGCAGCGACTCGCCGGCGGCGGCCGGCCTGTCTTCGCTCCATGTAGCGCAGCCCGACGAACATACGGCGTCGCGCCGCGGCAGATTTTCTGCCGCCCGAACTTCGTCGTGAAAGTTCGCTCCATGTATTCTGGCCTTTATATGTCATTTGCATGACGGCCGAGTTGAAAACGAGACATATAGTGTTCTTTGCGTTTGTATGTTGTAAATTACGTTCTATTGTGGAAGTTCTGGGAGTCTTATTACGCAATGAGTGCGAACTTAAGCATAAACACATATGTGTGTCTGAAATTTTGAATTACCCATAATACCCTTTACGACTGATAAGTGGGCTACACGGCCTGTGTGAATCAGCTACCGTATATTGCGACGCTCTTCCGTGTGGTAGACTGATGCATGGTGCGCGTTTCTTACTGTTGTAAAAACCACTTGTTTATTCACTCAATACAAATGTACGGCTTCATCGCCGCAGTACATTTTAGTTACGCGGTGAAGCATACTAAAAGTGGGAGGGGGCCGCTATCAGCCAGCATAGTATGTCCACTTAGGTGACCTGAGAGGCGGCGTGTGCGCGAGTGTATAATTAAAGAAGTCTTATTATGTCCAGTGACAGTGGCCCCTTTTCACTTTTAGTATGCTTCACTGCAGTACATTGCTTAGGCTTCACCGCGAAATAATAGTGTATTGCGAGAAAGATAATCCTAAAAAGCCTAATTATGCAAAGTTTCTTTTGTAGCTTGCTACACCGCAATGCAGGGGTGTAAATAAGCATCGTGCAGTAAAGCATACTAAGAGTGGAAAGGGCACATAGGTTTACACTGTGCTCGTTACTTTCAATTGTGACATAATTTGCAAGTGCATCTGTGCTCGTGGTAAGCTTCATGGACAATTCTTTGTACATTACAAATTAATATTGCAATGAAGCTTACTAAAGCACATTCGCCATTATGGCACGTGTTATTCACCTTCAATGCAGGAGCACATTGCAGATTCTTGCCCCTGCTTTTGGCTGGACTGCACATGCTCTTTGAGAATTGATTCATTGTTCATAAGCGCACTGGTACTTTACTCTAAACTGGAGGGCTCAAGTTGATATGAGAGCACAACTTTAGTAAGGGGACAAGATGTTGCCAAGATGGTTGCAGCACAGCTTTTTTTTTTCTTCCAGGCACCTTTTCTACTTGAAGCTTCCATTGCAGTGTTTAGAACACCATTTAACCAGCAGATAGTGTATATAAATATTGGACACTGATTGGGAACATCACCTAAGTTCATGCCTATATATAGTAAAAAGATGTAGCACGACCAGACAAAATAAAAGAAGGGGGTGTGCTGTAGCAATACTAAGTGTTAAATGGTGCTTTATCCTTTCCCTTGAGTTTTCTGTTTTGTGCTGTTTATGAATCCTCCGCAGTAACCATGCGAGTGCTGAGCTTGAGCTTGTTGGTTTCAAGTCTCATGGTTGTTACTAACAGAACAGTGTGATAAACGAACAAGGGCTTGGAGGCATCCATTCACCTTGCTTGCCTCATGGTGCTGCTTCATAAGCACCGTGAGCATCCAGGCCAATTTGGAAGGGAGGTTTGTTGCAATTGCTTTTGAACTTTATTGCCACCAAACCAACAGTGCTCTCAATGACAGCTTTTGGACAGTAGAATGCTTGCACCCAGCAAAGTCTTAAGAAGGAAGCATTCAGGATGTGCAAAATAGGCTTTTGAAGCTGGCAGCATTACTGAAGGGGCTTTGCCCATCTGCCCTCTTTATGGATACACAAAGATGATTTCCTCTTTAAGAGGGATTGTTTCAGAGGTCGTTACATGGCAACAGTGTTGGGTGTTTAGTAGCTTGTCTTTGCCCACTGTTAATAACCTGTTCCTTCTCCAGTGCCCCTGTGAAGTGCCTACTTTTTGGACACAATGTGCTGTCCATGCATTCATGCATTTTTAGCTTGTAAAGACGTCTATTACCCCTTGCCTCAAGCTGGTCTTTGCTGATGTCACCCAAGAAGGCATTGGGGAGTATGGCAATGTACGCTTACAAAACACTGTCGATACCAGTGAAACTAAATTAATGGAGCCGCTGTTCTTTTTTTGTCCACTCCATCCTTGTTAGTTACAATATGTAGTTGGTCGTGCATAGCCTGCGCACTAAGACTTGTTGGCATGTTATGACCTTAGCACATTGTTTATATGTAAAAACCTTCTGATGTGTTGATGACTTCCTTCTCTTTATCATACTTTGCCTGGTGGAGCCAGCAAGTGAGTCAATCAGATGTTCAACAGGCTTCCCACTAGTTTTCCCAGAGTCTCCTTACCAGGGTGCTGCTCATAGATATTTGTTTTCTTGACCTTGCACTGCACTTCAACCATGGCCACACCTGCTTAACCTATAGCATGCGATCAAAAAAGTGCTATACATCATGTTGCTCCAGACTCGTGTAACATGTGCTACAAGGCCTTGAGGAACACCCTCATTTATTTACGCCCTCATCATACTGTATGAAGCTTCGCATGATAAGTGCGACAATTAACATCTGCTGGTTTTTCAGTGTTATTCCTGTCCAGCTTGCTGAAAGCTATCCTGAGTGTTTCAAAAAGCAAACGACCGCTGCTAGACAAGAAATACTTAAAACAAGGGTCGCTATAACCACATATGTCACACGAAATGAAGGCCACTGAGTATACAGGCCGTTTACTTCATATCCGACAAGCTTGGTTCTCCCTTTGCTAGTGAGTGAACTCAACTTGCCTCGAATACATGGCCTGTGACAAACTATGTGCCAGATGCTGTGTCCCATGCAAAGCTGAAGATGTGTATGAGATCCTGACACCCTGCAGCGGTTTCTACACTGGGCAAACAGGCTACTATAAAAACAACTGCCTTTACTAATATGCTAATAACATGAAAACGGGCAGAAATTTGGCTATTCATTGGATCCAACTGCAGGTGCAAGCTACTCTTCGCACCAGATGTCTGTTGTTCACAGAAACTGGAGCTATACAAATGCAGATAAAAACAATGATGTTTGAAAGTAGTAGAGTTGAACTATATTCTGCACAAGCAGTGCTATCTGCAGCGCTGGTACCTTATAGCCGCAATTCATGGCTGCACCACCATGCGAAGGCACTATTCTTGAATTAACTTCTATTATATTTATGGTGGCCATAATTGCAATTACATATCATCCACATTGTGTGCAATATGGTTAAATGTCAATTATGATAGCCATTCCTAATCTGAAATGCAACAAAAGAGCAAATATAGGCAACAAATTGCAATTCAAAGAGACAAAAGGCAACCAGTGCACAGGATAAGTGACAGACTTCCTTTTATTGAAAAAGAAACGTGACATGTGTCATGCCACCACCAGTGGGTAGCAATCTTTCAAGCTTAGGTGATAGAGGCAAAACTTAGCAAAATGCTACAATCACGCTGTAAAACGGCCTTGGACACAAAAAAAACGACATCATATTGTACAGAATGAAAGGGCAAGACTTCATCTATGAACAGTCTATGGCACCACATACTTGAAATTGTGTAAAAAATGTTGACATGCCCTACCCATAAAGAAAAAGCAACAAACACAGAAAACATGCCTTAAAATGCAATGTGCAGAGTCTGAAACCAAGAAAAAACAACCCGAAAAAGGTTTCGCTAAGTCTTTCAATGATTAAAATTGTCAAACTGTATCATCACTTCTTAATGAACCTGCACAGCTGAAAAGGAAGGAAGGAAAGCTCAATAGCAGGGCTGCAGAAAATGTCACCGAATAAATATACTTTGCTTACCAACGATACCTGTGGTTTAGTTGTGGTCTGTGTATAAACTAATTGTGTATAAACTTTTCTTGTTTAGAATGGCTGAGCGGATAGGGAAAAAATGACCATAAGAGCACCAGGTGTATGCATAGTCTACGCACGAAAAGCCACTGCTTTCTTACTTTTTTTTCTCTGTATTACTATTCATGAGTATTTAGGTGCCTTATTAGCACTGCTAACATCCCACTGCAAAACACAAAATTGGGCAAGTTCTGGCATAAAGAAAATTGCAGTTTCACTCATAATGTGAAACAATGATGCAGTAGCTGGTGAAATATGCACAGGAAGCTTACTTCATGCAGTGTTTGCTGAAGTGAACACTTGTCAATGCAAGTCGGTAATCTCCTTAAAAAAGTAAAATAAGTAAGAGTCCTATTTATTTGTGGCAGTTGTGCCTCAGTGTTGAAGTGGAAAGACTTGGCTTTTCTTCCTCCTCTTTCATACCCGGACTTAGCCACTGATCTACACCAAAACAACCCTTTAGCTTCTTACTGTTGAATTCGTTTTGGTTTTCTCAAATCTATATTTGAGCTACCCATTGCTAGGCCTCTCGCTTTGCTTGAGGAAAACAAGACACCAACAGCTCCATCCAGTAAATCTGAGAAGCCAAGCACTAGAAGAAGATTAATGAAGCAGATGCACCCAATCATTGTCATCACATGCAAGAAGAAAACTTAACATAGGACTGCCTTCACAAGTGGGAAGGTGATGTGTAAGAACTTGAAGGTGTGGATGCCAGCTCTATATACAGTACGCAGACATTGAGCAGGTGTTAGCCAATCTAGGCACCTGTTGGCTAGATCACGCTCTCCGGGATCAGTATTCATCCCGACTGTATCTTCAGAGTGGCTGAAATGTAGAATTGTGGACTGCCACTCTTTTGATCGTATGTTTGAATCCTCGCAGCACAATGAGAACATTATTTGCAATATTCTAGCAAGAAATTCGGGAATTCCAGTGACAACACCAGTAGACATCAGAACAACCAGGGGAGTTAGCCCATAGCAGCTATTGCTGTAAAAAAGAAGACTGGCATAAGCACAAGAATTGAGATGGGCATACTACATGCCTTTGTTCTGGTAGTGGTCCACTACTTTGGTGCTACAGTTAATGATCTGCACTGTCACTGGACATAATAAGAGTTCTTTAATTATACACTCGCGAACCCGCCGCCTCTCAGGTCGCCTAAGTGGACATACTATGCTGGCTGATAGCGGCCCCCTCCCACTTTTAGTATGCTTCACCGCGTAACTAAAGTGTACTGCGGCGAAGAAGCCGTACATTTGTATTGAGTGAATAAACAAATGGTTTTTACAACAGTACAGAAATAAACGCGCACCATGCATCAGTCTACCACACGGAAGAGCGTCGCAACATACGGTAGCTGACTCACACAGGCCGTGTAGCCCACTTATCAGTCGTAAAGGGTATTATGGGTAATTCAAAATTTCAGACACACATATGTGTTTGTGTTTACGTTCGCACTCCTTGCGTAATAAGACTCCCAGAACTTCCACAATAGAAAGTAATTTACAACACACAAACGCAAAGAACACTATATGTCTCGTTTTCAACTCGACCGTCATGCAAATGGCATATAGCGCGGGAAAACGTGAACATGCTGTGTGTTAGCGTCGTAAACTTCATGCTAGGCAAGGAGCTAGCACACCACAGTCCCGCGACAGCCGCTAATGAGACCAAGACAAGAGCACATGTCTGTGAACGCGCAAACCCTAAGCCACTCTGCTCCTCCGCCACCCCCGCTGCACGGCTGCACCACTCGTTTCAAGCACAGCACACCAAACACACATTCAGCGCTGAACAGTGGGCGGTCGACGCAGTTGCATTTACATGACTTGCAGCGAGCAGTACATCCCTCGATGTCCGTTAAGCAAAGTCGGACACGGCGACGCCACATCGCGGTTTGCAGAACTTCGCTGCCGAGGCGCTAGGCCACTTCGATATTTCAATTGTCACCACCGCCGGGTTCCCAAGAAAGCACGGGTCACACAACGCAGATTCTGTACTGCCAGAGCTCACCGAGGCCAAAGCCGCACTGCCGCACCGCCACTACTCACGGCTTTCCGCCAACTAATACAGAACCTACAACCAACACACAAGCAACGCACACACGATTACATGAGCAATGTTGAACAACGCGCGGTCCAGGGAACGATCACGCCGAGGACGAACACGCCACGACAGCATCGTGCCTTCTCAAAAATCCCTAAACGATGCTGTCTCTAGGCACCTAGGATCAGGTCACGTGAGGGATTTTTGTACGACAAATAGACGCACGCATACTGGTAAGCTTCCTAGTTCTTTTCCTCCAGTTAGAGGTCATAAAAGCGACACTAACGGCCAACGGTTGAACGAGAGTGGGCGCAGGCGACTCCCGTAGAAGTCGGTTATCTGTGCAGGTCTGGAGTTCCAGTAGGTCGTGGTGTTCAGTAGTGACTCGTGGTAGTGGGTAGTGGTGTGGCGGTTGTGGCGTGTCGTGGCCGTTGTGGTCTGCTCTTTAATCTGTGCTTGTGCTGAGACAACTCTGCCGCTGTGTTTCGGTTGCAGTGTTTTTAGAGTTTTGCGGACTATTAGAACATCGTCTTGTGTAGTGCCGAGGAAGTCGCCCAAAATGTCTGATCTCATTATGATTTTGACGGGAGCTATCTCCCTTGTTACTGTGATTCTCATCGGCCTGCTTGTTTGGAGAGGCAGCACGTCAAGTGAGTTTCGAGATAAGCACATCACCAGCACCTGTTCTTGTCGCCTTGTGACGTGCCTCGACACAAACGTGAGCTGAGTGCTCTTGAGTGCCGGAGTAACGTGTGTGTATTGTGGTAGTCTTTGGGACCAGCTGTTGCCCATACCTCCGGTCTATTTATTGCTGCCAATTGATTGTCCTTCAGCTAATATCACTCATGGCTAAATTTTGTATTGAAAATTCTTGCTTTTTTCGTCTCTTTCGAGACGAGTTAGCGTTTTCCAGCGTACAAAGTATATATTTTTTATCTCAATTAAAATTGGGCTGTCCCCCCAACAGAAACAGCACGAAGGGCAAATTCACAAGATATTGTCATGTTTGTTTATCACGCTTAGGATTTCGCCTTTCACAAATGCCTTTCACACAGTTGTAATATCAACGCGGAACACTGTAGCACAATTCAAGGCGCTTAAGGGATTTTGGCCAAGTGATACTTCTGGGATGAGTGCCCCTAATAATATAAAAAATCTTATTCCTTTTTTTTTCCCAAGGACAATGACATGTTTGATATTTAACAAATGTATGCTGAAGATTCTGTGGTACCAGCACAAGGTACTGACGGACCTGTTAATGAATGAAGGCATGAGCACAGTATTCCGGGTGAAAACATTTCTGCAATATCAGAAATAACTAGAATAGTAGTTCATGAGATATGCGGTTATCATACGCGAAAAAAACTTTCTGTGTCGTGCCTCCGCAACACCTTTAAATAGGTATTTTGTGCACAAACATAATAGAACAGGGAGAATGTACTGAAGCATTTGACCTAAAGCTGGAGGGTGCGTACAGATCCTCATGTCAACATTGAAAGTCACCGAAGTGTGGCATCGGAAGCTTTGGGGCATTATTTGTCTGACAGCAATACAAGTATAGGCTATGTAGTAGTTGTAGTACTATTTATTTGGCTCAGGAGAGTCTTGTCAGCTGTTGACGGGTGTTACGCTGATGCCATGAGGGCCCACAGTGCCTACAAAATAGAAAGGGTTGGAGGGGAAGAAAGAGAGGGTTGATGTAGAGATGGTAGAGCAATTATGGCCTATGGATCTGGAAATTTGGGGTCACTTCATGGTAAAATGCACACAGAGATTGGACATGATGTCATAATAGCAGGCAGAGCTCACCAGAGACACAATGAATGGGGTTTGAAAAAGAGTGCAAATGGCAGCAGGTTCTGGAAACCTGTGGCTGCAGTCCACCAGTGTGGTTTCAGTGGAATGTCAGTGCAGGAGGTTGAGGAGATCCGGACTGTAGGAATGTTGCTGGGAGATCTACATTTGCTACATTGTGAAAATGATAAAAAACACTTCAACAGGCTGATAAAGCCTTTTCCTGCAGAACAAGCATCTGTTCTGTTTAAGATAGCTTTTTCCTGAATAATAAACTGTTCTTTTTACTAGACAAGGATGACATATTTGCACCCAATACAAAATAAAATATAAAAAACTTTCTTTTTCAACATTTATAATTTAGGCAGGTAGCTATGTGAAGTGCATGTATGTCCCAAGACATGTTTCAAGAAAAATCACTGTTTTCAATTTCCATCGTATTATCTTTTAATCTCATTGGGTGCGTGGCCTTGCATTTGTTTTGCTTTTATTTACCCCACAAGGGCCAGCATACCATTTTTGATAAGCTGTATTTTAGACCTCAAAATTCTGATTTAAGCACTGGAAGCTTAACAAAAAGCCCTTAGTAGCATTTCTGATACATTGGAAGGAGTTTTCGGTCGCATTTTTCCGCCACTGCGCTACCTCTCAGTCCCAACTATCATGCACCAAGATTTAAAAACATGCAAATGCTACGTAGCTCGACAGAACCAAGGTAATGTTCTTTGCCATCGCTTGGAAGTACTCAGGTTATCTTTTGCATTCCACCTAATTGCATAATTAGACTTAATTAATCAATCAACGTCTCAAATATTGTAATTACATGAGAAGTGTCGAAAATTGTAGAGCAACATGAAAAACTGCTGATACAGCTTTCTGTTGCTCAATATGTACTGCGTAAAAGTGTTTTTCAGAGCGGGAAAGAAGCCTGCAAATACACATAAAATTGCCGCTCGACTGGCCGCTCAAAGCATTTTGTGTATATTCGCAGGCTTCTTTCATGCTCCTTGTCCTTGTTGTAGATGAAAAAGCAGGAATGAGCCAGCCTCCCTTTTTTTGATTATATATATATATATATATATATATATATATATATATATATATATATATATATATATATATATATATATATATATATATCGAAATATAATGGAATTATGAAACTTTAGTTTCTTAATGCCATTATATTTCGATCGCTGCTACACGCGCATACTTAATGACATGAAGCGTTGCGATGGCGATAGCTGTAGTGAAACGGTTAAGTTTGTTTGCCAATCGTAATACAATAAAAAACAGTTATCTAGGGAGCAGATGTTTAAGAAATGGCATGAGAAACATTAATCGGTGTATTGTATGTAGTTTACTTCAGGAATGTCATTATTGCACCCAGCCGTAAACTGTTTGAAGCCAAAGCTAGCTCGACGGCCAATCCATAGCATAGCCAAAGCATTGAAATTGGAAAAATAGCTCTCACAGCTTCAAAGCTCTCAAGCAGCGATACTGAAGGATTTGACCATGTGCTCCAGTTTGTTCTGGCGTGTGTGCTTCTTCGAGTCGAGCATCGTCGAGAAATGCGAAGGCTTCAGTATGAGGCCAACAAGGCAAGGAGCCGCCGCCATGCAATTGAACAACCTCTCCTGGCTAATGCGCTCATGATTATTGCTCTAGCCGTGAGTAGCGGCAAGATCGCCTGCTGATCTCTAGAAAATAAAAAGCTCCTTCTAAAACAGTGAAGAATATATTAGTTGTTTTTATCTACAAGTTTGTTTAATATCGTGAGAATATGGTCACTATGGTCATGGCGGGGACATTGTAACCGAGAGTACGCATTCGACGGCCAATTGAGTTGTAATAATTGCAAGAACGCACTATGCCACGAGAAAGAGCTATCTCTTAAAGAAAGTGAAGAATATATTAATTGTTCCTCACTAATAGTTTGTTTAGTCACATCAGATTGTGGAGACATTGGGTTCAAGGGTACGCATTTGTCGGCAAAGTGAGTTACGAGAACGCACTACATCGCGAATGGCATTAAGCTTTAATGCCATTAAGCATGTCCGTGTGGCACCCCGCGAATGATAATAAAGTTTAAGCCATTAGCCAGTTAATGTCATTTTCTATGGCCGTGTGGCAGGGGTATTGCCATCCTTGGGCAATTGTGTTCTTTTTATTTTTATTTTTTCAATTAACTGTTCTGCCTAGATGCGTACTGATATACATGTATACTGTATTGCCCAACTGCCATGCTCTCAAATGAGAGTAGCAGTATTGTAAAATATATATATTCTTTTTTTTTCTTTTTTTGTAGGTGACAAGGTACCTCAGGCTCGAGCGGTACCTATAAACAGGGAAGGAGGTGCACCTGCAGGAATACGGCGACCACGGCGAAATGTGCGGGCAAGGATGGGTGCGGGTCGGCAGTTTAATGATGGTAAGCTTAAGGCAGCCAGAAACAAAAGTGATGTGTATATATGCATTTTGAGTGCATTTCAATTTTTCTTTTATTTTTTTCTTCTAGATGAGGATGAGGAAGAAGATGAAGAAATGCTGGAAGACATGGTAGCAATGCCTGATGGAAAGATTGGAGCTAAAAAGCGCAAAAAGCTTGAAATGAAAGCTGAGAAACGGGCACAGAGGGAGGTATGTTGATTGAATATACGAATGGACATGTTGTTATTCCTTACTTAAATTGAATAGCGCAAGCAGAGGACCAGGATGAATGAGACAGTGCTTCGTCCTGTCTCGTCCACCTTGTCCTCTGCTCGTGCTATTCAATTTCACTCAGTAGGTACATTGCTGCACTATCCATGCTAAGCATGCTTCAGCTTTTATTTTGAACTCATAGGGACCACGGATGTTTGTCTCAAAATATAGAACACTAAAATGAATGCAAGTCCAAAACACAATTGTGGGTTATTTTGTAAACAAATAAACACATGAAACAATTATATGCATTTACAGTAGTGGTCAAATGTCCACCATGGGGTTCCGCAGCAAACAGAAGACAGAGCCATGCACAATGCAGATCCTGATTATCAGATATGTGAACATCATTAAGATTGTCTTATAGTGGTGCCTGCAGGACTCAGCTCTGCATATGAGTAGACGAAAAAGAACTTGGCATAGATCCAGCAGTATGCACCTTGAGGGTCATGCCCAGTGTTTTCTTGAAACTGGCCATGCATAGTTGACTGTGGAGCTGTGATTGGATTTGATTTATCTTATTTGTTTACGAATAAGTGTATTGTGCTTTCACTCATGAATGCAACACACAATGCTTTCCTTGAAACCCCGCCATGCATGTTTGACAGTCATGTTTGACGCCATACATGTTTGATGGGTTTGACATGTTTACGATTGAATTGAATTTACCTGATTTGTGTGTGAATAGGCATGTTTTGCATAACAGGAAGTACAACACTTCCTTTTGAATTTTGTGTTGGTAGTAAATGGGGAACTCTATTTGGCTCACTCACAAACATACACCAAATGCCTTATGGAAGCCCTCTGATCAACTGTTTTTGTCTGCATTTCTCTGTCCTGGGAAGCCAGAAATGTTTGAAATAACAGACCAGTTAGTTTGCGTTAAGTGGCTTCGAAATTCATTGAATGCAGATGCATACCACCACACCACAATTTGATTTTCATGCATCAGGTTTGTGTGCAAAACAAAGTCCAGGAGCCCTAGGCATTGTTGGCATCTGTGTCCAAAAGAGTTTTTGTTGTCTGCAGAAACGCGGCTTGACTCATCTACACGTTAAGACAGTCAGCTTGTTCCACCTTACCATGTGCTTTCTTTCAGAAGGATCAAATGACATCTTCAGGAGACAGTGTTATGATTGATATAACAAGCTTTATTATGTGTAAACAGCTGTGCCATCCAGCATAGGCAGTTTGTCATACCTTGTTCTCTGCTGTACCCCAAATCCGTTGCTTGTCCAGTACTGCACCATCCCTGCTGGCATAGCATTCTCTGAACACAGTGCCATTCACCTATGAATGTTTCTGTCCGTTCCTGTGTGAGAACAACACACAAGGCTCTTTCTGCAACTGACATGAACTTAACTGAGGTATTTTTGCTGCATTTTGTGTGACTGCTTTGTCAGAAGGCTCAAAAGTGCTACTTCTTATTTATTTATTTATTTATTTATTTATTTATTTATTTATTTATTATACCCTCAAGGTACGGTTGTAAATTGCAGAGGGGACGGGCAAGGTAAATACAGAGGCAAATCACACAATAGTTGATTATAGAAAAAAAATTTTATAAGTACAAAGAAGCAAAAACTTTCGAAGAAAGCGTCAAAGCTAAATATGTGGAAGTCAATAATTAATAAAAAGAACAAGGAAAAATAAGGAAGGAAGGCAACAACATTACAAAAACATAGTATACAAAATAATAAGAATGGTAAATAGAAACTTGTAAGCGTGGCAAAAATACATGGTATAACAAAAAAGGAAAGGAAAGAAAGAAAGAAAAGAACATACCATATAAAAATACAAGCCATAACTTAACATTATGGCATAAGAGCAGTTATTATACAGTACTAGCAAACGCAACATTAATTTATAACATGAAACGTTGAAGTGTTGTTTTAAAATTATTGCTGTCAGTTATGCTTGTAAGTAATGCGGGTAAGTTATTCCAGTCTTTGCTCGTTTGGGGAAGAAATGAATATGAAAAGCCGACGGTGTTGCAGTGCGGAATGTTTACCTTTTGGCGGTGGTCAATGCGAGATGAAATGTGTTGAAAAATAATGATGAAAAGATAAATGTGTTGCTTTCACATGCAGCCTTAGAGTATAGTTGTTCCCCTATCCACGCTTCAGTGCAGAAGCTTCTGGCCAGCTGTTTTGCATTGCGTGTACTGCTTGGAATGTTCCAACTTTCCTAAGTATTAGAAATGCAAAAGAGCACATTGACATGATTATTTTATTGTTTAGTTTACACATAACATGTGCTGATGGGGTTTACATGCTAGACTTTCCTCTATGCAGCCATGTATTTACTTGCTTATTTGCTTGCTTGTCTGTTTGTTTATTTATTTATTTATTTATTTGTTTGTTTGTAATAGTAATAAATACTCCTCGGGCCTGAAGGTATTACAGAGAGGAGTGATCAGCATAATATATAATTTGCTGCATATTTAAAAGCAGCATTGTCTTTGGCTACAGTGACGGAAGGCAGGGAGGTGACAGTTTGATTGTAAACAGACAACACGATGGTTTTATTTGTTACTAGAGGGATTTGGAGGACCGGGAAGAGCGCCGCCAGAAGCAGGCAATTGATGAAGAGCGAAGAAAGCAGGAAGAGCAGCGAGAAAAGGAGCTTGAGGCTGAACGGGTGAGTAAACTTACATTTTCATGGGTCAGCAAACATGGCAAGCTGTTGTGTACTGCTTTGGTATGGAGAGGTACATGAATGAGGGGTTATTTTTATGTCGAAGTCAGCATCAATATTGTATGGTTACATTTCTGATATGACCAGCCTGTCACAAGTGGTCCTCTTTTTTTTTTTTTTGTTAAGACCAGCCTGTGTTACTCAGTTATGGTGTGAAAAGGACCAGCAGTGATATAAAGCATAATGGAATAAAAGATATCCTCTACGAGTATTGCGTGTACGATGTGCACACCAAAATAACACCAAATAATCTGGAGCACTGATGAAAATGATGGTGTTTGAAATAGCTTCTTGTGTATCTTGAGACAGTTCTAAATGGAAAATTTTAGTTGCCAACCATGTAAGCAAAGAGATTTGCAAGATAGACATATGTGTGTTTGCTGCAACAACTGTACATGAGCTGGTAAGGTATTCTCTTTTTTTCAATAGCAGCAATTTCCACAGGAGCAACTTCTGATGTGGGTCATTGTCTTTCAAGCAAAATTGTGTGTTAAATAGTAAATATTGTTCCCACACCTCAAGTATTTTTGAGAGTTCTAACATGCAGTCAATTTTATTTATTTCATATACCTCACAGGCTCCAGAAGGAGTATTGCGTGAGGGGGGCGGTACAGATAACAATTGCGGAGCAAAAACATAGCTTTTGTTACATAAATATGAACAAAACGAGAATCAAATAATAAACAAAGAATGCAAAGTAAACAAAGATAAAAAGCAAGGAAGGTAAATGAACAGGTGTTAGCTTTTCAGTATACAGTAAAGCAAACAACCTTAGAACAAATGCTTACATAAATAAATAACAATGAAGTTAAAGGTAACAAAACTAAACAGATACTTGTTTTTAGCTAAGTGCTAGCCAAATATGCAGTGATTTTTTGTGTGAAGGTTAATGGGTCGTTAATGTCAGTGATGTTATCAGGAAGACCATTCCACAGTGCAATCGCACGTGGCAAAGCTGAGCAGTTGAATGCATTGGTGTGACCGAAGATGCGTTGGAAACTGAGATGATTATGCAGGCGTCTAGATGTGCGGGAGGGACGAACGAGTGGTAAAGTAGATGGGCGTACATTATGCATGATTTTGTGCAGAAGACAAAGTAATGCTATATTCCTGCGCGATTCCAAAGATGAAAGCGACAACGACAGCTTGATGTTAGTTACGCTCGAAAATGGGCTATAATCTCTGGCAATGAAACGTGCAGCACGGTTTTGGATCGACTCGAGAAGATGGATTAGATATGCCTGATGAGGTGACCATATAGAAGCTGCAAATTCGAGCTGCGGTTGCACTAATGTTTGGTAGGCTATCTTTCTAGTGAGGGAAGGAGCGCTGCGAAGGTTACATTTTAAATATCCGAGAGTGCGCGATGCTTTAGCCGTTATTTTGTCAATGTGGGATGACCATGAAAGGCTAGGTGTTAGAAGAATTCCAAGGTACTTGTATGAAGATGTGCGAGCGACGATACTATTGCCAAGTGAGTAACTGAAAATGGAGTCTGACTTTTTACGAGTAAATGTCATCAGATTGCATTTGTTAGTGTTTAGGGTCATTTGCCAATCCAAACACCAGTTAGTGACACATTGAAGGTCACGTTGAAGAGCAATATGATCAGCGGGGGAGCGGATTTGACGGTAGATAATGCAGTCATCTGCGAATAGTCGAACACAGGATGTAATGTTAAATGGCAAGTCATTGATGAAAATCAGGAAGAGTAAAGGTCCAAGGACACTTCCCTGAGGTACGCCTGATGTTACGTTACTGAAAAGCGAAGAGTACTGGTCAATGACAGTGGACTGCTTTCGAAAAGACAAAAAGTTTCTTATCCAAGAAATTGTTAGTTCGTCAAGGTTTAAGCATGAGAGTTTAGAAATGAGGCGACAGTGAGCCACGCGATCAAATGCTTTAGAGAAGTCGATGAATATTGAGTCAGTCTGAGCATTGTCGTCCATATTTTGAAAAAGATCCGTAGTGAATTCAATTAGTTGTGTCTCACATGAAAGGCCTTTTCTGAATCCATGCTGATGTTTAAAAAAGAAGTTATTACATTCTAAGTGATGAACGACATTAATAAAAATGATGTGTTCGAGTAACTTGCAGGGAACGCTAGTTAGTGATATGGGACGGTAATTACTCACATCACTGTTGTCACCTGACTTGAAAATGGGTATGATTTTGCCGACTTTCCAATCATTCGGCAGCTCCCCTGTTAACAGTGACTGCTGAAATATATGACTAAGGATTGTGCTGGAAGGGACTACTGTATGCTTTAGGATTTTCGTGTTGATGCTATCAAATCCGGAACTACTCGATAATTCGAGATTGTTAATCAAAGTAGCGATTCCAGCGGCTGTTACGGTAATAGGAGTCATATATTAGTAATCAGAGTCTGCCATCTTTGGCATATTGGAATGGTCTTCCTTTGTGAACGTGGAAAGAAAGTAGTTGTTAAATACAGATGCGCAGTGCTCTCGCGGTATGGGAAGACCAGTGCTATCCACGAGTGTGGGAGTGTCAGTGCTGTATGAAGGAGATATCGTTTTCCAGAATTTCTTAGGATTATTTTTTATCAGTGACTGAAGGTCATCGGAAAAGAATTTATGCTTTGCACGACGAAGGGAACTGCAGTAGGCTTTTTCGCAGGCTTTATGTTTATTCCATGAACCTAACGTGTTGACACTTTTGGCTGCCCTGTATAAACGTTTCTTTTTGTTTTTTAATGCATTCAAAGTTTTATTAAACCATGGTTTGGAGCAGTTGGTGCGAAATGAGATCTGAGGTATGTATTTATTTGCTAGACCTAGTAGTTGTTCTTTAAAAAGGCACCAATTTTTGTTGACTGATCGTTGAGAAAATGTTGCGATAAATATAGATGAAAAGCTTTGTAAATCTCGGTTAATGGCATTATAGTCTGCTCTTTTATAGTCAAATATTCGTTTTGTTGTTAGATTATGTGTACATGAAGGTGTGCGAACGGTAAATTCCAATAACGAGTGGTCACTGAACCATCAGTGATTGAAATGGTGCTAACTCTATTAGGTACTGTTGTTAGAACAAGGTCTAAGACGTTAGTAATGCGTGTTGGTTGGAGGACTAGTTGCTCAAAAGAAAAATCAAGGGTGAGCTGGACAAAGTCATTAGATGCACGCGAATTGCCTCTTAAGTTAGGCCAATCTATGTCTGGGAAATTAAAATCGCCAAGAATGAATATATCAGCTTGAGGATGTATTGAGGATATATGAGGATATATTTGAGGATGTGACAAAAATGGCAGAAAAATGTAAGATTATTAATCTGTTCTGCTGCTGTATATCTTTATTAATGCCGAAGATGCAATAAATCTGTCGGAAATCTATTTTCAATAAACAAAATTATATGGCACCTGAAGAGACTTCTGTTAATTTGACATCCCATACTCCTGTATGCCCTGAGGCATTAATCCTCACATTAAACAAAAAAGTTGACTTCGGTTAATTTGATCCCAACACATTTCTGTGGGACCAAACTTTTGTTACTCCAATCCTGAAATTTGTCTTTCTTATCTCTTTTTCTCTAGCATGAGCTAGGTATACTTCGTAGTGTTCTACTTCACATTGTTTTTAGGAAAGCCTCTTTGTGTTCTTTAATCTAAAGACAGCAACCTTTCCTAATCGGTCTTCAATGTAGAAGAATCGGTGGCTGGGCTGGAAGTATAGCCTAAGTGAAGCAAGGTTCTGTGATTAATACCAATGATTTTAGCACAGCCTTACGTCTCAAGTGCAGCTTCGTGTCCAAAGATCCGCCGTACTTGGTGCATGCCCTGAACCAGTTGCATTAAAAGGTAACTGAAGTGTTCATTGTGCTCTTGAGGAATTGAGGCTGACTAACCCAATTACTGAGTTGAAAGCTACCCACTAAATATATAGAAACAAGATAAAAAGCTTGGGTCAGTACTGCTGTAAGCAAATAGGAAACATGTTGTTGTTGACATTGTTCTTTAGACTATGTATGTGTTGATTATTGCCCTATCACTGATTGGTCTCCTGTCTTGAGAGAGTGTTTTGGCAACAAGTAATTGGCAATGCTAGAACTGTGGCTTCATTGCCATTCATTGCTTGAAGTGCTTTGCACCTGTGGATTGCATGCAACAGGAGTGTTCCAAAAGCATCTATCTGACCTTGTTTCAGGAAGCAGAAGAAAAGCGGCTAAAGGAGGAGAAGGAAAAACAGGAATTGGAGGAGTATCTAAAGTTGAAAGAAGCATTCTCAGTTGAAGGCGAGGGATTTGATGCTGCAACTGAAGAAGAGGTAAGTAACTAGCATCACCTGAGAAATACTGTTACTTATAGTGTGGGGCATATCCCGTCTTGAGTAGCAGATCACAAGCACTCTAACTGTGCATGCTTCTCTGCAACATTACTCGAGTACTACCAGGTAAGAATTAAATTCAACTAGGAGAAAACTCCTCAGAACTTTTTTTTTCTTTTTTTTTTACATCCATTCTCATTAATAATGTGCAACACTGACCTGGTTCATTTTTGGCTGCATAGTTTTGACTGCAGAATGTTTATATCAAAACAGCATGCCATTTTCAAATTAATTAGGCATGAAAGGTGCTTCCGCCAGCCTTTTTTTTTTTTTTTTCACTCTTTCATTCTGGACTGACAACGCATTGCACATCACCACAGAATTTTGTGTTAACGGGGCCTTTTCATTAAGACAGGTTTAGAGAATCATACATGTACTAGTAAAGCAAAGCTCAATTCTTCATAGTGTCTGTGCCCTTGGTAATAGACATTGTGGGCATCCTTGCTATGCCATGCATGCAACTATGTGCATTATGTAAAACATTTAGACACATACTGCACACATTGCGTGCAGTTTTTCTTGAAGCAGCTAAATGCCAATGAAAGAAAACAACCCCTTCTATCAACCACTAAACTTTCTTTAAATATGGCATAAACTTGTTGATCATTTCAGAACCCATCAACCGCTTGTAACTTCCTTAATGGTTGATATTTCTGAGCAGAAGGAGCAATGAAATAAGGAAAAAACTTAAGTCAGCACTTAATGCAATCAGTAATAGATAGTGTACAACTCTACATCCAGAAATGCGATTATGAGGCCCCAATAGGAAAATGGTGTATCATAAGGTATTCCTGAATCGGTTGTTAAAGGAATGAATGAAACTGGACCAATTGCAACACATGGCAGCAGATCAGCTAAAAATCAGTAAGTCAGCTTACTAGAAGTGTGACTATAAATTGGTGCCTTTGTTTTTTCTAAAACATGTTCATTAATAATGTGCTGGCTAAATTATTGCTAGTGTTATTTCCTGTGGTTCCTGACTGACTTTTTTTTTTCTCTACAGGCTCAAAACAAGCTACAAGAATTTCTTGACCATATAAAGGTGGGAAGGCTCAATTTGTTTTTCCTTTTGTTTGTGCTATTTGAGTTTTTTTCAAATCTTAACTATTCATTCATTCATTCATTCACAGTACCTTACAGGCCCATTGAACTGCATTTAGTAAGGGGGGTAACAGTTTCTACAGAACAGAAGAAAGTTAGCATCAAATAAAAAGATAACAAAACAAAGGTTACAAATAATACAGTGGTACATAATTATACAATATTATCAAAGAGCGTATTCAGCTTATCACAAAAAGTTTCGCGGTTTACACGGATGCGATGTGGTCTGGAAGATTGTTCCAATGTGCAGTAGTGCGAGGCAGTGATGATGAGGGGAAATGCCTGCGTTTCACCATGTATGCACATGAAACTGAGTGTGTTGTGAAGGCGTAGTGACGTGCTAACAGGTGCATGAATCGGCAAAAAGTTAGATTTATTGATATAAATGTACCTGTGAAACAGACACAGAAGAGCAATCACACGGCGAATTTCCAATGACTGAAATGAAATGTCTTCTTTTATTCGGGTAATGCTAGAAAGATGGTCGTACTTACGCGAGATGAGTATGGCTGCTCTATTCTGAACAGCTTCCAACATGTTGATAAGGTACTCCTGATATGGTGGCCATTTGGATGAAGCGAATTCTAGTTGCGGATGAACATAAGTTAGATGTGGTAATTTTTGTACATTAGAAGGTGCGATATGCAAGTTTATACGCATATAACCGAGAGACTTAGAAGCATTAGAAGAGAGGACAGGAAAGATCAGGTGTAAGGTGGACACCAAGATATTTGTACGATGGGTATCACAAATTATGGTACAGTGAAACCTCGTTAAACCATAGTTGGCCGAAGCTTGGAAAAAGTACATACTAAACGGTAGCACTGCTTAACCGGAATAGCATGAGATCGCCCAGTTACCTGTCAAAAACGGAACTCAGAGAGAGTGCGATGAAAGGGGAAAAAAACATGCAGTATTCATTCACTTCACTCGACAAAAGTGTTGTGTTCGTTTGATGCCGCGGCGGCCTACCAGCGACGACAGTGGCTTCAAACTTACTGAAGCTGCGAGCCCGCTTTTCAGCCAGCCCCCTCTTCTCGGCAAATACTCGCATGGCAGATTCCTCATTGGCGTTTCATGTTCTCTGCGCACGCGGGCGGTAGCGCTGCAGAAGCCGTGGGGCGCCTTTTTCATTGCGGGGTGCTGTTCTCATCGCGACGATTGCATTCATGAGGCTGAGGTAAAACGCAGCTTCTGCCATTGTCGGGCCTGAATCGCCCGTGCTGTCGCTGTCCGTGTCGTCCTCATCACTGTCGCTAGTCGACACTTCGGCAACAATAGAGGCAGCAATGATGAAAAGCCGAACCTCATAGCCGACATCTCTTCACAGTCGCAGCAGCACTGCTGAGCAACTTCTTCGCCTGCCAAATGCTACACACCATAGTCAACAGTAGATCCTTGTCACGTGCCAGCGCCGACTTCTTCATGTCACGTTCGATAGCACGAACAATGTCTAACTTTTCTTCTGTGCTGAGCACCCAGTGTCTTTTTTCTCCGAGCTTCAGCATGACGCGAGTCTTGTTCGCACACCACAACGCTCTCTGGCATGGCGCCAAAATGATGTTGATGTTGATGTGGCTTCACGCGCAAACGCACAGGGCGCTTGGAGGCCGTTCTGATCTCCGAGGCTTGTTGTTCTGCCGGGCCACCTGATGGAGACGACGCACCGCAGTGTTCGCGCAACGAAAAGTGGAAACACTATGTGTTAACCGATACGTACGCAATAAGCTGGTACGGTTTATGCGGGTACAAAACACATCATGTTCAATGGCCGCTGAATCGGGGATTTGATTTTACTACTTTTCAAATGAAAGTACTGTTTAAGCGGGTACGGTTTAACGAAGTTTTACTGTATTATTAATCAAATAGCGAAACACTGAGTGTGTTTGCAGCTAAAAGAAATTACCTTGCATTTAGAGGCGTTAAGGGACATCTGCCAAGATACAACAAAGCTGATAAAAACGGCAACTTGCTTCATTATATCGAAATTTTGTTGGATTGATATTCAACCTTTTATGCAATAAGTGCAGTCGCCGATCAATTTTTCTTGCACGGAAAGGGGCCGCAGAATTATCCGAATTATCGGGCAATCAAAAAAAGCAAATTTGAATGAGAAAACAGTTCATTTTGATGAATTCAAGTGTCGGTGACCATTCGTCACATGTCGTTTCATACGGTATCTTCACATTGGCGGCACAAATAAGCAAAGCCAGCCATGCTTTTGCATGCAATTCTCCCCCGCGGCTGATAGTTTCACTCGCATTGGGACGATGCTATCATGAAAAGAGCCGGCGGCAAGGAGCGAATGCTTCGCACATTTTCGCTCACGCCTAAAGTACATAGTGCGCGGGGCGCAATAGGATCTTATCGCACTTGTACTTTATACGGAACATGTGGCTCCACTTTGGCGGTTGTACTTGTCACGCAGCGCGCGATTTTAGAGGTGCGTTTGTAAGCAGGCGCTTGTAATTCAATCATTTGACCATCTGCGTCCGTGGAAGTTTCGATTTATTGTCCCACCATTCCTTTGCGGTGGCAGTGAAATTTTGTTATATTGAAATCGCATACAAACACACTTTGGTATATTGAGGTTCTAAATGCGTGCGTTCTATGGACAAGAGGTTACGAAAAGTTAAATACTTTGTTATATCAAGAATTTTGTGATATTGAAGTTCGTTATATCGAAATTTAACGGTGTAGGTCAGGTCAAGGTCATTTTGGTGAGTAGAATGGTCATCGAAGCATTTCATAGTGCAGTAAATAATGCAGTCATCAGTGAACAACCTAATTGAGCATACGTTAGTGGGTAAGTCATTAATGTATATTAAAAAGAGTAATGTACCAGGGACAGTGCCTTGGACGACACCGAACTTGACGTCGCAAAGGATAGACGAAAATTTATCCACTAGTGTAAATTGCTGACACAAAGACAGGAAGTTACAAAGCTAAGATAGTGGTAATGAATTTAAACAAAGGACAGGCAACTTGGAAATGGCAATGACATACAGTATCGAAAGCTTTAGAGAAATCAAGAAAGAGGCAGTCAGTTTGTTCATTTGCGTTCATGTAAAAGTGAAGGTCAGTCGTGAATTCAAATAACTGCATGTCACATGATAGCCTTTTCTGAAACCATGCTGATTAGAGAAAATTCAAGGTGACCATAGATTTGAGAAGCTATGACATGCTCAAGTAATTTGCAGCTTATGCATGTTAGTGAAATAGGTCGATAATTACTAAATGAGTGCCTATCACCAGTTTTGAAGAGGAGAACCACTTTAGTGATCTTTCAGTCCTTAGGTAGTTCACCAGATGATAATTATTGGTTAAAAATGAGGCACATAATACGACTGGAAATATCTTTATTATTCTTTAGCCCATTGGTTGGAGCGCATATGGCAGGCATTCTCAGATCCTGACTGGAAGCTTACAATTATCATTAAAAAGAAAGGTGTACAATCAGTGCATTCTACCGGTGCTAACACATGGAGCAGAAACTTGGAGACGGTCAAAGAAGCTCGAGATCAAGTTAAGTACCGTACAAAGAGTGATGGAACGAAGAATGTTAGGCGTAATGTTAAGAGACAGGAAGAGAGCGGTGTGGATCATAGAGCAGATGGGGATAGCTGATATTCTAATTGACATTAACAGAAAAAAATGGAGCTGGGCAGGTCATGTAATGCATAGGTTAGATAACCGGTGGACCATTAGGGTTATAGAATGGGTGCCAAAGAAAAGGGAAGCACAGTTGAGGACAACAGAAGACTAGGTGGGGTCATGAAATTACCATGACTAGGTCATGACTAGGTGAGGTCATGAAGTTCGCAGGCGCTAGTTGGAATTAGTTGGCGCAGAACAGGGATAATTGGATGTTTCAAGGAGATGCCTTCGTCCTGCAGTGGACATAAAACAGGCTGATGATGATGATTATTATTCTTTAGTATTTTTTAGTTTTTTTATCACTACCAGATGAAGTAGAAGCTTTAAGACTTAGTTTTGTTAGAGATACCTTCAGCATTGACGATAATCGGTGCAATGAAAGCAAAGTTTTGCTCCGGAATAAATGGCACATTGGAACAATGTTCCTGTGTAAATACAGATGAGAAATGCACTTTGAATGCAACTGGACAATCTTTTTCAGAAAGCGGAGTGTGTTTTGCATTGCATATTGCAATGTGTTTAGTAGAATCATTAGGGCAAATTACTTCCCAGAACTTTTTAGGATAATTGCTAATAAGTGAGGGCAAGTCCTGAGAATAATATTTCTTTTTGGCTGTGCCTAGTGCTTTACATTAAGCGTGTAGGCATTTCTTGTACTTATCCCAATAAAAAGCAGTATTATTACGTCTTGCGGTATTGTACAAAGGTTTCTTTTTATTTCGTAGTGATTTAATTTGTTTAGTAAACCAAGGGTTAGTTTTATCATTTGATGTAGAGATTAGTGGCACATTCTTGTCAACTAGCTGCAATATTTTGTTTAAAATGTGTCCAATTCTCTTTCACGGACCCTGAAGCTAACAACAGTAGACAAAGTTCATTAAGAAAAACTTCTAATTTGATAATTCCATCATAATTAGCTCAGTTATTATTCCACATAGTTTTAGATGTTACACCTGAAAATGTTAATGGTAGGTTAACTGTGAAGTTAAAGACCTTATAATCACTACAGCCTTCTATGTACGAAACCGGTCCTAAAGTTTCCGGTGCAGTCGTTAAAACCAAGTCCAAAATGTTAGTACCATGAATGTGTTCATCAGCAACGTTATATGTTGTAGTCATGTGTTACATAGAAAAATATCTGCTGAGGTGTGACATGTAGTACACACAGCAGACCAGTCAATGAGTAGGCACAGTAAAACCTCGTTATAACGAAGTTGAAGGGGGGTTGTAATTACTTCGTTACAACTATTAGTTCGTCACTATCCATTTTTATGCACAATTAGCAAGGAAGAGAGGATGTACTCCCCACCAAATCTCACAGCAGCCTGCCACGCGAAAAAGAAAACGGCCGTTGCAAGGAAAAAAAAAAACAACAGAAAGTAAGACAGCAAGGAATTGCTACTTTATTCACGCAAAACGGCTCATCACTGATCGATCAACAGCACACCAGCTGGCGGCTCACCTTGCAGAAAAAAAGTCCTTGATAGACTTTTGCCGCGTCTTCTTGAGGCGAATGATGGCTTTTTCAGCTGCAGCCGCTATTTCGAGTCTGTCCTCGCCATCATCGTGAGCGCCAAAGAAGCAGCGGAGCAGGTCTGCCGCATCCAGTGCTTGTGCAGGCGTCTGTACGTTGGGTTCGCCAATATTAGGCTCCGGGCTGTCGTCAACACATTCGTCACCGTCGTCATTAGGCACCCCGTCACCGCGCGCACAATTTCCGCCTCTGTTAGCTCTTCGGTCATCACCGTGTCAGCATCAGCACTGACGTGCAGAAGGTTTTGCAGTTGGGCACAACGCCAGCGTCAAGGAGAGCATCCCACGACGCTAGGGCTTGGTCGTCTGCGGCACCCTCATTGACGGCAGTACTGAGATCTTCACTGTAACAGCTGCTACTGATGCCAAATGAGGCATGCCAGAAGCAACTGGCGATCGTGCTTGCCAGTACAGCCATCCAAGCAGCCTGTGGCATCTCGATCGCCATGTACAAGTCGATCGTGGACTTGCGCTTCATACTCATATTGAGCAGAATCCGGTCGATCACACGCTTGTGGTACCCTGACTTAAAGTTCATGATAACTCCTTGGTCGAGGGGTTGCACAACTGCAGTGCAGTTTGGAGGCAAGAAGCATAGCTCAATATTTTTAAGCACAGCGGCAGTGTGGTGGGCCGCACAGTTGTCCAGTACGAGCCATATCTTCCGGTTCAGCTTGTCCAGCCACTCGTCCCACTCCCACAGCCATGGTGCGAAAATTTCTCTCGTCATCCAAGCCTTACGGTTAGACATATAACTCACTTAGGGCTTTTGTTGGCCTTTGAAGCATCGTAGTGACGCAATTTTGCCGACCATGAGGGCCGGCACCTTTTCTGACCCATCCATGTTGGCACAAAGCAACACGGTTACGCGGATCTTGCTCTGCTTACTGCCCTGGCAGCATTCACCTTTGAGGGCCAAGGTTTTTGCGGCAGCATCTGGTAGATCAGGGCTGTCTCATCCGTTTTGAACAAATCCTTGGCACTATATTTTTTTAGCAGCTGTCCAACGTTTGTTTCCACCCACGCCACTGCAGCTTTGCGGTCGACAGACTGTGCTTCCCCGCTGACAGCCCTGCTGATGACATCGTGGCGCTCCTTGAAACGCTGCAGCCTGCCGACACTCGTCACAAAATCGTCGTGCCCCATGATGCACGCGAAGTCCCTCGCTTTGCGCTGCAACAGTGCCCCAGTCAGAGGAGTGCTGCTTGCTCTTGCGTCCAAAAACCACTTGAAGACCGCTTTCTCTACAGCTTCGAAAGCGGGGGCTTGCAGCTTCTTTCTGTCGCCTTTTACGCCATGTGTGACAGCACTGGTGACAGCGTCTTTGCTGCTTAAAATCGTCGACAGCCCAACGCTATTCCAAAATCTTCAGGCTCTTTTTTTCTTCTTCACACCGGACTCGTCAGCTTTCAGCATAGCCACCTTCTGCTCGATTGATATCATTTTGCGCTTCCGTTTGCTGTCGTCCATCTCCTTTCTGGCAGTGGGAACTCGCACGAACAAACCGATAGAAACACCGATATCCTTGATGCACACGTAGACGACAAGCAACAACAAAACTGCAGTCGGCGCCGCCCCATGCATGCAGCGGAAGAGTGGGCGGGTTCACCAGTTCCACGGGAAGGGGAGGCCGGGAGACGCGAACATTGCACGCTTTAAGACATTGACCTGACGGGTACCACAATATTCAGTAAATGCTCGTTGTGGAAAAAAAAATTGCCGACGATTACGTTACTCCTAATGCGAAATTTGAGCGCAGCTCTTCAGCTGTTTAAACTTTTCCATATACTGAGGCAAATAATTCGAGCAAGACATGTATGTACAGTTTCAACTTTTTATTCTTCACTTCTTGAAGGAGCACTCCACTCCCAGTTCTTGATTGTCATGAAGGTAGCTTTGTTGTCGGAAAAATAGATGGATATATGCTAGACTTGCTGCACCAATGCCCGGTTCGGCGTAGCGCACCTCTGGATTCTGGCGGCGACGGCACTGGGCCTCAGCTCAGGCAACTCGTTTAGCAGCAGCGGCAGATGAAGGACTTCCACCGGTTGCCTCGCTCATGGCTCAAAAAGAACTGGCTGAGGATAAACTACTTATATAGGCAGATGGATTATATTATAATATAAACCGTCTGTGAGCCTCGGACAATCCGTCTAGTACGGCACATTTCGCACGAGCCGCTGCAAATGGAGCGTAGCTTAGCGCAGCTGCCTTGCTTATCGGGAGGTTTCAGGCGGCAGCGCGTAGGCGCATAGGAACGTTGCACGGCGAAGAGATGGCAGCGATTGATTGACGCCGCTGACGCTGTTAGCGAGTCAACTGAAGGTGGCTCTGAGTTTCGGCTTGAGAAGCGCGCACCATGATACGCTGATACCGAGCCGGCGCTTCGGCAACCAGAGAACACCGCGTGCTCTCGCACGGTCGCCACCACGTAGGAGAGGTGGGGGGGAAAGGGGTGCACGCAGTGGCGAACGGCAGCGGCTATGTGTTTCTGCTTGGGCAGCAGCACATCATCGAGGTCACCCGCCACCGAGCAGGCGCTCTGATTGCTGCCGCACATGGGTGGCATTGGAGGAGGAGCGAAGAGAGCAAGGCTCTAGCCGTGCGCGAGAGATGGCGCCAGGAGCGCGCGCAGCTAGAGCAGCGTGCTGGCCCTGGCTATGAAGCTGGTTGTGGCGAGGCATGATGGCACGGCGAAACGCAGGAACGGGTGCCAAAGAGCTGCGCTCTAAAGAAAGGTTCGTTATACCCATTGCGAGGAGATTTTAGGTTCGTTAAAATGAGGTTTTCAATACATGGGCATCTATTGTAATTTCAAGGGGAATCATGATTGCTTCATTATATCCATTAGTTCGTTATATCCTGTTTCGTTGAACGAGCTTTTACTGTAATTGAAATCGGCAAAATGTTGATTACGTTGGCTAGACAGAGTTGTTTAGCGTGCTGTGTTATCGTGTAGTTCCCTAGTGAAAAAAGATACTGCTACTGCGGTGAGCGATAGCATGATATGTCCTTACAGGCCTCGTATGAGGCATTGGGTAAGGGGGGCATTACAGAAGGATAAAAAGAGTATATAGGGCATATAACAAAACATAATACACATACATTATTAAGCTACAGTGGAAAAATGTATACACATTTTATACAAGCAATAAAGCATCGTACAAAAATAACAGGGTTGGTAATGTACATATTAGAAAAAAGACGATATAGTCCTTTTGATAAACAATCTAAAAAAAACAATGTAGCCACTCCAGTACAAATACTAAACAATACTAAAAAATTCAAGAATAATAAGCAAAATAATGAGCTCATAAACGAGAGAGCACATAACTGGAAAACAGAAGAAAATGCATCATGCACTTTATTGAAGTTAGGTGGTGGAATATGAGCTGGCGGAATTTATCGGGATTAGATTCGGAGACGATGAAATCGGGAAGAGCATTCCACAATCAAATGGCACGAGAAAGCACCAACCAATTGAATGCATGAATGTTTCCGTAGATGCTCGTGAAGCTGAGACGATTATATAATCTGCGAGATGTGCAAGGTGCGACTTGAAGCCGTAAAGATTTCCTAACTGTATGAACGTACTTGTGAAATAATGATATGAGCGCAAAATCACATCGAGTACTACTTAGTGGCTGAAGTGAAACATCAAGTTTTATTTGTGAGATGCTTGAATTGTAGGTGTAGTTACGTGAGATAAACCTGGCAGCCCTATTTTGAACTGATTCTTATAAGCTGACTAGGTTGTTATGATGGGGATGATAATTATTTATTTATTTATTTATTTATTTATTTATTTCATACTGCAGACCTAGCTCAGGTCCAAGCAGGGTGGTTAAACACAACAATAATTGGTGTGTTTGTTGTTCAATCAAGCAGGGTGGTAAGACACAACAGTAGTACAATTAATCAATCAATCGAAACAGGCAACAATGAGTTATTCCAGTCTGTTATAGTTCGGGGAAAAAAATAATACTTGAATACATCCGTTCGTGCAAAATAAGGTGTTAGTGAATTCGGATGATGGTGTTGAGTAAGCCTAGACATTGAACTAGACAGATAAGATGCAGTATTAATTTATAAGTTTCCATTAAAAGGCGTGGAAAGAAATTGAATTCTTAAGTGTTGCCTTCGCTGCTCAGGGATTTCGATGCCATTATCACACATTATTTGTGAGGGGGAACCATATCGAGAGAATTTTGAATATATGAATCGCATGGCATTCTTCTGTACCCTTTCGAGACATTTAATATTTTGTTTAGTAAATGGGTCCCAAACAACACATGCATATTCAAGTTTCGGTCTAATTAATGAATAGTAAGCAATCAGTTTTACGTTAGGTGGGGAATTTTTAAGTTGATGTCGCAAAAATATAATTTACACAAGGCCGAAGAACAGATATTATTCATGTGTAAATTCCATGATAAATTGTTAAATAATGCATGCAGCCCAAGTTATTTCTATCTTAATAATAATAATAATAATAATGTTTATTTCCCATCAAGAAAGATGGAGGAGGCTGCAGGTAAAAGCTGCACGGGTTAGTATCAACTGGAAATGATGAGACTGTTTTCTTGACCGCTATTACCATGCCACCTCCTCTTTTTCCAACCTATTCACGCCGATATATGTTATAGTTACTTTATTTGGGAAAAATTCTTTGTTTGTTATGTAAGAATAGAGCCAGGTTTCCGTGAGTATTAAAATGTCAAGGTCACTGTCATCTAAGTAAGAAAGCAACTCATTCCTCTTTGGCAGTAGACTTCGAGTGTTAGTAAAAGACACAGATAATGATGGCGACTTGAACTCATGCTGCTTACATGTGCGCGTGTTCACCTCACGCTATCTCACACACTATACAACTATGTTGTTTGAACTGTCAAAAACATAGGTTTTAGCATCAATGCGAATCTTATCCACGAAAAGCTTGAGTGGTTTATTGTGTGCTTTTGCGTGTCCCAGGAGGTTTTGATGCACTTGTTGCATTTTCAAAGAAACATATTCGCATTCATAAAAAAAAAGATCCCTTGAGCTTGCCTGCATTTGGCAAAATATGTTCTTTATCCTTGAAAAAGGTAAACTTGGCAATGATAGGCCTTCGTTTTTCCTTGTTGAATCTGCCCAGCCTGTGAACACGCTCTGATTGAGGGCTTACTATGGAAATGTCGAGGTTATCAAAATGTAACTTAAAAAAAAAAATTTTTTTTTTTAAATTGCCTTATCCTCCTTGGGGTCATCTCCAAGACCAAAAAATTACATCATAACTCATCTCACGATCACTATCGACGGTAATGCAAATAGCAGTTGAGCAATCTAGTGTCAGACCATATTCCTGAAGTCCCGCTTATTTAACACATGTAGTGGTAATTCTGAGGCTTTCAATGATTTGGCTGTATGCTACATACTCCGATATCATTCCACTTTGCCATGGCACTCGCTTGCCAAGGTCACCCTTGAGCATTGAGGCATTACGACGACTGTATGTTGCTGACAAAGTGACAATGGGAAGAAGAAGAAGGAATGATATTGATGGAACAACAAAGGTATATAACGATGACAGCATGATGACAATGACATGTCAATTATTAAATTGTGACTAGGGTATAATGACGACAATGTAATGAGGACAATGAGATGACGACAATGGTGTGAGAATGACGACGATCACATGACTAAGACCTCATGTCAACGACGGTATGACAACGGATGCATGATAGTGTCTGTGTGACGACAATGCAATGGTGATGCGCCACAGCATAATCATGATAGAATGATGAACAAGAAATGACATCGATGAATCGACGATGGTGGTGTGACGACGATGCCATGACGACAATGGGTTGGAGACAATGACGTAATGACGATGGCGAAACGACAGTGTGTTGACAATGGCGAGGCCATGGCATGAGAACAATGGAATCACGGCGAGTGTAGGATGGCAATGGCTTGACGACGATGGCATGACAAGAGTCGGATGACGTTGATGGGTTAGCGTCACGGCCTGACCACGACAGCTTCGTGACAATGGCCTGACACTGAAGGCATCATAGCGACCAGGATGTGAGAACGAAATGTTTTTCATTCTAGTTTTAGTTTCGTTCCACTGAAAAAAGTTCTGTTCTGGTTCCACTCCGGTACAGAAAAAGAGATGATCCACAACAGTTCATAACAGTTTTAATTTGCATCCAAAATTGTAGAAGCAAAGTAACGATAAAAACATAGTACCGTACTCAGTGCCTTGTCTCAAGGCACTGAGTATGATTCAGTCCACTTTACACTTCCGCCACTTTAAATCCATGTGCTTCTGGGAGGTGTACGTTACGGGTCTCACTGGGTGAATCCCTTCACATTTGATTAAGATGTGCTGATAAGTCTCCAGATTTTTGTTCCAGCATGTATATGTCTCATCTTGTTGCGAATATTTGCTCCGGTATGTTTTTTCCTTAGGCAACCAGCTTGAGCCTCAAATAGCAAGGCACTGCCCTTTGTGTTATCGCATATATGTTGTCTTCTAATTTCTTCCCATTCTTGTAAATCTCCATGGTCTTTTTTTGTTTCCATTATTTGCATCCAATTGGCTGTCTGTTTCTCTCACTTTCCTTCTGATGATTCCTGGATGTTTATTTGCCTTGAGACAAGGCACTGAGCATGATCTCAGAAGCAGCATGTCATGGAGTGCACTCACCGAAATGCGAGACCGCTGTTCCGATACAACAAATTTAAAGAAACATAGACAAATGATAAAACTTCAGTAACAAAAGCTCTTCAGTGGGCAAGCCCCGAGTTTTGTTACGCTCCCGATCTGCTAGTGCACCGAGCGGCAGGCTTAGATTAGTGGAGCGCTCGAACGGCTATTGCTCGCACTATCCTTGGCTGAGATACGCACTAATGCTGATGTCTGACATCGGTTGTTTTGGATTGCCAACTTTCCCGTGGAACCAAAAACCGATGAAAAATATTGCAGTTTCACTTTGAAACAAAATAATAAACAACGTTTCGACTACGTTTTTGTTCCTGTCAAAAATGTTGTTTTTTCTTTTTTTCTTTTTCCTCGTTCTATTCCGACACACTAATCGCAACTGACATGACGGCATGACAAAGATCTCATAATCACGATCGAATGGCAACAGTATGATTACAATAAAATGACGAAAAATTGACGTCAATGGAACGAATAAGGCGGTATGACGATAGCATGATGACAATGATAAAATGACAGCATGACGACTACAACATGATGATGACTGTGTGATGACGACGGCATGACAAAGCTGGAATGATGACAATGCAATGACCACGACAGCATTACAACCCTGAACACATACCTGGTGACGCAGGCTATTTGGACCACTGGATTTGAGTAGAAGGCGTGACAATGAGAGCATGGCGAGAGTCAGACCACAAAGCTGGAATGACGACAGCAACACTGTGGACGTGTGACAGCGAATGCATAACAACTTTATGACAACAACGGCATGATGAGTGTTGGATGACATGACAAGAACTTTATTTAGGTCCTGAAGAGCTCATGTCTGGGGGACCCGGGATGAGCTGATGGCTTCACCCATGATGGATGACAAAGCTGGAATGACGGTGATGCAATGACCACGATGACATCATGACCACGAACCCATACCTCTTGGCCCAAGTGATTAGACAACTTTAGCGACTGGGTCGGGGTAGATGGTGTGATGATGATGGCGTGGCGAGAGTAGGATCACGAGACTGAAATGATGACAATGGAATGACAACTTTGACCACTGGGTTGGCATAAGAGGCTAGATATATAGATAAATAGATAGGCTCAAAGTGGCTGAAGTAGGCAAAGAATGCTATTTGCATTAAAAGAGGAGGTGGAACTGACACATTCTATTTTCCACATTATTGCATCTATTCATTGTTGTCGGCAGCTGGTTTGTCACATCTAGTAAAGTATCCACTGCCACAGAAGGTGTGGCTGCAGACAGAGAAGCATTGACTTCTTCAAGTGAAGTCATCTCTGTACGTAAGTGTTTAATTTCGTCGTCAGCCACTTTCAATTTATCAGACACAACACGAAGGGCATTGGCATCCACACCAGCCCCATCTGTAAGACATGCAACATTGGCTTTCTTTAGAATTTCTATTTTACACTTGAGTTCTTTAATTTCAATTTCAGCGGTAGCTTGTTTAGAAAGTAAAGCCTCATAACTTTAGTTGAAGTCAGGTATTTTTTCAAGGGCATAGATGAATGCATTGGCTTCAGACTTATCCATACGGCCTGTATCTACATCACCCGCAAGCATTAATAAGAGGTAACACATGGTAACACATAGACGCACAACATGACAGTTGCTCCAATATAATATGTCTCTAAGCTCTGGAGTGCACGACACCACAAGAAGGCAGGCATCTACCAAATGTGTTTTATAATTTTTATAACATGCTAATTCGTTTTATTTAAAATGAAATCTATATTATTCCTCTGGAGCTTGCTCTTGATGTAACAGATATAATGTTCACAGATCTCTTCATCAATCCACACACTGGACTCACTTTTACATCTAAGATTAGCTTGCTTTGCTAATTAAAATAAACAGTCATTTCTTTTTTTTTACTGTAGATGTCCTGCTTTTCTTTTTCTTTTCTTTTTCAAATTTGCATAATGTTTTACTTTGTAGTGTGATTGTATTTTCATCTTAAGCATTGGTGTTTTCTCTGGTGTTTATGTTTGTAACTATTTCTAATCTGTATACCTGCAAAATTTTATCACTGTGTATTTGAATTAACCCTCCCCACTGTAATGCCTTGTGGCACTGTGTGTATGTAATAAATTAATAAATAAATATCTCAGCTAATCTATTGTATGCTTTAAAACTACTGGTGCTGTGTCAGAGTATCTCAGCTGAAGAACTTCACATGTCTGTCCACATCACTGACACTTAAAGGGACACTAAAGAGAAAAATGATTTCTTCTGCATCAGTAAATTGCCTTTCTATGACTCCAGAAACACCACTCTTACCACGATAAAGCGCTTGGTAAACCAGAAAAAGCGCAAGAATGAAAGACGGGTGGCGACGCCTCCTTGACGTTCCCGCACCTGGTCGTTGCGACGTCATGGATTTTAATGGCATCTTCTAGGGCATACTTAATTATGTAGCGGCACAGATTGACTACATCATGTTCTAAAGGAACCAAATATTAAACATGGCAAGTTTCGGGAACCCTTACTCAGCCGACGCAGCCCAAATGCGAAAACATACTTTGGAATCCCTGACGTCACACTTTCTATCTTTTTTTTTTCATGTCTTTCACAGTCTTTCAGCAGTATGCAGTGGGCGGTTGCATCGACTTCAGTCTACTTAAAGGGACCCTCACCATGCCCCATAGCAAATTTTGATTATATGTATTCTGTAAGTTGTTACATGTCCTCTAGGGAGCATTCTGCCACAAAAAATTTTCAAATCGGCTCATTAATAGCCCAGATAGAAATATTTCAGTGCTGTGAACCCATGATTTCAGCAGACGGGCTCCACTGCATAGTGAGACTCCCTCTCCACTCGCCCCGTCTAGCCTTCGCAAGTGAAATTCCTTCCCTGCATTCTCCCATGCCGGACCTCGAGGATCGCGTGACACATACGTCATGGGCCCCACCTACACTTCTTTTTTTCTCGTCGCTATTTCTTTTTTTTTCTGGCAATGCACACTTCCGCTGATTTATCCGCTGGCAGCATTGCGTGCAAGCTGTTATCGTTTCGCGAAGCGCACGATTTTGCGCGCTATGCACAAAGACACATGACTAGCGATATAATTCAGTGCTACACGAATACTCAGGCAGAACAAGTGGATCGCAGAGAATGATCACGCTCTGGAACAGGGTAAAAAATGGCATAGTTTCAATACCTGTGCACGTGACTGCACAATTGTGGGAACGAGCAGACGAAACGAAAGTACATTGCTCTTGCTTCGGTGCGAAGTAAAGCAAAAAAAGCACACAGACATTCCGTTTGTGTGTTTTATTATTTCTCTAAACCTCAATTCGTCAATTCAAGGAACAGATCACATAAATAACAGGTGTTGCCTTGAATAATTCTCGAAGTCATGTGTCACCATGATCTACATCACACTGCGGACACGATTACGTAGGCGCAGGAGCCCGACTACGTCACCGTCGCTCTCCAGGTGAATTCGTCGCGAGTGAAGAGGGAAATGTCGTTCGGATTGAAATTCCGAACGCATTCCGTTCGGCGCATAGTAATGGAATTCTTTGCAAACACAATCGTTGGCACGCATTGCATGCTCTGCGCTTGTCAGCTCAAAATGGCCGTACCTGTTGAGGGGCCCTTTAATGGTTATAACAAAGTAACCTTGGCATCCCTCCCTTTCAAATTCGTTATAGCGAGGTTTTACTGTACCTGCATACTCACACCTTTACTATCATGAAATAATCCTACATGGTTCACTCTAACATGGACTCTTCACAGCATATTTAATGCTGTTACGGATTTTTTTTTTTTGTGTACTATGTGATCTGCTATAAATATGTGACTCAGTATTTCTTGGAACTACTAACTATTTCAGAAAGAAAAAGTTGTCATTCTTGAAGATCTAGCTGCAAAGTTCCAGTTGAAAACTCAGGTGAGCTGTGAGCTCCAATTTGATTCTTTCTGCTCTTGCATTGACATTGCAACATTGAGTAACTGTGCTGAAGTACATTGCCTTCATTCAGTATTTGCATCACACTCTTGTAACAGGCACAAGCATTTTTAGCAAAGTACTTGCATGCTACAATCAATCACACTTCGCTAATCATCCACATGCACCATCATGTTACTGTTAAGAATATTTCCTAGGTGTTATCAGCTGTGCACAAGCTAAAAAAAAATACAGCAGAAGAATGCGATGCCAGTGCGATGAGTTGCACAATGTCTGCTAAATTTACAAAGGTACTTCTTTCAGCTACAGAGAGAAAAAAATGTTGACAAAGTGCCTGCATAGTGATTAAATCTTTCCCATAAATTAATTGGTTGCAATACTCTACTTGTTACAGATATGTTTTGTTTACTGTAATTGCATAAAAAAGGTGTGTTTTGTGTGTGTGTGTGGGAGGGGGGATGTAGATAAATTGGTTTTCGAGCACTAACATACAATTATGGGAGCACAACACACATATGCCTAAGAGAGACAAATATAGAAAAATTTAAGCCCAGTCAGTCGCTGTGTGAAGGCTGTACCCCTAAATATGGACTTTTTTTTTATTCATGTACTATAGGCTGTACCCCATTTTCCGCATGCACGCACTTAATCAGCTGCAGGTGTGCAGTGGTATCTCCTCACGGTACCAATGTGGTGCACAGATGCGTATGGGTTGTGATGCAAGAATAGCTTTTCTTACACAGTGGTATGTGTTGCCTCTTCATTTGTAATCGCAGTTCATATTCTTTTGGCAGCAAGTTGTCAATTTAACAGTTGGCGTCATCATGAACTTCAATTCCTGGTGCCCTGTGGTTTGTGCCATCGCACTTTCCAGCCACACCGTCTTTCGTAGACAACTGCTCGTAGTTGTGTTTGTAACACACAAGGTCTTTCACGCTTCGTGTGTATGTGGTCACTCCCATGCTGCCTAAAAAGTACACGAGTGTTCAGCTGCAACATTCCATTCATGTTTTGTTTAAAACCTCAGAGGAATATTTGATCATGTAACCTTACGCTCAGCCTGATGTCCGATTCCACGTCCAAGGATGGCTTACCTTTGAACAGCAGGGTACCATTGTTGTTTGCAGTAATTGGCCAATTGGTTGTTTCTTCACTAATTGACTAAGCACTGGCAAAATTCATATCCCAGTACCCCACGGTTTGTGTTCGTGCATCGTATGTACGCCATGTCACCTACAGGCTCTGTGCTTCGTACATACTGTATGAGTTTGTGCAGTGAGCTTTTAACACCTCCATGCCTTCTGGAAATATGTGCGGGTGCAATAGTTTTATGTGAAAACGGCCACTGTTATTTCATCGTGCAGTCCTACATGCAGCACAGCGTTCGAGCCTGCATCAAAGACGACTTCATCTTGTAACCTGTGCTTGTGGTGAACTAGATTCCAGCTGCTCCAGCTCTGCAGTTAGGTGTTAACAATGATGAATAGGACAGCAAAAGAAGCTGAAATAAAGGCTTCCCAAAGTCGTTGCACACAACACGAAGCATTTCAGCAGCAAACAGAAGCCTGCAGGACTTGTGTTGCTAATATATCCAAAGGATGGAACATTTATTTCGGTTTCAATTTTAGTCAATGGGCACTCCCATCCTGGGTCATTTGTATAGACACTTCGTCATTGTTAAGCACATTAGCATTAAATTGGCAAATTTAACCAATGCCATGCACAACTGTATGTAGGAAGTGTTGTTAGGTTTCTGTATGAATGACAGTAGATGGTAACGTCTCTTCAATTAAAAGTGCCTGTGTGGTCAGACTCAATAAAACAGTGTAGTGTTGTGTCACCTACCTGCAACTTATGCTTCTGCACAATAGAAAGCAAGTGCAAATTTTTAATATTGCAAACTTGTTGCAGTTAAAGTAAGCAATCCTTCAGTTAAGTGGACAATAAAGAAAATGGAAGCAATCTCACTTGCAACATTCTTACTCAAATTGTAGAAAGTTTCTGTAATTGCAAATGATTAATTAACAGTACAAAATTACTTCAACTGCAATATGCTTTAGTGACCTCATTACTTCACTATAGAAGTGCTGGTTGGCAATAGGTGTTTACCACTTGGCAGTCTTTCTGCAAGCATTTCAAGCTGCTAGCTCCAACCGATTCTTCATTTTTGCTGGATTCCAAGTGTCATTCTCTTTGACATCATCCAAGCAGATAATATCCATTTTGCTATGTGCATCTGCAAAAGAAGTTATAGCTAACTTATTGGTGATAACTTTTTGGCTCTTTCCATCCATTCATATCTGTTGTAATAGTACTACAGAATGCAAATGAAGGTGGAAAAGGTAGACATGCTGTTCACTGTGTCTACATTTTCCACATTTATTTACTTTCTGTGGCGCCATTACATGAGAAATGAGCTCACCATACCAACTAGTCCAACTTTCAGTAGTACTTCTTTTTCTCCCATCATAATAAGGATGCTTCAAAAATCACTCTCCCTTCTGTAACCCTGTGTAGTGTAAAAATGGAAATGTACTGCTTTCATAGGCTCCATGCATAGTATCATTGGAACATTTGCAAACTGCATGTGCATGTGCAGCTTGGTCTGAGTAGTAAATTTGTCTAATGGGTGAGGTCATTGTTAAAAGTAAAATGCTAGTTCAAAGCAGAAGTCTCTTCTCAGCCTTTCTACTTTTCATGCAATGTAAGCAGTTAAATTTATTTGGCAGCTGCCACTGGTGCCTTTTTTTTTTTAAACCAAACAACACACTCTGATCTCATGCCACGCATGTTGTACTGCCACCTGCTTATTGGTCGGTGCTTGAATCTACGCATCCCTTTTTCCTCTTCCCCTGGTGATCATCTTTCATCACTTTTTTATCCTCTCCCATGTGCTTTATAGCAGGCTAGAACACGCTATCTCAGGACATCCTGTCTACCTTCCTCATATTAAATTACCTGACAGAGGAGGTGTATCCCAGTGATCTCCACTTACCCCTGCCTTGTTTCAGCCGATTTCATTCTGTGCCTGCCAATGTCCTTATCTCCTCACATGAGCTAATCTGCTGCCATATTTGACTGAGTTTCTCTTTCTTGGCATCTATTCTTTTGGTATCCCGACTGAGTATCTGCTTTATGCATTATGTGACCTGCCCAATTCCACTTCCTTATCTCTACTAGAATGTGAGCTACACCCATTTGTTTTCTAATAATTACTGCCATCTTCCTCTCTCATTATGTTACACTTATCATTTTAAGTTCCGTTGCTCAGTGTGCAGTCATGTTTCTTCTCAAGGTGCTTTATAATCACTTATAGAGCATAGTCTGTTTTATTGCCTAAGACTTTCAACAACATCCTACTAGGTTAGTCACTCTTTTTTGTGGGCACTTAAGTACTGGGACCTTTTGGTGCTTCTTACGTGCAGCTATGTTAAGTTAAAGAGCTACGAATTCTTATGAAATGCACAAAACTCATGACGCTGTTGTGCTGGGCTGTTGACTATCAATATCTTTGCCAATGCAGGAATGCATTGACCGTGTACAAGCCCTGCTGGCAGATGAAACCTTGGTGGGTGTCATTGACGACCGAGGAAAGTTCATCTACATAACACGGCAGGAGCTCGAGGAAGTGGCACATTTCATAAGGCAGCGAGGACGAGTGTCAATCAGTGAGCTTGTGGACAGCAGCAATTCACTCATCAACCTGACACCAGCAGCGTGACATTTGTACTAGTGTTTTTATACATTCTTATAAAGACACAAGTGCCATTATTCACCATGTTGTATATAGTTGTGTTACTACTGTCACTTGGTGCAAATGGACAGAAGGATTTTGGAGGTAGCTTTGGTGCTGATACTCTTACCAGAATGAGCAGCAATAAAGAGAGACTTGCTGCATCCAGTGGAATTAAGTAATCTGCATTTAATTATGACATGCTACTTGGAACATTAAAGGTTGAAATTTAAAGCATTTCTTTTTTGCTAGAAACCTGTGCACTTCCTGGAAACTTGAATGTAAACTAGGCATGTGCAAATAGGGAAATTTCAGCTCGAAATAGGTTATGTTATGTGTAATAGCAGGGTAACATTCTTAATGTTACATTTATATTACCTACATTTCTGTAAAAGGATGCATTCATACATTATAACTTCAGGAACAGATAATTTTACAGAGGGGCTCAAGTGGTAGGGTGAGTATGCATAATAGAGACAACAAAATCAAAATGAAAAATTAATCATGCAAAACTTTCATCACAGGGTAAAATCTTTAGAATACATGTAAAAAAGGATAGTATTTGCAGAGGCATACTGTTGTGTGAGCTGCTTAGATGTAGTGTTACTTTTAGTGCATTGACAGACAATACCTTGCCTTACTTGTTTATTTCCCATAAATTTGTTGGTCCCATCTTGTGTGCTGAAAGCTGCACTATGTTTGTGGGGATAAATAGTGTCATATTTAGCTCACTTATTGCCTACAGATAATGAAATTATGTACAGCCATTCTTGAAATCTTATGTAGCAGCATGTTCCAAGTAGCAGTTTCTAAATGCAAATTGTCATATGGAAACGCACGACACCATGCATCTGCATGGCACTGCATGACGCTGCAGTGCACAAAATGTGTATAAAAAAATTCAACAATACAAAATGCTGACGACCATGCACATTGGTGTGCGTGAATGGCACATGCATTTGCCTGGCACATCTCCATCACTTTTCTCCTGGTTTCTTTTTCCCCCTGATCAGTTTTTGCGTCCCTGCTGATTTTTACTATGGCAAAGGACGGATGCCTGTTGACCATGTTGACCAGACATTTGTGCCATAAGATTGTTATCAAGATTGAAAAGCTAATGACTGAGCTGCTCAATCTGAACCTCACAGCCTAGCTACCAGTCATTGAAGACCATCTTCATTTGAAGGCCCCAATGACAACTACATAGTTGCAATATTGCCATGGGCAGAGATTTTTAATTTTGCCGTGTGGTGCTGGGGCACGATGAGCTTTTTCTGCTCACTCCTCTTTTCTATTTTGTAAGCACGCTCTATCTTTTACACAATATATATATATATATATATATATATATATATATATATATATATATATATATATATAGTTAGAAGAGGACGTATGTACGTAAACGCCTTTCTTCCTACATTTCGGCTGCTGCCAACGTCGGGCTCAGAACTTCACAGAAGAACGACTTTTCAGGAGCGGGTGCTGTGGGAGGACGCTGAATAAACCACCACACATTAAGGAACTATATTTGGAAGATGCAGATCACGGCTGTTTCGAAGACAATAATAAATTGTATGAGCTTTATTTATTATCTTTGCGTATACTAATATGGTTACGGTAAGGCGAAAAAGAGAATAACGACAGTCCTGAAGTTGACGATAAGTCGACACAGCCTGGCTGGGCTCTCTTCTGTCTGCGTGAACATTCTCTATGTGTAAATACATCTTGTAAATAGTTTTATATGCATAAGAATATTATTGGAAGTAGTGACAAACTGGGTACAGAAGTTTCATACAGAAGAGGTTAGAAGTGCTTTGCAAGACTATGTCCTGGGGAAATGCAGCAGGAAAAGATTGGGTGACACTATATTTGATTAAAGATAGAGGGGACATTATACTCAAAAAACAAGCAACCCTTTACCTGCAATGCCTCAAGACTTAAGTGAAGAATGCCAACATCATACTAGTCCATAAGAAGGAAGACATTAAAGAATTGAAGAAATAAAGGCCCAGTAGCTTGGTTTCGGTGCTGTGCAAAATATTCGCCAAGGTAATTTCCAATAGAATGACGGCAACCCTTCACTTCAGTCAACCCAGAGAACAGACAGGCATTAGGGAGGGGTATTTTACAGTGAATCACATCCATGTTATTAATCAGGTAATGGAGAAATCTATGGAGTACAACCAACCTCTTTATATGGCTTTCATAAATTTTGAAACCACTTGATTCAGTAGAGATACCAGTGGTCATGGAGGCACTGTGCTGTGAATGTAGTACAGGAAGCATACATGAATATTTTAGCAAATATCTATTTAAGTCTCCACAGCTACCTTAAACCTTCGCAAGAAAAGCAGAAAAATGCCAATCAAGAAAGGGGTCAGGCAAGGTGGTCAGGCTTCGTAGTTGGCGCCTATGAATGTTGCTGTTACACATAATCGCTTACTGCCACACTTTCACCAAATCGTTCTTGCTAGGGTGCTTCCCCCCCCCCCATGCCCTTCCCATATTAGTAGTGTATTTCAGAGCGGTAAATAATTAATTTTGTCTGCTTTAAATATATTATTAGGTGCAGTTTATGGAATTCTGATATTGTTTTTCATTGTTAAGTTATGTAGTTGTAAACTTGATAGTTTCGTTTCTTGAAATATTGCAATTTTCAACAATACTTCTTAAATATGCGACAACCTAAATGAAATATCTCCTGCCTACAGTCGCTAGATTTTAATATTTTCTTTTAGGTGCAACAAACCTCATCAAATTTCACGCAGTGGTTGCCAAGAAATAATATTGCCATGTTCCCATCTATTTAGACAGGAGCCCCTGAGCTAAAGCTTCCTTTCACCGGGCCCTATTGCAAATTTCGATGAAACTCTTGAAATTGCAAAAAGTTGTCTAAGGAGTGTGTTACTGAAATAATTTTTCAAATCAGATCATTATTGGATAAGCTAGAAGAAATTGGACTTCCTGTTACCATGCCGCCAGGAGGCGAGTGTCACTGTGAATAAGGACACTCTCTCCCTTTACCTCCACTAGTATCTGCAAACGGCATTCCTTCCCTGCTCTCTCCCATACTAGAGCCAAGGGACTACACCAGGTTCACATCACAAGCCCTCCTCTTATTTTTTACGCCGAAGCTGTATATGGCTAGGGCTCCATATATTCATGTTTGTGCATCAACGATCGGAATGTGAGTGTGGGCCGATCCCGGAGATAGTGCGATACTGAGCCGACCAACGGTGGATGTGAAACAGGCTTCAAGCACTCTGCCCCTAATAATAATAATAATAACTAATGATAAATGAACTAAATAAATTAAGATGCATTGTTTCAAGTCGATGGATGTACTGCAATCATTTGTGAACAGCACATGGACTCATGAACAGGAGGTGTTGCTATAAATGCAAAGGACAAAATGTATGTACAACCACACACGCTTGACTCGCAAGAGGACAATGCCACCGATTGTGGGGATGTCTGTGCCATACAAATGAAAGACGGAATTGTGGTATCCACTGTATACATATATCTCCAGGCATACCTAAGTGTGATGTCAAGAAGTGCATGTCTACACACTTAGTATGGGTTAGCCATGATGCCACTACCCCTGTGATCATTGTTGGAGACTACAGTGTGGACATTTCAAAACCAAACAAGAATTGGTTCACTCAGTTTGTGCTAGAAGAGTTTGGTTTGAAGTGCCACACCAATCCAAATAACTGAACTACTCGACAACGGTCGTGTATAGATTTAACTTTGGCCAAGAATCTGTCTAAGGTTGTAACTGAACCAATCAGTGTACTATATCGCAGTAATCTCAAAGCTATCGTCACTACCATTACCAAATGATGAAAATAAATACATGTACCCTTGTCTAACTCTGTGTGATGTGCTGCAGCTTCGCCTGTCATCGACCTTCACAGAGTGGAATGGCTCCTTGATATTTTCCTTATTCTTTTCATTTTTGCTGCACAGCGCATTTACAGCGGTGGCATTGTGCCTTCCACATTAGATGGTTAACTCAGGTCACGTGTCAATGACATAGCTAGCAGTGTGTTTTATGAGAGGCATTTGTACATGGTGACCCTTATTCTGTGGCTAGTGGCAGAGCTTCCTCAAGTGGGAGGGAGCACAGCATTTTATTTGAAATTTCGGCAGTTTTTTCAGTGCAGCGCTTTTGTTTGACATGATGGCCAGCATGTGGCCAAGCCACATGCTGGCCAAAATGGCCAAGCCTGGTGAAGGGCCCTGTAAGTATAAGATTGAAATTGAGAAAGAAGAAATGTAATTTCGCTTTCTGACTATCTCTTCACAGGTATTGCCATGTTTAGTCACATGGACCCTGAAATGATTTTGATAATGCAAATGTACTGAGTCATTTGGGTAGGTTCTTCTGATCATTAACCGACACGTTTAAGCTCTCCACGTAAAGCGCATAATTTATTATAAGGCTATAAAAATGTGCGATTGCTACCGATTGCAGTGGCACTGCTCCCCTGAGTTTTCAACCACCCCATCCCAATTGATGTGTTTGGCCCAACTAACATCAGTTGAGTGAGCTAACAGATTGGCTACCCAGGTCGCATCATCAATAATTTTTCCAACTTTATATAAAAGTGATCGAATGTTGTTCATAGTAGTTGTAATGTTTGTTAATTTGTTACTATAAAGAAAGGTAACAGAAAGAGAATCCACAGTGACAATTTATCACTACACTCAAGCACTTCCGGCACACAGCAAGTGTCCTCTGCTTGTGTTACAACATGCTCCGTATTGATGCGAGCTGTGCGGTCAGTGTAGGTCTCAAGCTTTCTTTTCGCGAGCACCATGGTTTGCCCTTGCTGCATTGTGGCCTGCAAACATAGCAATCTGCAGTATGTCAAGCTGCAACGTTGTGTCCCTCTGCAAGGCAGCAGACGAGCAGAGTGGCTTCAGCGCACCTTACTGTCGGTATCCGATCGGTGCCAGAATCTACAAGTTTGCGGCATCACTTCACGCTGCAGGATTACTACCATAATAGAGAGTTTTAGCATGTGAGGTATATGGGTAAGCACAAGTGCAAGTGGGCTGGACGTTTTACCGGATGTGTCGAGGCGCAAATGTGAATGACCTGCACAGTGTAGCCACCTGGTGGCATAGAACTCTACCAGACAAACACGTAGCTAATATAGCAGTAACCAAGTGTATTCTACTTTGCTGCTGGTATAAATTTTCAGCAGGAGCATATTCGTGAACATGTTGTCTTTTCAAGTGTTTAAAATGTTTTATACTTGGCTACAGCAGTTACAGCAATAGTAGCCCTGTGTTTGGCTGGTTAAGCTCTGTGCCACCAGGTGGCTACACCATGCAGGCCGTTCAGGCCACTCATGTTTATGCTAAAGCCCCTTCATCACAGCAGTAGTAGTATGGAGGGGGCTTAAGTTACGGCTCCGCCCATCCGCCAAGACAGCTTTCCTGCAGTTACTGGAATACCAGACACGCTCGGTGCTGCGACAGAACGCTCACAATGCACACTGCTTAGATAGTTTTCGTGGGGGATTGACGGCCAGGTGGCTAGCAGAGTGGTTGGAGAGGCTTTGCGCGCTGGCTCCAAGACGACCAGAAGTAGACAATATGATATCGCATCTTGACGCAGAGCTTAACCCCGATCACTTGGTGAACATGTTGAGGAGAAAAAGTGTGGCTAGGGAGGAGGGTAACTTGTATTTGTCCGTAACTCTCTTAATATGAGATGCTCCACTTGAATTATGTCGCAAATGTTTTACTGTAGCTGTACTCTAGGCATCTACAAAATTTGTCCAAACTGTTTCAGGAACCCTTTAAGCTTATTAGCAGCAAGCTAAAAAGCACTAATAATGTGTTGGTAATTCAAACAGTTTGTGGAAATGCATTCCCTTCCATGATTTTATTTACATGACATGGCATATGTATATCTACTACTGCAAAGAAAAGCCGCAAAAGTGAAAGGCACAGTTCAGCCCATTCTACTTGCACATTTCAGTTTTGCTGAGTCTACCAGTCCCCACACAAGCCTTCTTTGATATGTGTCCCATTGTGATATTGTAAGCTACTGTCACATCTAGATCACTTTGTTTTCGTGAAGATGCTTCTTCGCTGAGCAGTGGTTAGTGGTACATGTTGTGTCATGCCAGAAACTAATTGTGTAGGCGTGGCACTGATTGCGTGGCATACCGTATGGGCTTTCATGTTGAGGAACAAGGAACAGAATTGCAATTTGCAGTTTCAGGGATAGCATCATGCCCATTTTCATCAGTGTGAAGCATGATCTGTTCATCTGCATCATAATGTCATTGCATGTTCTTATAAGTAGTCGGTATTTGAAAATGCTGCATAAGCCAGTCATTATCTGTAAAATTGTCAGAGATATAGAAATGCTAGCCTGCTATCAGATTTACCAACCCTCAAGTTTTCATTAAAACAGGAAAAGGACAAAGAAACCAATTCTTTCTCTATTTCATCTTATTGTCTAGGTCTCTAGGTCATAACATCTGGGTGTGCTTACCTCATTTAACAGTATGCTTTGCCTTTCACATTTTCTGTAGTGTTATGTTAGTGTTTTGCCTACATAACTTATGGTACGAAAAAATTTTGTGTGGATACTCTTGTACAAGGGTATGATGCTCAGGTGTTATAAAATGAGAACAGCAATCACCCAGAGAGGGTATCTTACCTAAAAATTACCCAGACAGGATATTAATTATGGAATTCCTTGAAAAATAAGTCTATATGGCCACATCCTTACTCCTTAATTGCACTCTACAGTACTTAAGAAAAAAGATAAGCATGAGTACCCAAGAAAAGTATTATTCTTATGCCACAAGCCACATCAAATGATGATGCCATGTGCTCCTTAGTAGTGATAATTTTTCTTAGTTTTCATCTGCTTCTGCATGTTATTTATGGTGTCAGGCTTTCACTTCTGTGCAAGATGTGCTTGCTGTATCACATTGTTGTTTCGTCATGGCTGTTACAGTTTCTGTCATTGCAAGCCCATCAATATCAGATCTATACAATTCATAAAGCACAGTCTCAAGTTGTCCCAGTGATAACAGCTTGTTCTGGAACACACAATGATGCCCTGTGAACAGGGGTCAATTGCAAATCACATAATTTGATCCAGCAACTGCTGGTCAGTATCATTGCCGTCATTGCCAAGTTGCACTTCACTGAGCAAACACAAGTTTGTCCAATGGACAGGTTCTGTCATTGAATCTAATCTTTTTGTCACCTGCCTGCCTACCTGTACAGATTTCCACATGACAGCAGATAAAAGTATTAAAACTGCTTTAAAATGCTGTCATAAACAAAACAGTTAAAACTATCACCACCTTGATTCATCGACAATCCTAGGCTTAAGAATAAGAAAAGTTGGTTTCTGATGCATATCATTTAATGAAATACCTAGTAGTGGTAGGAAAGGGCTGTTTTATGGGCCTGTCCATTCTGTAACTGTAGATTTAAAAGGATGCTGATCAGCAGACAATGAGCATTAGTAGTGTAATATGTACACTACTTCATTTTGAAGTGGCATTTGTTCTCACTGCCTATCTTCCCATCCTAGTATGTTCACAGCGTTTCCTAGTACTTTCACAGCCTTAGAAAGTTTCTGTCATTATACTGCACATTAAGGAGTGTTGTTTACCAAAATCACAAATACAGTATTAGGAGCAAACAAAGCAACTTATTTGCATACTTGGGGCTCATTGGTCAGTGCGAATGGTGGTGGTTTAGCCGGAAAGGTCTGGATCCCTGGCTGACCTGTAGCATGCTCCGCTATGTAACTTCTCATGTTTTATGTCTACCATGGCCATCAGGATGAAATTCGTTGCACAGTTAGGGATTTGAAGTATTTGAAAATATTTGTATTCAAAATAATGACTATTCAATTTGTTATTTGAAAGTTTAAAATATTTTCACACACCTATAAAGTATCTTATTAGGAATATTTAAACTTGGGCCTCCTTGTTCCTGTGACCTTCATTCAGAGTAAATTATAGACTCATGCTTGTACAGCTCGAGACATGGTACCTTTTGGTAACTTAATATATGGAAGCACTGCTGACAGCTGCAACACAGTTATTTGTAGATTGAAGCTACGTACCCATATTGGTCATATCATGAGAAGCCAACAAACACTGACACCAAGGACAACATAGGGGAAATTGCTTGTGCTTAATAAATGAAATGAAGAAACGATAAGTTAATGGAAATTAAAGTGGATGAAAAAACAACTTGCCGCAGGTGGGAACCGAACAACCTTCGCGAAGTGCGAAGGTTGTGGGTTCGGTTGTTTTTTCATCCACTTTAATTTACATTAACTTATCGTTTCTTCATTTCATTTATTAAGCACAAGTAATTTCCCCTATGTTGTCCTTGGTGTCAGTGTTTGTTGGCTTTTCATGATATGACTAATAAAAATCGGGCCCCTCGGTTAACCCCCTTTCTTCTCGTTTATTACATAAGGAGGGTCTCGAATCCGGCAACATTGATGCCTTCAGGTAGCATATGTGGGTTTATTGACCAGTTGCTTTCACCCAAAAAGATCACGTTCTTGTGACGCCTGCGGCAACAAGGACGTTCCACGTCCGCCGCCAAGGTCTGAGTGGCGGCGCTGGCTAACACTCCCAGGGCTCTACTAGTACACATAAATACCCAAGAAAGTGGATGGGGAAACAGCGCCGCGGTAGCTCAATTGGTAGAGCATCGCACGCGAAGTGCGAAGGTTGTGGGTTCGGTTCCCACCTGCGGCAAGTTTTTTCATCCACTTTAATTTCCATTAACTTATCGTTTCTTCATTTAATTTATTAAGCACAAGTAATTTCCCCTATGTTTCCTTGGTGTCAGTGTTTGTTGGCTTCTCATGATATGACTAATAAAAATCGGGCCCCTCGGTTAACCCCCTTTCTTCTCGTACCCATATTGTGTATGTCTAAACAGTAGAATTCCACTGTCACACTTGAATAAATTTAGGGGAATCTAAAAGATGGTATTATCTGTTCAGGATCATCTACCTGAATGACACCATACAGCTACATTAAAAATTTGTACAGCTTCCCTTACTGGTGTTTCGTAAAGAAGTGAAACATTGGTAAAGATCTTACAAAAAGGTCCAAGCCCTTTGCCAGGAAAACCTGTCCCGTGCCTGGACAGTCTTGTTGTTTTACAACCACTGCAGCCACTTGTGTAGCTGTAGTGTGACATATCAAAGGTCCACTCTTCTTTTACCAGCTTGTTTGCAAAGTGACTAATTTTCAAACAACCCACAAATGTAACACGAATGTGCGTCATCCTTTTAATTGACACTTCTTGAATTGACACTTCTACAGCCTATAAATTCAGTGCTGTGAAATTTTAGTACATTAGATTAATTCCCCTGCTAGAAAATAAATTTGTGTCGCTAAACAGCATGCTCTGTAATAGCTACACCAGCAGTCCCTGGTAAAAAAATCAAAATGAAGTAAGTACAATTATAGAAATAATGAGGCCACTAAGAAGATAATTTTCAACAGGAATTTGGCTGGGTTATAAAAGACATCCTATGTTGTCTTTATGAAAACGAAGACCTTAATAATTACTGCAGATTCTTATGAAGGTTCCTTTACACAATGTGTGATAGTTGATAAAGGGAAAATGAGACATCCACCCAATCGCAGCAATTGCTACAAAGGAAACCCATACGGGTTTCTCGAAAGGAAAGCCTCGCAGTTGAAGAAAAATTGGTGCTGGTTTGGGACTCGAACCCGGGACCACCGCCTTTCCGGGACAGCCGCTCTACCATCTGAGCTAACCAGGCGGCTAGCAGATGGCAGATCAAAGTCGAACTTATCAACAACTCGAAGCAAATCTAATAAATCGAACCTTGCGGTTCTTGCAGAATTATTACGCCAAAATGTGTGATAAAATTTGAGAAGTAAGTCAAGACAGTAAAGGTACAGCTGTAATATGTGTGTCGTGATAAAGAATACACTATTAGGCCCTTTTTTGTTCCGTTTATTGTTTTATTTAATATTGACTTTAAAAAATACAGTACATATCTTTATTTGCCCCTGGAAACGTAAAATTTAGTCTGATAGTTTAAAATTGCAAGAATGATAAGGTTGGTTCCAGTGTGATATAATGATTTATACATTTAGTACAGTGTTATGGGACTCAAAAAAATGTCAAGACCAGGACAGAAAAGAGCATTCTTACTTCACACTTTTTTCACATCCTTTTACATCGTAATAAGTATAAACTAACTAGTGCAGGCAACAAGCTGTAATAATTTAATCACAGGCTGTGCCATAGAAACACTTTGTAGAACAGACCTACTGCACTATGGCTGTGAAACTTGACAGCAAAGCACTAGCACTTCTTTCACGAGATGCCTGCTGTGATGATTCGCAGCCGTTTCCTTACAAGACTTCTGCACAAAACTGCCAGCAATCTTTTTAGGTCAGAAGCTGAATATCAACATGCAATAAGTGCTTACTACACAGAAAAAATGAATGTCCAACACAAGATAATAAAGAATTCTATTGTTAGAATGGTGCAACAAAATGCTCACATCCAGAATAGGCCAAACCACTAAAGCCTGGGACACTGGCAGGTGTGTGGTCCTCCTTCTCACTGCCTGCTCATGGCCCAGAGCACCACAGCTACAATGGGAAAGCAAGCAATATGGCAGGTATCTAGTGAAGGAAACTTTAAATGCCCTTATACTAGATGCCACACTTACGTGACTGAACACAACATATTAATGTGAAATCAGCACAGTTTCGCATGCACAATGACTGCAGGAAAGGGCAAAAAGCTGCTTGCCTTTTTGCGTGCAAGTGTTGTCCTTTTGTAAAACACGTTACAAGTCCTGTGAACCAGCTATAGTGCATTTTGTGTTTAGCACAGTATGGCAGTGATTGATGCAAATTTTAGCAGAATGCAACTTTCTGCCATTGATGGCAAGATATGTGCACTCTCTTTCGTTGCAATGTAATGAATGATTCACGTTTGCTGCCACAGCCAATTAGTATATGCACCTTGAGGCAGTTTTTGCAAGGACTAGAGTTCCTTGGCTGTCTCAGCAGAATTTGGACTATATTTTCTAGGGCTTGTTGTCTTGGTGGTATGTTGCGACCATAGGTGCATAGGTAAATGTCCAATTTTGTTTTCAGGTCCAGGATGTTATTATCCGGGGCAATCAAACGTTGTGGTCAGTGAGCATGGAGCTTGTGCAGTTCGCACATCACCTCTGAAGTCATTATCAAATTTTAGTTTGAACCAACCTTGCACAGAGCAACTTGCTCTATGTGCGGCAGCCTAACGCTCGGTGTTGGACATAACCTCCAAAGACGACTTCCCAGTTTTTACATGTACACCTAATACAGCTTTCGTCTTGCGGTAAGAGTACGCTGTCGTTAGTGCCAGACATGGGGACCAGCCTTACTGGTTGACAGTGTATATGAGAGCATTATCAGTGGACAGCCTGTACGCCTGCCAGCAGACAAGGAGCATGCCCATGAAACGGATGCAAAGCAGGGCGATGGCCGTGGAACCAACGTCGATCATGGCGCGGTTGAAGAGGCCCTCGAGCCGATAGTCGCAGGAGGCCCGGTGCGCACCGTACCCCTGGCAGCCCCGCGGGCAGCACGACGGCGGAATGGCCAGGCCCCGGGCGCGGTAGTCGTGCGAACCATTGGGTCCGCCGCAGCAGTGCAGCGTACGCTGCGCAAATTCGAGCCCGGTTCCCTGGCATCCGTCCAAGTCTCGCACGACCACGCTTCGCACGGCGGCGCCAATCACGTGCCGGTACTCGAATGAGGCCACGGCGGCGGCAATCTCGCAGGCTATCATGCAGGCCAGGATGCCGGCGAACATGTAGAGCGCCCGGTAGTTGTCGCGCCGCAGGCCTGGAACCAGTAGCAGGGCCAGCGGGAAGGACAGCACGCCCATCACGATCAGGATGATAGGCGTGCCCAGACGACCGGTGTAAAAGTTGGAGTACGGCGATAGCCGACCATGCCAGTGGCTACCGACGGCGATCATCGCCACGGCAGACATAAGGAGCACGGCCGCAAACACGCCGACCGCCTTCTTGAGTGCGCCCTGCATCGGTGGCTGTCGACTGCGGCCGGGAGCGTCGTGACTCTTGCACTGCGCGGGCTTCTGACCTTCGTGACGCGAGCCGGTTTGGGACATTCCGTGGTCCTTGGCGTGTCGCAGCGCTCGGCCTACGACAAGTGCAGCTCGAGGGGCTGCCACCTGCCGCCCAGGCTTTGGGCGCGACACGAAGTCGCCCGCTGGTGACAGCTCAATAGAGACAATGGCAGGCAGCACTCCGGGGCCTGAACCGCACCGGTGACGCGGAAGCGACTCGGGCCGCACTTGTCGCCCCACATAACGCCGGTCATTACCTCTGCATGCTGTCTACGCCTTCCCAATGCGACTGATACAGTCGGGAGCGCCGATGGTGCCGCGCACTGCTGTATTCCGTACCACGCTGTAACAGAAAGCAGAGAAATCGGAACCTGTGTGTTGGTATTTTGATGTGCTATGTAATGTCGCAGGTTCCATACCTGATGGTGGCAGTGTCAATTTATGACGGTCCAACGCAAAAGTGTTGTAATTAATAGAATATATTTCTTGGCTTAGGCTGTATGCTTGTTGCTGCACTTTGTACTTACAAATAACGATTCTTTTCGCCTGATTTCATTACATGTTTTTGTCCACCGCGCCGGTCCCGCCGATTCTTGTGATAACCCAGATGACAGACAGGCATTCTAGGGAGGTCTAATGGATATCCCGTTTTGACGTTGGAACGATCCAAAAAATAAAATAAAAAATAAAGCTCCGAAGTGAAACACCTAAATGGACCCCATGGAAATAAGTAGGTCCCGAAGTAGGCCATGCAACGCCGCTGTGGAAGTTAATCAATCAATCAATCTTTATATGGTAAAAATAAGAGTATGCAATACAGGTAAGTATACAGGAGGAGGTCCCAAGGTTACAAACTGTAGGCGAGACCTCCTTAATGCCTTATTGGATTTATAGATCTGTTATGCAGCAATAAAAAAACGAAGATATCCCTATTTATGGATGTAACAGAACGCATGTAGAGTTTAGCATAAACAAAGCCACTGTTTTTCCCGAAAGGCGAAATATTGATTGCGATAACAAATTGTTTAACAGCTATGCGAAGTAAGGTTAGGGGTTTTATCAGCTGCATAAGCTGCTGTGAACACTCGCTTACTAGCTAAATTAACAAGCACGTTGTCACGCGCGCACCGTCAAACACGGACATGGCTCAATCGATGACCGCGGACACTCGCTGTCAGAACGCTGGCACAGAGAAACGTATTTAACAGGAGCGTAAAGTTACTGTATGTGCTACCAAAGTAGCTGTACCTTTGGTAGCATATACATTAATTCTACAAGAGCGGGACACTGTAGCGCACCAAGCGGCTGGTCTGAATAACTGAACCACACTTCTGGGTTTGGGCGTGCGCGGTTTAAACGGTAGTTAGTTGAATGTTACGCCGGTTGCGGTCATCGGCTTTTGGTAATGTTCAGTCGCGGGTTTTTTCTATATGCACGCGCTGATTTGGGCGGGAAGCTACATTTTGTAAAACCTGAAAATATACAATGCTCTTTAGCAGCCTGTAACGCAGTCGCCCCACAGCCTTTGTCCAATACATCAGTGTCATTCCAGAAAACAGATGCAAGATAAGCTTTCAATTGATTATTTATTTCGCTCCGTAAAATACAAGAACGCCGACGTAGTATGCAGTCGTCATTTGGCGCATACATAACAAAAGATGGCGATGAGTGCAATACGGAAACTTGCAGAGAAAACACAATTGTAAAGTAATCTTTATTTCACATCTGACACATTCGCGATCCATTTTACGCATTGCAAGCAAACTGAAAGGCATTGACAAAATAACGCCATTAGGCAATCAACACAATGCGTAACCCTAGTCGGAAAAAATCGCTTGTTGCAGCTTAAAAAACGACGTAACACGAAACAGACTTCATACTCAAGCAGAAAAAAAAATTTAGACGAGTAAACGTGTGCCACTTTCTGCAAAAATAACGCGTATCTTTGTCTTTACATGTCTGACCGTTCATGGTGGCTACTGGTCCCTCGTTAACTCGATCGAGAGGTCTATTTGTAATCGGACTGTAAACAAGGAAGCAGTACCGGCCCTGAAAGTAAATTACTCGAAGCATTAACATTCATACTTTCTGCAACATGCCGATAAACCAGACATTCGAACGCCACCTGCGGCAATCACCCTGAGACTACTACATTGCTTTGTACTTGAATTCGCACCCTTTCCCCCATAATTCCTCAAGTTTACACCCCCCCCCCCTCCACGTCTGCTTTTATATCAATTGTTGCGGCTCGAGATGGCGTTTGGGCCAGGAATCCACCAAGCCCATTGACGAGTACGTCCGGTATTAGGAATGAAGGAAAAATGGTTTATTCTGCTGTTGGCGGCTCCTCCGCGTGACCCTCTTCCTGAATTTCTGTCGGGGAAATCAGAAAGATTTCCGCCTCCGGCTTAACTGCGTCTCCGGAGCTAGCTGTTTCATCCTCTTCTTCTTCTTCTTTTTTTTTAAGTTTGCTGCCCCCGAGAGCAAGACTGGCTGCGGGGAAGGCTTTTGATATTACTGGACGCTACTTCTCTGTGACTTTAAGCCACGGCTTGCCACGTACTCATCGGCTAGCTGTGCTGCACTCTTTACAGACACACCTTCCTGCCTTTCCTTAACCCAAAGGCGCATGTTATCCATCAGGGTCTTGTAAAACTGCTCTAAGCAGATTAAATGTGCCATTTTACTGACGTTATCCGCCCCTGCTCCTTTCACCCACTCTGAAAAATTATCCTGCAGTCTACATCAAACTCAACAAAGCTTTCATTAGGCTTCTTTCTTTTTTGTCGAAACCTCCTCCGAAATGCCTCTGTGGAAAGTTTGTATTTTTGCGAGCAAACTCCACTGTACTGAACTGCACACGCCTGCCTCGGCTGCGCTCAGTCGGGCTACGACTTGCGAGGCTTCTCCCGGCAGCAACGCAAGCAACCGCTCCCGCCATGTGTCTTGGTGAAATGATTGCGTCTGACAAATCCATTCAAAATTAATCAGGTAGAGACCGATGTCACCGCCTGTTTTGTACGGCTGAAGCAAACGCGTCATTTTCACGCTTTCCGTTTGTGGCGGCGCCGCATCCGCACCGCGCGCTATTCACGCTCTAGCTTTATTTTCTCCAGTTCAACTTCTGCCTGCATTTGTTCCCTCTTTTCTTGCAACTCCTCTTGCTCCTCGCGTTTCTTCTCTTCTTCCCTTTCTTTCCTTTCTTTTCCCAGGCATCCGTGAGCTCGTCCTCCTCGAAATCCACCTCGTAAATCGCAGTACGAATTTCTGGCGTCCTCAACTTATGGTTAATCTCCATGCCAAGCTCTGCTGTCAAGAGGAGCAGCCCCTCCTTTTTTACAGCGAAGCTGTTAATGGCTAGTTCCTCCAGGATGTCTCCGTGTGCAGACACAAAACCATCATCACCAGGATAGGCTCCAGCGTCGTCGTCTTCCGTAGCTGGCTCGTTGCCGCCCTTCGGTGCTACCGCGCGAACGCGCTCGTGCCACTGCTCCCGCGTTCGTCGCCTTTAAATAATTAATTAATTGAGAAACACAAAGACGTAACCAATTTTACAGCGAAGCTGTGAAGGCCTAGTACCCCAGGATCGTGTCCGTATGTAGACACAGAACTCCCAATACGTGGGCCGATCCCAATGATATACAGTGCAATGCCAGGCCGACCCGTGGCGGAGGTGCAGTACCTTCTCTACAGAGTGAAAGGCCACTGAGTTTTTAGCCCTGTAATATCCATGGTTTTCTGAGAGCCGACTACAACATCCCCTGTGTTGACCGCACACCCGGTTGTGATCAAACACAGCGAATCGCCCGATAGAACCCTGTCCTTATCGTCCGGCAAAACGTAGTCGCTCAAGTACTCGCCCAACCTCGAGCTTGCGATGGTTGTGTCTACCAGAGCCGCGTTCCCAGGTCCGCCGATCCCAGATCGTGAGGATCTGCCTTCTGCTAGCATTCTCTGTACGCAGCTGAACTAGCATTCTCTGTACGCAGCTCATCACATTGCTGGGATCTTTATCGCCGCGCGCTGCAACGGGTACCACCGACTGGAGCACTGAACGGACAGCCCAAGCGATACAGATCGTGTCGACACGCGGCGCAGTCCTACCAAATCGACACGTGGCTTGGTGCTGCGGAACGGAAGCGCCTGCGCAGAGGACGGCATTCTAGGCCACGGACAGTATATAAGCCGGGATCTTTCTGCTCTGACCACAGTTTGGCAGCAATGCTCGCAGGATTCACATCAGTAACAAGCATTCTCTGTACGCAGGTGAGGATTCATTCCTTCATCTTAATTATACCGTTGCTAGCACTGCTGCCAAACACCATCGACCCTTTTTTTGTCTCGTTATTGCTGTTTTGTTGAAAGATGACTAAGGAGCTAGAAGTCTTTCAGCGAGAAATACGGAAGGAACTTCGCGACTTTAAGAAAAGTGTGGACTATTGCAGTTCAGTCTGTGATGACATTAAGCCGCTCACGGAAGAGATAAAGTCGTTGCGAAAAGAACTCGCAGAAGCACGGAAAGCTAACGATATTCTCGCGATGGAAACAAAGACATTACGCATGAAAGTTGAAGACTTGGAGGCGTATACCAGAGCAAACAACCTTGAAATCAAGGGTGTGCCTAATCAAGGTGATCCTTCTGAAGTAGTCCAGAAAATTTGTGCTGCAGTTGGGGAACCCATAACTTCCACAGATATTGATATTTGTCACAGAATAGGAACTAAGCACCCCGAGGTGAAGAATATCATTGTACGCTTTGTTCGCCGAGAAAAGCGAAATGCTATTTTCACTAAAGCCAAGAGAGCGCGTCTTTCTGCTAACCAAATTGGCTTCCAGTCCACCGATCCTATATTTGTTAATGAAAACCTAACTCAGCTTGGGAAACAACTCCTGGGTGCTGCTATAGCTAAGAAGCGTGATGTTGGATGGAAGTACGTATGGACAAATAATGGCAAAGTTCTTGCCAGGAAAACAGAATCATCGGAGGTGCTGCGAATCGCTGAACGCAATGATTTGGACCAAATGTGTCACTTAAGTACCCAACTGACACTTTTAAATGACTCAATCTGCTACGAAATGGCTCTATTTGACAGTTGTCATTACTATGATGCGGACAGTTTTAACAAAGCTGCCGAACATATTGGAAAGCATTTCAGTGCTTTTCATCTAAATGTGCGCAGTATTAAAAACAAAATTTATGATCTCAGCCCGTTCCTTGATTCCTTAGCTATAAAATTTGATGTTGTACTGCTTTCCGAAACATGGCTCACTCCGAATGACACTCCTTCACAGCTAGACTATTACACATACAATGGTGTTACCAGGACTACCAATCGTGGGGGAGGATTAGCCTTGTATGTGAAAGATTGTCTTACGCATGATGTCATTGATGAGCTAACGTTCGTGACCACTAGCCTCGAATGTATTACAATACGATTACCAAATATTGCAGTTACTGCAGTGTATCGGCCACCCACGAGCAGAAAGTGTGAATTTCTTAATACCTTTGAAAGCCTTATATGTAAGTTAAGCTTATTGCACGTGCCTTTTTTTCTGATGGGTGACATAAATGTCAACATGATAAGCGATGACGCAGCCACCGTGCAGGTTGATACTATTCTATCCACATATCATTGTTCGAACACCATTAGGCTGCCCAGCCGAATCACTGATCATAGCGCCACACTGCTGGACGTTTGCATAACAAACGCGCCAACAAATAAGATTGCTTCAGGCCTATTTTCACTCGACCTCAGTGACCACTTACCAGTCTTCGCTCTTTTCTCTACTGCACCTAACTACACCGACAAAACAACGTATCGAGTCATAAACCAGCTCACACTTGAGAAATTTCGCTCGGAACTATCGCTTACGAACTGGTCTTTCGTATACGCAGAACAGGATTCTGATCGCGCATATAGCGTTTTTTTTCGCTATCTCAAAACATGTTACGATAGCAATTTTCCCATCGTATCGCACACATTAAACAAAAAGAAAATCCGAAAGCCATGGATCAGCACGAGCCTTCACAAAAGAATCAAAATAAAAAACAAAATGTATCATAAGTTTGTTCAAACACGTGACCTAGCCGCTCTAAAAGAATTCAAAACGTATCGCAATAAACTAAATGCCGACATAAGAAAAGCTAAGAAGATATACTATGAATGCCTATTCGCCAAGATTTATAATGATCCTCGCAAACTATGGAATGCAGTTAATAATCTGGGACAATTTGTGGAAAACAAAACGCGCTTCAACGTCAGAGCCCTCTCCCAAGACATGAGCGATGATGCGGCTATTATGGCTTTGAATGAATATTTTGCCCACTCCGGCGACTATTTGCCGCCTTCTGAACAGAGTACGCGGGAAAGAATCTGCCGTAGAGTAAGACAGCCTAACACAATTAGTTTAGCCCCAGTGACACCGTTTGAGGTATTAAGCTCGATACGTATACTACGTAACAATGTCGCAACAAGTTCTGATGAATTAAGTGCGGCGCCTATGAAGTTTGTTGCGGATCTCATCTCGGAGCCCCTGGCTCATATCATAAATTGTATGTTCGTTTCTGGACTTTTCCCTTCCGATCTCAAGCTTGCGCGTGTATGCCCTGTGCATAAAGGCGGTGCTCTAAATGACATTTCGAATTACAGGCCAATCTCTGTTTTGCCCGTCCTATCGAAGGTGTTTGAATCTGCCATAAATTGCAGACTAAGGAACTTTCTTAGTAAGTATAACATAATAAACAATGCTCAGTACGGATTCCAGAAAGGCAAGTCCACTGAATTAGCCCTATTAAACGTAAAAGAAGAGATACTAAACAATTTCGAAAAAAGGCTGTATACAGTTGGATTGTTTCTTGATCTGAAAAAGGCTTTTGATAGTATAAAACATGATATCCTAGAACAAAAATTATTCGACTACGGAATACGCGGTGTTGCTCTTCAACTTATTAAAAACTACTTATTTGCCAGAAAACAATATGTTAAAGTCGGAAGCTTAACGTCAGCAGAAATTGAACTTAAGCAAGGCGTCCCACAAGGTTCGATCTTAGGACCCTTATTATTCATAGTTTATATTAATGATATATGTAATATCCCTTACACAGAAAAACTAGTTATGTATGCTGATGATACGAATGTCCTTTTTAGTGCTGATTCAATGAAAAGTCTCCAAGTTACTGTAACAAATTATTTAAGGCATTTGGAAGTGTGGCTAAATGAAAACAAACTTGCATTAAACGCACGTAAAACAAAATACGTTATTTTTAGGCCTACGAACAAACCATGTATTCATCTGAAACTCTCATTTCAAGGCACAACATTAGAGTGCGTTCGCAAGCAAAAATTTCTTGGTGTTTGGTTCAAGGAAAACATGTCGTGGAATACCCATGTGTCCAGGCTTGCTTCTGAATTGGGCAAAACTGTAGGCTGTCTGTACAGGTTATCAAACCTAGTTCCATTATGGCTAAAGAAAGCTATATATTACGGCTACTTCTACTCTCGCTTGTCTTACTGCGCGCTAGTATGGGCATAAACGACTGCTCAAAACCTAAACAGACTCGAAGTGTTGCAGAAGAAGGTTCTCAGAATATTTGAAAATTTTTATGGGCACCCTCGCGAACTGCGTACTCATCAGCTGTTCATAAAGCACGATATTACTAGAGCAAGTGATCTTTATACATATAAACTACTACTTTATACAAAAAAGAAGCTTTATGAGCATTCATTTGATAGCTCCCCCCGATACTCTCTCCGTAATCAACCCTTACCAGTTCCTTTTTCCCGTACAAGCTACGGAGAATGTCTTCTTCAATACCAGATACCAGCAATACTGAACAAATTCTTAACTTGTACCAAATTCGAACTACCAGAATATAAATTCAAGAAACATGTGCGAAATATGCTTTTAAACATGTAAGAACCATTCGAACAACATCTTTATTTTTGTAATTTATATTGATGTATAAAATTTATTTTTTGCCTTTGCACAAGTGCTTATAAGGATTTTGTGACATATGTATTATATGCAATTATGTTGTGCAGTAAAAGTGTTGCGTTGCGTGTATTATATTTCATGCCTATATTTTTGTACAGCGTTTCAGATGATTATTTTTGCAATCTGTCTGCTGCTGTTTAATGGGTCCTTGGGCACTCTCAAGATGTCTGCGACATCTTTTCGCCCAAGAACCTCCGACTCGGTGTTGGAAATAAACTTCACTTCACTTCACTTCACTTCACTTCACTTCACTCCTCTTCCTTGAAGTTTCCTCGACTCATCCCAGCCGTCACACAGTATATATACTCCGACGGTTGTGCCTCCCTGAGCCATGAAGAGGACGTCTGCAGATCCTGGATCCGCAGAAGTCGCTCTATCGTCCGCAGTTTACCTCGAGCTTGCGAAGGTCGTGTCTCCCGGAACCACGTTCTCAGGTCCGCCGATCCCAGATCGTGAGGACTGCCTTCGTGATCTCACTGGTGGCGTTTGCTCCAGCAATCCACCAAGCCCACTGACGAGTACGTCTGGTAGTAGGAAGGAATGAAAAAAGTTTTTTTTTACATTATTTACACACCACTGGACTTTAGTGAACCAAGGGAACAGGCTGGCTTCAGGAAGGGATTCTCTACAATGGATCACATCCATGTCATTAATCAGGTAATCGAGAAATCCGCAGAGTACAATCAGCCTCTCTATATAGCTTTCATAGATTACGAAAAGGCATTTGATTCAGTAAAGATACCAGCAGTCATAGAGGCATTACGTAAGCAAGGAGTACAGACCGCTTACGTAAATATCTTGAAAAATATCTGCAGAGATTCCACAGCTACGTTAATTCTACTCAAGAAAAGTAGGAAGATACCTATAAAGAAAGGGGTCAGACAAGGAGACACAATCTCTCCAATGCTATTCACTGCGTGCTTGAAGTATTCAAGCTGTTAAACTGGGAAGGCTTATATAGAGTAAGGATCGTCGGCGAACACCTCAGCAACCTTCGGTTTGCCGATGACATTGTTCTATTCAGCAGCACTGCAGACAAGTTACAACAAATGATTGACTACCTTAACAGAGAGAGTGTAAGAGTGGGGTTGAAGATTAATATGCAGAAGACAAAGATAATGATGAATAACCAGGCAAGGGAACAAGAGTTCAGGATCGCCAGTCAGCCTTTAGTGGGCGCGGGACCATCATTGTCAACGTGTCTCGCACTCCGCGCTTTTGCGCATTACAGGTGTTCCTGCCGCTTTTCCTGCTGTGAACCACAGCCTTGCCTCCTGGTGAACCCGAATGCCCTTCCAGCCCGATACCATTGACGCCGCTCTGCTATCAACCGCACTACCCCTACCGTACTGCTCCACTCGTCATCTCCGCCTTCTGCGCATCATCCAAGTCTACGATGACGTCACCAACCACAGTCGATATAAGAAGGCGCCAGTGCGACAGTTTCTTCTGTGGGCGCGGGACCATCATTGTCAACATGTCTCACACTCCGCGCTTTTGCGCATTACAGGTGTTCCTGCCGCTTTTCCTGCTGTCAACCACAGCCTTGCCTCCTGATGAACCCGAATGCCCTTCCAGCCCGATACCATTGACGCCGCTCTGCTATCAACCGCACTACCCCTACCGTACTGCTCCACTCGTCATCTCCGCCTTCTGCGCATCATCCAAGTCTACGATGACGTCACCAACCACAGTCGATATAAGAAGGCGCCAGTGCGACAGTTTCTTCTGTGGGCGCGGGACCATCATTGTCAACATGTCTCACACTCCGCGCTTTTGCGCATTACAGGTGTTCCTGCCGCTTTTCCTGCTGTCAACCACAGCCTTGCCTCCTGGTGAACCCGAATGCCCTTCCAGCCCGATACCATTGACGCCGCTCTGCTATCAACCGCACTACCCCTACCGTACTGCTCCACTCGTCATCTCCGCCTTCTGCGCATCATCCAAGTCTACGATGACGTCACCAACCACAGTCGATATAAGAAGGCGCCAGTGCGACAGTTTCTTCTGTGGGCGCGGGACCATCATTGTCAACATGTCTCACACTCCGCGCTTTTGCGCATTACAGGTGTTCCTGCCGCTTTTCCTGCTGTCAACCACAGCCTTGCCTCCTGGTGAACCCGAATGCCCTTCCAGCCCGATACCATTGACGCCGCTCTGCTATCAACCGCACTACCCCTACCGTACTGCTCCACTCGTCATCTCCGCCTTCTGCGCATCATCCAAGTCTACGATGACGTCACCAACCACAGTCGATATAAGAAGGCGCCAGTGCGACAGTTTCTTCAGTGGGCGCGGGACCATCACTGTCAACATGTCTCACACTCCCCGCTTTTGCGCATTACAGGTGTTCCTGCCGCTTTTCCTGCTGTCAACCACAGCCTTGCCTCCTGGTGAACCCGAATGCCCTTCCAGCCCGATACCATTGACGCTGCTCTGCTATCAACCGCACTACCCCTACCGTACTGCTCCACTCGTCATCTCCGCCTTCTGCGCATCATCCAAGTCTACGATGACGTCACCAACCACAGTCGATATAAGAAGGCGCCAGTGCGACAGTTTCTTCAGTGGGCGCGGGACCATCACTGTCAACATGTCTCACACTCCCCGCTTTTGCGCATTACAGGTGTTCCTGCCGCTTTTCCTGCTGTCAACCACAGCCTTGCCTCCTGGTGAACCCGAATGCCCTTCCAGCCCGATACCATTGACGCTGCTCTGCTATCAACCGCACTACCCCTACCGTACTGCTCCACTCGTCATCTCCGCCTTCTGCGCATCATCCAAGTCTACGATGACGTCACCAACCACAGTCGATATAAGAAGGCGCCAGTGCGACAGTTTCTTCTGTTGGCGCGTGACCATCACTGTCAACATGTCTCACACTCCCCGCTTTTGCGCATTACAGGTGTTCCTGCCGCTTTTCCTGCTGTCAACCACAGCCTTGCCTCCTGGTGAACCCGAATGCCCTTCCAGCCCGATACCATTGACGCCGCTCTGCTATCAACCGCACTACCCCTACCGTACTGCTCCACTCGTCATCTCCGCCTTCTGCGCATCATCCAAGTCTACGATGACGTCACCAACCACAGTCGATATAAGAAGGCGCCAGTGCGACAGTTTCTTCTGTGGGCGCGGGACCATCATTGTCAACATGTCTCACACTCCGCGCTTTTGCGCATTACAGGTGTTCCTGCCGCTTTTCCTGCTGTCAACCACAGCCTTGCCTCCTGGTGAACCCGAATGCCCTTGCAGCCCGATACCATTGACGCCGCTCTGCTATCAACCGCACTACCCCTACCGTACTGCTCCACTCGTCATCTCCGCCTTCTGCGCATCATCCAAGTCTACGATGACGTCACCAACCACAGTCGATATAAGAAGGCGCCAGTGCGACAGTTTCTTCTGTGGGCGCGGGACCATCATTGTCAACATGTCTCACACTCCGCGCTTTTGCGCATTACAGGTGTTCCTGCCGCTTTTCCTGCTGTCAACCACAGCCTTGCCTCCTGGTGAACCCGAATGCCCTTCCAGCCCGATACCATTGACGCCGCTCTGCTATCAACCGCACTACCCCTACCGTACTGCTCCACTCGTCATCTCCGCCTTCTGCGCATCATCCAAGTCTACGATGACGTCACCAACCACAGTCGATATAAGAAGGCGCCAGTGCGACAGTTTCTTCAGTGGGCGCGGGACCATCACTGTCAACATGTCTCACACTCCGCGCTTTTGCGCATTACAGGTGTTCCTGCCGCTTTTCCTGCTGTCAACCACAGCCTTGCCTCCTGGTGAACCCGAATGCCCTTCCAGCCCGATACCATTGACGCCGCTCTGCTATCAACCGCACTACCCCTACCGTACTGCTCCACTCGTCATCTCCGCCTTCTGCGCATCATCCAAGTCTACGATGACGTCACCAACCACAGTCGATATAAGAAGGCGCCAGTGCGACAGTTTCTTCAGTGGGCGCGGGACCATCACTGTCAACATGTCTCACACTCCGCGCTTTCGCGCATTACAGGTGTGTAACGTTTTTTCCATGTATGCCAGAAGGAGCGACGACCGTTTCCTATTATTGTTCCCGCGCCCACGAGTGCTCCGTGATATTGCTGTTGATTGTTTTTCAATGGGTGTTTTATTACTATGCTCTGGAGATATTGAGTCGAACCCAGGTCCCCCGACTCGTTCTCAGTCCTTGGCTGAACAGCAGTCCTTGCCTGACGAGCCAGGCGAACAGATGAAAGTCATATTTCATATTCTAAAAGATCTTCAGGCTCGATCCGTGCAAGCAGCAAAAAGCCAGTCCGGTATGGTCACTGACATTAAAGCCATCAAAGCCAGTCAAAAAAATATCGAAATCAAAATTGGCGCCATTGAAAAAAGACTAGATGACCTAGAAGATAAAACGGACTCACTTGACCAAATTGATCACGAAATAGCCACCATCCAGACCTCGGTCCAGTCGCTGTCAATCAATTCTGCTTCTTTGCAATCACGGCAGACCGAACTTGAAGATCAATCGCGACGCTGCAACCTCATTTTTTATGGAATAGATGACCACCGGGAATCGTGGGCTGAATCGGAAGAAAAAATTAAAGTAGTTTTGGCTGACGCACTTGACATCCTTCCGGATTCAGCCATTGAACGCGCTCATCGCCTAGGTCAATATTCGCCAGGAAAACAACGTCCGATCATTGTAAAATTTACTAACTTTAAGATAAAAGAGATAGTCCTCTCTGCCCGGAAAAAGCTGAAGGACAAAAACGTCGCAGTTAATGAAGATTACTCACCTGCTACACGTCACGCTGGAAAGAAATTAACAGAGTTTGCCAAAAGTGCATCCGACGGAGGTCCGTATCAGCTCCGATATAACAAATTACTAATGAATAAGAAATACTACATGTACGATCCCGAATCTAACTGCGTTAACGAGCATACGAAGCAACCGCCATCACATGATAGTCATCCTACTAACTCTGTTAAACAGCACGCGCAGAAACCGCCCTCAGCTGATAATCCCGTCAGTTCGGCTCACGGCAGTCCGTAGGGACGCGCGAGGGGATGTGGACGCTCTTCTTCGCAGATATCCGTTCTTTTTACTAACATCCGCAGTATCATCAGCAAACGTGACTGCCTTAACTCCGCCATCGACACCTGCAGCGCTGATATCATAGTATTAACTGAAACCTGGTTACGTCCTGAAATTCGAGACCACGAACCCTTTCTTATTGCAAATAATTTCTCTATCTATCGCTGCGATCGCATTGGGCGACAAGGAGGAGGCGTACTGCTCGCTATCACGAAAAATTGCGCTTCACAGTGCATCCACGTCAACACCCCTTTAGAAACTGTCTGGGCATGCGTCGCCCTAAATCATAAAAACGTTATTATTGGGGTTTGTTATCGGCCCCCTACCTATACACAGAACTTCGTAAATGAATTACACGATGTTGTTAACATCGTTTCATCCCGTTACCCAAACTGCCCATTACTTTTGCTTGGTGATTTTAATATGCCAAACATAACCTGGTCTAACACTGTCCCCACGATACACCCACCTTCCACGCTAGCTAAAGAATTTTTAGAAATGTGCTCCGTTTTTTCTCTCGAACAACTTGTAACTGAACCGACTAGAACCACAGACTCTGCTGCTAATACCCTTGACCTTGTTCTCGCTTCACAGCCCGACCTAGTTTTCAACATCACTCACGTTCCAGGAGTGAGCGACCACTCTTTACTCTTTTTTCACTTAAATCTCGCACAACCTAAACATACCAAAAGGACTGTAACCATACGTAATTACAATAAAGCAGACTTTGACGCGATTAATAGAGAATTATGTTCATTCCTTGATGTTTTCCTCCAGGATTTCGACAGCCGTACAGTAGAAACTAACTGGGCAATTTTCGCAGAAAAAGTTACTTACCTAACCAACAAGTACATTCCCATTCGCATCGTAACTAGCAAGTCAGACGCTCCCTTGTATAATGTTCATATAAGACGGTTATCAAATAAAAAGAGTCGATTGTACAGGTCGGCAAAGTTCTTCTCGAGTGAAGCTCGTTGGAGCGCCTACCGATTGGCTTCAAGCGAATATGTATCAGCGCTAAGAAACGCCAGAAACAATTTTTTATGTCACACGCTGCCGTCCATGTTAACAAATGATACAAAGAAATTCTGGCGCGTTATTAACCAAAAAGATGATTACACCATAACTCTTGTAGATAACTCTGGGAATGCCATACCCTGTGATCATATCGCATCCGTCCTCAATGAAACATTTATCCAAAACTTTTCTGTAACCTGTAATGTTTCCCCAGCCACTGCACCTTGTTATGATTACCAGGCTATGTTTCCAATTACAATTGAACCCTGTGGCATCGAAACCGTGATTAAATCATTGCGTCTCTCCTCTGCTCCTGGCCATGACCTAATTTCCGTGAAATTTTTGCACAGCACTGTTGTTTATTCATCTATTTTACTAGCAAAACTTTTTCAACAGTCGCTTGACACAGGATACCTGCCCCTTGATTGGAAAGTCGGTAAGGTGATTCCACTTTACAAATCAGGTGACAAGCATTCTCCTCTCAATTATCGGCCTATTTCACTAACCAGTATCCCATGCAAAATATTAGAACATATCCTATATTCACAGCTTGCTAACTTTCTTGAGTCAAATTCATTTTTTTCAAGTTCACAGCATGGCTTTCGAAAAACATATTCTTGTGAAACGCAGCTGGCTTCCTTCATACATAAGCTACACCCAATTCTTGATACTCGTTCAATGGCGGATTGCATTTTCCTAGACTACTTCAAAGCTTTCGATAAAGTGTCTCACAAACTGCTACTTCACAAACTACAGCTCATGAACATTGACCCCAAACTTCTTGCTTGGATTGAGTGTTTCCTTAAAAACCGTTTACAATACGTGTCAGCTAATAATCTTAACTCTCACTCAAACCCTGTCCATTCCGGCGTCCCACAAGGCTCCGTCCTCGGGCCTCTTCTTTTTCTAATCTACATCAACGACTTGCCTTCTTCTGTTTCCTCTCATATCCATTTATTTGCGGATGACTGCGTAATCTTCAGAGAAATAACAAGCAGTGACGATGTAACCGCTCTTCAGACTGACCTGAACGCTATTTCATTGTGGTGTAAAACATGGCTAATGGAACTTAACATCACAAAATGTAAATCTCTTCGTGTATCAAGAACTTGCAACAGTATCCCCACTTATTCCTTAGATCATGTCCTCTTAGAATCGGTAGGCTCATACAAGTACCTTGGTGTACACATCACTTCCACTCTCACTTGGTCTGCGCATATCACACACATAATTAACAATGCTAATCGTATGCTTGGTTACATCCGCCGCAACTTTTCTAAAGCGCCCTCATCCCTCAAACTGCTGTTGTACAAAACATTAATACGTCCGAAACTAGAGTACGCCGCATCCATCTGGGACCCTCATCATTAAAACCTAATACATTCACTAGAAATGGTCCAAAATAACTCGGTTCGCTCCATTCTTTCCAACTATAACAGGACCGCTAGCATATCTTCAATGAAATCAAGCCTTAATCTACCATCCCTAGCCTCACGTCGCAAAGCGTTTCGTATCTGTCTGTTCCATAAGATGTTTCATCATCCACACCTGCGTAGCGAATTAATCCCTCCCCCACGTCACCTATCATTTCGATTAGATCATGCCTACAAGGTCGGTGTCCCATTTTATAGAACTAACGCTTTCTTCCAGTCATTTATACCTCGTACAGCAGCAGAGTGGAATCACCTTCCCGCACTGACAGCCACCATCAAAGATTACCAGCTTTTCAAGAACGCCTTAGCTAATATTGTATGAGTAGACACACTTGTTAACTTTTATTGCAATACTCCTATTCCTTGTATCACATTTCCTATTTTTTCTTGTTTTGTATGCCTGTAACCACTCCCCTCTCCAATGCCAATGGCCCTGAGGGTACATGAAATAAATAAATAAAGGAGTACGTTTACCTAGGTCAATTACTCAGGGAACCCTGATCATGAGAAGGAAATTCGCAGAAGAATAAAAATGGGCTGGAGGGCATACGGCAGACATTGCCAGCTCCTGACTAGAAGCTTACCATTATCATTGAAAAGGAAGGCGTACAATCAGTGCATTTTACCGGCGCTGATATATGGGGCAGAAACTTGGAGACTGACAAAGACGCTTGACAACAAGTTAAGAATGCTAGGCGTAACGTTAAGCGACAGAAAGAGAGCGGTTTCGATCAGAGAACAAATGGGTATAGCCGATATTCTAATTGACATATTAAGAAAAGAAAATTTAGCTGGGCAGGTCATCTAATGCGTAGGCTGGATAAACGGTAGACCATTAGGGTTACAGAATGGGTGCCAAGAGAAGGAAAGCGCAGTCTAAAACGGCGGAAGACTAGGTGAGGCAATGAAATTAGGAAATTCGCCGGCGCTAGTTGGAATCGGTTGGTGCAGGACAGGGGTAATTGGAGATCGCATGGAGAGGCCTTCGTCCTGCAGTGGAGATAAAATAAGCTGATGGTGATGATGATGATGACACTAACTCCAGATACGGAAACCCACTCCATGTAGGAGCGTATTAAACGACTGAGTTCATATCAGAACACATTAGTGCACCTTCCACTGCACCAAAAGTCGGCTTTTAATATAGTCTTATTCGCTATAGGAGACTGGACCAGGGCATCTGATGGCTGTATCTCGGCCAATAATAATCGTCGAACCGTTCGCAATATCCCTCCCATTACGTAGCACCGTTCCGCGGGCTCCGCCTCCTATGTTGCACCTTCGCCCCCGCATATGGCGCAAGCGCGTGGCAATCTGGGAACTCGAGGTCGATGCTGTTCCCACGGTAGCTTTCGACGTTGGCCTTTTTAATCAATTAGTTCAGTTTGTCAGTGTCAGACTCAGGTAGAATGGTCATCGCGGTAGTTGTCACCTTGAAGTGAGCTCCTTTGTTTGCACGTCACAGTCTATGTCGGGGCAGCGTCGACTTCTGGATAGGCGCTGATGAATGGGGTTTGCCTCGTGGGAAATACCTAAGGAATGACCTTGGCCGTGTAGAGACGTAACACCATTATGCATCCAATCGGCAACACACAAAGTAGCCTGCCTGAGACCACCATATTGCTTTGCACTTCAATCTGCACTCTCTCCCCCCATCCCTCAGCGACTATTCCACAAGCTTACCCCCCACCCCCACCACCAATCCGCAACGCACACAAAGTATTAGTCTTCCAGAGACCACCACATTACTCTGCACTGAAATACCCACCCCCTCCCATCAACGTCCATTGGACAAGCTTACCCACTCGCTTCGTATCAGTTCTGTCACGTGCGCAAAATCAACAACACAGGCGCTAAACTGTTAAAACCGGGCGCTGGCTAGAGTAACCTTCCCGATACTACCATATTGCGCACTGCTTCGTGCTTGAACTCCTCCCCCTTAGGCACTCGGTGAAGGCTGAAGGAAAAAATATAATTAACATTTCAATTCTGCAGCGGGCGTCTTGTTCACAATGAGTAGCATCTTGAAATGACTATGTTGCCCCCCTTCGCCCAGAGGTGCAGTTGCACCTCCAGTGGGAACCACGAATCGGATATGCCAACGCAAGCGTATCCACATTTTCACGAATTTCTTGACCGGCATCATAAGACAATTTGTTTTAAAGCTGTTTCATCAAACGTGAGGGTGCACACTCAGTCGTGCTCATTTCATGCTTGAGTGCTCTCTGAAAGACTCTAGAATTTTAGGAATCATGCGTGTTTCATTCTAAGGTTATCCAGCCACCGTCTGAGAGAACGCTGTGTAGGCAAAGAGGAAATTCGTGCCAAAAACTCGTAAGCTCGTGCAATAGTCTGATCTAACGATATAATTCACACAATTATCACGTCCCAAGGTACAAAAACATGCACGATTCTGCAGTTAGAATAGCAGAATAGCATTTTTTTGATAACTCGCGTAAACTTTCATCTGTTTGTTTAAACTTATTTAATGTGCTCGTTAGACAATACTGTAATAGTTGAAGTCCATAATTTGTACGCTGCCAGGGGGTATACCCATGGTTGGTATGTCTTGTTAAGCGTGAGGAGGGATCAAGAGTTATATTTGCTACGTGGTCCACGAAAGCTCAAATGCAAAGTAAACGTCTTGACCCAAGCAGGGAACCGGTTGCATTTGCCCCTCTGATGTAACTGCATGTATGCACACAGAACTTTAAAAACCTCCTCTGTCACACATGGACGGATAAGGATCAGAATGTGTGCTTCGAGGACGACTTCTTGTCTAAGATGCGTGCAATCAGAGAGCGGTTGTGAGATTTCGGGAAACAATGCCGCGGTCAGGGATAAAAAGTACGACTCAAGTTTGACAAACTTTCAGCTAACGGCCAAACATACATTTTTGATTCTGCCTCTGGCACTGTCGTCCCCTTGGCAAACATGTCTTCTCATTCCACGCAACTCTCTGGCTCGCAATGACATGACAAGGCGATGCCTGTAAAATCTGAAAAGAAGCAGAAAGACGTTCTTCCGCTCTCATTTTTGTTTTCCAACTTCCCCAGTATTTTATCTAAGCAAGATGATCTTGTCTGTTCTATGGCCGCGTGTGCAACTGACATTTTAATAGGCACTAAGGCATGGCTCAGTAGTGACCTACCAGACTGTGTATTGACTATTCATTCTGAGTTCAACATATACAAAAAAGACAGAAGTACAGCGCGTGGTGGTGGTGTTCTTGTGGCTGTTCGAAAATCAATTCACTCTGAAAGTGTGCTTGCGTCATTATCTTCCATTGAAACCTGCTGGGTCATTGTACGCTCCAGTTCATCACATTCTTCCGTTCTTATTGGTGTTTGCTATCGTCATCCAGTCCCCGATTCTAATTTCATTCCATGATTGACCTCTGAATTAGAAAACATTCTAAACGGGTTTCCTCGCGTCTCTATCGTTTTAACAGGAGACTTCAACTACCCTGGAATCAATTGGCGCAATAATTCCGTTTTCAGCTCTAGCTCGTACAAGCAGGAATGTCACAATTTCCTTCACACTCTGAACCTGTTTTCATTACACCAGATCGCGAAAGAACCCACACGCACCCGCCGTGGTTGCTCAGTGGCTATGATGTTGGGCTGCTGAGCACGAGGTCGCGATATCGAATCCCGGCCACGGCGGCCGCATTTCGATGGGGGCGAAATGCGAAAACACCTGTGTGCTTAGATTTAGGTGCACGTTAAGAACCCCAGGTGGTCGAAATTTCCGGAGTCCCCCACTACGGCGTGCCTCATAATCATAAAGTGGTTTTGGCACGTAAAACACCATAATTTAATTTTTTAATTAACCCACACGCGACACCGCCATTCTTGATCTTGTATGTACCACGCATCCTGACGCTATTTCTGCTAATGTTCTAGAAGAAATCAGTGATCACGTGTTAATACAGTTTAATTATCAATTTAGCATTAATTTCCACAAGAAAGTAATCAAACAAAAATATATTTATGACTATTCTAAAGCAAATATTTCCGCAATCAGTAGGTTTATTAACGATTCCTTGTCACCTTTCGAGCATGACTTTAGAAGCCGTTCAGTTGAGGAAAACTTGTCACTATTTAAGCACATAATTTTGCGCGTAAGGGATATGTTTATTCCAAAACATTGCATTTGTCCCAGCCTGAAAAGCCTTTGGTCTACCCGGCGTTTGAAACGCTTAATAGGAAGAAAAAAAAAAGAACGCGCTTACCGCACTGCTGCATACTAACAAGGCTGATGCCTTGGCTAAGTACAAATATATTGGACGTCCTTGTAAAACTGAAATAAAAATCTCGAAGGATTCATTCTTCAATACCATACTACCAGGAATTCTAAAAATTAATCCCAAGCACTTCTGGAATATAGTTAACCCTGGAAAGTCTAGAACTCAGCCTAACTTATAGTACGCAGGCCAGCAGCTCTCCCCCGTCAAGGCCGCTAACCAACTCAATAAGTCATTTGCCAGCGTGTTTACTATTGAAAGGAACATGGCCCCATCATGTATCTTGCCTCATTCTCAATGTGTTAGTATGCCGGATGTGGTTGTGACTCCGGAGGGATTTTTAAAAGCCGTACACCGTCTTCCTAATAAATCGAGTTCTGGTCCTGACGGTATGTGCTCTAAATTACTAAAAATTACTGCTCCACACTCATCCGCTTTTGTGTGTATGCATTTTCAGAAATCCATAGATGACATTACCCTGCCATATAAGTGGAAACTCGCGCACATCATTCCCATCTACAAATCCGGCAATCGCGACTACTGCGGTAACTACAGACCGATATCATTAACGTCAATACCACGTAAAATCCTTGAGCACATTCTGTACAGTAACATCATGCAACACTTAGTAAATAACAATCTGCTTTTTCCGAACCAGCATGGCTTTCAGCGAGGGAAGTCCTGTGAAACGCAGCTTTTCGAACTCGTCACAGATATTATTCACTCGGTTATTCACTCATTAGGTCAGATTGATACTGTATTCATAGATTTTTCTAAAGCATTCGAACGGGTTCCTCATCACCGCCTACATGTAAAACTTCAAACTTTTAATCTTAATGAAAGCATTTTAGGTTGGATTCATAATTTTTTAACCGATAGATCGCAGGCTGTCCTACTTGATAACATTGTTTCTTCACCTACTGCTGCTAAATCTGTAGTTCCTCAGGGTTCCGTCTTAGGCCCACTACTATTCCTTTCGTACATTAACGATCTCCTCAATTACATCTCGTGACAAATTCGTCTTTATGCAGATGACTGTATCATGTATCGTCAGATTAATGAACCTAATTATTCTCTTCTTCTGCAGGCTGGTTTGACTACATTATCATCATGGTGTGACATGTGGCTAATGCAGATTAATGTTAATAAAACCAAGGCAATGAAATTCACTACACGTCGCTCGAAATTATTATTTTCTTATAATATCAACAATGCTGCCATTGAGCCGGTAAATCAGTTTAAATAGCTCGGTGTCATCATGTCAACTAAACATGAAATCAGCACACAGAATACGTCACCAGCAAAGTGAGTAAAACACTAGGACTAATACGTAAAACACTCCACATGGCTATGCCTGACACAAAGCTTCTGGTGTACAACACTCTAGTCAGACCGCAGCTGCAATATGCCTCTATTATTTAGAATCCCCATCAGGCTTACTTCACGCAGTCATTGGAATCGTTACAGAATCGTTTGATTCGTTTTATAACAAGCAGCTACACACACGACAGTATTACACAGCTTCGAAACACCTTGAATCTTCAAACACTTCAGCAACGAAGACGCATTTCTTTACTTCATTACTTCTTCAAACTCTACCACAACACTTGTACTTTCCGACTAGAACATATTCGCCCTGCTTCATACATCTCCCAACGCACTGATCATCCTTTCAAAGTATACCTACCCCATTGCAGGACTAACTTGTTCGAATTCTTCCCTTTGCTTCTAGCAAGTAAACTTTGGAATGAACTGCCAAAAGACGTTGCGTCTATCAAAAATTCTGATGCATTTTGTACCTATGTATCTTCTGTATAAGCCTGCGCTTTTTTCTCTTGTTTTTGTGTTATCTGTGAGTGCAATAATGTCCTCCCCCCCCTTATGTAATACCCCTGTGAGGTCTTTAAGGGTACTGTAAATAAATAAATAAATAAATAAATGCCTAGTGGCGTTCGAAATTGCTGGAGGTTGCTTGTTCTGCTGCTTCCGTAGCCGTATGATGGTGAACCGGTAGCTTCAACAACTGCAGTCGTTGGACGGTTGCCCCAAATTTTTTTGACGAAACCCATGTGCTGCACCGTTGCAAGCAACTGTAACAGACAAAAAATATAATACATCTACAGTGGAACCCCGTCTATACTCCCCCGGTTTTGTGACGACCCGGATTTTACAGCGGATTAGCGCAGTCTCGACGAAGTCCCCATAGAAGCAATTCATTAAAAAAAAGTCGCAGTTTCGCTCGAAAGCGAAACATCGATTGCGATAGCAAATTAGTAGGCAGCTATACAAAGCTATACTGAACGAACAAGCATGGTCTCGGCGCGCACTGGCAAACATGAACACATCACACTCGTTGACCGTGGACACTCGCTGTCAAAACGCTGGTGTGTGGGAGCACGGCAGCAGCAGCGAGCGAATTGGCATGCGTCTCTGTCGCTTCAACGCAAACTGAGCGACGAGAACACAGCATGAACAAAGGTATGAGCCGTCGGCGCATCTAGACTTACCCACGTATTCAGAAATGCAACTTAAGTCGAAGCACGTGCTTGACTTGATGTATATGACGCCTGGCGTTAACTTGCCCAAAGACGCTCACTGCGTTTCCTTCGACGCGTTCACATAGGCTTCGCTTAGATAAAGTCCAGCATGGGCTTCAACTTAGGTTGCATTTCTGAATACGGGGGTCAGCCCCCAACGCTGATCGCTTTCCAGATGCGGCCCGCGCGGACGCGCATACGCAGTTGCAGCCAGAGTACTACGCCCCCCCCCCCCCCCCCTTCCTCCACTCCCAACGGTGCCTCGCGCGCGAAGGAAGACGGCGTGCTTCCTCCCTGCTTTCCTCCCATTCCGCGCGTGAGATTTAGCCGCGATCGTACTCCTCTCGCACGATTTCACTCGCACATACAGCATCAGTGCGCGGCGACGGTGTTATCGCCCTTGGACTTAGTGCGGAACATCACGGCGACGACGACGGCAAAATGCACCTGGATTATCCATATGATTGCTATCGCAATAAAACGTCAGTTACCCGATGACGAACCGAACGGCGGACGAAAGTGCCGCGGGCCTCTTTCCTCGCGCCGTCTCTCCTTCAGGAGGGGGCCCCTTCGCATGCGGAGCGCTCCCTCGACCGGTTCGCTCCGGCGCAGCTTTCTTCAAAACTCAGATGCGGGCGTCGCGACATATTGTGTAACCACAATCTCGTGCGTAAAGTGTTCGTACTTGTGTTCACAAGGTGTACTCGTGCTCAAGGTGTTCGAAATCTTGCCGATTTCCCCTTCCGAAAGTCGGGAAGAGAGTCAGGCGCTGAATTACGACGAAGAACTCAGTGCGAAGAAGGAAGATCAAACAGCTAGCTCTGAAGGCATAGTTAATCGGAGGATGACATCTTTCTGATTTCCCCGACCGAAATTAAAGAAGTTGGTCAGGCTGAGGAACCGCCAACGGAAAGAAAAAGGCACTCGGAACGGCGCACCAGGAACAGTGTCAAGAGAAAGAGGCGTCGCAAATTCAGAATTGCGGTAGAGAAGAAAACGCGGCCGAGTAAATCTAAAGTCACAAAACCCTGTGGGGATCGCAGAGAAAGATTTAGAAAGGCGCGTTTGTCGGTTGGAATGTTTCGAGTCAGAGCGCGTCCGGATCGTCAGACGAGGTTGAAAAGAAAGCGACGTTTGGCGCGGAGGATGAAAGCCAGGGGGCAATTACGTTCCCCCTCGTTTAGTTCTTTTCAATATGTAGCCTGTCTGACAGGAAAGAACGCGGCGGTCAGGCGACGCGACGTAGTCATACCAAGCAGTGCATTCCGAGGGCAGTACCAAAAAAAGGGAGGTGGACAGCACGAAAGGTATCCGGGCTCTGCAGCGAGGGGAATGACATACGCGCCATTTGTATTCCCGGGTTGACAAGTTTGACAGGAGCTTTCAGACAGCGCCCACCTCGAGTACAGTTTAAGAGGAAGCTTTAGCTCGGGCCCAACTCCGACGCGACCTATTCAAATACATGTAAAACGCAAAAACGTTTTTCTGAGATAACCCCTGGACCTATGTTAATGAAATTTGTTGCATTTGAGACACAAAGATAAATTATAGTGACTGTTGGGAGCGGAATTTCGATTTAGGTCCTGAATTTTGTTAAAAAGATTTTCAAAAATTCAGAACTTTGAAATAATAGAAGCGCGAAGTTTACAAATTCATAGCTCTGCATCAAGAGCAGATATCGCGGTTCTATAAACGGCATCCATTAGATCATTCAAAGCGGACAAATTCGATACGTCATTTTATATATTACGTGAATTTGCTAGGTTGTTTACAAGGGTTCTGCAAAAGCTGTATTTCCATATTAATAATTTTTTTAGATTCATATGTAACCCATAAATTTTGTCCGTTATAGGCGTACTACCAAATGCAACTCACAGAATTGCATTATCGTTTTTCGTTGCTGAGTTACAGAGTTGTAAGCTTTTTAATTTCGTTTTTCAAAAATTTTCAATTGTTGCCATTTTTTAATAAAAATTGAGGACCTAAATTGACAATTCGAAACCAACAGTCACTAGATTTTAAGTTTTTCTTTTAAATGCAACAAACCTCATCAAATTTTGTGCGGTGGTTGCTGCGAAAAACGAATTCTCCTTTTACATGTATTTAGAAAGGAGCACCCGAGCTAGAGCTTCCTCTTAAGGAGACTGTATTCATGCACGTAAAGTTTGGAAACTTTCAAGAGAACAGACTGGTGGGCTAGTTGGTACTGCATAACTGACATTCTACCTAATTACATAAATAGTCCCAATTAATTAGTCAACTTCTAAAACATCGTAATTAGATAAAAACTGTCAATGAGAAAATTGTAGAGCGACATGAAGAACTCCCGATACAGCTTTCTGTTGCTCAATACGTGATACACGAAAGTGTTTTTCCGAGGGTGAAAGAAGCCCGCAAATGCACGCGAAGTGCCCCGAGCGGCCAGTCGTGCGGCAATTTTCCGTGTATTTGCGGGCGTCTTTCACACTCGGAAAAACACTATTATGTAGCGCGTATTGAGCAACAGAAAGCTGATCCGGGAGTTTTTCATGTCGCTCTACAATTTTCTCATTGACACTTTTTCATTCAATTATAATGTTTGAGAGAGAGAGAGAGAGTAAAAGCTTTATTGAATATAAATAAAATAAGGCACGATGGTTGGAGCTCCTATTCCAGGGCCCCACGGCACGAGCGGCTCGCCGGGCTTGGTCCAGAAGAGCCAACTGGCTCTCCCGACCCCAGTCCGCAAGCCATGCCTCCCACTGCCTATTCCTCATTAGTGGGTGTTGGTGTATTATGGGGCTGTCTATGTGCGGAGGCCTCTTGGGGCACTCCCATGGGATGTGTTTAGTGTGGGTGTGTCTGTGCACCAAGGGCACTCGTTAGTGAACCTCGTATTCTGTGTAGGTGGCGCAGGTTGGGGGTATGTATTCGTCTGAATACGACGCCAGCCTCTTCTGTTGGCTGTTTAAATTGGAGTGAGCCTGACCAACTTCTTTAATGTCCAAAACGTCTCCGCTCCTGCCTTTGCTTTAGGAGGATGTCACGAGAATTCGGTGGAAGGTCGTCACTGGGCCATGCCGTTGCTCGGACGTTTAATCCTCGAGCAATGCGGTTTGCCCTTGCGTTTCCTGCTAGTCCTTCGAGTGCCGGGCACCATATGATAGTGTGGTGCCCTGCTAGTTGATTGCCTAAAGTTTTGATTATTGATTGGGGTGCCGTTTCATTTAGAAAAACGCGCCAAGCCTCGGATAATGACAGCCGAATTGGTATGGCGCTCGGCTTCCTGAATGACCAAGGCGATGGCTGCAGCCTCTACCACGCATACCGAGGTGGTTTTGAAGGATGCTGTTATGTTGTTCTGAAACGTAGAGGCTATGGTGAAGGTGTCTGAGCTGGTTTGACTGGCATCCGTATAATACACTCCCGGTTCCATGCCAAAACGTTTGTGAAGAGTCTTTACCCTTGCTCTGCGTCGTCCGGGATGGTACTTGGGGTGCATGTTTTGGGGAATTGGGACCACCGCGGTGTGCGATCGAATGTTGTGGTTTATCTGTGCCCTTTCCTTTCCGTAATACTGGAGTCTCAGTGGAAAGCCTAATCTCGCCGATACTTCCCTGCCCTGAGTTGAAGAACAAAGTCGTTCTTTCTGAGCATATAACGTCGCGACTGCGTATTCATCAAAATTATTGTGCAGACCAAGTCCCTCGAATCTCTCTGTGCTAGCGCATTCGGGAAGACCAAGGGCGGTTTTGAAGGCTTTTCTTATTATTTGTTTGCCTCTGTGATCTCTTGGTTTGTCAAGGCCTGATACGGAAGGACGTATGTGATGCGGCTATTCACGAATGCGTGGATCAGACAGATGGTCTCTCCCTCAGTTAGGCCGTCTCTGCTTCTTGCCACTCCGTATCATTCTACCACGTTTCCTGTGACGCCCTTTAGTTTTTGAAGGGTGTGGGATGTTCCAGCGTTCTGCTGTATCCACATCCCCAATATTCTGAGTGTCTCCACTTCACGAATCGGCGCCCCGTCGAGAGTCAGAGTGATTGGCACCGAGTCCTTCTTTCTTGCATATTTCGCACGCACCCGAATTAATTCCGATTTTTCAGGTGCGCACGCCATGTCCGCCGGCCGCCCTCGCGTATTTCACGACTGCGTCTATAGCTTTTTGAAGAGTTTCTTGTTTGTCCCCATAGGACTCCTGGTGAGCCCAGAGCGTGATGTCACCGGCATATATCGCACAGCTGAGATTCGGGTGTTTATCTAGCTCCAGGGCTAGCTTTCTCATCCCCAGATTAAATAGCAGCGGAGAGAGTATAGCTCCATGAGGGGTGCCTCTGTCTGGAGAGTTGTAGGTGTCGGACTTCGTGGAGCCTAATCCGATTGTGGCCGTGCGCGGTCACTGAGAAACGAGCGCACGTAGTTATAAATTCGTGTTCCGCAGTTCACCGCTTCCAGTCTCTCCAGAATAGTGTGGTGTGAGATGCTGTCGAATGCCTTTTTGATATCCAATGCCAGCACAAATTTATCGTCCGACCCTCTGTTGGGGTGCAGGACCTCGTAGTTTAGTAGTAGAAAAACGTCCTGCGCCGACACATGGGGTCGGAAACCGAACATGTTGGAGGGGAACATGCTGTTTAGTTCTATGTAGTTCGAGAGCCTGACCTGCATAATCTTTTCAGAGTTTCCCCGCGCATGACGTTAGGGAGATGGGTCGAAAGTTGTTGATGTTGCCCGGTTTCGGAATGAGGATAACTTTGGCTTCCTCCCGTTCTTTTGGAAGGACGCCGTCCTCTGTCCAGACCGTGCCGTTAAAGAATTTGGTAAGCGTGTCGTCACTTAGATTGCGAATCATTGCGTTCGTGACCGGATCTACCCCTGGGCCCGTATTTTTCCTGAAGGAATATGCCGCTGCATAAACCTCATCAAATATTATGGGGACGTCCGTTCGGAACACTTCCTACGCATCTGATATCTACGTATTGACAGACTTCCTCACAACACCAGCCCAGGCTCTGACGGTATAAGTGCTAAACTTCTAAAGTTAACCTTGCACTACTCTACAGTTTTGTTATCTCTAATATTTCAGCAATCCCTAGATACGGGATGCCTACAGGATAGATTGGAAATGAGCATTAGTAATACCGGTATTTAGATCTGATGACACAGCAGGCCCTAATAATTACAGACCTATACCACTGACATCTATTTGTTCCAAATTACTGGAACACATCTTATACTCTCACATTATAACCTATCTTAACGATAATAACCTGCTCCTAAATAATCAACACGGCTTTCGCCAAAATCGCTCGTGTCAGACACAACTGTATGCACTTGTAACAGATATTCATATTTCTTTGCACAAATTGATTGGTACAGACACCATTTTTATTGATTTTTCTAAAGCTTTCGACCGGGTACCTCATAATCGACTAAAACTGAAAGTTAGAAACCTACAGCTTGACTGCAACACGACGCGATGGATTGAGGAGTCCCTAACGAACAGATTTCAAGCAATCGGTCTAAACAACTGCTTTTCTAACTGCACTCATGTCAGTTCGGGAGTTCCTCAAGGGTCCGTCCTTGGTCCACTGCTATATTTAATATCATCACAACTAATATTACTTCACAAATACGTCTCTTCGCAGATGACTGCGTCTTGTATTATGAAATAAGCTGCCCTGCCGACATCTCTGTGCTGTAGTCTGATTTAACAAAACTGACTGGTGTGACACATGGCAGATGGAAAGTAACATAGCCAAAACTAAACACTTAAAGTTTGCTTCGTTAGCTCGACCTACCTCTGACCAGTATACAACACGCGGTATTACTGCTCACTCAGTATCTTCAATTAAGTACTTTGGTGTTCTGTTTACCTCCAACTTAAGCTGGAATGCTCATATTGAACACATCACCACAAAATCATGCAAAAAACTTGGTTACCTGAAACGGCACTTACACCTTGCGAACACAGATACCAGACTTCGCGCATACAGTTCTCTTATCAGGCCATCTTTAGAATATGCGTCCATATTTTGGCACCCGCCATCACTCTAATCTCACAAACCTACTCGAACCAGTTCAAAATAAAGCTTCGCGGTTCATCTTAACTTCATATTCTCGATATCAAAGTGTGTCCGCCCTAAAAAAATTACCCAATCTCCCTTCTCTTGACATGCGCAGGAAATTATCACGGTTGTACTTCTTCCATAGCCTTTACCATAGCAGCATTGCATTCGCTCGAGCCCATATTCCTGCCGCTCCCCACATCTCGACCCGCACAGACCATGTTCATAAAGTAAAACCAATATTTGCCTGGACTAACGCTTATCAAAATTCGCCTCTAGTTTGATCTATTGCCGAATGGAACTCGCTACCTTCAAACATTGTCTCGCTTACGGAATAATCGTCATTTCATGCAGCACTGCTAACCTTTTTAGAGTGTATCAACGTGTCCGAACCCACATTTGCTTGAATATTTACTTAAACCGTGTTTTCATGTGCTTGGAATTGTATAAAATTCATTCCGTTTCATCTGATACGTATCTGTGTAGGTTGTTTACCTAAATCATCATTCGACTGTATCATTAAACTTGTGTTCTGACTGGTTGTCTACTTGGCGTTTTAGGTTCTTATGCGTTTTTCACACTACCAAATATTGTATAAACTCCGTTTCTGTTTTCTTTCTTTCTTTGTTTTCTATTTTGTTGCTTGCTGCTCGACCTATAGATCATTTTTTTTATTGTTCCTAATGCCTTCTATGCTGTTCCTATTGTTCCTATTGTTTTATTGTTCCTAATGCCTTCCTAATGTCTGTTATGCTGCCGATCGTTTTCTGTTTTTCACAAAATTTGGTCCAGTTGGATAGCCTTGCTATGCCAATAGCTCTTCGAATCCTGGCTGCATTAACCGATATGCTTAAAATGTAGTGATCGCTTCCTAGGTTTTCACCTAGGTTCGTCCATCGCGTCTCACTTTCCTTGTTGGGGAACGTGAGGTCGGGGGAAGTGGTCCTTGAACCCGCTGTCCCCGATTCGTGTTGGGAGATACCGTTGGGTTGGTTGGAAAAGTCTGTAGCGCTCACGTCTGCTAAAAAGATGCCCTTCGATCACCTCTCTTCCTCCACCGTGCTCCCAAGTAAGCAGCGATGATTTTGACGTCACCTCTTTCGTCGCTCAAGGCTTGGCGTTGGAAATTTCTGTCCAAATAGCATAATGTCCTAAACCAAAGTGCGCAGGCCTGCTATCTAGGATGCAATCTAGGAGCCCAGTGGGTAAGACACTCAGCTTCTGGCGTGGGGTCGTAGGTTCGAAACTTCACCGTCAACGATTTTCCTTTCGAAATTATTCTGCTTTTTTATACGCTAATTTATAGCGATGACCGAGGCGAAGTTAGAACGCAAGCGAGAGCTTGCGCGGACAAGGGACGCGCGGATAACACAGGCTTGCGAGGGTGACGTGGCGTCGCGGCGACGCCTTCTCACCGCACGCGACATCTGGCGCGCCAGCAGCGTCCCCTTTCGCCCGCTCAGCTAGGTCGATACGCGCACGTGACGTGACGTCGCAGCCAATGGGAATTTAGGAGCCGTTTTGCTGCTGACGCCGGCTTTTTCGGTCAATGGGCCATTTGATGCTTCCGCATTACTAATTCAACGCTTCATAAAGGACTGAATAGGCCGTTGGAGACACTGTGTATTCGCAACGGCATTTTGGTGCTGCTCTAACCGTCGCTTAATATTACCAGACTCGCCCATGCAACCAGCGTCGCGCAGTCTTTGCATGGGACCTTGTACAGGACAGCAGCCCTGGGAAACTTATTTACTTCAGATAGTCATTCACACGTGCAAGTTAGGTGCGCAGTTTGCTTGCTGGGACGTGCGCTACAGAGATAACGCAATTTCAGAGGATTCTAGCAAGCCCTTCGCTTGTACCACGAACGTATGTGGAATTGCTGCCCTTATTTAGAGCACAGCTCTAGGCGCCCGTTTCTGCGGCGAGCGTCGGCGTTGTCCGATGGCGTCGGCGTAAAGGCCCAACCACTGGCATGCGTCGGCACGCTTCGGCACGCGCCGACAAGCGAACGCGTCGCTTCGCGTCGGTTGGAGGAAAAGGGCACGCAACCACTGGACAGAAGCTCTGACGCGCGCCGACGCTCGCTCCTCGGCTGCGGCACACTGTTGCTGGACTATTTTGTCTTCAACCGTCCATACTCTTTTAAATATGAAAAACACGTTTGATTACTGAATGTACGCCTACCACAACAGTTTCTTTTTACCTTTGAAGTAACAATAGCGCACAAAATATCGAGATCAGCGCTCGCGCGCCGTCTGTATACAAGATAGCTTTGCAAACACCTTCACGACCATGCCATATCGTATCAAAAGCTGTTGGACGATTTCATTTTTGGTAGCTCATTGCGCAGTCAACTATGTAAGAATGACGCTGTGAGCCTCTCGGTGGTCGGCATTTTTCGTGTGAGCGTCCGTTAGCAAAAAGTGAGCCGATCCCGGTGGCAGTGCAAGACAGGAACAGTGGCTGGTAACCCCGTAAGGCAGAGGCTTCAAGCACTCAGCAAAGTGAGGCGAACAGTGCATACATTTTTTTAATCGCGCATACAACATAGAGAACAGCACACATTTTAATAAATAACAAGCACAAAACAAGCATCCGAACCACATAATTGATTATAAGGCGTTCCTGATAACACTGTGAAGCACATAGCGCTCCCCGCATACGTTTCACGGTAAAGATTACTCTTGCGCAAGCGCTGCCGCGGCGACGGCAGCTTGCGACGTGGGGAGTGCCGTCCCTAGTCTTTAGTATATAAAATAACCAGGCTAGCAATTGATTTCAATGTTCTTGCAGCACCGCTATGGGCGGCGGCGTGCTGTCAAAATTACCATTACTCCCATTAATCATCACTCTAAGTTATCATTACTACCAATACTCTAAAGCAATGAGGCATTGCATACCCCCCTCAGCAGTTGTAGTGATTTTCAACAGCTTCGCTGGACATCCACTTTCGCAGGGCCTGAATGGCGAGTCACTTTTTTACGCCAGGTGGCACGCCATGTAGCAGTTGCATAGTGTTGCGTACTCCAGGGTAACGTATCGTACTGCTGCCGAGAAGTAGCGACGCCTGCCTATCGAAGCTCAGCCGACGTTACTTATTGGGTAGCGTGGCGTTGTCGGTGGGCTGCAGGCATCCGGTAGACCATGGCGACCAAGCAAGTGCGAGACGATTTTTCTATTGCGAAACTTGCACGGTTTATTCAGAAGTTGGTGAAAGGAAATGAGAAGAGCATGTCGTGATCAAAAGTACATTTCGGAGCCCCTTAAATAGGCTCTCTATAATCGTGGGCGGGATCTTGCTTCCGTTGACATCACGTGACCGGCACAGAAAGAGGGCCCCTCCTCCTCTGGTTATACCGAGTCTGCTGCAAGGAGGAGGTCGTCACGCCTCCTGGAATTGTAGACGCCTGTCCGTCTCTTCTGCGCGTTGCGGGTTCGTGGAAGTTCTCCTGTAGTTTGTTCGAGAAAAGGGTCTCTCTAAACTCGCGCGCGTGAGTTTAGAGAGACCCTTCTGCACGTGGTGCGGGACGCCAACCATCGCAGAAGTCACGCCTCATTTCGACGAACAAGGTCGCGTGAGAGATCGTCGGTTGAAATTGCTTTCAACACGTGGTGCCAGGCGCCAACCCTAACAATAGGTAGTGGTACACGGTAGATAGAGAAGGTTTGAGGAAGAAAAAGAATATAAGTATACAGAAATGCTAGAATGAAAAACACATGTATAGCATACCTGATTAAATCAAGCAGGCTAATTAACAGTTTGTCACCGTCCCGTTTCAAAGGGAATGTCAAAAATCATCATCATCAGCAGCAGCATCGTATCCATTTGTCACGCGATGTGACATACATGCGGCGTAGCGTCGATACGTTCAAACTTTGCATTGCAGTTGCGTTGTCTTCCACCTGGTGTCCCGACATGTAGCAGTAGCATGCAGCAGTTGCATGCTGCATGTAGCTGAACCTGGTTAACTCAAGCAGGCTAGTGACTATTTGTGACCGCCCTGTTTCAAAGGGGATGCCAATAAATCATCATCAGCAGCAGCAACAACATCGTATCGTGCCGCGGTTCAAGGAATGTGACATGTGCTCCGCGTAGTCTGGAAACCTGCGTTTACTCTTCGGTACACATTATATGGCGCCTCCTCGCAAGTTCGGAACCGCTGCTGAAGAAGCGAATCGTAGAGCTTCGCGTGTAACGCCGGACTCAGCAGACCGCCATGCAGAGAGCAGCACAAGCCGCTGCTCGCCGTGGACGCCTGGTGGACAATTCAGATCGTTCTCATTAAAACGACGCGAAGAGACTTCGCTGCGAAGATCCTCTAGTGCGTGCTGCCGAAAATGTAGCTCCTAAGGAGTCGCTCCTCCAGCTCAACCTGTGACATTATTGCGTGCACATGTGCCGCGCAGGCCTGCGACTTTTCCATGGGGTGGCTGACGATAGGGATAGATCTATAAACTTTTTTGAAAACATCTGCATGTGAAAACGTCCGCACGTCGGAACAGTGCACGTTAACATTCTGCGAAACGGGGCGCGGATTAAGATAATTGGTGTTTTTTTTTAAGTTTTGTGGTGATTTCGTAAACACTTGCTGACAAAACGAACGAAAAAGCAATTTTGAACATATTTGCAGTCAAACTTGGATAAGGGCGCACTGTCCTCATTCGAAATACTGATGGCAGGGATTGGCTGCGGATTAATCACTCGGGGCGTGCGTGCGTGCGTGCGTGCGTGCGTGCGTGCACTGACTGAACACTTTGGTTGGCCGAGAGCTGTCAATAGGCACGTTCGTAGTATTTTCCCCAGAAGTTAAGCCACAATCAGACATACGCGTTGGAAAGCGTCTGCACGCACCACGATTATCACTTGATGTCGCGTAGCGCCTGACGGAGGAAGGGGGCACGCACCCAAACAGCGCAAAAGTTACCGCGCGTCGCCGCCCGTTTTGTCGCGACGACTCAGTCTTGCTATATTACCATGTTCATTGTAAACTAGCCTTCGCTCAACGGCCACGTTAAGCAATGTGTTAAAGATGGCAATAAATCACAATTAGATTTAACTTGAAATTCGTTTTTCTATTTCTGTAGGATATTGCAAGACTTCCGCCTATAACGGCTAAAGACTTTAGTGAATGCCACTACGACCGCAAACCACGCGTGGCACGCTGGTCACAATGCACGCAGCTTGCAAGCCGCGCGAAAAGTCGTTCCGGAAGTTACGTTGGCACCGTACACACGCGCCCAGACGCGGTGAGACTCGTGCGGAGGCGTTCCAACGCGTACGTCTGGTTGGGCGCTAACCACACGTATACACCGCGGCATCGGCGTCAGTTCGCGTCTCACGGAAGGGGGTTAATTCTGCTGGCCGCAACCACGACGGTTGACAGCTAGATGAACAAAGACCAGAAGGAGGGGGGAGGTGTGCGACCAAGAGGGGAGTGTGCACCGGAAAATCCCAAAAAGCTATGCTACCAGATGCATTAAAGACGTCCCGTTTTTCTCTAATTATTCTTAATATACTACTGAAATATTATCAAGCTATAACCGGACAATCTAAAAAACGCACAGCCTGTGTGCAACCTTACAAAATCCAGAAAAATTTCCAGTGATGCTGTTTCTGTATAGAGAAGTTGCAGTAGGAATATTAATTACCAGTAATATTAACACACACCTTAAAACTATGCCAAAACGCCCGTGTCCCGTGCATTGGGGTCACGTTAAAGATTCCCAGGTGGTCAACATTAATCCGGAGTCCCCCCACTACGGCGTGCCTCATAATCAAATCGTGGTTTTCGCACGTATAATACCACAGTTCATTCAAAACTTTGCCTGCATATTATTTTGCAAAATATGTACGTTTGAACCCCATTTCCTCCAAATTGAAAACCAGTGACATATCTCATTCTCCCAATACGCCTAAAACATTAGCATAACGCTTATGTAACGCTGTAATTAACCGACACGAATGAAACTGCACGCACATCTGACGTAACGTGCGCCATTTCTAAAGATATGCAAGTCTGTTGCCTATAGTTTAGTTGACCGAAGGAAATTGGGATGCCTGCTACGTGCCTCGTATTAAGCATGAAAATAAGGGAAAAAGGATTATTCACTAATTATCTGCAAAGCTCATGATTAGCTCAGAGAATGCCGAGTTGGTGCTGCGAGGAAGCGACGGCTAACTTCTTTCGCTATGCTGGGGCCCTATAACGTAAAACTATTCCAATATGTTTTTATTCCAATCTCCTGACGTCAAATTTGCGTAACCGCCGACTCAAGCATCGGGCGGTCACCCGCAGGGTTGTCAACAGACCAATCAAACGCTCTCCTCGTTCATAGGAGGTCACTTTTGTTTGCTTGAAAAACGAATAACATTGCCTACACTGAGCGGCTTGTCTTATCTACTTGGCTGAGAAGAGGCGAGCAACACGCTCAAGTGGAGAGGGATTCGATTAAGCCGAGCCACTGCACTGAAAATCGATAACCGGATGAAGAGGGTGGTGCCAGCGTCTGCGATTGGTCCGCTTTCCCTTACTTATCTTGCGGTGGCTGGTCGAAAATCGCGGCGGCATGTAACGGAAGCTTAAGAATGACGCTAAAACGGATCCTCAGCAAAAACGAGTTGGCAGAACGAGGTCGTAAACGTGCCGAAAGTGCTCGAAAACGTTACACGGCCGCGCAAAAGGTTTTATCACACGCAAATAAACCCATGCTCTCCGGTAGGTGCGAGTAGCCAGTGCCTGTGCGATCGGCGGCAGCCATCTTTTATTCCTTTGGGAATGGGGCAGCCTTCGGCTATTCAGAAGAAAATTCAGTTTTGTTCGGCATATTAATGCATTTTTAACGCGTACACGTCACTTTGACGCGGTGATTTTTTGCGGGTTTTGCAACCTCGCGTGACAGGCAGGTGAAGTGGGTGCAACCCGAAAACTATAATAAGCGCATGCCCACTGAAACAGTCATAGCTACTTTCGCTGGAATGAACCGCCCATCGGAAATCAAGGCATGGCCACTTATATACCGAGTTGAGCCTCTATCACCTCGCGTCCTTCAGTGCCTAAAGTGCTGGCGGTTTGGGCACTCGAACGAACAAGATCACCGACAGAGAAAAAATCTAGCTCTCTCATCAACTCCAAAGCAAAAAAGTACGTTAGAGAGACTCCGACTAAGAAGGACTTCTTAAAAGAGAACGTTTTAGACCAAGCAGTCTCTGCTGCTCGGATTTATTCACCATAGGAACTTTAACAGTAATTCAGTGGAACTGTCGTTCCATACTTTCGGCCGCAACAGATGTATTATATCTTATTTCTACATACTCTCCAGATATTATTATTTTACATGAAACTTGGCTTGCTGCTGGTCAATCTTTTCATCTAAAAAATTTTCGATGTTTTCGATTGGATCGCCCATCCCGAGGCGGTGGTTTAGTGTTGTTTGTCTCATCAAAAATCTGCCATAGAGCTACTATAGCATACCAGATAATGTCCCCAGACTGTGAAATCCTAGCACTGGATATAATACTACCTGCTTGCACACCTTTTTCTATAATTAACACGTACTTCCCCGCTGGAGTACAATATACCCGTTATCTAGATACCTCTATTGCTCGCAGTCAGAAGAACATCATACTAGTGGGAGATTTTAATTCTCATCATGCATCGTGGGGTTCCCGAACGGACACTTGTGGCAAACGCCTGTGGGATTGGGTCTTAATGAATCATTTCTCCTGCTTAAATTCGAGAGCACATACTTTCGTGCGTGGTCAGTCGCGATCTGCCCTAGATCTTACCTTTGCTACCCCGAGCATGACAGTCACCTCCTGGAAGACTGTAGATTCCGGAACTAACAGTGATCACCTTCCTATAATTTTTGAACTGCTTACTCCGTTAATTAGTTTAAATAATAATATGCGTACTTTTGTTAACTACGAAAAATTTAAAGATGCTTTAAAATCAGCTTTACAAGCCCAGGAGGGCATGGAGATGAATATTAAAGCAATGAGCCTATGTTCAATACTAAAACATTCATCAAAAAAAGCTAAATTTGCTGTGAAATCTTCTAAGGATGGATCATATTGTCCCTGGTGGAATTCTGAGTGCGAACGAGATTTTAGACGTAGAAAAGCTGCATGGAAAAAGCTTTTATACAACCAGTGTCCTGTTAATTGGGCTGATTATACATATATAGCTACCACATTTAAACGAACAGTCTCAAAAGCTAAGGAGGATTACGATTCCAGGCACTACACACACCTTTCGAAGTCTAGCAATAAAAAAGCCCTGTTTAAATTTCTTCGATCTCGCAAAGCTATACCGGCCCCCGTGAACGTCGAATCTGTCGTTCTATCAACAAAAGAATTATCAGAATCACTTGAGAAAATTGCTCAAGGACTTGCGCGACGTTTCACACATCAATTGCCGATAGGACTAAAGAAACCTCCCTTGGTAGACGACTTTGTAGCAGTAACAGCGACAGAGCTTGAAGGCATCATTAATTCTTTGCCGGCGTCAGCCCCCGGTCCAGATGAAATTACAACAGGAATGCTAAAAGTTTTATTTGATTATGTGCCTCAGGACCTACTAAACATAATAAATTTCTCTCTCAAGAATTCATGGGTTCCAAGAGAGTGGAGAGTAGCTAAAATTATCCCACTATTAAAGAAAAAATCATCCGGACTTGACTTAGAAAACATAAGACCAATTTCTCTTACCTCAAATGTGGTCAAATTAATATAAAGGGTTCTTCACGGCCGTATAACAAACTTTATGCAGGATGATAACCTTCTCAGTCCTTGTCAAATTGGATTTCGTACGGGCCACTCCATATGGTGCGGCCATGTAGATTTAGAGAGCCGCATTAAACTTGCTCGCCGCAAACGAGAGTACGCAGCTTTGGTGACTCTAGATTTAGCAAAAGCATACGACTCTGTAGAACTTTGCATTCTATTCGATAAGCTTCACTCTACGAATTTCCCAAAATATATAACCGCTTGGATCTGCGAATTTATAAGGGATAGAGAATTTTATTGTTACCAACACGGTATTTCGACGTCTAAACACAAGCAGACAAGAGGTGTACCACAGGGTTCCGTTCTTTCCCCTATATTATTTAACATTTTGCTAAGCACCATTCCTTTGTCTCCTGAAGTACATGTTTATGTTTATGTGGACGATATCGCATTTTTTTCTTCCGCAAGCAATATACATTCTCTACAACAGTCGTTGCAAAATTACTTAGGAATGCTGGAGACATGGCTAGAGAGATTAAGTATGTCATTAAATATTAGCAAAAGTGCGGTCTTAGTCTCCCCATTAACTGCACAAGTGCATATATCTTTGCAATACCGACAGGAAATCATTCCTCAAGTTGACGAAGTCAGGTACCTTGGTGTTATTTACGATGGCAAACTCACCTGGCGCAGTCACATTGAACATATTAAAACAAAGGCAGAACGAGCCGTAGCTATGCTTCGCCGGCTCAGCCACCGCCGCTCTGCACTACGCAGGGATACCTTACTGATTATTTATAAAATGTATGTTCGGCCCATATTAGAATTTGGCTGCGTAATAGTTTCCGGTGGCCCCGCCTACAAAATTAAACCTCTCATACTTTTAGAAAGAGAAGCTCTACGGTCATGCCTCGGGCTTCCTAGATTTGTTGCCAACGCTGTTTTATATCAGGAAGCCCATATACCCACCCTAGATTGCAGATTCCGCATGCTTACGGTTCAGACATATTTAAAAATTTATGAGTTTTCAAAAAGGCGTACGCAATATGCTTTTATCACTGAACCATCTGAGTTTTTTCAGGTATCGTGGTCAAGATTCCACAGCCCTCAGATATTTGTGCAAGCACAGTTACAACAATTGGATGTGTCCATACGCCAAGTTTGTCATTCAAATAATGACTTAACAGGCCTCAAAATTGAGTTCGAGGACATATTTCCGAATCATGCTAAACTGTTACCAAGGCGAGATTTAATTAATATCTTACACGACCACTTATACCAACTAACCACTGAAAATGTAATAGCCACTGACGCTTCTGTGTGCAATGAGAAGGCGGGAGTGGGGATCTTCTCTGAATCTCTACAATGGTCTTACTCGCTTCGCCTTCCCGATTTCACACCTATATTTCAAGCAGAATTATTAGCGATTATATTAGCGTTACGAAAACTTCCCCAAAACGACCCATTAGCTCTTATTGTGACCGACTCGCTATCTGTATGTGCAGCACTGACTGCATCTTTAGATACAAGAATTCAAAGAACCTTTCGTTCGACGGTACCTCCGTACTTACGGAAAGTATGTTTGCTTTGGGTACCGGGACATTATGGATTACACTTGAATGAAATGGCCGATTCACTCGCACGAGCATCCCTCAACGGCCCTATCATATCTGTTTTGCCGACATCAGCTTATGTCACCGCGGCTAGGTACAGAAATTTCGCTATATCCCAAAACTCTGCAACATCCATACTAACACCGTCTTCTGATTTCCACAATCTTGGCTTCCCATGGAATAATAATTGGTGTCCTTCAAGACAATTGGAAGTTTATTTTAGAAAATTGAGATGCCGTATACCTCCTCTAAATTTTTACTTACACAGGTCTGGTCTCGCTATGTCCCCTCTATGTTCTTTTTGCAGTGCACCTGAAACTATCGAACATTATTTTCTCTCCTGCCGCCGCTTTATAAGACAAAGAAAATTATTGGTACACTCATTCACCAAACTTGGGCTATCGCTAACCTCACCAACCATTCTTTCTTTTGGTGCGACCTCACTGGGATCAAGCCACAGGGATGCTTTTCTTGCAATTTACAATTTTATTAGAGATACGAAAAGAGTACCTTGCTGACTTTCTAAAATTATCAATGTTTTCTATTTGATTTATTTGCGTTATCTTATTTTATCAAAATTCTTCACAATATTTTATCACACGTCTAAATTACAGTTCTAGTCTCACGCTCCACAATTTAAATCTAGTTTGGCTTTACTTATAAGCATACGAAAAACCGCCTGCTTCTTGGCCAATCCCCCATAGTGGATATGCGCCACTGTCTGGGACACAAGACAAGACAAGACAAGAACGCCTAGATTGTCTACTGAATCGTCTTGGACTTTACTCACTTTAATTTATGCATCAAAATTATAGAATTCTAAATTCATTGTTTTAACACGCATGTAAAATCTGCCCGAGTCTTGGCGAATCCCTGTGAGTGGGTATGTGCCAGATACATTAAGGTCATCATCGTAACCATACCCGTGGTCTCTTTATTTTCCATGTTCCCGAATGTTATCCGACGTCAGTGGTCGTGCCAAGGTAACGACATCATCCTCCGGGGTGGGGGGATAAAAAGCCCAACCAAGTATTTGACCCTGGCCGTCCACCACTGGCTGCATCGAAGACAAGGGACCACACTGGCCCTTCCACTATCGTCCTTGAGTTCTCCGACAGCTCAACGGTTGAAGATCGAACAAGGATGTTACACTCTCCGCGGGTCGTCGCCTGAAGAGAAGGCTCAGGAGGACATCAACAGACACTGAATCGTTTCCCAGGCAGGACACTGGTAAGCAATCATTCACTGTTGCTTAGGTCCCTACCACAGCAACTGAGGATCGGATCGGATCGGAAAACATTTATTGGGCTCTAGAAAAGAGATCTTCCCGGCTTCAGACGGTCTCTTCCATCTTCTGATGGATTCTTCTGTCTGCAATCACAGGGTTGGTGCCCTAGTCCAAGGCTCCACTGAGTATGGCCAACCCGCGAGCTCGCTCTACTAGGCGCTTTTGGCCGTTCAAGCTTACGCTGGAAAGCATACTCTCCCACTGTTCCGCACTCGGGTTTTTAATTTTATAGATAGTTGGGGACTCAATATTTTGACAGGCCCATGATATGTGGTACAGATCTGGTTTCTCTCCGCACCATGGGCACTTAGCCTCATATTGTGTAGGGAAAATTTTATTCAGAAGGTTTAGATTCGGGAAAGTACCCGTCTGCAGTTGTCGCCATGCAACAGCATCCTCTCTGCTTAGATCCTTATCCGGGGGTGGGTACTTCAGTCTGACCCCTTTATAATAATTTAGGATATCTGAGTAGCCCATGGGTACTGACTCGGATTCCTCAAGGCTGGATGTGTCGGACGCCCGGTTGGTATGCCCTCGAGCTATCCTATCCGCCTCTTGGTTCCCTGTTATGCCAGTGTGCCCTGGTACCCAGATTATGGTATGCTGAACTTTGTTTCCCGGGTCGCATGAGCAGAGTATGTGGCGTGCTCTGCGCCCAATTCTGCCGTTTGTATAATTACGGCATGCTGCTTGAGAGTCTGTTATTATTGTTAGGGACCTGCCAGATCGATAGCCCTCCAGTGCTGCCAGAGCCACAGCTGCCTCTTCGGCCTCGACTACTGAGGATCTTAACACCCTGAACAGGCAACGCTTAACGGAGTATTTCGAACAAGTTGGTCCAGGCCAAGTCAGCGAGATTAGAATTAACGCACAAAGCGGCGACCTCTCAGAGCAACTACGGGCTGTCCAGAGGGCCTGCGACAGGGCGGAGGACCACGTTCTTCCGACCCCGACGTGGGTGCGGCCCGCGACCGCTACGGGGACGCCCTAAAAGGGAGGTACCCTAACGCCGGTTCCTCAGGACCATCAATAAAGTTCTTTGTTTGTCTGTCTGTCTGTCTGTCACTTTCAGTTCACAGCATCACGAGGTTCCACGTGGATCGGCTCCGCACAAGTTTTCACACCGGAAGGTAGAGTTAACTTCATGGCGTAGATTTCCTGGTGTATATTTTATTGCTTAATTGTGCTTTAAGTGTGAAATAATTTTCTCGCGTATTCTCAACTTTGCAGCATAAAAAAAAAGGATTGACTAACGTGTACTAAAAACATTTCAGTGGCGGAGGCAGTGATACGACGGTCAATTGCTATAGTGCTGTGCAGGATACGGTGGGGACGTAAAACAGCGCTTTAATGGCGCATTCGAACGGTAGTAGGAGCACCCCGGCAGCTCTAGAAAGGGCGTATGACAGCAGTTAAGCTCTATTGCCGAAATAAGCGCGACCTAATTGCTGAATGAAACCTTACTACCATTACTAGACCTATTTTGTTCTCGTAACACAAATTACAAACAGCGTTTCATGGCCTTTGAAGCGCGGCCGGGTGCTCTGAAACAATCCACGTGAAGATGCAATAAGAAAGTGAGACGAAGTGACGGGGCGGCTTTGCATTTGCAGCACCTGGGTAGTTTTCAAGGTACCGCGCAGCGTAAAGGTCTTGAGTGACGCTGAAATTCGATAGCGCTGCAGTGAAGCCCACTGAAGAAAAACCGAGGAAAAAATCATTTATTAGTATTAGAGTTGAAAAACACCAGTCCGAACCCCTCTGGTGAGAGCTTTGTAAAACAGTGCACGGCCGCATAAGAACTCATTCCGCCATAAAACCTCATACGTCATCATCATCATCATCACCACCACATAAGAATTGATTCAGCTCGGTAAAGGCTAAACTTTCAAATTTAGGACACCCATGGAATGGCGGTTTTGTTTGTTTGTTCTTTTTTGACGACTGATAGTACGAAGTCAATCAGGCTGACTTAAAGTGCAGATATGATGCTGGGAGTCTCGGTCCCTCAGTGTTGTTCTCCGAACGTGACGTTTGTTTTAGAAGGACTTATTGTGCTTCCACTCACCGTTATATTCTTGGCAGATTTGCGCCATTCTTTCTTGGGCAGCGATAACAGAAACACTAGGTTTAAGCCATCGCAACATGTATGCTTCTATTTTTAATCTCCTGCACGGCAATTTCTTGCTTAAGGGGCCATGACACCAGGTTTTCGAGCCTGAATTTTGCATTGTATGGTAAAGTGCACGCGTCCCACACCAAGCTTGCAAAATTTACCACATTCAATGCGGCGAAAAATTTGTATTTCAATTTTTTTTTTATATTGCAGTTGAACCGTGCAGCAGTCTGGTAAATCTGAGTGATGACGAAATGAAACGCACCCTGGAAACGGCTCTCTCGATATAACGGGCCGGAAGCCATCTCAAAAGGCACACACTTGTGTACTGCAAGCACCGGAAGTAATTTCTAGAGTTCGAAATACGTCATGGCAGCCATGGGTCGTTTCGTTTTTAAATGTGCGTCTCGGCGGTTTACTTCTGCTTTTCACGGCGCGAGGGAAGCAATTGTGGGCCCAGCTCAACGGTGAAGGCTTGCTGCGACGTTGTGTGGCAGAGCGTGCGACGCAACTAACATGCGATGTGGTCTAGAACTGTCTCAGAGCAGACGACACAACAATGATCCCGCATTTCCTGACGTCACCCAGTCCATGCCGAAAAGGCGGTCGTTCTCAGTGAGAAAAGCTTAGAAGCAGCGATTTCATGCAGAATTTTTTTTTCTGTGTGTGTATAACCGTATTGTGCTTTCTACTCTCGGCTACAGTGATAAACTGAGAATAGTCGGACGACCGTGTCATGCCTCCTTTCATTGTTCTCGCGTATAACACTTTTGATAATTATTAACATTTTGTTCCATTCGGCTTTAGGATCGGGTCTTCATCAGCGTTTCATTCCTTCGCTATGTTTTTCCCCTAAAACTCTTTTTTATTGTGTTTGTATTTTTTTCGGCAAGTCCACTTGTCGAAACGTTGGCTTCCTCTTTTACCTTGTTCTCGTCTTGCTCATCGTCTTGAATTTACATCTCCCGCCTTCCCCGTGTTCTCCCTGGATTTTTATTGTGTTGTCACTTTGGGATCACAGAGTTCAACTATTTAACTTGGGGACAGCATGTTGTGGGGTTAGGAGTTTCTCCGTGCCGGAAGAAGAAAGAGGGGGAGGGGGAGCGGGGGTGTAGGAGGAACCTACCCTTACCCTCTTATTTTGTATCTGAAGCACTGTTGGCAACCTTAGGGCACTTACCCTACATGTCGGGTTTTTTCCTGTGCTTTAGCTGCTTGGTAGGGCCGTCAGATAATTTTTCAGCCATATGTAGAATTTTCCCCTTTCGCCTGGAAATTTGTGTCCTTGGCAGTAAACTCTGAGAAACCTTAGAAAGCGCGACAAATCTGGCGAGTCGCACATTCTGAAACTAAGGATATTACCTGCCTAAAACCAACGCGTACATGTTTTGGTAGACCTATTCAGGAATTTGCAGGATAATCGGGGCAGATGATCCTCGTGCATACACTCTTAAACAATATTACGCCCTTTGAGTGGTATCTTGCCACACAACAATTATCGTCATCTGTCTTGTCCGCATTTCCTTTCTTTAACACTGCGAGCCCGGTACTTCCAAGTCACGGACGGCATGTGCGTTATCAGCAGGGCAGAGCATTCCCGACAGGAACATAGCGAGCTCAACGTTTACAAGAAAGGAAATGCAAGCAAGACAGATGACGATTATTGTTGTGTGGCAAATATACACCCCAAAGGGTGCAACTGTTTTTAGAGTGTAGCTTTGTTCAACCAACAGTATAAAAATGAGTGGCGCAGATCTTACAAACATACACAAGTTTTGCGGTTATTGAAAATTTTACTTCTAGGCAAAGACTACAAGCGCTGCGTAGACGCACGCAATTTATGCTGGCAAACAAGCTGAAGTGCACGACTCTCGAGTTAGCTGCCCTTTACAATATTAAGCAGCTGCCATTGAGGTGAACGAAAGACTGCTGTGTCCTGGAACGCTTCTTATGAAGTACAATAACTCCTGCTCTTAGTTTGGAAGCGAGAATGAGGCTGCCCATACTTCTTAGGCATTATGCTCGCTCGTTGCCTAATCTAGAGAGAACTGAACAATAGTGGAGAACGCTGCCTTTTTAATTTACCAGCGACAAGAAAGCCACTTTGAAAACAGTTACCTATGTCATTCAGAGCAAAAATGAGAGAGGCAAAGGTATATGACACGAAGGAGTTCAGAAATATCTCCAAATTGGCTCAACTTATAGTATTATTATTACCGCGCGCGACTAACGCTACGACTGAAAGAAGCATATCCAGCATGAGTGACGTAAAAAAAAAAAAAAGCGGGACGAACTTGAGCTGAAAACCTCGCCACAGTCTTTGTAAATCTGCTTTCGCTGCGATTGGCTGATAGTGTGCCAATATGAGCACCAATTGAATAATAAGAAAGGACCAATTATTATACTTGATCGAAAGTAAATATGTTGAACAGAGACATAATCTTGAGAATGACTTTGCTTGAGGAATGAGTAAACAACAGGTATCTCTGCGCTTGTGATCGGTTAGTTACGGCCCTGCAAAAGAATAATTTTTGAATAAACAGGCAATAAAAACTTATTGTGGCCTTGTGCTTAGTCACCATACACAAAAAGCAATCAAGTGTATTTATACGATTACAGTCATCAAAACATTTCATCAGAGGTTTGAAATGCGCGAATGTTGGCCATAAAATATTGCTTTATAAATGTGCATGTGACGTAACTTACAGGAAACTTCATTTATTCGAAAATTGTGTTTTTAACTATTTACCAGTTACAGTGACATTTTGATAGCCTATTATTAAGATGATGTAGTGGCGCATATTTGAACCAGAAGTTAGGGCGTAGGGTCATACGTAGGGTCGAGCCGAAGGCTGCGTGGGTCATGTAGGGCTTTTTTTTTTTCGGCCGCCACGTAGGGTATTTTTGAAAAAAAGTGGTTGGGCAGCATTGGTCTGAAGACCGCCCCTAGAAACTTTCAAGTACGCACAATGCAGTGGCAAGAACGTGGGTGCTGCCTTCTCTCTCAAACGACCGAACAGCTGTGACGCCTCTGCACGTGTATTGGTCGGTAAAGCAGATGATTACGACAAAAGGATTCTTTCGGCGTAATTACCTGCGAATTAATGGCTTTCAACCACGTTGGATGTTTCAGAAAGCGCACGTTAGGGAATCCCCTGAACTTCGTGAAGACACTTACCTTTGCAGGTACTGCGCCACGATGAACTATGTGCGTCCTACAATAATGCACGACATATTTACAGCACTGCAAAGCAGAAACGCACAACGTAACGAAGACATGCCTGGCGCTTCCTTACGTCGAGTGCGCCTGTTTTTGAGCGCTCTAAATGTGTCAGAATACTCGAACGAACTAACCCAGCTTTGCGATTTAAGGGGCGCGCAACATACCCTGTTCCAGGTTACAACCAGGCACAAACAAAGTGCTACCATACGCTGCAGAGAAACGGCGCAGAGAAGAGGGTGTAAGCCATGAATAATGTATAATTCTAATTCTTCCGAGAAAACAGTGGTCTCCCCACGCGCTTGATGAACACACACGAACAAGACACCATCGAACACTGGATACTGTGCTGGTAGCATCAGTTTCTTTCTCCGTCTTTTTTTATACACAATTTGTCAACGAAGTCAACGAATGGCCATCTTGCACGTTTTCTTCCGCAAGTCTGCATCACGTACATAACGCTTCCCATTCAACAAAGTTCAGCACAACGCGCACTTTGTGGTCACATATGTATACACTGGACACAGCACAGCAAACCGCAGACATGGAGCGATGCGCCATATCGACGGTGATTTGCGCCAGCTGAAATCGCCAAAAATCAACGACTAAAAAAAAAACGCAAGCACGTGTATAATGTGCAGGCTTTGTTTTATAGGCGCAAACGAAAACCAAGAAAGGCAACGAAAGCTGGTTAGTGAAATAGCATTCAATGGCGACCATGAATAAGTCAGCAAAGGAAATGCTGAATTCTGATATATCCGCAAGAATGCACGAACGCGTTGGTAGTAGATGTATTTTAAAATATTACACTTCTTGCCGCGGCCTGCTTTTATGTGTGCAAAATTGAAGTAAAAAGATATTCTGCATGTTTCATGAAGGATTTCAAAGAGAAAAAAAAACAGCAAAGCAAGGAGACACACACTCGATTTGAAAATAAAGAAGTCAAAAATCTATTCAGTGTTCTATAGATGATCCGCCTAAAATTTGCGCCCACTAAAAGACATGCACGAAAAGTTCAAAGAAAGTATATAATCTCATTGTTTAGGATATAACTCCTCGATTATATACTTCCTTTGCGTATATAGTTTTCTACAACACTGCCTTGACGACCTTGTAGATTAGCACTAAACCGACTTCAACTAATCATTTCCTCTTTCTTTCTTCGTCAGGCTGTCGACGGCAGGCCACCCGTTAGCGCACTTGGCTGCTTTCTTTAACTGTATCACATGTTGACGCAATGTCGCATTGAATAAGAATGTGATTGAGGATAACAGGGAGTTTCCCTCTGCCACTGCACCCGCGGTTCTAAAGAAACAGCCGGGTTCTGGAGCCCTGTATAGACGAATCCGATTTGATTGAGGGCACCTCGGGATCAACGTTTGACGGTTTTAGCTCGCGCACTCCAGAGATTCATGTGTGACCGCCATGCCGGCGGGCATATCCAATGACACCGCACGAGTTCCGTTCAAGGAATCACTCCACACATGGACAATAACACAGCGCTACCCTTTCGTGTTAGCGCCAGGGCAGAAAAAAGGCATGGGAGGTGGAGGGGGGGGGGTCGCAAAGGGGGATGGGGTATTGAGGACACGGCACGAACGACACAACCAGCGTGCGGACGTTCACGAGGCGTTTGAGCCGTCCTCACTTCCAACGTTCAGGTATTTGTAGCAGCGTTATCTCGGCAAACACCTCCTCCATCGGAACCAACCCGTGACGATCCCAGAGACACAGAGTTGGAGTTACACTGCTTACGCACAAAGGCGAACTGTTCGCACATGCGAATACCAGCCACACAGACGCTCATAGCGCGTGGAGGGGAGCCGTTACTTGCCTAGTCTGACCGCGCCCCGCTCCGGATACCTTGAGTCGAGCCACTGGAAAAGGCTTTCCTATAACGCCGACCTTAACTGATCTCTGTTCTGATGGAAATCGATGCTGTCCCCTCCCGACTAATAGAATTTGCAGCCAATGCACGGAACAGAACAGTTGTGTGGCGACCGGTGCGTAGGGTCAAGGAATTTATAATTTTAGACTCGCGTAAGGGCGGTGTCTAGGCGCCGGCGGCGATAGCTTGTCGCGGCCCAATTTTCTAAGAATTCCAAGCTTGCGCAGCGCATGACTTGCGTGAACTGGCAGGTACTAGCTGCCCTAACCAATGTGATGTGCTTGCACCCAAGCGGATAAACAGCAGCAGCAATTTGTGCATCATTATTGCTCAATACGCATAATTCCCTCCCAACAGCACCTTAACAGTTGCGCACGATGACTGCGCGGATTTAATGGTGGCTGCTCAATATGTGAGAGCTATCACGCACCCACACAGCGAACGCTGAAGAGGTGAGAAAAACAGGTTGATATTGGTTATATGACAGCGCGCTGCAGACGATGGCGGGCGACGCCACACAAGCACCGTGTGTTGTGTCGCTCGCCTCCTCCTTCAGTTTCTGAGCCGCGAGAAGCGTTGTCGCGAACACGCATTCAGGCAGAGACGGGTGCACGTAAAGAACAGCAGTACCAGCAATGTCAAAAGTTCGCTTGAAAGGAGTTGCCTTACTTGTGCCGGTTCCCAATGTCAGGTGCTTCAGCGCAGACTGACGCGAGCTGTCGCAAACCGAAGTGCGAAAAGGACATGCATTTTGGCGTGTGTTCCACTACAGATTGCGTCTTTATGTCTCGTGCTCTCCCTTCGCTCTCGAGTGGGTGACGCGAAAGCGTTATCCAGTGACTAGAACGACATGGAACAGGCTAGCGCGCGCGCCGACCAGACCGTGCGATGACGGCGCATGCGAACTGACCTCTCGGAGAGCAGGAGCGGGACGTCAACGGGCCACATGCATGAGCCTGGGAATAAAAGCTTACTGTGCGAACACTGGTTCGCGTGCGGTCTCTTTTTTAACGTGTCTAGCTTTCGATTTTCTCTTCTTTCAAAAGAATATTGGAATGCTAAGGGGGAGCCAAAATCATCACCGACACAACGAAGCATAATTCTGCGCGCATTGAGTTCAGGTTGCGTCGCGCCCCGAAGCCAAGCTTTCTGCGAGTGCTTTTAACGAAACAGACATTTTACGCGCAGAACTCCCTGCAGTGATCACAAGCGCTCACAACAGTCAGAACTTGACTGCGGGCACTACAAAACAACGGAACTGTGCCGCAGCGTGACGCTTCTGAGCATGCTTAAAGTATTTAGTATTATGAATCAATATAACAGTGAAAAGTGCCTAAGGCAACGCGCTCCATTGCTAAGTCGATTAAAGACGGACCGGAAAAACAGTTTTGATCACGTGTCATTCACTTCCTTTCTAAACGAACCAACAACCATGTGTTTGAGACATCGCGCGCTGTTCTCGCGCCATGTTTACGCGCAAAGGTGCGCACGGTGTAAGACTGCAGGAATGGTCACTACCATCGTGTTAGATCGCTCCTGGCTGTTACACTTAACGACGAGGATGGGGGCGCGGGCTTGTGTTTCCCACTGCCAGCCTGGAACCAAGCCAATAACCGACAAAAGTGCTCACGTGTGTGCATGCGTGCAGTAATGTGAACTCTATTAGTAAGACGAACTTGGATACATATATCGTGTATACATATGTATATAACACCAGCTTGCCTGCCATGACTGGGAGAACACACATGACGCGAAGTATATGTACATATATGTAATATCAGACAAGTTGCTCAAGGAAATAAGGCACTTTCAGACACCAAGAAAAATGACGCGCGCATTGCACCACTCACACTCGCAGAAAGCGCACCACACGCCGGACAGGCAACGAAACACAACTTTTGAAACACTGTTCACATTCCTGCCGGCAGTGCCCGCGGGAAGCCGCAGCCAGTTCCTTCGGCTGAGGAAAGCTGCGGGACTTCTCTGTCGGATCAACTTTGCTGACTACGGTGGCGCTGAAAATCTGGTCCAAGTCGTCTTTTGTGGGTTACGGACATAATTGATGGGCGTGATGGTCTCAACTCACAGGCTTCTGGATTTTGCAAGCCGTACGGGCACCGTGTACAGGAGCTTGCGGGTACGTAGCTTGCACGTGACGTCACTGGGGTTATTTTCCAACGCCGCTTGCAGATTGCTGTCGATTTTTCAGTACGATTTCACATCATCACAGACATGAGCCCGCTGCGCAGATCTCTGGTGCTTAGCGTTGCCCCTCATGTGAACGAGCGTAGGGACGTACGCTAGTACAAGCCACAGTCCGTACATCGTGTTAGCTAAAGATGAGAGAGACACAACCCGCGAGATGATACACGCGCTGCCCAAAAGCGTCTACAAGTCAGCGTCGCCAGGAACTATGGTTCACCCGTTGTGAGGACGAGTAGCATTTATAAAAATAGCTCCTCTCGGGCGCCTGTACAGGGCACACAGTGTGCGCAAGCTGGCCGGTGAGAACTAAACAAAACAACTCACAGGTGCCTCAGCGTGGCCCTGCGGACGCCGAGCCGTGAACGTACTATGCCTGGCTGTCGCAGGAACTCTGCGGCAAGCAGGCCTGCTGCGACACTTCAGTGGCGTGTAACAGAGTGCAGATGCGCTTGGACAAAGCGCGAGGTTCTGACGCTTGTGGGATCACGAAGCTGTGGTGGGGAGCAAGCGCTGTTGGCACTGGCTGTTCCATGCGAATTTCCACAAAAAAGAACGGGCGAAGTTTGTGAAACAAGGGCTTTGACGAACGGAGCCACCTGTTGAGGTCGTTTTACAATAAGACCGCTGCGCCAGAAGATGCAACAGTTTCCAGACGCGGAAGTTCCAGAATATAGGACACAGGCCAGTGATTTAATACGATCCCTACCGATGGAACTCGCCAGACTACAACAAACATTAGTAGGCCCGGGCAGATTTAAAGCGAACATCGGCGCACTGACAAAAGAAAAGAAAAAAGCTGCTTCTACGCAACCATGCTCCAACCTTCAACTCGTAACTGTCTTCCACGGCAACCGAAATTTGCGAGGCTCTGGTAAAGAACAAACCTAAAAATTTCCTAGATCTTCTAGTTCGGTGCCTCGCATTAATTTACTAACAGATGCCAACATTAGTATTGGCAGTCGTACGGGCTAATATACACACGGGCGCTGGCCCGCCTGACAAGGTGGTCCAACTTTAGTTCTGCTCATTTTAGCTTCGTAAAGTAATGCATCGGTTGCAATGAAAGCACTCACACTAGCAGCAGCCGAGCAGCGCGCTGTCTGTGCCCTCTCGCAACGCCTGCAACACTGCGATCTCTCGGGTAAAACTTGGAGCGCGCGAAGAAGACGAAGACAACAATCGAAAACACACACAACATGACGAGCGCTGTTGTGTGTGTTTTCGATTGTGGTCTTAGCCTTCTTTGCACTGCTTCAAGTTTTACTCAAAATGTACCAACTCGCCTAAATCAAGCTGTTGCGATCTCTCAAGCGTGGAATGGGCTTATCACGCATTTTTCCACTGCAGATAACGAACATTTTGCGAAGCCCGCAGCGTTTCACGATGTTAGCGTAATCGGCCTGGTCGAAGTGCATCGTTCCTTCTCACACAGTGGTTGTTAATTCTTGCCCTGTCCGCATAGCGGCGCGCATGTTTATTGCGAACTAGAGTTACTGCATATACTACCATTGGCAGCGTATACAATAACTATATTGCGAACAGCTAGTGAAGGGAGAAGGGATAAGAGAACACGCTACAAAGGCGTGAGAGAGGAAGCGAGCGGAGGAAGAGAGAATTGCGGAATAAAGGCCGGAGCTCGAAGTGTAGCTGAGATGCTAGTTGGAAGCCACAAATGCCTTGCAAGAGAGGCGAGCCAGCGCTCCTGTCTTCCTCCGTGGGTAATACTGTAGTGGCCACGCTATTGCGTGTTGCAGGATCCCAGTGTAGCAATGGCAGTACTTATTACTCGAAGAAAAATAGAAATAAGTTATCACTTCTACTTTGCAAGCGGTGACGTTGCAGAAGTTTCGTGCTGAGCGCTAATCTTCCGTAGGTTTGACTTGCCAATGGCCGACGATTTGTGCCAGACATCCAGTGACAACAGCGCCTGCTGGCGTTTACATGTTCGAAATCTCCTACCGGAGAAGGTGGGGTTTTGTCAAAGCAAGACGCTACAGAGCCATTAACAGAAAACCCAATGACACCTCTTGGGCAGTCTTGATTAATGGAAGACATCCCTCACGCCGAGCATTAGGTCGCACGACGTATGCCTGCGTTTCTCTGTGTGTGTGCGCGTGTGTGCGCGTGTGTATGTATGTATGTATGTATGTATGTATGTATGTATGTATGTATGTATGTATGTATGTATGTATGTATGTATGTATGTATGTATGTATGTATGTATGTATGTATGTATGTATGTATGTATGTGTATCTTGCGCACGCACTATCAGGGTAGAATGAAACGCAGGCAAAGCTCTAGTCATCGTTCTGATGCCAAGTGCTGCATCCATAGCGTTTTTAAAACATGTTGCAAAGTGACATTTCGCGACGAACTTCAGTCTGATAACCGAATCGGCTCTCTGGAGTTTCGTTCTCTCCTGACGTCATGTGCGCGTGCGCGCGTGTACGGATGTCTGCACGTGTGCAAGTTCAGGAACCCGCGCAAGTACCAATAACGGCCCGATAAGTTCATCGTCTGCACACCATGTGGATTGCGCTGGGCGACGCAGTCTACGCAGGCGCCATTATGTAGCGGCAAATGCTGCAGTGTTCTCGAGATCTTGCGTGCAAGAGCTAGTTCCCAGTCTTTCCCTCTGGCATTTCCAAGCGGCAGTCCTGACCAGGTGACAGCGTGCCGCGGTGGGAACGTGCGCAGTCGCACTGCTAACGAATGATCAAGACATTTGTTGCCGTATAGTGCTGCCCAAGTGCGATTAGCAGGCATTGGATCGCAGCAGGACATTCTTCGCCGAGGATGCATCAGCCGCCAGGTTCAGAGTCAGTTGTCTGCAAGCGATAAAGCAGGGTGGGATATGCAGGTGACAGAAATATACAAAATTAATAAAATGCTTCCCTGAAATGAACAAAACAAAAGCAAGAATGCAAGTCTAGGGTTTGGTGTGCCAGAAATGTATTCTGTAATTGCTTAATTTCTGTTTAGTTCTTGAAGTATGGGCACTATGTTCTACTCTGCTATTTAAAACCACGGCAATAATCCGCATGCAGCACAGTGATTGTGAAGACAGTATGTAAATTCTTACGTTTATGTCGCAGTACCTGTTGCATACGTTAGGTTGCGTTCGCATATACACTATAAACAGGATGTAAATTTCAAACAGTGATGTGTCCTTTACAGTGCAACAAATGTGGATTGCATTGCGCTAAAGCTTCGTTCCAGCAAAATCGTTTTGCCTCAAGGTTCTCTGCACTTCCACGGTACTGTTACTGTGCCAGTGGAATGCACTTGTTGACAGAAACAGTGCTTACAAATGAAGCTTTTCGTAATGCTAACGACCTTGTATAATCCAGCATTCGGCTGCACAGCTGTTACTACTTTTTAAAACTTTGAAAGCACAACAGCCACGTCGAAAACAGGAATTTTCGATGTTCCTCTTATATAACGCAGGATTCCGCGATGTATGCGCAATCCTGCGACGTACACTAGATTGGGCTTGCAAAATAATCAATAGAGCAAACTATCAAGTCGGTTAGGAGCCCGTCTCACGCGTTTCGATTTTCCAAATTAATTTTGGAATTCAGCGAATGGATATCTAATAGAAAAAAAAAAGATCTGGAGGGCGAACAAAACATGGCAGATTGCGTGGCTTGCTGGTGGTGGTGAAACGGTATGTAGTTTTCTTTTTTTTTGTCTTCTTTTTTGTAAGTACTTCGGCGCAAGTGCGTTAACGGCGAAGTCAGACGCTCATGGGAACGCATTCGACACCAAATACTTAAGGGAAGACACTTCCGAATATGCGAAGTAAAGCTTCTGCAGCTGGGAATGCAACTGCGTTTTCCAGCGCCTTTGCATTGCCTGCGCTGGGAAGCTTCTCATTCCGTGCTTGCTGCTCAAGCTAAATGCCAGAAAGCGGTCAGCCCACTGTAACATCTCTGAGCTGGTCTCGCCGGAAAACAGACACCGTCTTCTATTTTGTCTAGTTTGCTTTACGCATGTCATATATACGACTACATCAAAAATAAAGAGTAGAAATTTGACAGCGTATAAAACTAGCAGATGCCATAGGCGTGTTGCGCTGCCCAGGCGGCGCTGCAAAAACGCCGGTCAACAGCGGCCTCCATGCAGCGTTTATCGGTTTCGTGTAGCACAAAAGCAAAGCCTCCGCTAAGGAATGCACGGCGCCGCAGTATATTTGCTCATCTGAGCTACGTCTCGGTGGGAATTTCGAAGACTTTCTTGCGCTTAAGGCTTTCTTCCGTGCAGTGTACGCCATGAAAGGAGGAAAATGCAGTGCCGAATACGCAAGCGGTGCGCGAGAAGCAGATGCAGCTTTTCTACGCTGCCACTTTCTCGTACAGCTCCAGTCAGACGACGTAAATCTGCAATAAACTGTCGCAATACGTACATTATAGTGAACACAAAGTTACGATACTTTGCATTTGGGTCCTGCGAGCTAAACTATCCAGAATGTTGGTACTGCGTTATGCCAGACGGCTAGCCTGGGGCAATGGTTTCTTGAACACGCACTGCCAGTCCGCGTTATTCACACCGCATATATCTCGCCCACCGGACACACAATTTACGTATTCCAAGAATGCATCACAAGGAAACCGTGTACATCAACCAGTGTATTAAAATACGTGCACGCTGGCGAGAGAAACATTAATAATAGGGGAACAGGTTAGCCGAGAAAAAGGTTTGGCATGCTGCTACAGTGAAGAGAGATCAAAGTACAAAAAAAAAAAAAAAATTGCACGCGCATCCACTCGCACAAAAAATTCGGAAAGGGGCAGCAGTGAGCACCATGAAATGAACAAAGTGGGAAGTGGAGCTTTATGGCACCGTTAATGCATAAAATGTTAGCCATCTCTGTACTTTTGGCTCCACCACGGAGATGACTAGCATTTGTTGCATTTACAAGGATAATAGGTATCAACCGAGCTGCCTTGCATGATCCTGTACTTCCCTCGAACTCGAACATCGCGACATGCCACGTCAGTCGCGGCAGTGTGCTGCTCTTTGACTGGTGGCGTCTTGGCAATAAAAGCGCGAGGACCAGACAAATTATTACTAGCTAGAACGAACATGACTCGTTTGCTCCTGGAAGGGGCGGCCACAGTATCGTTTGACAAAGCAATAGTTAGCGGTGTCAGATGTAAGGATCAATGTGGCTTATTACTCCGAAGTTTAGAGCAAAATAAGAGAGCAATTTTGGAGGTGCTTACTGAGTCAGACATTACTCGTAATATCTTTTATCACTTTTCATATAGGAAAAAGCGCACAGTCTTTTTTTTTCCTGTATGTTGTAATGTACTCTTAATCATAAGCCCGGGGTTCTTCCATCTCTAATTCCTACCACACTGTTGTTGCACCACAGTATTTAAGTTGGTTGGTAACGCGTTTAGGACGCCATTGTGGAGGGCTCCTAGAAAAGCTTTTGCTTACGGTAGGCATACGAAATTTTATAGGCGCATATTTGTCACATCAGATGACGAAACGCAACCGCTTTGCCTCGAGGGCATCGTGGTGTCTGTAGCGAAAGCACCGACGTAACCCAAGAGTTGACGGCGGTCTTACCAAATGCAGGCTCTTCCGTAAATTACCCTTGTAGGGGCCACTGATACACTCCGTCGATATTCGAGCTCTGGCGTGCAAAATTTTTCACTGGAAGACAGAAGGAGAAAGGGAAAAGCGGATGAAGGCAAATGCACGGCGACAGCCGACTAGCTGAAACGCCACACGTGTCTCAAAGCAAGCGCCACACCCCACGGACATCGCCTGGCGTATATGCCCCTCGATCACGGTTGCAAATTCGCGCTGACTGTGCGGCGATGAATGCCACTGTGAGATAGCCCGTGTCAAAGGGAACACTAAAAAAATATGGCTGTTCGCAAGAGCAGACATCGCAAGTGCGTACATACCCGAACTTCTAACTGTCAACGAGAATTGCACACTTTCCATATGAATCGAGTGACACCCAGCGAATAGCGCAGTAGCGTTTTTGTCTCTAATAGATATATTCTTACAAAACGATATATATAATTTGATAAATAAATGCTATTTCAGCTACGCAAACTACAGCAGTGTAGCTGCTATATTGCTCGGTCCAACGAACTCAATGCTGAACCCCTAACAAAACATAATAACCTAACGAAAGCATAATAAACTGGCAGAAACAGTGAAATGAGTAACGCATATTAGCGGATGAGGTCTATATTATCAAGTTTAATGAGATCGTTATTCGAGGCAAACTCCAGGAGGACTGACTATTAGGCTATTGGTCTTGCGTAGTCAAACTATGGTAAATTAAGGCAAATTCATAACGGACACGAAGAAATTTGTGTCCGTTATGAATTTGCGATAATTTACCTTAGTTATTATCACACGAAATCATTTTTTATACTGCTAACGAGTACGTGCTCCGGATTATCGGGCGTCAAATTTAGCAGTTTCTCTTAATTTCGCAGAAAAGACAGTTGATGTGTTTCAGGTGATGTAATTCTACAGAGGTGTGCGCTATAGCAGGGCCAACAGCGATGCATGCAATATAGCGACGTGCGTGGGCCGACGGTGGCGTGTCATGAGACACAATCAAGAGGCTCGAGTGAAACATCGGCTCAGCGGCACCTGGGAGATAAAGGCCTGCGTGCTTCGAGCCGTGAGGTCACGCGGGAAGGGGGAGTGGCCGTATCTACATTTTCGTGGAGGACACGGGTGACGCTTGGGACTGTCATTTCTCCAAACCACGCTTCTCAATAGGGGAGCGTCGGCCTTCCTTGTCCGCGTCCCATGCCATGGCGCAGGCTGCGTCTCTTACCTAAACTCTCCGAGAAACCCTCCGCAAGGCGCCCGCTGAATGGAAGCGTCGCGGTGGGATCGCCGGTGCACGAGCCCTTCCCGGGAACATGCAGCCGGCTGTCACTGCTTACGTCGCGTGTACACCCCCTGCCGCAGCGGTGGCTAAGCCGCGTTGGCGTTGCGCTGCTAAGCCCGAGGGCGCGGGATCGAATCACGGCCGCATGTCGCGATGTGGGTGAAATGGAAAAAAAAAAGAAAAAGACCTGTTCGTCGTGCACTAGGTGCACGTTAAAGAGTCCCAGGTGGTCTAAATTAATCCGGAGTCTCCCACTACGGCGTGCCTAATAATAATATTGTGGCTTTGGCACGTAAAACCACAGAATTTTTTTTTTTTTTACTTATCGGCTGACAAGAGCCGTAGCCTTCGCTCCGCTGCAGAAAGTTGATGAGACATCGGAGGCTTTGAGCTCATCCGCAGGTCGATCAAATCGACGAGGCGGCCTTTGCGGAGAAGACTTCGGCTGCATGATTAATGAGCGAAGAGAAGGCTAATTTGTACGTTGTATACAGTGCATTGTTTTTTATTTAGAACTTTATAAATAATGCCTGCGAAATTTATTCGAATCCCGTTACTACAGATTAATTATCTGCCCAGACAGCCATCATTTTCAGGAAAAACCAAAGCAATTTAGCTACTAATTAAACGAACTACATTAATTATCTTTTTCCTCTGCGCAGCTCCCGATCGAACGTAAAGCCACTTAAGCAGCAGGAGCGAGACGGACTGCTTTATCGCCGGTATGGCGAAGCTTTGTTTTGCGCCGCCCCGCTACTTCACAGGGGGTTTCGCCACGAGCTGCGCTTCGCGGTTCCGCGTGAGTAATCAAATAAATTGAACGAATAATTTCACGACAGTTATTTTGATCTACATGATCGTTTTGAAATGTAGAAAGACGAAAGTATGTTTTTATAATGATTGCATTCAAATTTCCCACATAGACCTGTGCCGTAAATTTTATTATTAAAAAGTTAATTAATGTTTAATTTCTGAAACAATCGATTTGGTTTTTCTTCTAAACGACGACCTCCTGGGCAGATAATTTATCCGTAGTGACGTAATTCGGGTAAATTTCGTAGGCTTTTTAAAGAAAGAGTATTCGATGTAAATAAAGAAAAAATATGCACACATTGTTTAGTGGACCAAACTCTTGTTAGCAGAATTTCACACAAAGAAGCTTGCCTTGGATGACGATCGTTTTCAAATTTTTAAACAAACATGACATATAGTGTCCATAATTAAAAAAAATGTGAAAATTTTTTTATAATTAGTGATATACTTTGGGGTTCATGGCTGCCGATTGTGCTAACTTGGCGAAATAATAGTGCTGCATTAATATATCTTGCGTAGCTGATATATAGTTATTCCTTACAAAAGTCTTGGTGCCTTAATTCTGAATGGTCGATGTAGAATAAAAGTGGGACTTCGGCTATGCGAGATTGCGTTTGTTGTTGATGGCGCATTTTAAAAACCCACTTCTAATGTTGGGTACTGCATACCATGTCTCGCTCTTGCTGTTGCCATTTAAACGTTCGAGGTTAACAGTACGACTACAGCGAACAGTATACTATATATAATATCGGCGGGTCAACAGTTTACAAGCGCTTATAGTATTTGGCCTGCCGGCATACAGGAGATAATAAGCCAACAGGTAACTGACAATTTACTTAAATAGCTCCTGCCGGGTTCTATTAAGAATGCCCACAAAAGACCATTACGCTTATTGTCAATGATGATGATGATGATGATGATGATGACGTTAAGGCGCTGCTGTTTCATACCAGCTGCATCGACAGCGGATTTGCTTTCTCCTCGACAAAGTGCTGCAAGCGCTAAATCCTGGTGGCACTGACGCATGCATTATGAATAAGATGACAAAAAAGGCTATTCAAACGTAAGGGCGTCATACCATTATACTGGTACAGATTGTGGTCTCTGTCACACTCAGTCTCAGACAACTCCTCTGGTTCACCTAAGTCATCGTAAGGGACTTTTCGGCAAGTGCCTTCTTTAAACCGCGAGGAGAGCTTGCCACTGGAATAGAAGAATTGACAGAGGGAAAACCGGGGCTTTACTGGCAGCCTCTGGTGTCATCCATCCATATTGCATGGACGGCTCTGCACACTCGAGTCATGAACTCAAGCGGTGCCTCAATGTGTAATTTTGGAGCGCGTAGCACTGGCCACGGCGTGCTTACCTCGTGTACGTCTCCTCCCTGTACTGGACCGGAGATGTGGCATCTGGACAAAAGGAAGCCGGCGTGTGCAATCAGAGTCATGCTTGTGCGGGCGCACGCAAGCGAAAACTGAGGAATGAAAGCTCACGGAGCAAAATTTAAGGTTCCTATAGCGTGTACTGTGGTAAATTTTCGGCAGAAAGCTTAATTTAATCGAATTGTGGAATTTTACGAGCCAAAACCACGATTTGATTATGAGGCACGCCGTAGTGGGGGACTCCCGATTAATTTTGATCATCAGGGGATGTTTAACGTGCCCAAAATGCACGGGAAACACGGGCGATTTTTGCATTCCGCCCCTATCTGTGCGTTGTGCTAGACACAACGCAGCGCTCCCGGTGTCCAAAAAGACGGAGAAAGAAGAAGAACACACATTTATTTTTCTTACAAACGCGGCCGTGGACCTTTCTGAATATATCTTAAAAAAATATAATGAGAAGGGAGCTGAAACATCGCTACTGCTGCTTTGCTCTTGAGATGAACAAAAAGATATAAACCTCGGAGTTAGAACTCGCGTTTGCGCTTGGTTAGGACTGCTCTGCGCTGTACGTTACTAGGCTTGCCGCTTGGTCAATAAGCCCGTTACAGAAAAAAAAAAAGAAAAGAAAAGAAGAAAAGACCGAGAGTTTTGCGCACCACAGTGTGCAAGTGACCGCGTCACCTTTGTATGGAGGACTGTGACTGCAGTACACCGTAAGCCAATTCACCACGGAATTTTCGCCGCGGTAAACATTTGCCATCTAGTTTTAACAATCGTTTGCTGATATGTAAAATTGCGTCATGAACCTCAGCAGTGACGTGCTTAGAAAACGTGGCTGTACCGTGCTTCATTAAAGTTCATAAGCAAAGAGTGCAAAGCAAAGAACATTTACAAACACGAGCGCTCATAAATCGTAAATTTTAGTTCTAGTTCATATGCAAAGGCCTCGCATGGCAGAAGCGGTTGAACAGCTTGTTTTTTTTTTTTTTTTTACTTCACGTGCGCATTGCATATCTCTTGCCAAATGACTTCGGAGCCTGACGGTGTCGTATACGCAAGCTGTATAAAAATGCGTGTCCCATGGCATGCCAGAGGAAAGCGTCGAAAGTTTCGCAACTTAGACAGATTGAAAGGGTCTGGCCCTGGAGTTTCCTATGCCCCCATCTGTCAGCTGCATTGCACGCGAGATGTTTTTCGGTGTTTCTTATTCACGCCCACTGTCCGTGGCACACGCACTTGTCACTTCCAGTATCCAGCAAGAGAGCGTCGAGCGTGTAAAAGCTGCGACGATATTAAACGCTATACACTGGCGCAAGTTCAGGGGCACGGCTCGTGGCCAAGGGTCAGATGGAGCAACGTTTAATAAGCCCTTTCCCGTTTTATGACAGGCCAAGCTCCATCGGTGGTGCCTCTGCTGCAAGTGAAGCTGAAGAGCATGCATGCAGAGTACTACATTGTTCTTTCTAATCAGCCGTAACGCGATGTGCGCCGCTTTGGTCCTGTCAGGACCTAGACATCTCCGTATCAGCGTGCCGGCCACATTGAAGTTCACGAGAGAGACAAATAAAGAGCAGGCACAGCCGGGCTGACAGCGGATGCCGAGAGCAGATGGCCTGAATGCACGCCACGTGTTTAACTACCTTGCAAGCAGCCCCTTTGATATATATGTTCTGCTCGCTTGGCATCATCTAGCACTTTCAAGAGCGGCCGTTAGAGAAGTAAAGTTGGTTTCGAATTCAGCTTCGAATTAGCGTGGCTAACGTACTGCGTGCACTCTTCACACGTAAAATATAAAGCGGGACTCTTGCTGGATTGGATAATAGTCAGTAGCTTTGAAGTCGTCATTTGTAACCTTTTGAGCATGACGGTTGTTTTTAAGGTTGAAGAAGCTGTTGACGTATACCCGCCGTGGTTGCTCAGTGGCTATGGTGTTGGGCTGCTGAGCACGAGGTCGCGGGATCGAATCCCGGCCACGGCGGTCGCATTTCGATGGGGGCGAAAACACCCGTATACTTAGATTTAGGTGTACGTTAAAGAACCCCGGTGGTCGAAATCTCCGGAGTCCTCCACTACGGCGTGCCTCATAATCAGTAAGTGGCTTTGGCACGTAAAACGCCCTAACGTTTTTCTGTTGACGTAGTACATGAACTGGCAGCATGCTATAGAGAAAGTAACGTGGCCTACGTCACTATCTTGTATTTTAATGTCACAAATCTATTCTTCTGCAGGCGCTAGTAACGCACCGGAGATGAAAGTCATCACCTGTCGTAATTGTAAGGGTTTAACTTCTCAATGTCAAAAAGCGACAATTATCGCCAAAGAAAGACAGTGACGTTTCACTTCGTGAACGCGTGTGACGCGCAAGCGCATGGGTGCTATAGCGCACACGAAGCTATCGGTGCGCCTAAGGCGCCTACACTGTCCGCATCCCAGAACGCTTTGGAGATGGGGCTCGCGCGGCCGCGCCATACATGGCCGCTGACACCACGTGCGGTCGACGCTCGCGTGATATTATTGAAAACTGCAAGGGTGTACGTAGATTTATATGCACGTTCAAGAACCTCAGGTGGTCAAAATGGATCCGGAGTCCTCTACTACTGCGTGCCTCATAATTAGATCTTGGTATTGGCACGTGAAACTTCTGAATTTAAATTTAAGCACGCTTTACGGGAGGGCTTTCGATAACTTATGGTCATCTGAAGTTCTTTGACATGTACCTTAACCTCTGTACATAAACGTTCTTTCAGTCCAAGATTTAAAAAAAGAACGAAAAAAAAAAAACGCCGAGGCGTTGATTCGCCCACATGGTCTTGTTCTGAGTCACTGAGTCACCGTGGCGAGAGGTATCCTTTAATGGCGCATATAAATGCGCCAAGAGTTGCAGCCATCATAAATGACGATTCGTCCTATCGCTCGCTCCTGGGGGCCACATATATCTGTGCACGCCCGCTCTTGAAATTTTCTCCTCTTTGGAATTCAGAGAATGAAGATGCGCTTCCACTCGGGGGCCAACACGGCGTCGGCTGCGCAATGAAACGGCAGTGAATATTCAAGTGCACTCGCTTCGCGTGCTCACCGAGACGCACGCACTGTCTACGTTCTTTGGGTCAAGCATGTACCACGTACTAAGTCAAGCGTAACTAATGGAATTAGTACAAGTACTGTGTCTAGTATCTGATATCTAAGCCTTCAGCGAGTTAACTTATGGCAGCCCTTGCCAGTGCTTGTCTTATCTGCTCTTCTCAAATCCTGTCCCGGATTCCACTTTTTGCCCCGAATGTTCTCAAGAACCGTTATAGCATGCGAATGAAGGCAGGCACAGGTTGCCACCACTGATTTGTCCAAATACCTTCAAAGTCCTCTTCTGTTCCTCCGGTAAGCGAGGGGTGTCTTGAGCTGGTCCAGAGCTGAGCATATTGCTCATTTGAAGCGTCCGTACCGTTTTGCTGAAACGAGAGGCAAAACGTACAATTAAAAACACCTCACCGAAGGTGCTCTGTGGCATCTCTGTTTTCAATGTTTTTGGTCAGGCTGAACAGAAGTGCTTATTTGAAGGTGATATGTCACGTTTAGCACGTTTGAAATATGACACATTTCCGAAAGTGGAGAGCAAAACACTAACTTTGGCGTATCAGCGGGAAATTCTGGACATAGACAACAAGCGTCCCAAGTGGCTGAGAGCCGGAATCAGGCCTCGGATGGCACAAAGTGTAATGTGGTTGAAGAATTATATTTTACACGTCTAGACGCACATTACGCATGTCGTACTGTTTTCTGAGGCCGAAGTTATTCCGCAACGCATACGAGCTTCGAACACGGCGCGCCTATAAAAATTCGCAAAATTCGATCAAAAAAAGAACATAGGCGAACAAATTACAGCACCAATTTGAATGCAGACAACTAACTTGTACCAAACCTTGAAAGCTGGAATACGTATTTGCCACTAAGCGGATACACATAAGAATTAATACACACGACCCAAATCTCAAGAGAAAAATGGCGTGGTGCACTTGCTCGCACACTGAAAGGCCTGCATTCGTGAACCATGCTTCGGTGAGATAATGATTGTCAGGAGAAGCAAGAATCAGACCACACGTGAGTTAATGGAAGAGTACTAAAGAAATAAATATACAAAATAGCTATATAAGTTATGCATCGCTTCTTATATATCAATCAGAGACGAGATAGTTAGACCGCTGGTTGCCTCAAGGATTGTGATTAGGCTACGCATGCGTGTATTTGTATATTTATTCGTAGGTCTGTACGGTAAGTAATCAGTAGTAAGTTGGGCTAGTGCTGTCGTGAGTGTGGGGGAATTCCTTTTTGTGTGTATCCTCTTGGCGGTAATTATGTCCTTCAGCAAATACAAACTATATATAGGCCTAGTAGGAGTCCTCATAAAGCTTAAGAATAGCAGGTGCATGCTACGCTCACTGCCCTTTTGGGCAATGGCAACTACTTTACTCGTTAAGTGTTATTGGCTCATTAACTAAGATGCATTAATTTGTTTAATTATCGACTTAAAGCAATACCAATGCAAAAGTTGTGGAGCGCATTAAGAAGCAGACACCCGTCCAGTCGCACCCAGCCGACGAGAGGAGACGAGAAGCAAGCAAAGAAACGGCTGCTTCAATGAAAGGAGTTGTGCGACCGCCTTTTGCATTTTTGCATATTTTGCACATTATTAAGCATCTTTCAATTTGAGCTTAGGCAGCAAAAGTGAGTTATGAAGCTTTTGTGTGGATGCTTTATAAATAAATAAATAAATAAGTTTTCTTCAAAGAAAACATTCATTAAAAAGTACTTAATTAGATAAAAGTCGCTACATAGCGAATGAGAGTTTCCAGGGCCAACAAGGAAGGAACGACACCAAAGACAAAGAGTGCTAAACTCCCAACTGTGTTATTTTTAAACATAAGCCGTGTATACCTCCGAAAATTAGTAGCGCGACACCAAACAAGGCACCATGTAACAAAAGAAGAGTGTTCTTCTAGGAACTGAAAATGATTGTGTGCATGTTAACGGACGCAACACTGATATAGTTTTCCAGTTTAGACAGTGCAATGGTAAGTGCGACCCATCCCGGCCACGGCGGCCGTATTTCTATGGGGGCGAAATGCGAAAACACCCGCGTGTTTTCGCATTTAGGTGCACGTTAAAGAACCCCAGGTGGTACAAATCTCCGGAGTCGCCCACTACGGCCTGCCTCAAAATCAGAAAGTGGTTTTGGCATGTAAAACCCCATAATGTAATTGTTTTTAAAGTCTGACCTAGTTTATGCTCCATTGAAAGCGCGTGCTCTCCTAGTTTATCGGTAACACATCAATTTCTCTAGCGCATATAAATTTTTGACACAAGTCAAAGGTATGCTGAACACGAACACGAGAGCGGATTCAAGGATGCGTGTTTTGTTTTGTGTGTCATCTTGCTATTTTATTCATCCGTTGAACGCCTACATTTCGGTAGCAATTTACGGAGAGCCTTCCTTCACTCTTTGCTTCTAGTTGGTTGGGCTTTTTGGCAGCGTGCCCTCACGTAAAAAGACACCTTTAGCGATTAAAAAAAAAAAAAAGAATACATGTGGCGATTGAATCGAAAAGTGCATAACATTCTTTGGTATCACGCATAAAACATACAGCACAGCATTCGTTTCGATAGAGAACGAGCCCAAAACAAGCATCAAAATCACCTCATTGATGATAAGGCGCTCCTGATAACAATGCGAGGCACGTATAGCGCTCCCCGCATACGTTTCCCGGTAAAGATTACTGTTGCGCAATAAGCCGCGGCGACGACAGCTTGCGACGTGGGGAATGACGTCACTAGTCTTTCATATATAAGATAACCAGCCTAGCAACTTATTTCATTGTTGTTGCAGCACTGTTATGGGTAGGCAACGTTTAGTTTGGACTGCCGAGGAGCAGCGTGAATACGAAGAGCGGCAAAGGTAGAAGAAACGGCAATACGACCAGCGGCGGCGCGTTGCCAAAATGACCATTACTCCCATTACTCTAAATTACCGTTACTACAATTACTCTAAAGCAATAAAGCATTGTATAGCCGCCCCCCTCAGCAGTTGTAGTGGTGCTTTTCAACAGCTTCGCTGGATATCTACTTTCGCAGGGCCGGGATGGCGAGTCAATTTTTCACTAAATGCTTGCTCTTAATGAACGCTGCGATAGATCGCGGATCCTGAGCGCAACTCCACTGCATGTTCTCTGATGAGGCGTCGTGTGAACGTCCGCACCGGCTCATGGATAGCAAGAAGCCGGCGACAGCGGTGGCACCTCCTGAAACGCGAGCGCTAGTAGGCAGGTATAATATTGCATATGTTGCGCAAAGCTGCCACTACGCGCGCTGAGAAACCTGACGCTCGCAACAGCTAGAGCGCTGTCACAAGTCGGAGCCCTTTTGCTCTTAAAGCCGCCCTTCGTGCGTGGTTTATCTTTCCAGTCATCTTTCGACAGGCCTCTTGCGAGACAAAATTAGCGGACGTCGCTCAATTCTGACGACGTGGCAACAGCAGGCGTCACACTTTTTCGGAAAAGCACACGTGCCTGTGCACACTATATATCGTTGCGCTGGTCGCCACGCGTCCCGTTGGCGACATGTTCCGAGCGCGTTTACTCGGAGTCTACATTTATTTACCCTTCATTTTGCGAGTGAGCGGCGTGACTGTTGGCTTGTCTATTTAGCTTGAAAGGCTATCCGAATGTTCTCACCTTGAGCCGGTGCGGCACGTCGTAGGTGTGCTCCTTGGCCCCACGGGAGGCTCGGCGCAGTGTGCCATCCTCCTGGGCTGAGCGGCCACCGCCCGCGTAGTACGCCATGTGGCTCGTGGCGTACGGCGACGGATAGTAGAGTGACTCGCGCTGCGACTCGTACATGCCGTCTCCCTTTGTCGTCTTGCCATACGTGCTCAGGCACATGTCGTCCGGCCGTCCGGGGGAGCCACGAGCGTCTGCGCAGTGGTTTGTTTCTTTACTTTGTTTCGTTACATGGGAAGCGCTAACAGGAATCTGTGAAGCAGCACGGATTCAAAACAGGGTTATTAGTCATTTCGGTATAGGGAAAAAGCACATCAGTGAGCGTGCGAACTTGTCTCTGGTGGATAAACCTGTTTGTGGTAGCATTCGCTATCTAATTGCATTGGCTCCATTTGACAGAAGCGAGTTAGACTGAAATGAATATGGAAGGCTGCGTATGAAGCTTCTTTCGTGTTTCTCAGTTGTTCGAATTAGCAAATCGATTAACAATACTTGCGAATACTTCTCATAAAAGGGTATCGTGCATTGTGTGCACCCCCAAGTTCAACTGCACAGGGAAAAAAATACGAAGCATTAGAAAAACTGCGTTCTTCCAGTTAGCTAGAACATTACAACTGGCCGGAACTGTCTATCGTGCACTGCCGCGGACACATTATTGCTCTTTAAATAATACACCTGCTTGGTCTCTGAAGCACACAGCTTAATGATGTTTCTAATTAATATTCATGAGGTGCCACGCTTAGCGAGTCGAGACACTCACAGTTGTCGGAGGCGGCGTCGGGTAAGGGGTCCCCGCGGCGCTTCCAGACGACCACGAACGAGGCGACAGCCGCGATGACGACGAGCACGACCGCGGCGCAGAGCACGGGCACCAGCAGCGCCGCGTCGTCCAGTCGGCTGCCGGACGAAGAGCCCCCGGCCGACGGGGGCGGCACCGTGGCGCCCTGCAGCGTCAGGGTCGCGAACTGGTAGTCGGCTTCGGTCCTGCCGGCGTCGTTGAGCGCCACGGCAAGCAGGTCGTGCCACGTGCCCGGGCTCAGGTCGCTCAGCTGCAGCGTCTGCTGCTCGGGCACGATGTGGTTCGAGACGACTATCCAGTCGCGCGTGCTCTGCGGCTTGTACTGCACTACGAAGTGGCGGATCGGGCAGCCGCCGTCCGCCCACGCCTTGAGCTGCACGCTCGCCGACGACATGTTGGCCGACACGAACGAGTCACCGGGCGGAGCCACGGGCGCTGCGAGGCGAGTGGGTTGTCAACGGGGTGTCATGGCGACTACGACGGCCTCCTTGTGACCGAATGGCTAGATGGTACGGTAAACAGTCAACTAACGTGATAGCATACAGAAGCTCGAGCCTCTTAATGTTGCCGCATAAGACAGACAGGGCAGTGTTCGACGCGCCCAAGTAAATGGCTACTGTGTCGCGAAATATTATCGTCAAGTTTTTGAGTAAATTATAATGAGCAGAAGGCCTCGCTGCCAGTACATGTAGATCCTTTGTCAAAAGAAACGAATCCACTAGGTACATGAATGCTGCTGTGTCCTGGATGCGTCGTACCGCCCGAAAGCTATGGACTGTGAGAACGAGAGTACGCCTCTACAGCACTGTATAGCGCTTTTGGGCAGTGTGGACTGTGGGTGTGACGGAGGCCGCCTAGGCGTCCCGGAACGAGCTGCAGTTATGCGCGCTGTGCTTTCGTTTCTTTTGACAAGGGCTGTACACGTTTTAGAGTTCGAACTGAGAGTACCACAACTTGCGACATTACGGGACAACCGGATACTGCGCGATAATTCCACGCAGAGACATGCGGACGAGCAAACGTTGCCTCTTTTTTCCTGGAAGCACGAGAACAGTAAAGGTATACCTTTGCCTTCGGTGGTAACTTCTACTACAGGGCTTGGCTCTCCGCGGCCGATGTCGTTGAAAGCAGTGAGGAAGAGCTGGTAGGTCGTTCCGCACAGGAGGCTGTCAAGTATCTTGTTCGTCTGGTAGCTGTGCAGCTGTTCCTCCTTCCACTCCGACGACGCGTGCTTGTAGTGGAGAATGTATCCCGTCACCACACTGTCCTTGCCTGCAGGCTCCCAACGCACGTGCACCGACGTAGACGTGGTCGCGATCACGCGCAGCGGAGGAGACCGCGGCGGATCTGCGGGAATGATCGCCACCATTCTCGCTTATTTCATGCAGTTATCGATTTGGCGTGAAAAAGAACACAATGACAGGGAATGGGGGGAGTAATGGATTTACTTTAAATACAAGCTTCTCAGTTGCCGGTACGGACATGCAATATAAACGAATAGTAACGTTAAAGAAACAAATGTCGCATTTGAGTGTACAAAAAGAATATATATATATATATATATATATATATATATATATATATAATGGTTGTTCCAAGGGTGAATACTCGGATGCAGGCCAAGCGTTATTCTTGTACACCTTTTTTTCTGTGACAAGAACTGAACCGACTCAAACATCACGAGGACTTAAAAAAATATACGCCTACCTGTTTCTTAAACGAGCACTTGGTTTGGGGGACAGCAGAATTACTGTCCATGCTGGATGGTGTTTTACGTTCGCAGGCTATCCTGGCGCTATGAGACGCTGTAGCGGAGGGCTGCAGTATAACTTTGGCCCCCGGATACTTTTAACAAGCAACCAAAGCTGTAGGCACAGAGGTGTTTTGGCATTCCACTCGGCCGTAAGAATGCGCTATCGGCAGCAGAATGCCACAGTCAGCGAGCCATTGCAACTGGCACAGAAAAAATATTGCAGACGGGCAGTCTAGAGGCTTCACTTGCCATATTCGTAGGTCTTCACAACGATTTCATCGGCGGCAGGACCGGCTCCTTGGCCATTGAACGCTTGGACAACGATGACGTACTTGGTGTTCTTTTGGAGGCCGCCAATGACAAACTCCTCCTTGACGCCTTTGTTGTCAACCTCTACCGTCTTGTAAATGAAAGGCTCATTGGTGCCCTGAGGCTTGTAGCCCACGTAGTAGCCACTGATTTGCATGTTCTTATGGTCGTGGTGTGGTTTCTGAAATCAATGAAAAAACAAACCGAAGTGCCGGTTCAATAAGTGGCACATATCACGCAGCTTGGCGGTGTAAAAATTATTATTTCATCTCACACCGTTTCTGTGCCATTTCGCACTGCATGACTGCACCTAAATGACTGTGACAATACGCAATAACGGCTATTATTTCTGTTTACGACAGCAAAATTACGTGTGTCGAGCAAGCACAAGCCAAAACGGCTAAAACGCATCTGCGCAGAGTTCCCGAAGTACCTATATACGTATGTGGCTTTGGAGATTTGCAACAAAGCAAGATACTTTTATAAGCACATAATTAACATCTGCTCATAATGAACATCGAGAACATCAGTGTTCAATCAATCAATGAGCAATTAACATCAATATTAAATAAACATTTTTACACTGCCGAGGTCGTCTCTGTAGAGGCATGGACTCGGGGTGTATTTTGTAACGGTTAACTCTTCGCTTATTATTTGCCGTCGTACGCTGCAGCGTCATAAGCGGTATTTTCTCATATTGGCCTGCTGCTGTGATTATTCTTAAATATTTTGACGTTTGAAAGCGTTACCTTAGCTCATTCCCCAGTTTCGTGTTGTTGGCGTCGTCCACAGACTTCCATTCTAATCTCTCGGATTCCTCCACTTTACTCTCTCATTAATGGAAGCGCACGCGCCACTGAGACAGGAGAGTTTGGTTGGGTAACGCAAAGGTCGGTTCCCCACCAATACTGCCAGGTGGTGTTGCCCTCCGCGCATCACGGGCGGCGGAACCCACCGATTGTGCCCGCAGTACTCTGGAAGCTTTGCAGCGGCGCGGTCAAGCCTCTCCTTTTCCATCGTTAGTCAGTGGCGGAGCGGCTGTTTCCCGCAGCGTCGCGTTAACCAAATGGTGTTTAACATCACGGCGTGCGTTAAGTGGATGCTTAGAAACCGGCGAGCATTCGAGCATTGGAGAGGTGCGTTCGTAGTTAAACCAGAAAGCTATAAAACATCGTTCACGCTGAAATGCCTAGGCGTAAGCAGGAACTTCGGACCCATAAGCGATTCGGCGAGCTATAGATCGGGAGCGAAACCTCCTAGCCCGCACCACAGCCTAGCGCTTGAACATTTGCATTACACACTCGTAACCGTCCTGGGAGTCCTTATTTTTTCTTTTTAAACATTCTGACACCCTCAAATCATCGCCAAAGGTCTAACTAAAACTGCGACCTGCGAGCTAAGCCTGTAGTAAACCAAGCCTCCCCGCCCCCTTTCAAAACAGGACTGAAACTGTGCTGCATTTCCAACTATAGCTCTCTGGCACCCGAAAGACGACGCCACCTGTGTGCAACACGCAGGTGAATATGCGAACGAATGAACCCGACGATCGCATTTTGCTACATTTATGACTATCAAGTTGCGTGCAGTGCTATGGCCTGATCACCAGCGGCATATGAAGTAAATGGGTGAGTGAGTGAGTGGGCACGAGGGCAGTGCCGTTGGCATGGCTCTCAATCACTATGCTTTCACTTCGCAGGCGCTACTTGTCTGCTGGCTTGCTTGGTTATCAACCTTAACGCACGGCATCATTGCCTCCGATGTTCAGCATTTCCAGCCGGTTTTGCCCGTTTGCACCTTGGATGCTGCGCCCTTCATCGACATGACTGTATCTATGGAAATCACCCCTGGCTCCCCCTTACGCTCATCGGTGACATCGCCTGCTGTGAGCTATAGAAAACGCCCGCCTGTCCCATCCGCCTTCAGTGGGCACGGGAACAGCCCCGTTGGCATGGCTCTCAACCACTATGTTTTCACTTCGCAGGTTTGTGTGCTTCCTTTTCCTTGTGCACTAAGAAAAGCGATGGCCCATGTTTGCGTCTGCTCCCGTGCCCAAGAGTTTTCTCTGAAACCGCTTGTGAGTGTTTTTCTATGGTGATTCTTTTGTGCTCGGGGGACGTTGAATTGAACCCTGGCCCTAACACTCGCTCTGAATCTCCGCTTGACACTGAGTCCTTGCCAGACAACCTCTCTGAGCAGATGAGCACAATCTTCAAGCTCATAAAGGACATCCATACGCGTTCCTTACAAACGTCAAAGTTCCAGGCCGAGATTAATGCTGATGTTAAGGCCGCAAGAGGTGGACAAAAATCACTTGAATCAAGTTTCTGGTATTATGAAAAGGCTAGACCCACTAGAGGAAAAGTCTCAAAACAATGATAATGTCAGCCTCAAAAGTTTCCAGCATAACGAAAACAATTAAAGAAGTTAGCACTCGGTATAATCTTTTTGAATCTCGTTTAAATGAATTGGAAGATTGGTCGCGCCGCGACAGTCTAATTTTCCGTGGTCTCCCTGATAATAATGAGGGAGGGCAGCAAACATAATGGAATATAACCACATTAATTGGTAGTATTACCGAAACACTTCATGCAGACGCAATCCAACGTGCGCACTGTCTAGGTTCGTACACGCCTAATAAATCCCGCCCTGTTATTGTGAAATTCGCAAACTTCAATACCAAAAAGAAACTACTGTCTCTACGCAGCCAATTCAAGCATAAGAAGATCAATTTAAGTGAGGATTTTTCCGTTGCTACACGAACCGCGCGAAGAAAACTGATAGCATTCGGTAAGAGCCAAGCCTCTTCTGAACCTTTCAAATTGCGATATGATAAGTTAATCCTGAACGGCAAATCATACGTGCACAACGCCAATTCATATCACATTGAAGAACTCGAGCAACGCAGGGATAATGCAGCGCGTGCACATCCTGTTCCGCCACGTCCTCCGATCTAGGAAAGCGCGAGGGGCAGTGGTTCATTTTCTTTATTTCCTCAAGCTTCAGTTTTATATTCTAACGTGAGAAGCACCTCCAACAAATGCGATTCTTTGTCTTCTGCAATTGACACATGTTCTGCAAAAATCATTGCGCTTACTGAAACATGGTTGCCTGCGCATGTCACTGACACAGAAGTATTTCCCGATGCTGTGAAATTTCGTGTTCATCGCTGCGATCGTACTGCGCGCAGAGGAGGTGGCGTCCTTTCGGCAATTTCAAATGATATTCCGTCTTCACTTGTCTGTACGAGCGACGATCTAGAGGCTGCCTGGGTTCCCATAACTCTTGGTCAGACACACAAAAAAAAGCTATCATAGGCGTGTTGTATCACTCACCCTCTGCCCAACCTACGTTTTTACACAACCTACACGACAATATAAACCTTGTTCGCACGCGATTTCCTTCAGCTCCCATCCTACTGGGCGATTTTAATATTCCAAACATAACCTAGAACGATCAATCATCACTTTCTCCCTTTTCGGCACAAGCTAAGGAGTTTTTAGACTTGTGCTCAGTTTTTTCATTGTCACAACTCGTAACACAACCTACACGTGTAGCTTCTAATGCCGCAAGCACCCTTGACCTGGTTTTGACATCCCACCCTGATACAATTTCGGAGATTACACACCTACCGGGTATAAGCGATCACTGCCTACTTGCATTTTCAATTGACACTTTAACCCGCAAACCAAATAATATCAGAAAAACATACATATTTAAAGAAGCGCTAACTTTATCGCCCTAAATAACGAATTAACTGCATTTCTAGACACTTTCCTACCGAATTTTGAAAATCGTTCGCTTCAGCACAATTGGGACATGTTCGCCGCAAAATTTCAGAAACTAACTGAAAATTACATTCCATCCCGCATCATTACCTCCAATTCTGATTCTCCTTGGTACAATACCCATCTTAAGCGCCTATGTAAGCGCAAAAAAAGAAAAGCCTATATCGCTCCTCAAAACACTCGCCAACTGACACACGACGGTCTGCTTATAAGTCCACATTCGACACGTACGTAACAGCACTAAAGAACTCTAAATCTAACTTTCTATCTAACGTACTTCCATCAATGTTAAATACTAATGTTAAAAAGCTTTAGGGTGTAATCATCCCCTTGCATGATGAGCACCTAACCCTGGAAGACTCATTTAGCATCCCTATACCTAAGGAACAGTGCGCTGCCGTCCTTAATGACGCATTTGTGCAAATTTTTCTGTCCTCTGCAATGGCCGCCTACCTCGTACTCGCCAGTTATGTAGTTATGCCTCCAGTGATCGTGGATATGGCTGACGTTGCGAAACTAATTAATTCCCTGAACCAACACTCATCGCCTGGTTACGACTCTAATAATACGAAATTTCTTCAAAATACCAACGCCGTTGGTTCTGTTATACCAACAAAACTTTTTCAGCGATCACTGGATACATCTACTCAACCTAGCCAATGGAAAATCGAAAAGGTAGTTCCACTGCATAAATCAGGTAACAAGAATTTAACAGCTAATTATCGCCCCATCTCACTTTCAAGCACTTGCTGTAAATTGCTCGAACATGCAATTTTCAAACATCTTGTTAACTTCCTGGTATCCAATGCATTTTTCACACCAGCTCAGCATGGATTTCGAAAAACATTTTCATGTGAAACTCAGCTTGCAATCTTTACGCACAAATTGCATCGTATTCTCGATCGGTCGTCATTTGCACTTGCATTTTTTTGGACTTCGCTAAAGCATTTGATAAGGTCTGCGATAAACTTTTACTTTATAAACTAAGTCAGCCGAACCTGGACACTAACATCCTAAAGTGGATTGAATGATTCCTATCTAATCACTCTCAATTTGTAACCGCAAACGGCCATACCACTTCGAAGCGTAACTTCCGGTGTACCTCAAGGTTCAGTACTCGGGCCTCTTTTGTTTCTCATTTATATAAAAGACTTCCCTTACTCACTCTCATCTAACATTCGCTTATTTGCTGATGATTGTGTTATCTTTCGTGAAATAACTAATGCAGAGGCTCCTAACGATCTAATTAGTATAGCTAACTGGTGCAAACATAGCTAATGGAGCTAAACGTTGGCAAATGTAATGTGATGCGTGTATCCAGAATAACTATCCGCACGAAAAGTATGCCTGCATCCAGAACAGCCTGCATACATATTGCCCAAATAATGTTCCCTTGGAATTAGTTCCCTTTTATAATTACCTAGGTGTGTATATCTCTGCTAATTTATCTTGAAATGTTCATTACGACTACGTAATCCGCAATGTTAACCGCATGCTTGGCTACCTACGCCGTAACTTTTCAACGGCCCCTTCATCCCTAAAAATGCTTCTTTATACTAACCCTTACCCGTCCGAAACCTGAATATGCAAGCGCTGTTTGGGATCCCGCCACTGACGAAGTAATTAATTCATTAGACCTCGTGCAATATAATTCAGTTCGTCTCATCTTATGTAATTGCAACAGAACTTTAAAAAAATTAATCATGGGGTTTTACGTGTCAAAACCACCTTCTGATTATGAAGCACGCCGTAGTGGAGGACTCCGGAAATTTCGACCACCTGGGGTTCTTTAACGTGCACCTAAATCTAAGTACACGGGTGTTTCCGCCCCCATCGAAATGCGGCCCCCGTGGCCGGGATTCGATCCCGCGACCTCGTGCTCAGCAGCCTGACACCATAGCCACTGAGCAACCACGGCAAGTGTAAGTGTAAGAACTGCAAGTGCGTCTGCCATGAAAACCGACCTTGCACTTACCCCACTTTCTTCTCGTCGTAAAATCGCACGTTTAGTCCTTTTTCATAAATTATACCATCATTCAACACTCCGCAATGATTTCATTTTTCAGCCACAATACGTATCGCCTCGAATGGACCACCGCTATAAAGTTGGCCTTGAATCATGTAACACTAAAACCTTTCCCAGTCATTTTGTCTGCGGTCATCCACGGAATGGAACCATCTTCCTGGTGAAATTGCATCAATTTATGATAACCAAAGATTTCGAGCAGCTCTAACTAACATTGTGTAACCGAAGCATTTTTTCTTGTTGTTGTTTACTGTATGGTTGTAACCTAAGTGGTTTTGTATTTACCGATTTACTATCTTAGTTTGCTACCAATTCAAAATGACGTTGTAAAACCTATAGCTAAAACTGTATAATCACAAGCCATTGTACTTAAACGTTCTAACTGCTTATATTTGTTTATTTTTCTCATTTGCTGTAACCCACTCCCCTCTTTAATGGCTTTGGCCCTGAGGGTAACAATAAATAAATATTTCGCAAAATATGAAGAGAAAAAAATGAAAAAAATATCGTGTTGAAATTTCTGCTGGCTCTAGAAAATGTGCCACTGCTGTTCAGACTAAGTACATTTTTTTTAGATTAAAAGTATACGCACAGCTTTCGTGGTAAGGATACGTGTCTGCGTGACCACTATTCTAAAACAGTGTAACCTTATACCATGCCGGAAGCGTAAAGAAGAGCGCACACAGCTAGCTTAGGAATTGCGAACTCGCCCACGGCACTCGTAACATATGCGAACTTACCCTCCAGGCGAGCTTGATCGAGCTTGAATCCAACGCAGCCGCGCTAACTTGGGATGGTGCTTCCTGAGGTGCTGAAAAAGTGCAGTGAAACGTGAATTTAAAGGTCTCACGCAAATGCCATTACCACTAAGACAAAGCGAATTTGTGTAAATGTACGGCATGCGTCGTAGGATAAAGTCCCCGGAAAAAAGTGACAATTTGAGAGTGTTCTTCCAGTTTGTTTTTAAACAGTTTTTCTGATGACTACAGAGTATTTGAAACGACGGACATGGATTCAAAATGCCATGGAAGCAACAGCGGAGTATTGTCCAGTTCCCGCAGGCATTACACGGCGTAAGTAAAACATGTCGCAAGGTTACAAGCAGCGCTTTGGTACAAGAGATGTAACAACAGTGGGACACGGAGTGTCAGTGGGCTGCTAGCTGCAGCTCATTGTTGAAGTCGCGCAGACAAAGATGGAGCGGAAAGGTACGAAGACACGCACGGCACGAAATGGATTGCACAAGCTCTTCCAGCTATCCAGTCGACTATATATATATATATATATATATATATATATATATATATATATATATATATATATATATATATATATATATATATATATATATATATATATATCTATAATACTGTACAGGCCCTATGGGGGCATTGTGTAAGGGGGGTTACAAAATCAAAGGCAAACAAGAGTAAGCAGCCTTCTGTAAAATTAACGTAAGGCACTAATACTAGAAAGTACAATACAGGAAAAATGAACAGATCAAGGAATACAATGCTTCAAGGGATATTTCGGGAAAAAGACGCAAAAAAAAAACCAATAATATAGACAGGGCATACTAGTGAGCACGTGACGCAGCATAAAATACCAATGGATCAGAGCGAGATAGCAGTGCATCATAGAAATAAAAGTTCGAAGCACATTGCCAAGTATAAGAAACAAGATAAAGTGATTTGTAAGTGCTATTATAAAAGATGCTCGTGTAAGAGATGACGAAATTTTTCTTGATCTGATTCGGAAGCAATGTTATCAGGAAGATTGTTCCACATTAATATCTAGTGAGGAGCAGTGGGAGGCTGCCTTGCGCAGCTCCAGGCCCGTTCTTCAGGAGGCCACCCTGGAGTGGGCTGAGAGGATAGAGGAGGCCTACTTCAAGTAGTTCCTCCCCCCACCCTCTATTCCGTTGCCCCCTTCCCTTTAAAGAGGGATAAGTAAACTTTTTCATCATCCACAAGCGAACGGCCGCAGCGAGTGCGGAAAAGTTAAAAGCACGTGTCGTACCGTACATGCGCGCAAAACTTAAGTGGTTATTTAATTGGAGAGACGTGTTTGAGGCGATCTGGATATGCAGTGTGGATTGTGTGGCATTATAAACATATTTGTGAAACAAGGATAGCAGAGCGATATAACAGCAAGGCTGGAGGGAATGATCGAGTTTGATTTACGTTACGCTGGAGTGGTGGCTATAATTGCGTTAGATGAAACGGGCAGCTCGGTTCTGTACTGATTCAAGCATGTCGATTTAATAGGTAGGTTGTGGGGACCAAATGAATGATGCATACTCGAGCTGTGGACGAACAAATGTCTGATAGGCCAATTAGCGGATGTTGGAAGGTGAATTGCCCAGATTACGACGTAGGTAACCTAATGTACTTGAAGCTTTTGTGCAGATGGCTGCAATGTGGCCTGTCCAGGAAAGGTTTTCGGTTAGATGAACACCCAAACATTTATATGAGCCTGCATGTAACAATTCTTCCTTATTGACGTTGTATAAAAAATGTGAGTTGTCACGCTTACGACTAAAAGAAATTACCCGACATTTTGATACATTTAGAGCATATATATATATATATATATATATATATATATATATATATATATATATATATATATATATATATATATATATATAAGCATATCACCGGAGCAGCTAATACATAATCCACTTGCTCGTTTCTTACCTTCCATGTTTGTCGTGACTGATATGGGCTTGCTGGGTGCGGAGGAGCCAAGGTCGTTGTTGGCAATGATCTTGAACTGGTACTCGGTCACCGGCTGCAGGTTCGTCACTGACGCCGTGGTCAGTCCCCCCGGCACTGAGATGCGCCGCACGGAGTCGTGGTCGTGTCGGCCTCCTCCCACTGCGCCGTTCAAGTGGGAATGCACACCGAACATACGGCCGTTGAGAGGAAAACACTGGGAACCATCGTCGTATAATTTATTTAAATCATTAACCTGTCTTACAGGATCTTATGAAGAGGGGCTGAGTGCCTCCTTCCGCCCACTGTTGCGCATCGCTGCACATTCCGTATGCATTACAGCCTGCGCGTGCACACTAGCACTCTGATCCCGCAGTGGCAACAAGCGTAATAGAGTTGCAAAATAACCTTGCAGGGTTAGTACTCGGAGCACACTAACACGCGGTCGCTCAATTACTCCCCCTCGCTCATTCACAGTGGGTGAAAAACGGATCAAGAGGTTTCCGAATGGTGACAACGGGTGCATTCGACATACCGGTCGGTTGGTAGACGATGGAGTAGCTCGTGATGGGGCTGTTGCCGGCGTAGGGCGCCGTCCACACGAGGCTGACCACGTTGCTGGTCACCTCCGCCACTCGAAGGTCTTCGGGTGCGTCGGGAACCTCTGTGGATGAAAAAGTACGACGTCCGTCATGAAGCGTGACGAGGAAGTGCCGCCACGTTCAGTTAGATGCTTCTACTTTACGTAACTACGTGTAAATGAACTGTGCTAGTGCAGAAGGCACTGAAACGTCAACTGCTTACTCTTGTTGAGCTTGCGAGAAAAGTCACGTGAACTCTGACCCGTGGAGTAGCGCAGTGTTTCAGATGTGTTCTCCGTCTTAATAAGACAGACGAAGAGTGCAACATGGAAATTGTTGTTCAAAATAAGGCGTGCTTGAGGAAGGCATGAGAATGCATAGTCTAACCGGAGAGCGCTCGTCCTTGTTTTTTCTCGGCTGTCCTCGTGTCTCCGAGCAAACGTTTTCAGTGTGTAACAGGAAATCGCTCGAGGGTTCGTCAGGGAGCTAATGAGATTACCGGGTCGCAGAAGCGCCGGATGGACGGCCGTCGCGTCACGACAGCGAACATGGCACGGAAAAGACCGCCATCAAAATCAAGTGTGCATGTACGGTACAGTTGAATCGCTGCGGTCCAAGAGCGTTGATGCACCTACGACATAGAAAGGTTGCTCCATATAGCCAGGCTCTTCTTGTGCACTTATTAGCGCTGTTGGACGAGCGCCGCTCGAGGAGAAATCCTTGAAATGCTCTTTTTTTTCGTGTGAAGAAATTTCCCCCAATATCTTTCCTTTTATTTTTGTCTTTTCAGGAAATCTGGTTCAATGTATCTTACAGTAATACAGCGAGTCGGGCGAGTTGGTTTCCGTTCACAATGAATGTTACGAGCGCTCGTCCTGTGTTCTTTCTTGTCTTAGTCCCTTTTTGTGCTCGTAACATTCATTATGAATGTATCTTCTAATCTTCCCGTTTGGTTCGAAGCTGTTGCTTAGACAAGAATGCGCTCGCGATGACGCAACTGCTACCGATGACGGGGAGAAGGCGCTCGCTTCAAACTGTTGCGGGCTGACGTGCGCGCTTGACGCGTGCGTGCGGCTGGCGGCTCTCGCGCACTCTCTTAAGAAAAAAAGAAAGTCGTCATATTCACTAAGTAAATGATAACACGTTGCTTGTCCCAAAAGGCACTACCTTCTTAGTAAGTGCAGGTAGTAAAATGATGGTTAATACTTTTCTCTACCTCCTGAAACTAGAAAAAAACACTAACTTACTACTAACGAAATACGACCTCGGTAGAGCAGCTACTAACGCAACTGAAATATAATTGCCAACAGTACAATGGGGCCTATTCGATCTATAAGTGCCGCTTGCATTATCATATGAAGTCGGTGCTATTGCAAAAGCATAATAAAGTAAAATAATAAATATATGAAAAAAGGAGGACCGCGTCCTTGCGCCATATATTAAGCCATTATATATATAATGCGTCCTTTCGCTGTATATTAGTGCGCCTTTACCACACACACTAAGAGGAAGCTAGTAAACGCACTAGTGCGTTTACTAGCTAGTGCGGCTCGGGTGCTCCTATCTAAATACATGTAGAAGCAGAACCACTGCACCAAATTTGACGAGGTCTGTTGCATTTAAAAGAAAAACTTAAACTCTAGTGACTGTTGGTTTCGAATTTTCGATTTAGGTCGTCAATTTTTAAATAAAAATTGACAAAAATCTAAAATTTTCAGAAAACGAAACAATCATGTTTAGGACTCTAACTCAGCACTAAAAAATGATATCACAATTCTGTGGATTACATGTCATAACACATCTAAAGCGGACAGAATTGATATGTTACACACGAATCTCAAAAAATTCACTAATACGAAAATACAGCTTTCGTAGAACCCTTGTACACAACGTAGCAAATTCACGTAACTTATAAAATAGCATATTGAGTTTGTCCGATTTCAATGATCTAATGGGTGCCATTTACAGAACCGCAATACCTGTTTTTGATGCAGAGTTATTAATTTGTAAACTTCGTGCTTCTATATTTTCCGAACTTCCGAATATTTCAAAATCTTTATAATAGAATTCAGGCTTTAAATCGAAATTCCGCTTCACACAGCCACTAGAATTTAACTTTCTCTTTCAAATGCAACAAATTTCATTAAAATCGGTCCAGGGGTTATTTCAGAACAACGTTTTTGCGTTTTACATGTATTTGAATAGGCCGCCTTGGATTTCGGCCCGAGCTAAAGCTTCCTCTTAAGGCGCACCGACTCCGAGTAAGAATGTACTACACATCTCCGACAAGCAACGATAAGCAATAGCACACGTACAGAACGACAAAGGTGCTACCTGGCACTTCCTCGAACAGCAAGTTTAAGAGTATTCATAGCTCTAGTTTGAGGGAGGACATGTTGCACCGGTGAGCACCTACGTACTTGGTTAAATAATGAAAGTTTTGTGCACAAATTTCTAGGGCCTTCTGTCAGCATACATGTGTGCTATGACGTCGCACATAACTGGTGGTGCAACATAATGAACAACACTACAGTTTATCTCAGTTTTGCATAAGACTGTCACAATCACAGCATGTAGGCCACGGCCCGACGAGGTAGTAGTGACTTAGTAGTTCCTTAGTAAAAACTGCAAAGGAGCCTTTGTGGCTAGTAAAGGCAGCACTTACTATTTTTACTAGCTAGTAAAGAACTAGTTTGAATGTAGTAAAATACTTCGTAATCTAGTAAACGCGCGCGTTTACTAGCTATTTACTAGCTTTATTTTAAAGAGTGCAGGCGTTACGTGGCTCGACCTTTGCCGTGCTCCCCACCGGCCGTCTGAATTTCGGCTTCGCGCGGCCGGTCGCTCACCTTGCACGATTACGCGGCTGCTGCCGGTGTCCCTGCCAAAGGGGTTCGACGCGGTGCAGCTGAAGGTTGCAGAGTCACTGCGCTCGGCCGTGCGGATCTTGAGCTTAGAAATGCGGCCTCGCTCATCGTTCTCCTCCTTGAGCACGTACCTGGAGAGACACAGAAACACCCTCGCTGTACGTTGCCCGGTGCCCAAAGGAAACAGAACAGGAGATCATGCACAAGCAGCGCAAGTTTCACTGCTTAAATCCTTGACAACCTGCTCATGTGTATCGAGATGGCCGCATTTAAGACGGCAGCGAGTATTTTACTTTCTCTTCAGCGCCCAGGGAAGCAGGAGGCCAAGGAAACGGCACGAAGACAAACGGCGGTATTATGAATGAATTTGGGGGTTTTACGTGCCAAAACCACGCTTTTACTATGAGGCACGCTGTGGTGGGGGGACTCCGGATTTATTTTGACAACCAGGGGATCTTTAACGTTCCCCCAATACAGGGGGACGGGTGCTCTTGCATTTCGCCCTCATCGAAATGTGGCCGCCGCGGCCGGGATGTGATCTCGCGGCCTCGAGCTTGGCAGCGCAACAGCGTAGCCGCTAAGCCGCCACGGCGGGGCGCCGTATTATGTCGGACCCAGTTGTGCGGTCAGATATGTCGTTCGTATCTTTTTTAATCTTTTCAGCGTTGTGATCACCGTCCCCTAGAACAATAAAGCAACAAAAAGAAAGAAAAGTTCGATAAAAGAAAATAACTCAAAAAGGGGACATTTGCGAGCGCAGGATGGGACGATGTATGACGGAGCTGCGCTGCTAAGTAGTGCAATTGTAAACGATGCCATCCGCAATGCCGTTCACGTCAGAACTTTAGTGGAGTGTCTACGTCGACGTATATATAGATTGGCTCAGATAACTTGTGGGCGGCACGAGACTGCAACCCACTTAGCATTGTTCACTGTCCTTTTGAGCAAATCAAAAGTATATTGTATTGCGACCTTTCATTAATTATGATGAATTAACCAACATTAAAAGATTTACATAATTCAAGTTATTCAGTGACGTTGTACAGCCCATTGAGAAATATCCCAATAAATTATCTCCAAGAAAGGTGCTGTCGTTTTAATTTTTCGGGTCTTGAAAGACAGCGCGCGAGATTTAAAAAAAAAGTACCACGTGACTAGGCTCTTGTGCGCTGCGACATTAGTGTCACGAAACATATTACCAACGGATGATCGATTCTGCAGGCAGATCGAACGGATAAAATATGCCTTAAGCAACGGACGTGGATTGAATACGATGATTGTGGGATCCATCTTCGCTAAGGAAGCTCGTGTGTTGAAGCCACGAAACAATTGGAGCCATGAGTATACGATTAATTGCCCATGGCAATTCCTGAAATTCTGTCAGCATTTTTGTTGCTGACCATCGACGTACAAGGCGACGACGCTTTCACGGGGGCTGGCGATTCGTCAAAAACGACAGGTGTGGCCATCGCCTCTCATTTTTGCTTCCAGCCTGTCCACGCGTTCGGTGTGGCTGCAGCGGGTATCATTCGTTGATGGCATGCCTGAGGCCACTAATGCCGCTGCGTGCTAGCACTTTCTTTTCAAATTTCGCACGCTTTCTTTGCAGCCTGGAAAAATGAAAACCACAGCAGCTAACGTCACGGAAATACTTTTTTGGCTATCTCTTAATAGGCTCTACAACCTCTCCACTGAAGATCTCGCGTTTAAAGCAGAACAATAAAAGTTGGTTATTTATTACTGTTAATCAAGCATAGTGAACAATGCTAGCTTGGTTACATTTTCGTAGCGCACACGTGGATATTTAAAGGCTTGGCACAAGTTAACTGAAGCGCCACGAATTGTGAGGATTTAGCGCTGCGTGACATGTGACAGGCTACTGCTATGTCAGCACCGACGAAACGAAGAAACGGATAGAGACGGCGGTTAGCGCATTGCACTCTACGTCAAATACATCGATTTCAGGCGAGCTTGGCCCTGCTTAGAGAGACATGTGCCTCTTGGCTTGTTGATAGACATGTGCAGTGGCGTAGCAATAGGGGGGGCCGGGGGGCCGGGGGCCCCGGGTGCAAGGGGCCTGTGAAGGGGGGGGGGGGGGTGTCATATACGTCTGAAGACACCCCTCTTTCCGCCGGCTACACCCGGGGGGGGGGGGGGGGGGTGACAGAAGACCTATGGGCCCCGGGTGCCAGACGACCTAGCTACGCCACTGCATGTGCCTCTTGTTCGCATTCGCGGTGATATAGGAAAACCTTGGTTTTCTAACACACTTAGGAGGCTGTAGGAAAAGAAAAAAAAAACGTCTGTTTCTTGATGCGAAACGCTCTAAATCGTGTTCGAAGTGGGACAAGTACTTTAGATGCCTGCGCGAATACACTAGCACTTTGAGACAATCCAAAAAGAAGTTGTTCCACCACGATTTGCCTACCATGATACGTGTAAACACCCAAAAATTTTGGAATGTTCTAAAACGAAACAATGGCTCCAATAACATTTCCTTGACTTATGCTGACGGTTCAAACGTGCCGCTTGATCAGCGGTCAGACCTAATGAACTCATATTTTTCTTCTGTTTTCACTCATGAGCCTGCACTGAAGGACTTTGATTTGCCCAGCTACAGTTTTCCCTTCATGTTTCCCATTACGATTAATTCTCAAGGTATTATGAAACTTATCGAAAACCTAAAGATTTCTAGTGCCCCCGGGCCAGATAACATCACTGCTAATATACTAAAAGGTACGAAAGAAATTTCCAGTCTAATATTAAAAAAAAAATTTTACCCAGTCCATTACTGATAGTTCACTTCCAAATGACTGGAAAATTATTAAAGTGGCACCGGTATATAAATCAGGCAGCCACTCTGATTCTTCCAACTATAGCGCCATTTCCATAACGAGTATTCTCTGTAAACTCCTAGAACATATAATATATTCGCAAATAGCATGTCACCTCGGTGAGTGAGTGAGTGAATAAACTTTTATTTGGTCCAGCAAAACGCGAAAAACGCGCACCCGGCTAATCCCACGACGGGACTGACAGATCTAGTCTGCCGGCCCGATCGCGGGCGCGCTGGACGGTCAGGATTTGGTCCTCGAAGACGGGACTTCGCAGTAGCGCGTCCCACTCTTCCTTGGTGAACTTCGGGCCCAGCGATCCGCACTCCCAGAGCATATGAGGCAAAGTAGCAACCTCACCACAGGCCATGCAAGAACAATTCGGATAAATCTCGGGATATATGCTGTTAAGGGACGCCGGGGTTTGGTAGGAGTTCGTTTGCAGGAGTCTGAGTGTGACCGCCTGCGGCCTGCTTAGCTTGGAGTGAGGCGGCGGGAAAACCCTTCTCTCTAAGTAAAAGGTCATCTCGGTGATCATTCCTTCTTTTTTCACAATCAGCACGGTTTCCGGCCTGGTTTGTCATTCGATACACAGCTCTTTGAATTTATTATTGAACTTCACCTGAACTTAGACTCATCACTTGAAACTGACGTCATATACCTAGACTTTGCCAAAGCATTTGACTGTGTTCCCCATCAGCGGCTTTTGGCCAAGCTTTCATGCCTCGGTCTCGACCCTCTCGCACTGTCATGGATCCGTTGCTTTCTTACTAATCGATTTCAGTACACAGCTGTCGGAAATCATTGCTCAACCACTGCTAGCATCATCTCCGGAGTATCACAGGGGTCCGTCCTTGGTCCCCTTCTCTTTCTCATCTTCATAAACGACCTTCCTAACGGGACATCATCCAACATCCGACTTTTTGCAGATGACTGCGTAATATATCTTCGCATTACAGACCCAACCGACTATGAAATGCTCCAAAATGACTTACACGTTTTAGAAACCTGGTGTTCCAACTCTTTAATGAAACTTAGCATCTCCAAATGTAAGGTTATGCAGGTATCCCGCAAACACACTAACAAGGATCACTCGTACTTTTTAAACTCGGCAGCCCTATCCACCGTTGAATCATATCGTTATCTCGGTATCACCATAAATAGCAAGTTGACCGGGTCTGACCATATAACAAAATTGGCTACCGACACCACTAAATCACTTGGTTAAGTCAGACGTACGCTTGCGCTGTGCGGCCCTCATCCACAAGAAAACTAGCTTATCAAACTTTCATTCGAAGTAAACTTGAATACGCCTCAGCTATTTGGTGTCCACACCAAGCTTACTTAATTAATATATTAGAATCAATACAAAATCGTGCCGCTAGATTCATCACTTCCAGGTACAGCCGTGAAGAAAGTGTCAGTGCGATTAAATCATCTCTAGGACTCGAACCATTGGTGCCGCGTCGGTAAATTGCAAAACTGTGCCTTTTCCAGCGACTTTAACTTCCCTGAACTGCATGGAAGACTTCTAATCCCACCAACCCGTACATCTCGTCGCCTTTTTAACACTTGCAGCGTCCAGCGCTTGCATGGTTCAACACTTTCCTTTAATCAATCGTTTTTGCCTAGCGCCATTGCAGAGTGGAACAATTTATCAGATAGAGTTGTAAATGAGCGTAACCCCATTATCTTCAAGCGGCTGCTTACTGGTCACCTCAAACCCTAACCTTATAATGACCGCACTGTGCCTCCATTCTTTTGCGATTGCCGTCTCACATTGTGACTGTTCTGCTGATTTGCTTTTGCATTCTATGCAGTGTGCATCTTGGCCTTTTTTTTTTCTTCTCATACGAATCCACAGGCTGAGTTTTGTAAGAAATTGTAACCATGGGCCCTATAACGTAAAACTATTCTAATATGTTTCTATTCCAATCTCCTGACGTCAAATTTGCGTAACCACCAACGCAAGCACCGGGCGGTCATCCGCTGGGTTGTCTGAACAGACCAATCAAACGCTCTCCTCGTCCATAGGAGGTCACTTTTGTTTGCTTGAAAAACGAATAACATTGCCTACACTGAGCGGCTTGTCGTATCTAATTGGCTGACAAGAGGCGAGGAGAACGCTCAAGTGGAGAGGGATTCGATGGGGCCGAGCCACTGCACTGAAAGTCGATAACCGGATGAAGAGGGTGGTGCCGGCGTCTACGATTGGTCGGCTTTCCCTTACTTAGCTTGCGGTGGCTGGTCGAAAATCGCGGCGGCATGCAACGGAAGCTCAAGAATGACGCTAAAATGGATCCTCAGCAAAGAAGAGTTGGCAGAATGAGGGGGTAAACGTGCCGAAAGTGCTCGAAAACGTTACACGGCCACGCAAGAATTTTTATTTTACGCAAATACACCCATGCTCTCCGGCAGGTGCGAGTAGCCAGCGTCTGAGCGATCGGTGGCAGCCATCTTTTATTCCTTTCGGAACGGGGCAGCCTGCGGCTATTCCGAAGAAAATTAAGTTTTGTTCAGCATATTAATGCATCTTTATCTCGTACACGTCACTTTGACGCGGTGAGTTCTTGCGGTTTTGTGACGTCGCGTGACAGGCAGGTGAAGTGGGTGCAGCCCGAAAACTTATTACCAATAGCCGAGGACTAATGGCGAAAAGGGGTCGAATCAGAAGTAACTGTTTTTCTTTTTTCTGTCAAATCATGCATAATCAATGTGTACACATCATATCAGATGGGGAGGTATCGCGGTTTTCGTGACGTCGCGTGACAGACAGGTGAAGTGGGGGTGGTCGAAAAAAGTTTTTGACCAATCGTGGAGGGCTGATAGCAGAATTGGAATGGCAAAGTTTGGAAGAATTTTACGTTATAGCGCCCCATATCTTTGTTTCTATTCTTATATGTAATACCCCGACAGGGGTCCTTAGAAGAAAATAAATGATGATGATGAAATCGGCCTCTCCCACTAAAATAAAGATATAGAAAACCATCCTATACGCTGTGTGAACACCGCGATGATGCTTTGCACGTCAGTACAGCAAATTATGATGAGATGCCCTATCCCTTGCAAATTAATTTCGTCGCTGACGACACCGCATAGGCTATTTAGGGCGACGAAAGCCACGACGAAGAAGCAATCAAAGCCGTGTCCGCGCTTCGCCCTTGAGAAACAAAGTTGAGGTTGCTAAGAGTTGCGCAGCCGTCGAGCAGTCCATACTTTACACGCTCGGCACGAGGGTGCGGGCGGTTTCCTGAGCGTCAGACTTGTTTCCTTTTCTTGTCATGGGAAAGAGAGGATTTCGCCAGTTAGTTCGCCAATTATTAAATCGCGTCTAATTTTTGTGCGTGTGTCCATCCTGGGCAGCCTAAGGTATCGGGTCGGAGGGCTCAGGGGCCTCTTGTTCCGCCTCGAAGCTACCACGAATTACAAGTCGCAGAAGCGGACGGCCGGCCAGCGCTTGCAGCGGCATGTAACGCACGGCTCATATACGCTCGCCTGGGCTCGAATACGCTCTCGCCTCTGGCGGCGAAATGGATTTTTCAAGGGGCGGGGGCGCGAATTAATTAAAGGAGCCGGCGCGCGGGCCGCCGCCCGCGGCGCTTGGCGTAGGCATCTCGAGTGACGTTTTAATAAGAGTCGCGAAGGCGTAGCGCGGCGCTGTCGACGCATCGCAGACAGCACGCGGGTTGCCCGGCTCGATGCGTGGCGCCAGCAACAGAGGCGCGCGCCACTCAGAAATCACGGATCAGTTCTAGGCGCGCGGGATCCGCCAAGTCTTCGGAACTCCCACCGCGTCGCATTAATTGCGGAACGAGACGTTTGCCGCAGAACGCTATGGGCGTGCCGGCGTGACTGCCGGCGCACGGCAGAACGCCGAAAGCCTGATCGCTGCTGCTGCTATACGAACGGATGTGACGCGTCCGTAGGTCATTTTACTTATGTTACTCGCAGCACATATGGTATTTAATGCGAGAGCGTGTCCTCTCGGTCAACAACAGCTTTGCAAAGAGGAAATAGAAAGAAAGAAAGAAAGAAAGAAAGAAAGAAAGAAAGAAAGCTTGGCCTTTTTCATACGCGGATACCTTTGCGACGCTGGGCGTGTTTCCGAACATCAGGAACCTACTGCCTCGTATAACTAGCTATCCGAGATACACAGGTTCAAGTTTCAGGACATCGTATATAGTACACGTGCTAAAAAAATAAAAATAAAAGAATCTAGAAAAAGAGAGAGATAGAAGAAGGCGATTTCGTTAAGCTCGTATCTGGTCCAAGTCACTTGCAAATGCGTTCAGCAATGGTCATATGACGTCGCTGTAGCCATGCAGATGTGCTGAAAAAGTTTAGTGCATAGAAACATGGATAGGCTTATCAGGGTGGGAAGCTTGCCTGCGTGCGAGGCACGCAGTCAAGTGAAGTCTGCCAATGCACCTAATAGTTAAGGTGAGAAATCGAATCTGTCAGTGCGGGTCTGCATACGATTAGAAAAATCACTTGGATCGCCACATACCGATCTAGGTGCATTGTGAGAGGCTATTTCAATGTTAGAACTAACCAGCACGACTAACCAGCAGCCATTTCTGGATGGCTGCCATGTCAGCGACCAGCGCATAAGGTCCACAAGTACGCGGGGCCAAGTCATGTGTAGTGAGATGCATAATGGAAAAACTCAGCCAGAATGTACGCGAGCAGTCTTGTAAACAGCAGAATAGGAAAACACGTAGTGCAGGTTATGCGTACACGTGGGAATGCGACAGCGGGGCGGACGGCACAACGAGTTTTGGGCCATTATGCCTGTTGAAAGATAAACTAGTGCGTGAATCCCTGCGTGTGCCCCGCTTCGCCTCAGGTTGTTCGGTGTGGAATGCTGCTCGTGTGCTTCACCTCACTGCGCGTTGCGCAAGCGCCACCGTAGACCGTGTAGCCAGCCTTAAAATTAGAGATGATTGAATGACGGCGTGTTTCTATTTAAGTGTATATATATATATATATATATATATATCGTCGACCGAATACACGTGCATTAACCAGAACCTCCGAATCAGTCTGATTTGTTAGCGGCCGTTCAGTCATCCCGCCGCCGGCTTTTCCATATGCAAGCCCATTCATGCCGGCGCTCCCACGGCATTCAACATGGACCCACCCATGCCATTCGTTAGAAAGCGTCTTCTTACCTGGATTAAGCAAAAGGCGTAGTTGCAACGAGGTTTTCAAGGAAAGTATAAAGGAGTATGAATAAAAGCTTAGAAGAGTTTGTGAATGCATCTTTGTGGAATCTATTACAAAATTAAACAAGCATGTGTTTTGATCAAACACAAGGGTTGTATTTATTTGTGAAGACTGGTTCACTCGTGCAAACAAGCGTGCGCGCATATTTTCCTGATACCAGCCGGTGCCTCGTAAACAACGGAAAAATTTTTCTTTCCAACTGAATGTCCCATGAAAACCGTGCAGTGGTACATTAGTTACTGCCGAAGAAGATGTAGAGCAGCAGGGCCTTTTCTAATCGCAGCTGTTATATTCTTGCTGCAAACGCGGGCAAAGGCATTGTGAAACCTTAAATTGCCTTACGACTAAACAAAAGGTCTTAAGGTGCTTTGAAAGACGATAAATGAGCTGCTCCGCAGGCTTTGCGGTAAATAAATGACAATAACCCTACATTGCGCAATGACACTCAACCCTTCGCCAAAGAGTCTGCCCGGGTTAACCGGTTCGGAAGCAGCAATGGCTGCATTGAAGTAGAAAGAAATTGAACTGACGGCTTAACTCACGATAGCACATTGGGCAGAGATTGAACTCGGTGAGGGTATTATCTTGACACAGGGTTGAAGACCAATATGTCAAGACGTGTGTTTGAGCAAGGGACTTCATCCTACCGCTTCGTGGTGCGTTTCACAAGAGAAGGGACGAACAACTGCTAGCGAAACGCGAAGAAGGGCCGAAGAAATGCGATACGTAAGGAAACCTGCACTGTGGCTGGCTGCATTATTATTTCAGCCAAAAGAAAAGTGTTCGCGAAAGCCACGTGGTAATAGGCCGCACATAAATGACATCGTTCAATATCTTTCGCTTTCATTTTGACGCTGCGTCTTGTGCCAGCGACCGACAGGCTTGTCGAAAACCGTTAAACAATTTCAAATGGTTAGCAGTTAGCGGGCCGTCCATCCATAGCCCGCACAAGGCCGTCGCTTTCGTTCTGTCATCAGGTGATTTCAAAGGAACGTGTCGTTAGGCGAAAATTACCAGAGGATACCATGTCGGTGCGACGATACGAACTTGGGACGGTGACTTATTAAAAGAATCTTTAAAATCTGATTAGGCAAGATCCAGTATGGCATCGACGGTATAAAAATAAAAAAGAAAAGGATGAAGGAGCTCGAGGCGAGAATATATTGCAGCAGGCAGTTCTTACCACCTCTTGCGAGGGTCACCTGCAGCAAGGGGATAAGAGTGCCTGCGAGATTGCGACACATTTGAGACTACCGCGTGATTCTCAGGACATCTTGAATAACACAGCAGCGCTTAAGGATAGAAGGGGAAGAGGTCCCAGAAGGGGGAAAAACAACCTGGACTTACGAAACACTGTGCCCTCAAAGGCGATTTCTTCGAGAAGGTTGTTAACTGTGCTGCAATGGCCGAAGCTTGTAACTTTCGGAAGTCTGCAATGCCTCACTGCCCGAAAAAATACGCCTGGTTGGCCTTGGAAAGTGCCTTTGGCTTTCTCCAAGAATATCTGCCCCCTTTCAAGGCCTCGCTGGTCATACGCAGAGAGACGACTTCCAGCTTGTGCAATGCTGCACTTGGTGAAGCACGAGCACATTCCGCCGCCGCCGGTCTTTAGGAGTGGGATGAAGCCGTATGACGAAAGCAGTGCAAGACAGCCTTCATGCTCACTGTGATTAACTTCTCATGGGCGCTCTGTGGACGAACCTGCCCCAAATAAAGGTGACCGCCGATGGGTATTATTTTTTGCGTAGTCCGTGCTCTTTACTCTTCTTTCTCCATTATTGCCAGTCTCTTTGCGGTACTGGTTAGTCCACGAAAATAAGCCCACGTTTTTGAATGCGAAAGCATTATATGCCCCACTGAGTGAAAATCCGTCGTAGTCGGCGTGACCTAAAGATGGTACCAACATCTGCGACGCCGCAAATAGTAAGAACACGTCAAAAATGCTCGAATAGACGTCAAATTTCTCAGGGAGGTTTGTGAAAAAAATTATGGGGTTTTACGTGCCAAAACCACTTTCTGGTTATGAGGCACGCCGTAGTGGGGGACTCCGGAAATTTCGACCACCTGGGGTTCTTTAACGTGCACCTAAATACACGGGTGTTTTCGCCTCCATCGGAATGCGGCCGCCGTGGCCGGCATTCGATCCCGCGACCTCGTGCTCAGCAGCCTAAAACCACAGCCACTGAGCAACCATGGCGGGTAGGTTTGTGTAAACAAAGTAAATTAATGGCCCTGAAAGGGTAATCTTTAACATTTCGGTCTGCGTGGGAATTGAGCCCTGGCCTCCGGGGTGCGAGACGAGCACGCTTTCCCGACGCCACGGCGGCTCCACGGTTCCGGTTGACGAAAGGTGCGCCTATAGTGCGTGCGTCATTGCACACGTCACGTCGCAGCCATCTGGATGACCAAACGTGCCTCTTATAGGGCGTGCGTCGTTGAGCACGTGACGGCGCAACCAACGGGGAGGAGGTGGCGCCGCGTCACGAGTGTATAAAATGAGCGCGTTCATGGCGTTCCGAGGTCTACCAAAGGTATAATGCTTTCGCATTCCCACATGTAAGCAGTCTTAAGTGTCTGTGTCTTGTCCGCGCAAGCTCTCGCCTGGGTTCTAACTGCGCCTAGGTAAGGCCAAACCAAAAGGCGGGCAAGCGTCCCAACGCGCTCGCTTGCCCTCGAGGAGTTCAAAAATCGAAGGACCGCTCAGCGGCATTCAATCCGCCTCTTTAATTTTCCTGTGCTGTCCTTTGCCGGACGCCGCTGAAAACGTTTCGGAAGGGTCCCGGGGCTTTCGCCGGTTGGTTTGTGTACCTGCGCCCACGTTGAGTGCGCGTCGGTTGTGCGTTTCGTGGATCGCGAATCATTATTAATGGCTTCTTCGGGACAGCATGTCGTTCCTGGAAGCCATGTAGCACTCAATGACTACTGGGTGAGCAAGCCTGAGTGCGCTGTTCTGCAAACAGTGCGGCCGATAAAGGCACGCCGAGTTCCGTTTGGCGGCACGGCGGCACGGCGGCACGGCACGGCACTTTGTTCAAATTGCGGCAAAGCTTCTCACTAATAATAGAAACGGCGGCTTCAGTGTCGATAAGTGCGTGTACGGTGACGCCGTCTACGGACAGTTCAATTTCGTTTGCCGGGTTAGAATGAGGCCTTGAAATGTTCGACGTAAACGCAGTTCTTGCCTCTGGAACTGCGACTGTTAGTTTTCCTCTCGGGCTGGGCTGGGTCGACGAACCGTTGAGGAAAGGGATCGGCGACGTGGGGAAGGTGACCGGCGTGCATCGAAAGGGAGGCGACTGTAAGATGAGTCCGGAGGAAGGCTAGATGGGTCCTGACGCGGAAGTCAAGCAGGCCTGTAGCTTGAGGCGCCCCCACTGTCAGGTAAACGGGGGCTGCGACGGTGGCAGAATCGTGCTACGTGGCCCGGAAAATGGCATAAATAGCATATTGGCCGGTTGTCAGATGTACGCCACGGGTTGACGACAGGGGCCCCAGCGGCCGAGTAAGGGACGACCATCGGGCGTGAAGGTGGCGGCGGCACATGGAAGTTGCCAGTGGCCCGGTAGGCATCAGGAGCCGGAGGAGCGTAAGGCCGGGCGACAACGTCAGCGTACGTTAGCGGTACAGCTGCAGGCTGCGGAGGAGGGGGCAGATGGCAGCGCCGCGGCAACTTGGGTCTCAATGACGTGGCGAAGCGAAGGAGCCAACGTTGTCGACGGCTCAGGTGTGCTGTTCGCCAGAGAGAGTTGGCGTGCCACTTCCTGACGGATGAACTGCTTTATCTCCGGCATTAAAGCAGAGATGTCGGCAGCGTCGCGGCCGAAATCCAACGGAGATAGATTCGTGGTGTCCTGCTGAGCAGCGCGTGTTGATGCACGCTGCTTGCGCAGCTCGTCGTACTGCTGACAAAGCTGTATGACTTCGGCAATCGTCCGCGGACTCTTCGCGACGAGCATGTGGAAGGCATGGTCATCGATGCTTTTCATGACGTGCTTGATCTTGTCAGCTTCGTCCGTAGATGAGTTGACGCGCTTGCATAGCGAGAGCACGTCTTCAATATAACTGGTGAAGGTCTCCTCCTGGCGTTGAGCTCGACCACGCAAGCGCTGCTCAGCGCGAAGCCGGCGAATGGCGGGACGGCCGAAGACCTCTGCCAAAGTTGCCGTGAAAGCCGACCAGGTGGTAAAATCGGCTTCATGATTGCGGAACTATAGGTTTGCCACGTCAGTCAAGTAAAAGATGACATTTGTGAGCTTGGCGCGGTCGTCCCACTTATTATAGACGCTTACACGGTCATATTCGGCGAGCCAGTCTTCCACGTCGTGGTCGTCTGTGCTGCTAAATATAGCCGGATCGCGCTGCCGGATGACGCCAGAACAAGACGATGGCGGGGGCCACGGGAGCAGCAGCCTGGGACGGTCCCGGTTCATCCATTGCAACAGCTGGCGGTAGCGTTCGGCTGCGGAGTTCCAGGATGTCGAAGAGAAACCCAGCAGCTCCACCAAATGCAACGGGGGTGTTCGCCTAGGAGAAGGGTCCCTAGTTATAGGCTGTAGCGCTAGGTTTAAACATGTCGTAACGGGGAAGCAAGCACTTCTCGTCGTCTTCTTCTCTTGCACCAGCACCATGCCCACTGCCCAGTGCCTTCAGTACAATATATATATATATATATATATATATATATATATATATATATGTGTGTGTGTGTGTGTGTGTGTGTGTTACGGGGATGTTAGGAGTATAATAGACTGAATATATTTACTGTATATATATATACAAGTCAATGTGGTTAAGATGGCTGACCAGCAACAACACGCAGCAGCCAGCGTCTCGCGATCTTCTTCTTCCTCTCTCTCTTCTGTCATCCTTCCGTAACAGGACCCCCGGGTGGTGAAGCGCCGTCTCGGCGCATGGTAGGCGAAAAACTGCGACACAAGTATGGCTTCAGCCACGAAACGTGCGCGACGTCAACAGGCGGTGGACTTGAGGATGGATGAAACTGTAACGGTGCGATCTCGTAATTGACGTCGTTAACTTGACGTAGGACTTCATAAGGCCCTGTGTAGCGAGATAGGAGCTTCTGGGAGAGGCCGACCCGACGACATGGTGACCAAAGCAGCACCAAAGCACCTTGGGCGAACTGAACATCGTGATGGCACCGGTCATAACGCTCTTTTTGCAGATGCTGCGACGCTAACAAGCGAGATCAGGCGACTTGACGCGCCATGTGAGCGCAATCGATGACTTCACGAGCGTACTCAGTGGCAACGCGGGGCACAGAAGGTAGGATGGTATCAAAGGGCAAAGTGGGGTCGCGACCATACAAAAGATAAAATGGTGAATATCCTGCAGTGTTATGTCGGCATGAGTTATACGCGAATGTCCCGTAGGCCAGCGTGGCGTCCCAGTCGCGGTGATCGTTGGAAACGTACATCGACAGCATCTCTGTGAGTGTTCGGTTGAGATGTTCCGTAAGACCGTTCGTTTGTGGGTGGTAGGCGGTGGACAGCTTGTGCTCAGTGGCACAAGAGCGGAGGAGGTCGTATACAACTCGAGACAAGAACGAGCGGCCGCCTTCTGCCAAGCACGTCTGGCCAGCGACAGCGCACTTCAATCTCGATCATTCATCAGGCCGAGGATCCACGCCATCATCCCACCGGCTAGCGGATTCGAATTCCGGACAGGCTTTGTGGGCGCGCTACCATCACACACCCCCTACACCTAATCTAGCTCTAGAATTCAGACCCACCACCTGGCCAGAGCCGAGCAGAACGAGCGGCCGCGGTCTGTAAGTAACTGTCGAGGTGCACCGTGCTGGAGAATGACGTCGTGAAGGAGAAAATCGGCGACGTCAGTTGCGCAACTAGTCGGCGACGCCTTTGTTATCGCGTAGCGTGTCGCGTAATCAGTAGCGACAGCGATCCACTTATTCCCTCTAGTCGTCGTCGGAAAAGGGCCAAGCAGGTCAAGGCCTACGCGAAAGAATGGTTCTGACGGAACTTCAATTGGATGGAGTCGGCCGACAGGTGGCAGGGGAGGTTTCTTCCGGCGCTGACACAATTCGCAAGTTGCGACATAACGACGCACCGAGCGGTAGAGACCCGGCCAGAAGAACCGGCGTCGTACGCGGTCGTATGTACGCAAAACTCCAAGGTGTCCCACCGTCGGTGCATCGTGAAGTTGTTCGAGAACGACGGATCGCAGATGACGAGGAAGGACAAGGAGCAACTCAGGGCCGTCAGGGTTGATATTGCGGCGGTAGAGGATGCTGTCATGCAGCACGAACATGCGGCACGTGCCGTCGGTGCTGCGAGATTGCACTCCGGCGATGATGAACTGGAAGGATGGATGCGTCGCGCATGTCGGTCATGTCAGTCAAAGCCATCGCGCATGTCATCGGATCATGCGCAACAGGACCGGGAGGATCCACGGGGTGACGCGATAGGCAGTCAGCGTCCTTGTGCAGGCGTCCAGACTTATAGTTGACAACAAATGAAAATTCCTGGAGTCGCAACGCCCAGCGACCAAGCCGTCCTGTGGGGTCCCGGAGAGAAGACAGCCAGCAGAGGGCGTGGTGGTCTGTAACGACCGAAAACGTGTGACCAAGCACTCCCGCTCGGTGATGGAGTAATTTCTCTCAGCAGGTGACAGCAGGCGGCTGGCGTAAGCTATCACGTACTCGGTACCATACTGCTGTTGGGCGAGAACAGCGCCGATGCCGTGGCCGCTTGCGTCAGTGTGGACTTCGGTCGGTGCATATGGATCAAAGTGGGCAAGTATGGGAGGAATAGTCAGAAACCCGATGAGAGTGGCGAACGCGTGAGCTTGATCAGGGCCCCATGAGAACGGTGTGTTCTTCTTTAGAAGATCTGTGAAAGGCCGAGCAACGTCGGCGAAGTTTTTGACGAAACGGTGAAAGTAAGAACACAGGCCGACGAAGCAGCGCACGTCAGAAGCAGAACGTGGCACAGGGAAACTGCATACGGCGCCAACTTTTTCCGGATCTGGTTGGACACCGGATGCGTCAACGAGGTGTCCCAACACGGTAATCTGACGGTGCCCGAAGTGACACTTCGTGGAGTTCAGTTAGAGGCCGGCTTTTCGGAAGACCGCAATAATGGCAGCGAGTCAGATAAGGTGGCTGGCGAATGTGGGAGAAAAAACAATAACGTCGTCAAGGTAACAGAGACAGGTGGTGAATTTGTAGCCTCGCAGAGGAGAGTCCATCATACGTTTAAATGTCGCAGGAGCATTCCATAGGTCAAAGGGCATGACTTTGAACTGATATAAGCCATCCGGTGTGATGAAGGCCGTCTTCTCGCGGTCCATTTCAACAACTAAAATCTGCCAGTAGCCGGATCGAAGATCGACGGACGAGAAGTATTTAGCTCCGTGCAAGCAGTCCATGCGTCATCGATGCGTGGTAGTGGGTAGACGTCTTTTAGGGTTATCTTGTTTAAATGGCGATAATCGACGTAAAAACGCCACGTACCATCTTTTTTTTTTCGCAAGGACGACAAGCGAAGCCCAAGGGCTGGCTGATGGTTCGATGACCCCTTTGCGGAGCATTTTGTCCACTTCTGATTGGATGACTTGACGTTCAGCATGCGATACACGATAGTGACGCCGATGAATAGGATTCGTGTCTCCAGTGTTGATACGGTGGTGAACAACAGATGTTTGTCCTAAAGGCTTGTCGCCGAAATCAAAGATGTCAAGGAACGATTCGAGGAGGAGACCTATGTCCGTGGCCTCTGCAGAGGTGAGGTCAGGTGCAATCATCTTTGCCAAGTCATCCGTTAGGGAGACAGAGCTGTGAGCTGCAATTGGTGCTAAGAAACCGCTCTCGGCATTGAGACTTTCAATGTCAAATTCGGAAGTATTAGAAACGCTGGCCAAGAACATGCCGGCTGGAAGCACTTGAGGGCACAAGCTGACATTCAGAAGCGGAAGAACGACGTTGTTATTAGTAATCGTCACCTCTCTCTCTTCTGTCATCCTTCCCTTCCGTAACAGTATATATATATGGAGCGAGAAGAAAGGAAACATATAAATGTATGCAGTGGAACTGACGGTGGTCTGCTGACGGTGGTTGCACTTCGCTTCTCAGAGGCAGGACGTGTGTCGAGCGAGTTCCTGAACAACAATTTTCAATGTACGCGCTTTCAGTCATGGATCCGGGACCTGAAAGAGGTACGACGCATTGCTAACGAATTTCTCTTGCATGTCCGGCTATATCGGCACTGAATGTTTTGATTATAACCATTTCATCAGTATTTCAATGTCCTAAAGTGAGGTTCAAAAAAAAAAAAAATAAGAATACTAGCGTAATAGGCGTAGTTTTAGCGCCATGAAAGGAAACTGAATCGTAGACATAAATGTCCACATCATCGGCATGCTCTAGCTGAGCTAGCGCTCACATCTTTCCTAGGGTAGTAAGCTCTTTTCGAAAGAAGGTTAGTCGGTAAGAAAAAAAGCAATTTGCTCCAGTGTAAATGATAAAATATTGATTGCATAGGACAATACAACTTTCCCCAGCTAACGTGCGCTGGGCTAAACAGTATTGCCTCCAAGCGAGAACAATCAAATAAAGGACACGAAGGCAATAAAACGAGCTCTGGCAACCTACGACGTAACGCCCCCGTACTGTACAACTAAGCGCGTCAAATTTCGTGACTATGCGCCTACCTTGCTATCCAATTTCCTTTAAATTAGAATGCCTCCGCGTTCTTTTATAAGTCGTAGCAACTCCGCCTGTGTGTCGTTATCTTCCTTCCTCCCACACCATTTTATTAATTTTTGCGAGCACTCAGCAATCGGAAGGCACTTGCAACCCCATTTTCACCCCCAGCTCCCTTTCCCAGAGCTTTTAATAACTAATTATGGAGTTTTACGTGCCAAAACCACTTTCTGATTATGAGGCACGCCGTAGTGGAGGACTCCGGAAATTTCGACCACCTGGGGTTCTTTAACGTGCACCTAAATCTAAGTACACGGGTGTTTTCGCATTTCGCCCCCATAGAAATGCGGCCGCCGTGGCCGGGATTCGATCCCGCGACCTCGTGCTCAGCAGCCCAACACCATAGCCACTGAGCAACCACGGCGGGTTCCCATAGCTTTTCACGGAGTTAACGATGATTCTGCAGCTTGGAAGCGCTTACGTGCATCAAAGTCCCTGTATGTTTTTTAAAAGAAAGAAAGCGAATCCAGGGACTTAGGCTCGCACACAACCGACGGAACAACACTCGCACCTCCACGTGACTGCATGGCCTGATAACGACATTGAAACGTCGCCTTCACTTACTGTGGGGAACCATAGCAGCGTAGAAATCTGTACGAATTAGTACATATCGGTGCACTTCAAGAAAGCGCAGACGACGATATAGCAGGAAGAGCCGTACATACTCTGCCACCCTTGTCCAGAGCACGGATGCGGTCGCCTATAGGTGGCCGTCACGTGCGGGATGCGCCGATAGTTCGAGATAGCTTTGTTTCTGAGCGTGCGCTGCCAAATGGGAAAGCCGCTGACAAGCGAGCTTGTTTTAGACTCCTTCAGTGGAGGCTGAGGCGACTGCTAAGCGAAAACTATAACAAAGCAATCGGAAGGCAAAAGGTCCATGTAGCGCTGGCATACGAAGAAGCAGAGGCACCCTGCCCCGAACGAGTTGCATTTTCTTCTTAGGCGCCACTAATTCGAAAACAGGGGAGGTATTCTGTAAGAGTCCATGTAGTGTACATGTCCATTTCGTCTGCTGTTGAAGGTCTGAATGGCTCTGGCGCCTGGCTGCTGTGGACGCGCAGCCCACCCCAGCCACTCAGAACTTCAGCAGCAGACAAAATGGACATGTCCACTAGGTTGACTCTTACAGAATACCTCCGCAGGGAGGTACAGAACACCTGCCCAGACAGGGAGGTGCCACGTTCTCGACGGAAGAGGTTGTGCACACCAAAAAAAAGCACACTCACTACTACAGTGTAACGAAATGTATAGGACGAATAAACATCGACGAATAAACATCGACGAAGCAATCACATTTTGTGTCTATGGAGCAAACACAAGCGAACAAGAAAAAAGAAAAGAAAAGAAAATACTTACGTTTTTCATAAGTCATTTACTACGAAGATAAGTTAACGGCGCGACAACGAAAACCCGATGGCAACAACGACAGGGACGTCATGAAGACGGCGATGATGGCATGACAACGAAACTTCGTTCACCGACAACTAACACAGCGAAGCTGTCAGTCAACGAAGTCTTTGTGAAAGGAATGTTGGGAATGACTGCTGGGTTGACAAGCCTCGCTACAGATTATACCGCGCTGTACTTAAGCTTCACCTGCATGAAAATTAATTATGACTTCGCTACTGAGCGCACAATGTTCATTGTTTCTAGACCTTACCTTGAGTTTTTCGACTCTCTCTATGCCAAATACTAATACCATATCTATCCACAAACTACAATGAATTCGTCTAGAGCCATTGTCATTTTATGAAGATTTCCCACATTTCGCCACACTGTAACCGCTAAGCCGCCCCTCTCTCTCTCTCTCTCTCTCTCTCTCTCTATATATATATATATATATATATATAGCTTTCCGGGGTCTTGTGGCTGAGGTAGAGCAACGTACTGGGTATGCGTAGTCGGCATTGTAGCTGCAGACGCGGTGCCTTCCACTGGAAGGACGGTCCCAGGCTGGGTGAAACGTCCGCTGCGAAGCTCCGTGGCGAATACGCGTACCCCGCACCTCCAAATGTCACGGGTATAAACTATTTACACGATGCGTATATATACAGCAGCACAGAACCCCGAGAAGCTGTAATATATATATATATATATATATATATATATATATATATATATATATATATATATATTGTTACGGTGGAAAAGAGGACAAAGTCGTCGACGGTAAAGACGACGAAGTGGCAACAGCTTCTCGGGGTTCTGTGCTGCTGTATATATACGCATCGTGTAAATAGTTTATACCCGTGACATTTTGGTGGAGGTGCGGGGTACGCGTATTCGCCACGGAGCTTCGCAGCGGACGTCTCACCCAGCCTGGGACCGTGCTTCCAGTGGAAGGCACCGCGTCTGCAGCTACAATGCCGACTACGCATACCCAGTACGTTGCTCTACCTCAGCCACAAGACCCCGGCAAGTTCACCGGCCTCGAAGGAGTTGACGTAGAAGAATGGTTGAAGATGTATGAGCGCGTCAGCAAGGGGAGCAGGTGTGATCCGACCATAATGCTGGCCAATGTTGTGTTCTACCTCGACGGAACACCGCGTACGTGATTTTACACACACGAAGAAGAGCTAACCAGCTGGGACTTGTTCAAAGAGAAGCTGTCGGACGTTTTTGGCAATCCGACCGGTCGACAACTAGCCGCCAAGCAACAACTCGCCACGCGTGTCCAAACTGCTACCGAGTCGTATGTCTCCTACATTCAGGACGTCCTAGCCCTCTGTCACAAAATCGACACGTCTATGCCAGAGGCGGACAAGGTTGGACACATTATCAAAGGCATCGCGGACGACGCATTCAACCTTCTAGTCTTTAGAAACTTATCGACGGCGGACGCCATCGTGAAGGAATGTCGCCGTTTCGAGCAGGCGAAGAGTCGCCGTATATACAATTAGTTTACACGGCTTCCAAATACTGCAGCCACCTCTACACTACCAGGAATTCATCGGACTGGCGTACACCTGACGACAGACCGATTTGTTTCTGGTGTGGCCGAATCGGTCACGTTTCCCATCACTGCCGGAGCCGTTGGCCGTCCACTCCTCGAAACGCCTTCCGGAATGCAAGTTCGCCCCGAAGTTCCTCACCCCGTCGCTTCTATGACGCTTCCGACGCCACTACGTCGACTCGCCGCTATGCCTCAACGTCGTCAGCCACGTCCGCCCCAGCTTCACCGCTCGCCGTCGCCGACCTACCCAGGACCGTCCCAGCAGGAAAACTAGGCAATGCTGCACCTCGAGGTGGTGCTGCAATGTCGCATTCGTCGCAAAATCCTCCTTTGACGCTGTTTACGAGAAATAACCTTCTTGACGTCCAAGTTGATGGCACACCCGTCACAGCACTCATAGATACCGGAGCACACATATAGATTATGACCAGCCGCCTACGCCGCCATTTAAAAAAAATTGTTACGCCTGCCGTTGCTCGGTTCGTACGAATGGGTACTGCACGTGTGAGCATTTCCGGCCGCCATACTGTCGTCCTTTTCACTGTGCTTGACCAATGCCCCCATGACCTCATACTACGCCTTGACTTCCTCTCCGCCCATTCAGCGCTCATCGATTGTTCCTCAAGTACTGTGCGTCTTGTTAGGGTTGGCGTCTGAGACCACGTGGCGAAAGAAATTTCAACCGACCCTCTCACCCTGCCTCGTCGAAATGGTGTGACTTCGCCTGCTATTGTGGGCGTCCTGATCCACGTGCAGAAAGAACTTTCTCTCACCGGACCTTTTACCAGGCCTCGTCGAAATGAAGCGTGACTTTCTAATTCGCCATGACCGTTTCGAGTGTGCCTGTCTGCGGGAAGCCCGCAGTGCACAGCCTCTTTTGTGTGTGTGTGTGTGTGTGTTTGTGTGTGAGTGCGAGTTTAGAGAGGCTCTTTTCTCGAATTGGACCTAGAAGAGAACTTCCACGAACCCACAAAGCGCAGAAGAGGCGGACAGGCGTCTACAATTCCGGGAGGCGGGACGACTTCTTCCTTTCAGCAGGCTCGGTATAACCAGAGGAGGAGGGGCCCTCTTTCCGTGCCGGTCACGTGACATCGACGGAAGCAAGATCCCGCCCACGATTGTAGAGAGCCTATTTAAGGGGCTCCGAAATGTACTTTTAATCACTTCATGATCTTCTCATTTTCTTTGATCTTCCTTTGAATAAACCGTGCAAGTTTCGCACTAGAAAATCGTCTCGCCCTTGCTTGGTCGCCATGGTCTACCGGATGCCTGCAGCCCGCCGACAACGCCACGCTACCCAATAAGTAACGTCGGTCGAGCTTCGATAGGCAGGTGCTGCTACTACTCGGCAGCAGTACGATACGCTACCCTGGAGTACGCAACAGTCTTGACCTGCCTCTGCTGGACGTTCCTCCGACACCACACGAAATTCGCCTAAGACCGACTGATTTTGTTCACGTTCCACCACAGGTCTTCACATACATCGAAATGTCGCCTTCTACGCCAGTTCCCGATGGTGATTACATCTCCGCTCCCATAACTGCTATCGTTCTCACCCACAACGTTACCATTCCGCATACAATAGTGAGGGTCATAGACAATCACACGTATCTCCCTGTGGTGAATTTCGGGCTTGCTAAGCAAATTCTGCCGAAAGATATCACCCTGGCTGCAATCACTCCTTTTGAAGTTAGTTGCGTTGAGACCTTCGCCGTCGATGCTGCCTGCGAGCCTTTCCGGTCTGCTAAATGTACTGACAACGACATTAGGGAAATGATCGCCCCGGATCTCACTCCTGCAGAGACTGAACAGCTCTGCAGTCTATTGCTCTCCTACAATGATATATTCGACCTGAACAACCGACCCTTAGGCCAGACGTCACTTGTCAAACATCGTATGCACACAGGCGATAATCCACCCATCCATCGGCGACCCTACCGAGTGTCAGCTTCGGAGCGTCACGTCATCAAAACCGAAATTGACAAGATGCTAGCGAAAGACATCATTGAGCCATCGTCAAGTCCCTGGGCATCTCCTGTCGTGCTGGTCAAAAAGAAGTACGGTTCATGGAGATTCTTCGTCGATTACCGCCACCTAAACCGCATAACGAAGAAGGACGTCTACCCGCTACCTCGTATCGATGATGCCCTCGATTGCTTATACGGGGCACTGTATTTTTCGTCCATCGACCTGCGGCCCGGATATTGGCAAATCGCTGTCGATGATCTAGATCGTGAAAAGACCGCCTTTATAACGCCTGATGGTCTTTACCAATTCAAAGTTATGCCTTTTGGGCTATGCAACGCTCCGGCTACCTTTGCGCGTATGATGGACTCATTACTCCAAGGATTCAAGTGGTCGACTTGTCTCTGCTACCTAGATGATGTTATTGTGTTCTCGCCCTCATTCAGCACACACATTGAGCGCCTTTCTGCTGTACTTGCCGTCTTTCGCAAACCAAGTCTACAGCTCAACTCCAAGAAATGTAACTTCGGCCACCGCGAGATTACTGCTCTCGGACATGTCGTCAATGCGACTGGCATCCGACCGGACCCAGACAAAATTCGCGCCGTGAAAGAGTTCCCTGTCTCACGGTCCGCCAAAGATGTCCGAAGTTTCGTGGGCCTTTGCTCTTACTTTCGCCCCTTTGTTAAAGATTTTGCCACGATAGCACGCCCTCTCACAGATCTCCTGAAGCAAAGTGTGCCGTTTTCATGGGGATCCTCTCAGGCCACCACCTTTTCTCGCCTTACCACCATGCTCACCACCCCACCGATTCTAGGACATTTCGCTACTTCAGCCCCTGCAGAGGTGCGCACCGATGCCAGTGGCCACGGAATCGGTGCCGTCTTGGCGCAAGTTCAACACGGCCATGAACGTGTCATCGCGTACGCTAGCCGTCTTTTGTCACCTGCGGAGGGGAACTACTCTATTACCGAGCGCGAACGTTTGGCCGTTGTGTGGGCAGTGGCGAAATTTCGCTCCTATTTATACGGCAGGCTCTTTTCTATTGTAACAGACCACCACGCCCTCTGTTGGCTTTCGTCCTTAAAAAAATCCCACAGGAAGGCTTGGACGATGGGCTTTGCGGCTACAAGAGTATTCCTATTCGGTGGTGTTCCTATTCGGTGACAAGAGTATTCCTATTCGGTGACGCTTACACAAGGACGCCGACTGTTTGTCCCGTTACCCTGTATACACGCCCGCCAACGCCGACATGGACGCTTCCGCAAGTGTTCTCTCCTTTTCCCAGCTTTTGGACATGGCCAACGAGCAACGTCATGACACTACTTTGAGGACCCTTATTCACCCAATGGAATCTGCTCCTATTGATCCATCGTTACGGTGGTTCGTTCTCAACGATGGGATATTGTACCGACGCAGTTTTCATCCTGACGGTCCTCCCCTTCTCCTTGTCGTTTCTCAACACCTCCGCTCAACCGTGCTTCAGGAGCTTCATGACGCCCCAACTGCCGGACACCTTGGCTTTGCTCGCACTTACGACCACGCGCGCCGCCGCTTCTACTGGCCCGGCCTCGCACGCTCCGTACGGCGCTATGCAGCTGCTTGCAAGCCCTGTCAACATCGCAAAAAGCCAGCAACGCTTCCTGCCGGGTACTTACAGCCGATCGACATTCCACCTGAGCCGTTCTTTCGCGTGGGTTTGGATCTCCTTGGCCCTTTCCCCGAGTACAGCTCCAGCAACAGGTGGATCGCTGGGGCTACTGATTACGCGACGCACTATGCCATCACTCGGGCACTTCCCACGAGCTGCGCAACCGACGTCGCAGATTTCCTACTCCGGGATATCATTTCAGTACATGGCGCCCCGCGACAGCTCCTTACTGACCGCGGCCGCACTTTCCTCTCCCAAGTCATCGCCGATATCCTACGATCATGTTCTACCAAGCACAAACTGACCACCACCTATCATCCCCAGACCAACGGCCTTACTGAGCGACTTAATCGGACTATTACTGACATGCTATCGAAATACGTTTCACCCGACCACAAAGACTGGGATGTGGCGCTGGCCTACGTCACATTCGCCTATAATTCATCACGCCACGATACTGCTGGGTATTCCCCCTTTTACTTACTCTTCGGTCGTGACCCAGTATTACCATTGGACGCTTCCCTCCCCTTGATACAGGATCCGAGGACCGAGTATGCCCGCGACGCCATCGCCCACGCTGACAATGCGCGCCAGCTTGCCCGTACTCGTCTGTTGGCATCGCAGGAATCTCAACGACTCGCTTACAATCGCCGCCATCGTGACAGATATTTTTCACCAGGCTCTCTCGTGCTACTTTGGTCCCCTTGCCGCCGAGTGGGGCTCTCCGAGAAACTCCTCCCGTGCTATAAAGGCCCTTACCGTGTTCTACGTCAAATGACCAATGTCACTTACGAGATAATCCCCGAGACCTCCGTCATGCAACCCGGTTCCACATCACCTGACGTCGTACACGTCTCTCGGCTTAAGCCGTACTATGCCCTTACCGACGGCCCCGTCTGAATCACCGGGACGGTGCCTTTTCTGCCGGGGGTCGTGTTACGGTGGAAAAGAGGACAAAGTCGTCGACGGTAAAGACGACGAAGTGGCAACAGCCTCTCGGGGTTCTGTGCTGCTGTATATATACGCATAGTGTAAAGTGTAAATAGTTTATACCCGTGACAATATATATATATATTATTGACGTCACGTCCTGTGTTACAAACTGTGCTGCCACAAACCTGCACTTTAGTTTTTATTTTGTATGGGTATTGACGTCACGACCCCTGTTATATACAAGGGGTTGTCGTTATCAATCATTCTGTGCTTTTCTTTATCGAAACGACCTATGTAGTATGCACTGTCTGTGTGAGTCGAGAGGACATGCACACTTGTCGCTCCAATTTTAGCCTACGATTGAACTACCTCCGGGATCGGCCCACGAAAGTGGTTATTTTTCCCAAAGGGCCCGACAAATGCATTGGAGGGTAGAGGTAAAAACAATAACAACAAAGTGCAGTTCTGTGTCAGTGTACGTACGTGCTTCAGACGGTGCATTGTACATATTTGGCTACGGTCGAGGTAAGTGGAATCAGGGGCTATACGCGGGCGGCTCAAACTTGCAAGCACCGTTACTGCGTTGAAGAACATTTGTGTAGTACGCTCGGGCAGCCTGCTTACTGCAGCTCAATTGAGGAATACGCATGCGGAGCACGTGTCGAAAAGTGAAAGAGAACCAGGGAAAAAGCTAAGGGAAGAAGAAGAAAAAACAACAACCGTGAAACGTTGTTAGCAACGCAGCGCTGAGCATTCTTTTTGGGTGCATTCATAGAGCCACAAGAAACCCGGTCGGGCTACGGACACCTGGTCGGCGTGACTGCCGGCCGGGCTTCCTCAGATGCCCTGGCCGCGAATCGATTCCCTTGCCCCGTTCCTTCCCACCCTTTAGGTTCCGGAAGAGAGCCGTCCCACCGACCCTGGCAAGCGTGGTATTGTTGTCGGCGCTCGAGGAACCACGGGAGGCTGGCTGGAGCAATTTTATGGAAGGTCTTTCGTATATACGGCGGTCCCTATACACGGCCGCGCGCGAGGGGCCGAAACATCGAGACAGCGACAAGGGAGAAGAGAAGCGGAGGCGGGGAGTGGCGAACCTAGCAAGGACGGGGTTAAGAAAAGGAAAGGCGGGAAAGCGATCGGGTCATATTTTACGCGGCTTGCCTGCCTGGCGCAACCTCCTCGTCGTCTTCCCCCGCGCCTTATCGTGGCGGGCCGGACGACGAAGAAGCCGCTCCTCCCGTGGGCCCAGACAATACAGCGTTTCGTTCTGCGCCGTTGTCGTCCGTGTCCGCCAGCATTTCCGGCTTCTTGCCGCTCGCCCCCTCTGCGACCGCCGAACGAGTCAAAGTCTGCTGCCACGGGCGTTTCGTTGGCCTTCTCGTGTATCGGTTGTTGTTGTGCGTGTTTCCTTCCTCGAGCCACAACAGAAGACCTATAGCGGCGACCTGCGTATTTCTTCTTACGAATCCCTTCTTCCTTTTTTTTTGTACGTTGTTTTGTTACGCGAAAGCTTGCGTCGATCTGCGAGCGGCTCGAAGCCTTCTCCCTCTCTATCCCCACATATTTCACGGCCCCTTTCGCCTGACCACCGGCGCTTCCTGCGAGATCAATGTCGTTCTCCACTTTTTAATTTTTCTGTTCTGCCGAGAAGACCCGCCGCTCTTGGCCGTTGTAGCGCGCGGCCAATGCGGTGATTCTAACTGCGATCTCCTCTGGCCGCGCAGCAGAAGGAAAAACTGCTGCATCGAGAACAGGCCGTCTTCCCGCGGAACGTTTTGCACCGTCCGCTCGGCGGACTCGTCTGGAATGCGCGTCGCATTCGCGTCCCTAGAAAGGATAAAGTTTGCTGTGACGTCTGCTGCCTGCTCGAAGGAAGCTACTGCATGTAGGGCACCAATGTGGAACAAAACGAAGCCGCTGGGCGTCAGCTTTCTTTTTCTTATGTCAGAAGTGGTCGAGTCGTAGTGCGTAATAATATAAATTTCGCGGGATACATGCTGCTAACGGCGCAACTAAATGTGTTCAATATTTCTGTAAGTAGGAAAGCTTTATGGTGTTAGCGTCAGAGTATAGCGATAGAAATGCTGTTGGCAGGTGTCGGGCGCTCTTAATCTGAAATAATACTTTAAAAATGACACTGTCCGAAAAAAAAATATGCATAAAACAAGTCGTTTTCAATCTACCTGAAATGTTTAGTGGATTGAATGTCCCAGCCATTCATTTCTTCTTGAACTATAGAAGCTTACTTTATGGACGATGAAAGACGACTGAACGGACACGAGTTGGAGGAATTCGTTCTTCATGTCACGTTTACGTAGCGCAACAAGAAACGAACTTGCGCAAACTAGCTCCTATTAATTTAAGTTTTTGCTACAGTGATTGGTAATGCAGGAACTTGCTACACACCTATTGCAAAAAGTAAACTAACGGCATTTACAGCGCAACAATGTGAGATCAAGAAACCAGGACGGGACTCGCAGGATAGGCTGCGTTCGTTGCTACCGGCATATTGTCGAATTGCAAAAGCCAGAAAAGACGCAAAAATGAAAGACGGGCGGCGACGCTACCCTAGCTGACGTTATCGTACAAGCTCACCGTGATGCCATGAGCTTGGATAGCGTCTACTAGAGCCTATAGTTAATCGTTCATCGGTCAAGAACGAGTTGACTGCGTCCTATAAAGGAATCATAAACTCAACCTAGCTACCTTTGGGAGCTTTTACAGCGCCCAAATTGCCCGAATGGCAGACGGGGACGTGCCCACCCCTTTCCCCGAATCTTTTTTTTAGTATGAGGCCTGCCCTGTTCCATCCCCCTCCCCTCCCCCCCTTACCGTAAGAAGTTTCTGGCTACGTCACTGACCAGCGGGTATGGCCAATCCCAAGCAGCACTTACGTTAGAGAAGTTTCGTGAATACCGGCCAAGGACTGCCAGACGCGGTAGTTTGTGCTGTGGTAGAAATACAACGAAGAAAAGGAACGAAGACACTGCCCCACCCAGTGCCTTACAACATTTAGCAGTCGAACAGAATTTCCGTCACGCTGTGTATTTTCTTTCGTTCTTTATCATGCTGTCTTTGTTACGCGCAACTGTACATGACCCACCTGTGAAATCGACGAAGGTAAATTTGAAGCCGCGAAGGAAACTAGCGCCAGAGGAGGACGGTGCCTGGAAGTGGAGAAAAGAATCACGCACCGGGGAGCGTATTTAGAATTGCTAGTAGGTACAGCGGGGCCTGGCACTTGCGGAGACGCTGGACGTGTCTGCGCATGCGCGAGTAAGAGCGGGCGCGAGAGAGGGAATGTGGGGACTTTTGCTCCTTGAATGTGTGAGGCACTACGGAGGAGTTTCTTAGCGCGTGCTGCATGCGTTTGTCCCTAGGCGTGCCGGCAGAAGTCGCGGGGCGCGGTAGTGCTGAACTTAGCGTCGCAAGTTGGCGGCTGGACGCAATTATATTTATTCAATCGTGTTTTTTACTAATTGAAACAACGTGTCATCATTTCGCATTATTGGCGGCGCCTCCAGAACACCAAAGCGGCAACGGGGACACCAAAGCTAGAACACGGACTGGTCCGTGGGTTGGGGCTCGCCGAGGCCTGCGCGTGCCAGGGGTGTATAAGATTGGCTGTCCGCTATCGTGGACAGCCACTTTTTTATGCGAACACCCCCTGGCACGCTTCGGCCTCCACGGCCCCATCCCACGGGCCGCCCTGCTTCCAGATTTTATTCCCCCGCTACCTCTTCAGTGCCCCGGAGATCCTGCGCCGCCTGCTTTATTATAACCTCAGGTGCTCTCCTGAGGCCTCCGTTAGCCGGTTACATGTGCGCTCCTGGAGCAGTGCTTGTAAAAAATGCAATCTATCATCGCGACGAAAAAAGCGACCCGCGGCTTATACACCACTAGTCAGAACCTTGCCCCTTTCGACACAGCGATCACCAAATGGGGCGTCCGTGCCCACTGCCTCACCGCGCGGGCAGTCAGCGGTGGAGCGTAAACAAACTCGACCGCAATCCGCAATACCGGCATGTCTAGGGGACAAACGCATACAACACGCGCTAAGAAACCTCCTCCGTAGTGCCTAGGCAGAGTCACATATTCAAGGAGCAAAGGCCCCCAGATTTTCTCTCTCGCACTTCCTCTTACTCGCGTCTGCGCAGAAACGTCGAGCGCCACCAGAAACGCCACGCCGCGCTGTACCTACTAGCAATTGTGAAAATGCCGCCGGCGTAAGTACGAAGCAGTACGAAGCAGCGCGCTGAGCGCGGGACAAAGCGATGCCATCTAGAGGAACGTCTAGGTGGCGTTGAGCGAAGTGGGCAAGGAGAAAAGAGGCGAAGCGTCGCGGAGGAGGAGGGTAGGCGGAGGCGCGCTGGACGGATCTCCTCTGGCAGTTATTACGGATTCGGTGTGCGGTGTGGACGTACCGGGTTCGTCTCGTGAAAACATCGTCCCCGCGCGCCGTATGCTGCATGTGCGAGTTAAAGCGTGCGACGGTGAGCCGGCGATGGCGGTTCAACCTCGAGCGCGCAAGGGAGCAAAGCGGGGAGGAAACGGGGAGGGGGGGGGGTCGTCCTACTAAGGAGGCAGCTGTGTATGGGGCGCCCGCACGAGCCCTGTCTTGAAAGCGATCTGCGATGCGAACAGTCTAGGCGTCTAGGCACACCGAGGGCCAACAGCTTCGTGTGCACTATAGCACCGATACTCTTGAGCGTCACGCGCATTCACGAAGTGAAACGTCACTTTAACGTTCTTCCTGTGACCATGACGAGGCAATTTTTTTTGCGATTTTGATTGCTTACAATGAAATGTGAAAGTTCACACAGCATACAACTCGAACAAACGCACAAATGATCCATTCTCTGTATTATCCCAAGCACTGCCAATGAGATGCGCGCAGTGTAGGGACCTTCTTGTTTGCTGTCAGCTCCCCATGCTTGTTTAGTGTCATGACTTTGAGTTGCACCACTCGCATAGACAAGCTTGACTTCGAATAGACAAGTGTGACTTCGAAAATATCTGGCAGGACTACTCTCGATTTCAGTACAGGTAATATTGTCACCGAGTAGTGACAGTGAAGAATAGAAATTCCAATAGTGTCAGTTAAAAATTGAACTCATTATTCGGCAAACCTGCACCCAGCAATACAAACAACACTCAAAGAATAACGAAAACGGTGAAAACAGTTGCCGATCTTGAAACTCTGATTCACGACGCAAGTGCACCGGCTTTTTATGCATGACCCGTCGTATATTCCAGCGCAACAGCTGTTGCTTGCGTATGTTCGAGAATGTGCGCCACTACAGTCGACTCTCGCTAGAACCCGACCCTTGCGGAAGCGCTCGTTTTCGTCAAATTATCCGAAAGGTCGAATTATCAGACAGCAGCAAACTGGATGGGTTGAAATCTTTTTTATTGTTTGGAGTAGTCTGTTTTCTTCGAACGACCGCTTCAATGCAGCAATACAATAACCATACATGTTGTCGATCAGTGGCTCACAGATCTCAGCACTATCGTCGATGCTGGCAAAGTCCTCAGAATAGACATCACCCGGGGAACCGCGCAAGTCGTAATCATTACGACAGGGCAGGTTCATTGTCGTCGCCGATGAAATCAGTAGCGTCGTCTGCCGAATTTCTTGTGTTTTGAAGGTTTTAGTAACCGCTGCGCGCATGCAGGGGTGCCGCTGGGGGTCGAATTAACCGAAGCGACATGTTTTCACATTCGAACTAAGCGAGTTTTCCTCCCACGGCGATGTATTGTTTCTCGCCGGGACACTACAGTGCGCTCGGATTAATATAAATGTCGAATTAAATGAGCGCGAATTAACAGGCTTCGACTGCAATCGCGTCGCGCGAGCAAACTGATTATATAAGACACTTTGGCGATAGCATTGGTGACAACATACTGAAAATTTCGGATACATGTAGGCGCGTCTTGTGCCAAGCGATAACTTTGTAACAGTGGTTAGATAATGAAAAACGGTCACTGAAAAAAAAAAAAGATGAACAATGTAAGTGTGTAAACATACATTTACATCAAGCTCTACTGCCAACAAGGCTGTGCTAACGTAATGATTTATTTAAATTTTAAGTTATTGGGTTTTACGTGCCAAAACCACTTTCTGATTATGAGGCACGCCGTAGTGGAGGACTACGGAAATTTTGACCACCTGTATGGGGTTCTTTAACGTGCACCTAAATCTAAGCACACGGGTGTTTTCGTATTTCGCTCCCATCGAAATGCGGCCGCCGTGGCCGGGATTCGATCCCGCGACCTCGTGCTCAGCAGCGTAATGATTTATTTATTTATGTATTTTTATACATATACATACAGCACGTCGACGCACCTACGGAGAACGATGTTTTTATTGCAAGTAAAAACATCGCTTTTCGTACGTGCGACCACGTACTGTAAGTGCCTGTCAAACTATACAGGATGCAGGAAGACATTCACAATATATATATATATATATATATATATATATATATATATATATATATATATATATATATATATATATATTAAATTATGGTGTTTTACGTGCCAAACCCACTTTCTGATTATGAGGCATGCGCCGTAGTGGAGGACTCTGGAAATTTCGAACACCTGGGGTTCTTTAACGTGCACCTAAATCTAAGTACACGGGTGTTATATATATATATATACACTTTCATCGGCGATCGGCGAAGAATCTGGGAGTCAGTATGATTACTTCCTTTTATGCCTGAATTATTTGTCGCTTCGTCTCTTTGTTTGCAAACGTGCATTATATTCATAAGTAGGGTGGTGTACATGACGAAACCTTTGAGCCTTGAAATCGTTAAACACTTGAGCAGTCGAACGACAATTCCATGCCGTGAAGGCATTCGGCAAAAAGCCATCACATGGGTAAGTTGAAAAATCTCGTAGTTGCAGAAGTGGAATGAATAAAGGCTACATCATTTAGGCAGTCTATAAAGCTCGCGTTGTGCTGCGTAGACTCTATTGCCTGCTTCGGCACGCTGTTTTCCCCCTGTGAATTGCAACGAAATAAATGGAAACTGGGTAGTTGACAATGTATGAAGCATGATCAGATCTGGCGGCGACAAATCGTAACTTCCACTGCGATCTCCGTAAGAGATAGTGTTGGAAAAAAGAAATTAAATTATGGGGCTTTACGTGCCAAAACCACTTTCTGATTATGAGGCACGCCGTAGTGGAGGACTCCGGAAATTTCGACCACCTGGGGTTCTTTAACGTGCACCTAAATCTAAGCACGCGGGTGTTTTCGCATTTCGCCCCCATCGAAACGCGGCCGCCACGACCGGGATTCAATCCCGCGACCTCGTGCTCAGCAGCCTAACACGATAGCCACTGAGCAACCACGGCGGGTTGTTGGAAAACGAATGCTGGGGTGGTTAAGGTGGAAACGACAAAACTCGCATGACAGCTTTTCAAGTGTTTAGCGCAAAACACTTGGAACGAGAAACATGTATCAGCTTCACCTAAAACGTGTTAGCGTTGTTTCGCTTTGTTTTATCAAGGAAAGAACTGTCATTTCTTGCTGGCTCTTAACTTGCGCATTTCTTCTATGATAGTTTCGGGACCCGAGACCCGGCTTCCAGTAAACCGTTGTTGAAAGTTTGCACTTGTGTGTGTCTTGCCTACTGCCTATCTCTGTCTGAAGTTTTTTTTTATCTAAACACCAGCAAAGTTGACGCACTAACGAGGCCTAAACTGTATCCCATGGTAGAGTCACGTGATCAAGCCGTTTCCACGCTTATGTCGCTTCGTGGAGCCTCGTTTATGGCGTGCTATAAAACCAGTGTGCTGGTTTCACTAAGTTACGGATAACTATAGCTGGCCCACCAGTGCACCTGATTATAGCGGAAGCTCGGCGAGTCGACAGAGAATGCAGCGTTCGCGTTTCGTTCTCTGTTGGCTGTGACGCTGTGTGGGGTTAAGAGAAACTAGAACACCGACATATTTGATACGGCTGTGCTGTGTGTGGGCCTAGTGCGACATAAACTGAAGCGCCTTGGGCTTTTGGCCGTGCTCTCGGTTTGCGGAAGGCGGACCTGGATGAACTGCAAAATAACCCACTTCCCGCACCTTCAAAGAACCGAGGGGCGTACCTTAGGCGGCCGTTTCTACCTCAGTTGTCAGTGAGGCCACGCTTGCTTTTTATTTTTTGGCCCCTTTCGAAGCGAGTAGCTCGCGGAAGGCTGTGGGAGAGGGTGGGGCCGACGCGGCAGCAAGATCAAGCGAACGGGGCCGAGCGAAGGAGCACGAAAATTCCGGGCAAAACCAGAGACCGTTCTGAAGGGAAGGACAGGGGACAGCTGTTTGCAGAGCGGGAACACCGCGCCAAGCTGTATGGTGAGGGCGTGGACAGGAGGGACGGAATGAGGAAGAAAAGGAGAGGCGCCAGTAATTACCAGCGCGGAAGAGCGGGCGAACAGAAAACGTCAACAATTTAGCCCAGATACGACGGGAGAAAAATAGGACGTGCTCAGCAATAAAGCGGCGGCCCTGCTATTCGCTGGGGCCCGGAGCACGTACTTGCAGCATCAGGGACGTGGCACAGGTTAAGAGGGAGCGAGCAGAAAAGAAGTGAGGAGGGAGAGAAATAATGGAAGGAAATAAAGAATGGAGAGGGATGATAAGAAGAGACGAGAGGAGACCGCTAAGAAGAAAAGACGGCAGCGACACTGCAGAATGGGACGATAAGAAGCATTTGCCGGTGAGCGACTTTTTAGGTGCTCAGATAATTCTGCAAGAATGGCTTCCAAAGCGGAGACCAACTTTTGGGATGAAGCGGAAGAAAAACAGCTTCTCCGTGAGAAAAGACTTGAGCATAAAAAAAGAGAGGACATAAAAGCAGATGAATAAATGTTCGTTATTTTTACCCGGCATCGCTTTTCTTCTTTCTCGCTCAGTTATTTTTTGCTTTGACATAGCCTGGACGTGCACTGTATTGAGCAAAAGAAACGACAGATAAAAAATGAACGCAAGAATGACGTACTTGGTGATTTGGAAAGGAGCCAGGGGCGAGCCGTCTCGTCCCCAGGAGATGCTGATTGGTTCGTCGCCGGTCACGTGACACTGTATGGTGACCTCGGCGCCCCTGCGAGCCTGGAGAACTCTGGACATGCCGGACACGTGCGGGCTGTCTGAAAAGCACAACAGAGTGGGTCGCTCTATCAGCGGGCTTGAGGAAGGTTCGGTGGAATTGTGTCTTGTTCGTGCTATTACAATAAACTTGCGCTAGTTACACAGCAAACTACTTGAAGTACTAGCAGATGTTCTGGAAACAGGCAAAGGCGGAAAGTAAAGTACATTTTACCGGGGGGGTGGGGGGATGGGGCCCGACCAGCTTTCCAAACCCCATATATATATATATATATATATATATATATATATATATATATATATTGTCAAGCTGTTTATTGACAGGGTACGCAACGAGTGAGAGGTCGAACTCGGTGCGGTAGTCAAACCCTCCGAGCAGTCAGAACCGGCCCCGTGCGTAAAGCGCTGGTGATGCGCCTGACTGACCGGCACTACTTCGTTACATTTCATACGCTGGAGATGCGCCGGGCTAACCGGCGCTTCTTCTTCGTTACAATATATACATATATATATATATATATATATATATATATATATATATATATATATATATATATATATATATATATATATATATATATATATATATATATATATATATATATATATATAATTGAACAAACTTCGTGTGACCTCGAAGAATTGTTCACTGAAGTGATGGCCTCATATGAGAACTTACACGACTTCATAGTATAGGAAACAGTTCAGTTTCACCGCCTGAGTACTCTTCCCCCACCAAGAATCTGGCGTCTCTCGGTGGTGTAATCTGCCTTCGCGTAATTGTCGTATACTTCGCTATCACTAATACTGCTTCGGTTTTCCGGCGAAATCGCAGCCTCTCTCTGTCTTTCTTTTTCTGTGAGTCAGAGTATAAGCGCTCTTGCGCATGACTGCTGTTGATTCTGATTTCCAGTGAATCCGGCTTAGCGTCATTTCGGTTACTGAGTAAAATATACAGGGTGCCCCAACTATCATGCACCAAGACTTAAAAAAAAAAAGAGCAGTTGCGTTACTCGAAGAAAACCTAGTGCATAATGTCACCAGTACGGTAGGGTAGCGGCCAGTAAATCTTTCGTTTCTGAAATTTACTTCGACAATTGCAATTAATTGTCTAATTATAGAAGTACTGTCCTCATTATCAAAGTGTCAATGAGGCATTTGTAAGCAACCCAAAATGACATCTAAGTGCTGTATCTTCAGCGATGTACTAAGTGCGTGCAATTTTTTCCGACTGGCAAACAAGCCTGACGAAATATGAAAAATACCACGTGAGTGCGCTCCCACCAACATCATGAAGCAGCGCCTTCAAATAAGCTGATTGAAAGCAACTGCATTGCCTGTCGCAAACCCGAAGCGTACGCACCTTGATACGGTACGGAAGGATCACCAACAGCAGGTTTCGGGGCTTTGCAGCTATTCGTTCCTCTCTACGTCACACTTATTATCGTCTCTCAAGGCCGACTGATCACATTGATTACAAAAGCCCTTTGATAACGCGGCCGAAGCGGTGCTCTGACCACGCACGAAACGCGAAAAGCAATGTAATATGCACAGCATGTTTCGCAATCGCGGCTTTGCTCGCACCGCGTGGAAAGAGTGCGCGCGCAGCTATATTTCGCGCCAGAAACGAATTGCTTCGAAACTTGCTTCAGACCAAAGCCAAATTAAAGTGACGGTTTTACTTTTCATGATACTGTATACGTGCTGCATAAACAGGTTGGTGGCAAAAAAATAAAAGCGAAATAAGCAGCCTGGGAAGCGACTCACGTGTAGAGAAATGGCAAAGCCGATGCGTTCAAAAAGTAAATATACCACTTCTAAATACGCCCAATTGGCGGTCCGCACACACACGCACACAAAATAATAATTAAAAAAACATCAGATTTCAGTGTGCCATTATTATCTATGAATTCGAAAGCGCCGTCGAACACCAGCTGCTGCCTAGTGGACGCGTTCGGATAGGTCTTCTGCAGCTAAGCAGTACTGAGTCCGCTTTATCACGTCCTCAGTGGCTTTGTTGATGACCGACGCTAGAATTCTACGGCAGACATCCGTTATCCTTGTTTTGAGCTAATCGGACGTCCGTCTCGATCATGTAAGCACGATCTTTCATATAATCGAAAAAAAAAGGAAATCGAGTGGAGAGAGGTCAGTGGACCCAGCCGGCCAAATTACAGGCCTGTGCCTTCAAATCTATTGCGCATGAAAAGTCGCATCCAGCCAGTTTCGTGCTCGGCTGCTGCTGTGTGCTGGTGCCCCATCTTGCTGATACCACAGAAGTCGAAGACAGGACAGCAGGGCTTCGCTGAGAAACTCATCCACCGCTCCTTCAATGAGTTCGTCCACGTAGCGCTGTCCAGTCGAAGATGATCGAAGATGGGACCGAGTATAGCACCGGCGTAAATTCCGAACCACACAGTGAGCGACCACGCAGTGAGCGACCACTGGTACTAGTGCCGATTGCGCTTTACCCAGTGTAGATTGGAGTCCCTCCAATAGTGTGCATTATGCAAATTTACCTAGGCATCTCTGCGAAAAAATCGGCTTCATCTGTGCACATGACGTTCCTCAAAAAGTCCGGTGACTCATCGGCTTTTGTAAGGACCCAATTCGAAAAATCTAGACGATTCTATAGGTCCCTGTCTTTCGAAGAGGGTTGTGTCAGTGGGGGGAAACTCCCCGGTTTCGGTGATGATGATGATGATATTGTGGCCAACCCTTTGTATCGGGTGGACGTGGCAGCCACGCCCAAGCCAGAATGACGCTGTATTGCCTACCTATCGAGCAAAGCAGGCACAGGTAGGAAACGGAAAGAACAACAAAAGAAAGAAGAGAAAAGGAGAGAATGCGCTGCACTGATAAGCAGTCATTGGGGTCCATCCGCAAGTGCCGCTCGCCAGCACTCAAGACGCCTCTTTGTCTCTGCGACTACGGCTCTGTCTATACCGCATGTACCGTCCGCTCTACTAGGCAGAGGTAATTGGCGCCATCTGTGTATTGGGCGAACGCAAAAATCCGTTTATCTTGCATGGCCTCGTAGATCGTCGCGCGCACGCGCGCCGATCCAGGTGGCCGAACCCTTCCCCAACTCCTCTCCAATCGCCCTCCCTCGTTAATCCCTCGCAACTCCCTCACCTTCGACTGTCTCCGCGCGCACGCCGTGCGGCCCCGCCGGTCCGGAGCCAGCTCAGCCCGCTGCATGACGTTTCATGTTTCGTTATCCGCTGTTATCGCGAAGCGTGCGCTGCTGTGCGTTGACCGGCGTGGCTAGTTTCGTCAGTTTCGTGGTCCTCGGTAGCTGTGTGCTAGTGCTCCGCGATGTTTTACCCGTTTCGCGACTCGTACCGCTCGTGCATCGTGCAGTGGTACACAAATACCTCAAAAACAAGCCCTGCAAGGTTGTTCCGGGCGCCTAAAGACAACAGGTGAGCGCTCAGACCCAAGGACATCGGAAGACGCATGTACACGAACACACACACACAAAAAAAAATTAAATTATGGGGTTTTACGTGCAAAAACCACTTTCTGATTATGAGGCACGCCGTAGCGGAGGACTCCGGAAATTTCGACCACCTGGGGATCCTTAACGTGCACCTAAATCTAAGTACGCCGGTGTTTTCGCATTTCGCCCCCATCGAAATGCGGCCGCCATGGCCGGGATTCGATCCCGCGACCTCGTGCTCAGCAGCTCATAGCCACTGAGCAACCACGGCGGGTTACACGAACACAACCCTGTCCACGTGTGTGCTCCATGAGGCTCCGGACGTCGTTGCGCCTTGATTGTGCTACACTTGCCTCTTCCCGGTAGAGAAAGCTGACAAATAGATGTTCCTCCTCATTGTCACCTGGTCTATGACTTCTGTTTTTCTGTGCTAAGTCTCATTCTGCAACTTCAGTAACTTGCCCAGCTTTCCATACCGCCCTCAGTGCTTTTTCTGTGCGTCACGTTCTACAAACGTACTAACAGCTGAAAAATTACTGTTAGTGTTTGTGTACTATCTCAGTAACCGCCGATGGGAAAACCGCGCGAACAACCTTCATGTGTAGGCATGGTACGCTTTTTTTTTTCTTCTGCAAAGCATGAGCATTGCAAGTGTCCTACATGCAGATTTTTGCAGTTCGTGTTTATTATACAAAGGAGAGCCCAGTAGGTACGACTTAGTGCCTTAAGTGACGTAATTTTATTGCTAAGCATTGCATTCGGGTCGAAAGAAAAGTCGTGTTGTTGGCTTATTTTACCTGATCTTTGATTGAGGAATAAGCCTTTCTGCGAATGTTTTCTATGTGCTGCTGCGAAAGCCGACTACCTTCTGTTCCCCTTGCCACCGTTACTCAAGTTGTGGCCAAGTGCAAAATAATGTGATAGTGTGTTTCAGTTTTTAGTACAATGTTATTTTCTTCTGCCATGTTTTTTCAATTTTTTCAGCAGTAATGATCATGTCACGCATTTCATATACTTTCGTGCGGATTTATAAGTAAGCTCTTTCTTTTGGTATGGCTCTCAATCAAACAATGTTAGCATTTTATTCTATTTTTTAGGTATTTTGCGTGTCATTGTTTTTGCCATTACCAGTGAGTTTTCCCTTTTTATAGTTGTCATGACTATGTCATACATGTCGTCCAATTGTGTGCAATATCTTAGTGCATATATCAGAAGCTCGTCTACATTTCGGTCTTGAGGACGTTATATAAAAATCTGTTTTTTTTATGTGTGTGTACATGAAACGGCCTTCGCGTTTTTTAGCGCTTTCTTTTGTTATTTCACCGTCTGTGAACTTTTGTGTTTAGTACTCTTGTATATGTCATCCACCTTTCACTTTTGCTCATTTTTTGAGCGTGTATCACACCACGTTATAAGAAAAATCTGTTTTCGGAAACGAAGTCAATAAAGCGAGGCTAAACATCTGTTGTGTTGGAAGTGGAATTTTTTTTATGTCGCGGCACATGTTGGTACAAGTATGGGCAAACTGCGTGCGTGCCAACGCATAGCCCACGGCGCACCACGCGCCAGCTCGCAAACAATGCCAATGCGCTGTGTAGCGCGCCGCGCATTGTTTGCGAGCTGGCGCGTAATGCGCCGTAGCACGCGCGCGATTAAAAAAGAAAAAAAAAAAGACGCGTTGCGTACAGGTAAAAACAAAAAAACAAGAAGTAAGCGGCGCGCGCGGCATGGGGGAAAGGGTGAAAGTGAGCGGAGCTAGTGTTCCTGTATATGCTCCCGCAGGGAGCAGAGTTGCGCATAGCTTTTCCGGCGCCGCTCGCACCGCTATTCGCCGAGCGTGATCACGTGGTGCAGAAATGACGTCAAATGATCAACTGCGCGCTCCGAAGCCACCTTTACGGAAACGGCGCCGGCTCGCTTCTGTCAGTGCCATCGAAACTGCAATCAGCGGACCGTCGAGCGTGCGTAGCAACGATCGGCTCCGGATTGCAGGTGCGGTATTCGAGGATATTAAGTTAATGTCTTTGCTGAAGTGCTAAAAAGCACATCATTTTGACACTTGTATTCGAATATGACGGGCTGGAGCGCACCAAACTGCGCAAATCGCACGGAAGGTGGCAAAGCTTTTTACGCGGTGCCGTGCAGACGGACGAGACCGGCCGGCTCCGAAAGGGACCAGGATATGCGAGGTCCGTTCGGCTTGTTTACACTAAAGCAGCATTTATCTCGAGTAACATTCCTGTACACGCTGAAATGCGTACTCCTGGCATGAGAGGTTGTTCACTTGTGCAATTTTTGGTGTATATGTGCAGCGCGACACAGACGCGGTACAAGGAAAGGACGACACGTCTGTGTTGCGCTGCACATGCTAGCCAAAAATGTTAACTTGCCAACTCGCTCCATTCGCTTTCTTGCTTGTACGATTGTTCTGACTATGCGGCTCCAGAAAAGTGTGTTCAAAACAGAGTAAATACTAGCAGGTGCAATTTGTCCGCTGCATCCTGCTTTTCTCTGCTCCGTTTTCTTCTCTTTTTTTTTTTTTTGTCGGCGTTCTGATTTTTCATGTGAAGTCGATTGATGTGCTGCTGTTCATTGTTTTGTAGTAAGCGAAAACACCGTGCGCTCTCACTCATGAGACATCTGCGATAGCTTCAGCATTTACCACGCGGAATTGTTGCTTGTTCGATCAGCCTTAGTCGACGTGAGGAATGTGAAATTATTTTTGTACGTTTCATAAGCGCTGTGTTATAGTAAATTAATCTGAGTAGTATGAAGAGATAAAGAAAAATGTGCTGTCATGTTACAGTTTGCAATGTGTGAATAATTACTTTGCCAGTTTGTCATCTTATGGGATTAGGCCAATAAAGATAACCTGTTGTTACTCTTAATAACCTGTTGCCTTTCCAGTGGCTTTGAATTCTGCCCCCCAAGGCTCCAAGAACCAGCACTCATCCCCTTCTGCCACCAGCCATTGCTCATCCATTCCCTTGTACGAAATAAATTTGATCTAGAAGCTCGTCCATCTCTAATCTTTTTTCCACTTGAAGATTTCCTGCTACGAAGCAGCTGTTGAGTTTGCGGTGTGAATCGTAAAAATAAGCTTTCTATAAGATGTGCGCATGTGAACATTTGAAATGCGTTTAAATTTGCGTGTCTCCACCGCATATATCGAAAACATGCAGCTGCTGTGAAGGACATTTAGCGATGAATGACGGCCAACGGTCAGTGACATAATTGCAGGCACGATATTTCTGTTGGCGACATTCATTATTCGTCTCGTTTTGGCATCCAGAATGTGCTCCCATAATTATCTACCACACGTGTGTGAAGTTTTCTTTAAACGCCCTTTAAAACATTTCTTGCCTTCCGCCTCCGCGAGAAAACTTCACGTGCATGCTCAAAAACATTGCACCGCTTTTTCTTCCAAGGTAATGCGCGTTTACACTCGAACTTTTCAGCTGTTCTAGCCATGGGCCTAGTCAGGATTTTATTTCGAGGGATCGAGGGGGGTCCTATTCTTTATATGTACATTCGTGCGTGTGTTTGTATATGTGCGTGTATATATGTACACACAAGCTAAAAATTTTGGGGTGTTGCCACCTCTTCGGCTACACCAATCGTTCGAGCTTAGCGTGCATTAAAAAGTGTCATCTTGCTCAGTGCTTGCGTACAGTTTCCGCGTGTAGCTTGCGAACAGCAGACGAAAAAGCAAATGGAACACCGCGCGGCATTTGCCTCCTGCGCGCGCGAGGAGTGGCTCCACTGCCCGAGCTGGATCAAAAGCCGGACCTATGCGCAACTCTGCTCCCTGCGGGAGCATATACAGGAACACTAAGCGGAGCGGGTCGGTATAATAAAAACAAAAAGAAAAGGAAAACGTTTCGGAGAGGAGGCACCGCGCGTCTGCTATTCCTCTTGCCATGACAACGTAAACAATCGTGTGCGCCGCCATTTTGCTTCTGCGTCGCCCATTGGTTAGGGCCGTAACTGAAGGGGACCTTGGCGCTAGCGTCCAAAGAGCGTCTGCTCGAAAACGGCCAATGGCAGCCATGCGGAGATTCACCCCCCCACCCCCCAGTTGTGTCGCTAAAAACGAGGGTCCGGCGTTAGGCGTTACATAATATACCTAGACCTTCCATATGATGCAAGAAATTGATTGAACTAATTGAATTTCTCAAGCTAAAGCACGTAGAAAAATCGTAAACTACGACTTGCACACAACCTAAAAATATGATAGCTCTCGGATTGTAATTTGACTATACGAGAAAACATAATTCTGTTACGCGAAAACTCAAAGAAACCCCTTCAAACATACAAACCGGCCGCGGCTTTCACAGACCGGCCGCGGCGTCCGCCATCTTGCGCGCGCCGGCGCGATGGGTGTCTTGGGCATGGAGGAAGGAAATGGTCTTGGGGGTCTCAAAGCGGCTCGCTCGGTTCCTTGTATTAACTCCAGCTGGCGCTATCCTCCGCCGCATCGCGGCCCACGCAAAAGGTCGTGGTTCTGCTGCAAAGCTCGCCTTCGTGCATAGCGTTCGCGGCAAGCGTTTCCCTGTAAACATTACGGTTACATACGCTCCAGTTGCCGGGAAGCGTGAGAAGCAGTCAGGGACCTTTGAATGCTATCGCGTTCCACTCGTAAAGCCGAAGCTTAAGCGTCCTCCAATTTTTTTTCTTTATTTCCCTTATTTCGTTCTGGCTAACTCGGAAGAAGCTTGTTCGAGGGCACTGCTTTATGACGCGGGTGGGAGCGCAGTCACGTGGTATTCCCCATATTTCGCAGGGTTTATTTATCAATCGTAAAAAAATTAGTACGCAATTAGTTCATCGCTGAAAATACCGCACTTAGATGTCCCTTGGCTGTGCCTACATATGCCTCAATACTTTGATAATTAGGATAGTACGTCTTGAGTTAGATAAATCATTACAATAATTTAGTTAAATGTCAGTAATGAAAAAATTACTGGCAGCTGCTCCACTGTACTAGAAATAATTAGCACTAGATTTTTTTGCGAGTAACATTTGCTCTTTTTTAAATATTAGTGAATGATAGTTCATTGGGACACCCTGTATATATATATGACCTCTGCATGAAGTGACGATGTTTCCATTCCTAATAACTGTAAATTATGAGAAAAGTTGTTTTTTTTTCATGAGTCGGGGTTAGCACTGCTTAATGGAAAGAGAAGCAATGCTGAGACACATATCATTCACATGCATTTCAAACGCCGTTGACAAAATACTCTGCCGAAAGGGTCACTGAAGTCTGCAGGTTCTTTTCAGGGTCAAATCAGCACGCATAGCAATTTGAAGCGAGGTTAACACAAAGTAACATACTTATTCTCTGAGCATAGGCTATCCATAACTTTAAACATAATTGTTTATGTGCTGCCTCCTTCTCTTAAAAATATAATAAACTTTCTCCTGTGTATATATTTTGATATATTGTGTACGTGTATGACCTTTGCAGTGCGAATTTAAAACAATGTTGGTGGGAGAAAATACGGATGAGGCAGCCGCGCTGGTACTTCTAATGCGCTTGTTCTCCTTTTTTTTAAAAAGAATTTCAGAAATAAAGCAAGGTATGAATTAAAATTCGTGCACGTCCGCGCCAACAATTATGCAGTAAGCTATTAGCCACTATACAATATTAAGTTAAAAGGTCAAGGCAAGTCAAAAGAAACCTCAAATGATGTGGGTGACAAAACTCTGGCAATGACGCCTTAGGGGGGAGGGGGGGCGGCCGAAGCCACCCATAGTCGTCGCCTATGGAAACAGGGATAAGAAAAATAAGTGCAGCACTAAAGTTGTATTACCTACAGCCGTACAATTAAGGCAACCGTTAAACGCAATGTCTCAACTGCGCGGTGCCAATGCAAGTACTAAGCTGGCCGCTTAGATCTTACTGTCGAGAGCAGTGCATTTTTGTGTTAAATACCGTATACTACATTCATACCCTTAAATCGGCTACACGAGTAGGTAATAAAAGACATACTGTCCAACAAATGTTTTGTTTTCGTTTTCTTTTGCTACCTATAACGTAAGGCTTAGTAAGTGGGATTAGCGTCTCGAAGCTGCACGGTAGTCTCCGTCAGATTTATTTAGGCTAGAGATTGATTTTGACAACCTGGGACTCTTCGACGTGGGCTCAAAAGCTAAATATACGAGCCTTTTTTTTTTTTTTTGCATTTAAACCCCATCGGAATGCGTGCGGTGTGGTCGGGCAATGAACCGGTGATCTCGTGCTCATGAGCTGGACCGCACAGTGACCATTGAAGGTTGTTCCGAGGTGGTGGTTGTCTAGTCAGTCTATCGCGGTGCACATCACTTGCCTCTCCGTGCTATGACGCGGCCAGGCAAGTTGCGCGATGGTCTCATGACAGCCGCAGATGTCACACGTCTGGTAACCCAACCAAAGCTGAACAAGAGTTATTGATGTATGTCCAAGTGGGAGACGGAACTGACTTGTAAGAACTGGAAACGTAGACAAGGGTCCTTCAACGAATGCTTGCCGTGTGGTCCACGAGTGTAAACCATGTACATTTTGCTAACTTTAACAGAAACAATCGCGGTGTAATGCATGGATCATTTTTGATTATTTAAAGTTAAATTATGGAGTTTTACGTGCCAAAACCACTTTCTGATTATGAGGCACGCTGTAGTGGGGGACTCCGCAAATTTGAACCACCCGGGGTTCATTAACGTGCACCTAAATCTAAGTACAGGGGTGTTTTCGCATTTCGCCCCCATCGAAATGCTGCCGCCGCAGACGGGATTCGATTCCGCGACCTCGTGCTTAGCAGTTCCACACCATAGCCACTAAGCAACCACGGCAGGCGCAAGGAGTGCTTTTCAAACTGCTAACATATAAATGTCATATAAATCTGGCGATGTTATAAGATGTAAAACAGAAACTAAGAAAGATACAACGCAAGAAATCAGGGAGCCGTTCTGCACTCACCAAACATAGACGTTCGCAACGTTATTAAAAGGAAAACTCTATAATGTATGTTTCGGTTACAACTTTCACTTTGCTAGTAAGCCAGTATCGACGTCCATAGCTATACATTAACATTTCACCTAAACCAACTTAGATTGATCTGAAAAAGGCTGGTAATCTTGCTTTCTTCAATTCAAAGAATGGGAACAAAAAGTCAATATGAATTGTAGCGCTCTGTTGTATATTAAAATGTGTGTGAAGGACCAACTACTTCCGCGATTTTCACTGATGCCGTAACGTACTCCGATATACTAAGTACACACGGCGACAAAGGAAAAACAGAAGGTTTAATAATTGCGCCTTGATAATTCGAAATTTTACCGCTCACTCAGCAGCAGAAATAGCAGAATGGTGCTCATCTTTAAAGCTCGTAAAAAAAAAAGGTTTCTTGTTACTATAGCGTCGAATAACAGCTCTTCGGCTCATAAGAGCGTGCTGAATAAAGATGCGTCATGGTAATCTAATCCTAATCCTTCGCAGTGGTTGGAATAATTGATAAGCAAAACAGTTTCGTGCTTTACGAGGGCGTCCGTGTTCACTATTTGATATAAAAAGGAAATTATCAGCTTCAAGATCATAGTTTGGGTAATGAATGAGCTGACCCATTTGTTTCTCGCAGCTAATTGTGTCAGCTTTCAATATGAAAAGAAGCGAAATGCGGCGTGCATATGCACTGTTCGGAATAAAAATAGGCAAAGTGGTACGTTTGCAACATATATTACTCGCTAATTAGTGCTTTGAATCCAGCACTGGAAATGGATCCCGCTGATATAGGTGCCAAGAAGCAGTTCTGTATACCAGGCGGAGCTGCGTAACAATCAAGGGGAAGTTATTATTTATTGTGCATTTCTAGATGAACCGCGAGAGTAAACTGCTTTGTGCGGTGAAAAATATATAGTCCCTATCTCTCGATTACACAAACACAAACACACACACACACCAACACACACACACACACACACACACACACACACACACACACACACACACACACACACACACACACACACACACACACACACACACACACACACACACACACACACACACACACACACACACACACACACACACACACACACACACACACACACACACACACACACACACACACACACACACACACACACACACACACACACACACACACACGCACGCACGCACGCACGCACGCACGCACCACGCACGCACGCACGCACCACGCACGCACATATATACCCCCTTTGAAAGGGGGTTATTTAAGGTTGCACGGCAGGCTGAAGGGACCGCGCTACGGGCAAAGCAAAGAAAGTCTCCGCCGGCGCTAACAGCTCGCGATCTGCGCTCGCACCTGCCGCCCAGACAGTGTCCCACTGCTGTGTGCGTTGCTTAAAGCAGAACGTCGGAAATCGGTACACTGCATTCAGGGCCATGGACAATGGCGCTACTACTTTTAAGTTGCAGAGCAAGTTTTCATTGAAAGCTAATACTAAAATATTGGCTGCGGCTTAGCTCAGCTAACTCTGGATATGCAAAGCGAAAGCTTGGTTTAGTTTGGTTAAGTCTTGGCTTCATTTGGTTAACCTTTGATTTCCCTGTAATTATTATACTTAGGCATACAATCATCGTTAAGCCAGGTATGATGGCTGTGCCTAGGTCGGTGGCTAGACTTGACTGTGATTAGGCTTGGCTGGACAAGCATCGTTCGACGGTGCGACGCCTGTTGTGCCACAGGGAAAGCCCAAGTGCTAGACATGCAAAGAGACGCCGCGAACATGCGCAGCGTCGAAGCTCGAACGGACAGGGCGCGAACGCGGTCGCCACATTGATCTCGATGGTGCGATATCTATTGCATTGCGGACCCTCTCCAGTGAAGCAGCTCGCCTGGCGATATTCGTGGGGTGGTCAGACACTTGGCGACTACGGCTGAAAGCCTCCCCCTCCCGCGCAACGCTCAGAGAAAACGCCCCGCCCTCGCTTTCGTCCATGGCCAAGCTCGCACTGACTAGGCGAGCGCGGCGATCTTCAGGCTCGCGGCGAGTCGCGTGGTCAGGAGGCGACCCAGCTGCGGAGAGCGCATTCGCCAAGCCGACGGCGACGGCGGAGCTCGGCGCAGTGAGTCACGTGATGCGCTGCCAAGGCTACTGTGTAGCTGCGGTCAAACGAAGGTCAAATTGCTGGCCACGGCTTAGCTCAGCTCGATGCGGTTAGTAAAGCTTTGGCTTTAAAAGGGCCGCCTGTTTCTTGATCCCGGTCGCCTAGGAAACAATACATGCAATTGTTTAAAGCTAGCTTTGGTTTTTGTCAGTCCTTTTCCATGCTTTTCCACCTTCTTCGTGTTTCTTTAATCCAATTATACATGCGCATTGGAATAGCGCCCGTATTATTTGTGCAATGAGGCTTCGAGGCTTTTGATATTGCAAACTTGAAACACAAGACAATACTCATTTAGTCAACGCGTTGTAATTATTGTATTTACTAAGTGGAGTGTTCCTATTGGGCATAGGTGTTGCGCCGGTATTTCTGTTGCAGTTTTGTACGTCGCAGTTACAGGTGATTTAAATTGCATTGACACGAATTTAGTCAGCGTTCGCTTTTAAGTGCTACAGTTTAGAAGTGAAGCTGGGCCTTGATGAAAATCTCTACTCCTGCATTCTACTGTGTCTTGCGTATCCTGTAAACTTAAGCGATGGATCTGGTCATGCTGATTGAACACGACGCAATTTAAAGTCTGTTACAAACGACTCATCTCTGGCCCGTGTTCTCAATCGGTGTATGAAAACGACCTACCACAAGTCCATTACGACGCAGAAGCCGTCCATGTATAGTTTCCTCGCGACACGACCCACGACACGGGTGCTCGCGCGGACATGTGGCCGTGCGTGGCGCCTGCCGTGTGCACCCAGGGTTCGTGGCGAGGCCTGACGCCTTCCAGCTCCTTCGCTCTTTTTCTCATCTCCAGTGGCCATTCAGGTCGGTTCACAGAAGGCTCCATTTTACGGTTGTAGCTGGCGGCGTTGGCAGCCGAACACTGTCCGCCACAAAACCTTGCGTGCGCTCAAGGTGGTGGCGGTGACGAGCAAACGGTGTTCGTGCGGAGGTCGGCTTACGCCTGCCTGCCAACAGCGCAGCGTGTTCGGCCATCAGGGAGCCTTTGTTTCGCTGAGTTACACTTCTCTTTTTCTTTGTTCGTCCCGCCGCTTCGTTGTCTATACTGGCAGCTACAATTTTAATGGCCCTAGGAGGCTCCGAGCATAAATGAAAATCTCCCTGGTCATCGTCCCGTATAGCCTCGATACCCCTGTCATTTTGCTGCTCCGCTTCACCCCCTCCTCGTTCTTTCTTGTTAGGAGAGACGGGATTTCGATTAAGCGTGCCATTTTCGTAGCAGCTGAGGGAGCTGTTGTCTGGGTGCCTCGGTCGATCCCCTCTTGCTCTCGTTTTCCTTTACTTGTGTTTCTCAACGCCCACTCGTATTCACACCCACAAAAATTACCAACAACAGCAACAGCAGCAACAAATCGTTTTCTATCCGCACTCGCAATCCTCGGCCGCTTTCCGAAAGACGGCCAGGGGCGCGCACTGCGCGTTCCCATTTCGCGCGCCGGCGGCGGCCGGCCGTAAAAGCCTCCTTTCCCTCAGCCCTGAAGTAGTCGGCAGCAGTGCGCGAGAAGCCTCTTAAAAACCTTAATCGCGCGTCATTGTGCCGAGCTTCTCCTTTCTCCCTTGCCGGACGCCGCTGCAAGCCGCACCTCACCGGCCACGCTGCGCGGCTGCCGGGGACAAAACCTCTTCCGCCCCATCGCGACGGCGGCTAGACCGCCGTCTTTATGACGCCTCCACGCTCATCCCGCTTGCCCGAGAAGTGAATCGTTTTCCCCAGCGCGAGCGGTGGGCGCGTTTTTTACGCGAGTTTTACGAGTCCCGCTTAGGCCACCGCGGTGTACACGGTCCGGCCCGTTTGTCGACGGGTGTTCCTGCATCGCACGCTGCACTTCCTTTCGTTGCCTGCGTCCCCCATTCCCTTCTTTATTTCCCCGTCCAGTCATATTCGGCGGCCCATTCTTTATAGATATCTGTCCATAACGAGCTCCCGCACAATCTCACCGAAGCCGCATTTCCATCCTCCGTGCGGGTACCGCGAAGAGACGCGGCTGCCCTTTCTTTGTTTCTTTTGTGTGTGTGTGTGTGTGTGCGAGCTTGTATTTACTTGGATGATGTCACGTAGATATGTGTATGTACTTATGTAGAAAGCGCTGACGTGAAACCGCCACCACTGTGTCTGACCACATCCGTGACCGGCAGGGGACAAAGTCAAAAAGTTTTTATGCCGTCGATTTTGAATTCAGTTTTCTGCTCTTGGCTTGATTTACTGCTATGCCAAGACAATTCGCCTGCGCACCCTTCTCCCTGTTTTCTATTTATTTAAGACGTGTTTCCGTTCATAAACGGGCTTACTTGGCTTCAACAGTTTTTCTTTTAAATAAATTTGACTTTTCTTTTTTTTCACGCACAGAAGAGATTTATAGAGCCACATAACGACTCGGTGAATTTAGAAAGCCGTTTTTTATTGTGCGTTGAAAAGGAGATGCTAGAGATTAAGGCGATTCTTCCGCACATCTACCACATCAGTGAACCAGAATGATGATTCTCGGGTCTGCGAGGGCTACGACGACGGGAAAAGGGAATTGATGCGAAGCTCGGTTTTCGAATGTCTTTAAAAGAAAAAACGTAGTCACACTGTTTTATCTGAACAAAGACGGCAGGGGACAGAAGGGAAGTTATTATTCTTGTTCCTCCAGAAGGAAAATGGAATAACGGGGATGCCAGGAGTCTGTTTTCTCACTAAAGCTGCCGGTTCAGGTTTAAAGCGGGCCTTTAACACAGGTACGGGAGCAGGAATGGTAAAAAATAGAGGTAGAGAAAGAAACATTGTACTGGCAGTTTTGTGAACGTTAGAGAACAGTGCATCGTTTACATTAATCCTGACCGCTTCGATATTCTGGTGCATAGCGTAAACGGAATACGCAGCATAAAAAAGAATGAAAAATTAAATTCTCGTGTTCTGCGTCCATAAATTGCACAGTGGGTGATGGGGAGCACTGTAGTGGCATGATTAATCCTTAGCTCTTGTGGTATTTTAACGTGCCAAAAAAAGAATGAAAACCTCTGTACACGATCGTTTTTGCCCTCGTTGGAATGCGGCCACCATGGCCAGGAGTTGAACACGTTACCTTGTACTCAGCAGCCAAACGCTATGGGGACTTAACTACAGCGGTGGGTACAAAAAAGATTACAGAATGAGCGTTCGATTTTCGTTTTTCTCTATTTGTTCCGTTTTCGCTTTTTGAACACCTGCCAACTGGCCCAGTTTTCCAGGCCCTGCACTCCGAAATGGAGGCTTTTACAGTCCATGCACAACTTGGGAATATGAAATGAAATAAAAAAAAAAAAGACAAGAAAGGAAAGAGAAGAAAATAATCTCAAGTTCGTGATGAGAGACGTCAGCAAGTGAAACAGTGTGCGGTCGGCGGGTCTGGATTCTTTGGCTGGCAAGACAAATTTGAGTGCTTGCGCGGCGGAAATTGTGCTCAGCTGCTGGTTATCTACCGAAGTTATTTACTGCCAGTTACTGAACCTTTACTCTCACCTGACCAATACAGCAACGACTCAACTCGACAGTTAGTTTTACGACGAAAAGAAAAATCTCACAGTTTCGCCATAAGGGCGGAGCAATGAATGCGATTTCAACATATTAGAATATTATACGAAGTGAGTTGTAGTGGCAGCATGAATTGAAGTAAATGTAAGCTGACTAAGTAAATATGAGCTGTTGTGCTAGGCTGTCCTTTGTATGAATTCTGCCACCGGACAATTTCATTTCTGTTTATTAATTAAAGCCACGTCTTTGGCAGCAACTTTATCACAACTTTTCCCCATCGGGTATGTTTCAAACCTCTTTGCCGGGCCGATCGTGGAGGTAGTGCACGGCTAAGCAATAAATTGCATCATTTTCAGGGTTGAGCTCTTTTAATATTTCGCATGTTTAATATTTCAGTCTGAGAAAATTTAAGATAAACAGCACACGCTGTCGGTGTTTTGTTTCGTGACATTTGTTTCTGGGCTGCCATTCTCGAAATTCGGAGGAATAATTTTGTCAAGAATGTAAGATCTGGTCTGAGCAACATTAGTGAGTTGAGTTGAGTTGAGTTGAGTGGTTGTAGGCTACTGGTGGGATTAGCCTTGCAGTAGCTGCCGGCAATTGCTCCACCGTAGCGACACTTAAAATACATAAATCATATAAATCAGACACAGACCTCACAACTACACTACACATAGTCACACCTAAGGTCACCATGTGGAGGCCAAATCCGTGTCCTGCAGGTAATTTAAAAGAAGGCGAGAAACCTCCTTCCTATCTAACCGGTTAATGATGTCGCAATATAGCCTGCATATACCGCATGTCATACAGCATGGAGAGAGAGAGAGAGGGGGGGAAGGCAGGGAGCATATAGCATGGCATGCCATATAGCATACACATACCTTAATATATACGGAACCTTACGGCGGTGACGATGGCACAAGTTCGCTTGGAGCGTCCATATAATTGCTATCGCAATAAAACTAATTAACACAAAAGCGAAATGCACCTTTCAGATTGCATCTACGAGTATCGCCGCGCACAACTGTGCAGCCACCGGCCTCGAGCGTGCTCGACCTTGTGTCGTCCCGCTCGCTTCGGACCGACGTAGTGGAGGGGAAGCACAGTTTGCGCCAGCTCCGCGTCAAACTTGAAGAGTGCGCGCGCTGAATTTAAGAACGACACCGTCGTGAAGTCAGTGCGGCTTATATTGGCTCCCAGGAAAGACAGAAAGGGGAAAGGAGCGAGCGAGCGAGGGCTGAAAGCAAGAGCAACCGCAAGAGAAAACGGAGGAGGGGACAGAAGGGAAGGGCAGCGTTTGCGTTTCAAAGGGATATTGAGAATGAATGGAGAAAACGGCGGAGGGGAGCCATCATTTTTCTCCTGGCCAGGGGCAAGCAGCACGGCGCTGTGCTTTCGTCATTGGTCGTGATTTATGGACTCGCGGGGACAGAGAACACTATCCGCCCCCTTCCTTCGCCCGCCGCTCGCCCTCCCGACATTTTCGCAGCGCCTATTGCCGCCGAAGTAGTTCGTGTTTCAACGGAGGCCCGTGCGCAGCCGGGCTGTTCCACGGCGAGGCTATGCGGCGTAACGTATACGAGCCGCCACCGCTCGCGCCATCCCAGACGCTCGCTAGTTTTGTCCCACCCCTGTGTTTCTATGCGCGCCCTTCCCCGACTTTGTACACATCGCTCGTTTGCCGCGCCCATCGAGCTGCTTGCTTGGCTTCATTCATTGGAGCAATGACGCGTGAAGCGTCAATTGAGCACCGACGCCTCTAATAACCTGCACGAGAGACGCGGCCGCGCGAGAAGGACGCTTACGACTTGCGCTCGCCTCAGCGACCGCCTTTCGCGCGCTGCGCTGGACGCAAGCGTGTCATGCCTCATTCGCCAATGCTCGGCGGCGACGGAAAGCGCGAGCACAGAACAAGAACCGCCTGTGCTTCGCGTCAACCGTGCTCTAATCGCTCATGTGCAGCTTCGACCAAGTGAAACAGCGCTTGCAACACGCTCTATTGGGGAGCTGCCCAACTACTTCACTGAATGGTAATAATTTATTTCGCGAAAGCGACTTGGGCGGATTCACGGATATCGAGCATAGGTGGCTCTCAACGAATTTTTCAAACAGTTTCAAGACAGGCAAACTAAAAAAAAAGAAAGAAAATAAACATCGCAAGAGATCGATTGGCGCTGAAAAATGAACATCTGGGTTGTTGCGTTATTGGTCTCCTCTCACCGCGTATCATGAAGAATCCGTAATGATTGCAGACAAAACCAATATATTATAGTATAAACAAGTGCACCTCTTTTTTCAGCAAGGTATTGTGCGCCGGTTACACAACTGTTAGAAACGCCAGATGGCAACTTCTGCGCATGCTTATAAAGCTATTCATGTTTTATTGTATATGAATTATCGGAGTTTTCTATGCAGAAACACTATGTATACCAACGAAAAATGGAAGATTATCATTAGCAGTAAAAAAGTTAGCGGAGAAAATCTCAGTCAGCACGCAATGACGGACGAAGCTCACAAATAACTCACTGATTCGACGAGTGTGACAAGCAAACAAAACAGCATTACCATGCCAGGCCGCAGGTGCAGCGAATTAAAAGTAATCAAGTGACGTGTATTCACCGGGTGACGCTGGAAGAAAACCAAGTCTGCCCTCCTCACGCCTTGTTTCTTTGCTGTTCCTACGAAGTACTCGTTTATCGACGGGGCTGCGCCCACACGACTTAGGCTTTTCCGCAATTAAAGCTTGTATAAGGAGGAGCACGCTTCGCAGGAGCTCAAGCTGAACAGGGGAACAGCGTAATTACAGCCGCATGGGGCGTCACATGTGCTTGACTTTGCTCGACGCAAACGATCTTGTGTTTGCGCTTGTAATTGCTTGTGTCGAACGAGAATGAGAGAAAGAATGTTAAACAGAAGAAATGGGTAATATTCGGGGCCATTGCACCGGCCGTATAACAAAGTGAATCGCAACCAAGAATTGTCTGAGCATTTGACATTCTTGAAGACGACAGGATACGTCCAAGGAGCTTCCTTTTAATAATTTGTGCTTATAACGGACAAGTGTAAAAGTTAAGTTTTGAGATCTTTAACTTTCCTTTTGCTTAGCAGGCGGGAGTCCCGCCGTCAGATTTTCTCGTGAAAACAACAAAAAATATAACATATACGAAAGCTCCACCATTTACAGCTGGTTATGTTGTTATTAGATAGTAAACAGATTTCAGAACAAACTGCCTGGCCTATATAGAAGTCCTCGATGTTCTTGTGACAACATTCCTTTGTGCTATCGGAGAGGTCGTGTTTCGAATGTTCGGGGTGGAAGGGATAATTTCAGGTTTCGGATATCGTAACTTCCTCGCTCAAGCAGCTACTTGGGGACGAATTCACGAAGCGCTTTGTTTTTAAGAGGAAGCTTTAGCTCGGGCCCAACTCCGACGCGGCCTATTCAAATACACGTAAAACGCAAAAACGTTTTTCTGAGATAACCCCTGGAGCGCTTTTAATGAAATTTGTTGCATTTAAGAGAAAAAGTTAAATTCTAGTGACTGTTGGTAGCGGAATTTCGATTTAGGTCCTGAATTTTGTTGAAAATATTTTCATAAATTCGAAAGTTTGAAAAAACAGAAGCACAAAGTTTATAGACCCATAGCTCTGCATAAAAAACAGATATCGTGGTTCTGTAAACGGAACCCATTAGATCATTGAAAGCGGACAAATACGATACGTCATTTTATATCTTACGAGCATTTGCTCCGTTGTGTACGAGGGTTCCGCAAAAGCTATATTTCCATATTACAAGTTTTTTTAGATTCATGTGTAACATATCAATTTTGTCCGCTTTAGATGTACTATTAGATGCAATTCACGGAATTGTATTATCTATTTTCGTTGCCGAGTGACAGACTTGTAAATTTGATAGTTTCGTTTTCTGAAAATTTTCGATTTTTGCCAATTTTTAATAAGAAATTGACGACCTAAAATAAAGATCTGAAACCAAAAGTCACTAGGTTTTAAGTTTTTCTTTTAAATGCAACAAACCTTCTCAAGTTTGATGCTGTGGTTGCCGAGAAAAACGAATTCTCCTTTTACATGTATTTAGATAGGAGCACCCGAGCTAAAGCTTCCTCTTAAGTGAGTTATGCCATTGACAGTACGCCTTCGTTAATGATATGTTCGACATCACGATTGAATGCCGTCTGTTCTTGAGAACAATTTTAGCAAGATAACATTTTTGTGAATACGGGCCCAGAACTGCTGTATTTTATCAGCACTCTGTATTACACGGTTAGCTTCCTTGCAAGAAGTGATAAAACACAACAAAGCTTCGCTTCAGTGATCTCAAGAGCACTTGCATATTAAGAATTATATTATCCATGGCCACGGAGAGAATTCAGCAGTCACCACAACGTTGCTGCGTTTGCCGAACAATAATTAAATGAAAGAAAGTTATATTCTATGTAACCATCCTTCACAAAACTGGTTAAAGTGTGTGCACCCGCTGAAAGTCAAAGTCAAAATTTTATTTTGATTCTATTAAGATACCGGGCTTAATTCCCCAAAACTTTTGCCAGTAATTGCTGTTTAACAACTCCCAGCAGCTTTCGTTAATTGAATTTCCACCATCGTGATCGGCTAGCATCTAGTCGCACTCTTACGAACAGCTGTGATGCAAGTCATTTTTTGCGGACGCCTGCCTAGACTGAAGGATTGTGAGGAAAAATTGGGCCCGGTTTCACAAAGAGCTCTTATGCTAGAATTGTTCTCAAGAGCAAATTCCAGCCAATCCTGACGCTCGACGTATTATTAGCGAAGGTGGCTGGTTAATGGCAAGGAGAACGTACCAACGAAAAGCTTTGTGAATTCGACCCCTGCAGTGTAAAACAGCTTGACTGGTTCGCAGCCATCAGTAAATCCCAATATAACATTATGCTACTTGGATAAGGATATTTAAAAAAAATATAGCAATAAAGCGAATGAGGTTTACAGTGATAGACGCGGGATGATAGCTCAACTTTACGCATTATGATTAATCTTTAATGGGGTGCAGATAGTTTACACTGATTCTGACATTGAGGACTTGTGCTCACAAAAGAGTTCTTACGCTAAAACTGTCATATAGGGAATTTTCGGTTTACTTTATCTTTAATAGAATATCGCGAATTTTGTGTTTTGGAAAGACTAATGTTTTCGCTAAATGCTGACCTTGTTCGTTCAAGTCATTTTAAGCGCATCACAAACTGTGCGCAGACTGCTCAGTAAGAGATATGGGACAAACGTCGCAAAGCTCTTCGTTCGCAAGTGCTTTTTGTCATTTGCTGGCAGCCTTCGTTAACAATGTGTCCAGCCACAGGATTCGCTGGAATGTTCCCTTACGGACAATTCTGCCGCAAGAGCTTTTTGTGACTTCCGGGCACATGGGCTCCTATTCACATAGAGGTTCCTCTGCTAGAATTATTCGTAAAAGCCGGTGGAAGGCAATCGTCAAATTCTACATATCATTATTTCTATTTCATTCGTTTACCTTAAGAGCCCAACGGAGGCCGTTACATAGGGGATCGGACACCTAATCAGAATGCTAGAGAATAAAAGGTAACAACGCAAGTAAATATATAACAATAAACAGAACACAAGCCTGGTAGACAGTATAGCTAAAAAAATCCGGAAAAAGTAGGCAAAACTCAAGGTAACAAGGCCTGTATAAATATGGCAATATTAAAACAAACTAGGTATTCAAGCATAAAGAAATGGAAAGTCAGCTGAACTCGAGGGCTCAAATACGACATAGTACACAGAAAGTAGAAGAAGGTCAACAAAATAATTTAGGAAGCATCGCCTTCTAAAAAGGCTAACAACGCGATTATCATTGGAGAAATCAGTCTGTGAATAGTAAACAGAACTTAAGAACCAAAAGCTTTGCGAATTCAGCTCGTTATTTAGGGTGCAATAGCAGAACAATAAAACAAAGCTCCCTTTACGTAACTACAGAAGTGAGGGAAAATGAGTTCGACTCGAGTTCAGTTTCCTTGTCTTCACTTTAGAAGTGAAGTGAAATGGGGATACGGGGAAGGCCTGCAGCAGGCATGGATTTCCGGCAGCTTATGTCACTGCACCTATGTGATCTTTTGCTGTCATTTAAGGCTTGTTTCGTCTGTAAGGGCCCGTAAGAAGAAGAAAACAAAAAAACGTACAAATTTTACCCATTTCAAATAAAAGCGTTCTCGCAGCGCAGAAGACGGAGAAGTAAAATAATTTGAATTGGCAGCGTGACCACTAGCATCTAAGTGGGTCGACTACAAAGCCAACGGAGGGCCACTCACTGTTGACTGTCAGCGTGACGGTGGTGCTGATTGCAGGGCCGACGCCGTTGGAGGCCTCGCACAGGTAGCGTCCCCTGTCCTCGCTCACTACGGACACGATGGTCAGCGAGCCGTTCTCCAGCACGTGGATGTGCGGGCTGCTCACGATGCTGTGAAACTCGCGCAGCTCGCCACCTGGTGAACAAAAGAAAAATTGAGGCGAACATTAGGAACGATACACGTCACATGATGTTCTCCTAACACAGCAATATAATCAACACAGTTGTGCAAAGCGACGCAGGGACAGGACTTAAGCGAGAAACACAACACACCTGAGCGCGTCGTCCCATTGTGCGCGCCGAGTTTCTGCGTGCGTGCAACACCGAAGACGGGTTTCAGTTCGCAAAGCTCTCTGTAAGCAGACCGCGCAAAGCAAACACGTTGGGGCTTTTTCTATGTTAAGCTTCTGTACTGGTCAGCCGAAATCTTGAGACATATTTTAGGTCGAGACGGAACCCATGAAGTCTGCTTTCACCTGTTGCATGGAATATTCTTGTAATGTGCCGGCTCACGCACCTAAAAAACCAGTTGAAAATTTTACAATCTCTCTACGTGTGGTAAACGTTCACACTCTTGTCTACAAAGTGATATACAGTATGATGCAAATGCGAACTGAATGTATACATTTAAAGATTCCCTGCCGACATCTTACCCAGTTATGAACCATTGCGCCGTGCAAGTTTTCTGGCTTGCACATAACCTAGATTACTTCTTTATTTTCCCATCGACCGCTTTGTTTAGACTTCTCTCCTCACGTTCCTTTTGTGTCGTTGTGCTGTGTACTTCATCGCTCTTCGCAATACGCCACTTGAAAACGTTGTACAGTTGTGTCCCTTGGAACTATAAAAAGCATTTTTATAATTGAGCCGAGAAGATTTAATGAGCTGAGGACTCACCACAGAGCATATTTTGCTTATGAGGACGCTGGTATCGTTATGCAAGGTTCTGCATCCATGCCGTATTTTAATCAACATGACTATATATATATATATATATATATATATATATATATATATTGTTACGTGTAGAAAGATACAGACGGAAGAGGCTATTTACAAGATATTTACACTGGACTGGAGCCAGAGCGCCAGGCCGACATTTTCTCGCCAAGGGCACAGACCTACTTCGTCGTCGTTCTCGCGGCGGCTCGTCTCTCGGGTATCTCCCGATAATATCGTAATACAACCCCCCGGCGGCAAAAGCGCTGTCACGGTGCTTTTAAATATCCAAGGCACGTGGAGAGTTGTAGGGCTTGAGTCGGGTGACGTGGACAATGTCACTGGTTGTCACACCGGAGGACGTAGTGGCCGTGGCTAGAACAATTTCATAGGTGACATCGGTCACTTGGCGGAGCACGCGATATGGGCCGGTATAACAGAAAAGCAGTTTCTCACAAAGGCCAACTTTACGCGATGGTGACCAAAGCAACACGAGGGTGCCGGGCGCAAAATGGACATCACGGTGACGGAGGTCATAGCGACGCTTCTGTTTGTCTTGAGAGACTTGTAGACGAACGCGCGCAAGTTGACGAGCATGGTCAGCACGGGCGATTGCATCACGGGCATAAGCGCTAGTTGAAGCTGTGGTGGACGGAAGCATGGTGTCTAGTAGTAGCGTCGGTTCGCGGCCATGCAAGAGGTAAAACGGGGAAAAGCCGGCAGTTTCGAGACGGGAAGAGTTGTATGCAAAGGTAATGTAGGGTAGAGCCAGGTCCCAGTCACGGTGGTCGTCGGAAACGTATTTGGATAGCATGTCTGTAAGGGTGCGGTTCAAACGCTCAGTGAGGCCGTTTCGTTTGAGGGTGGTAGGAGGTAGTAAACTTATGCTGAATGGAGCAGGCCCGCATGATGTCGTCAATGACTTTCGCCAAAAACGTACGTCCACGGTCTATTAGCAATTGACGCGGAGCACCATGCATCAAAATGATATCATGTAGAAGGAAGTCCGCAACGTCAGTTGCGCAACTGGTCGGAAGAGCGCGGGTTACGGCGTAGCGGGTCGCGTAGTCAGCCGCGACTGCAACCCACTTGTTTCCTGATGTAGATTCCGGAAATGGGCCGAGAAGGTCTAAGCCAACACGATGGAAGGGCTCGGCAGGGATGTCGAGCGGCTGCAGGTAACCAGCGGGTGGCTGGGAAGGCTTATTGCGTCGTTGGCAAACTTCACAAGCGGCGACGTAACGTCGTACGGAACGAGCAAGGCCCAGCCAGAAAAAACGGCAACGTACACGGTCATAGGTTCGAGATACGCCGAGGTGTCCTGCCGTTGGTGCGTCGTGGAGCTCTTCTAGAACGGTTGAGCGGAGGTGTTTAGGTATGACAAGTAGGAACTCAGAGCCGTCCGGATGAAGGTTACGACGGTACAGAGTACCGTCGCGGAGGACGAAGAGGCGTAGAGCGGCGTCGGCCGGAGAGTGTTCAAAACGGTCGATGAGTCCTCTGATGTTGGCGTCACGACGTTGCTCGTCGGCGAAATGAAGCAGCTGCGACACAGAGAATACACAAGCAGCACTGGTAATATTGGAGGAGTCAGAGTCGTCAACAGGGTAACGTGACACGCTGTCAGCGTCTTGGTGCAGGCGGCCAGACTTGTAGACCACAGAATACGTAAATTCTTGTAGTCTCAAAGGCCATCGACCAAGCCGGCCTGTAGGATCCTTTAGGGATGAGAGCCAGCAGAGAGCATGATGGTCAATGACTACGGAAAAAGGGCTACCGTAGAGGTAAGGACGGAACTTCGCAACCGCCCAGACTACAGCAAGGCATTCTCGTTCCGTAATGGAATAGTTGCGCTCCGATGGTGTGAGGAGGCGGCTTGCATAAGCAATAACGCGATCCTGGCCACGCTGACGCTGGGCTAAGACGGCACCTACGCCATGACCGGTGGCATCTGTACGCAATTCTGTAGGGGCATCAGGGTCGAAGTGGGCGAGAATGGGTGGTGAGGAGAGAAGAGTGACGAGACGAGAGAAGGCGGCGGCTTCTGCAGTACCCCACGAGAATTGTACGCCTTTCTTCAAAAGATTAGTGAGGGGTCTAGCAATTGCCGCAAAATCTTGAACAAAACGACGAAAGTACGAGCATAGCCCGACAAAACTTCGAACGTCTGCGGCTGTCTTCGGAACCGGAAAGTCTCGGACAGCGCGAGTTTTGTCGGGATCAGGCTGTACTCCGGAAGCATCAACGAGGTGGCCCAGAACAGTAATTTGGCGGTGGCCGAAACGACATTTCGACGAGTTAAGTTGCAGCTTCGCCTTTCGAAATACATCAAGTATAGCTGTTAGACGCTCAAGGTGAGTGTCGAACGTGGGCGAGAAGACGATGACGTCGTCGAGGTAGCAGAGACATGTGGACCATTTGAAACCACGGAGCAAGGAGTCCATCATACGCTCAAAGGTCACAGAGGCGTTGCATAATCCAAACGGCATTACTTTAAATTGGTATAGGCCATCAGGTGTGATGAACGCGGTTTTTTCTCTGTCCATATCGTCAACAGCAATCTGCCAGTATCCAGAACGAAGATCGATAGAAGAGAAATAGCTGGAACCGTGGAGGCAGTCAAGGGCGTCGTCTATACGTGGGAGAGGGTAGACGTCCTTCTTAGTAATGTTGTTCAGATGGTGGTAGTCTACACAGAAGCGCCACGTGCCATCCTTCTTCTTAACCAACACTACAGGTGACGCCCAGGGACTCGAAGAAGGCTCAATGATGTTTTTGTCTAGCATTTTGTTGACTTCGCTTTGAATTACTCGGCGTTCCGACGCAGAAACTTGATACGGTCGTCGGTGAATAGGAGTAGCATCGCCAGTAAGAATCCGATGCTTGATCGCGAGCGTCTGGCCTAAAGGGCGATCGTCGAAGTCGAAAATATCTCTGTAGGACGATAATACTTGGTAAAGGTCTTCAGCCTGCGCAGAAGACATGTCCGTCGCAACCATTTTCTGTATCTTGGGATCGGCGGCCGAGGCAGGCACGATGGGCCTGCTAAGCTCCCAAGAAGCATCGGCTGATAACGCTGCCACGTGATGGTCGCCGAGACAATCAGCGTTGGCAAGGCAAATACCTTGCGGTAGAATTTGCTTTGCCAATCCAAAGTTAAAGATTGGTATGCGAGTGTGGTTCGCAGTAATAGTAAGTATACTGTGAGGCACGGTAACGTCATACTGTAGTGGAATGTCGGGCAGAGGAGTGACGAGGTACTCGCCATCAGGGAGTGGTGGGTAAGACAAGAGTTCAATATAGGCTATTGATTTTGGCGGCACGCGAATAAAGCCGGTGGGGCGTAGGCGGCACTGGGGTGCGTCAGAAGGTTCTGCGAGAATCGGCAACTCAAGGCGAAGGGTACTGGCAGAGCAGTCAATAAGGGCAGAATGCGCGGAGAGAACGTCGAGGCCGAGGATTAGGTCGTGGGGGCAATGAGCAATTACGGTGAAGAGGACAGGGGTGTGGCGGCCGGCGATGCTGACGCGTGCCGTACACATGCCGATAATAGGCACAGTACCGCCATCCGCAACGCGGACGACGCGTGCCGACGTTGGGGTGAGGAGCTTTTTGAGTCGTCGTCGGAAGGCAGCACTCATAATAGAAAGATGTGCGCCTGTATCGATGAGTGCAGTGACAGGATAGCCGTCAACGTCAAGGTCAAGAAGGTTTTGGTTCGTTGGTAACGTGAGCAGAGGATTTGAGGGCAGGGTCGACAACGCAGCTTCACCTCCAGAAGCTGCAGTGCCTAGTTTTCCGGCTGGGTCCGGGAGGCGATAGGCGGCGAAGAGAAGCGGCGGGGTTGAGGCGAACGAGACTGATGGCGTCTAGGTGAGGGCGAGCGGCTGTAGCGAAGGTTCGGAGCAGGGGCATCAGCAACAGTGGGTTCATGGCGGGTGGCATAGGGAACAGAAGGTCCAAAAGTGCGGGAATAAGTGGCGGCGTATGTCCGAGGAGGTGGTGGCCATCGGTTGCGGCAGTGACGAGCGACGTGGCCGATGCGACAGCAGTGGAAGCAGATCGGCCTGTCATCAGGGGTACGCCATTCGGACGGGTTGCGGCGAGATATGGCAGAAAAGGACTGTCGGGGACGAGGATGGCCGGTAGAGAACTGGGGAACGTTGGGTTGAGACATTGTACATACGGAGTTCAGACCCATGTTCTCAAATTCCTGTCTGACTACGGCCTGAATCATCGCAATCGTGGTTGCTGGTGGATCGGGAGGCGTCGCGGCGAAAGCTGCTGACAGGCGGCCTCGAGCTCGCGGTGAACAGTACGGGTGACGTCGTCACAGGTGGTAGCCTGACGTGGTCGACGCTCACATGTCGACGTAGCAGCAGTGTTGGGTAGCCGCGTGATGTGGTGTGTGATACGGCGGCTCTTAGCCTGTTCAAGGCGACGGCATTCTTTAATGATGGCGTCGATTGTCGAGACGTTGCCGAAAACAAGCAAATTGAAAGCGTCGTCGGCGATGCCTTTTAGGACATGTGACACTTTATCAGCTTCAGACATAGCGTCGTCAGCTTTTCGGCATAGAGCCAAGACGTCGAGGATGTATGAAACGTACGGCTCTGTAGATGTCTGAACACGAGACGCGAGAGCCTTTCCCGCGGCAACCTTGCGGCCAATGGGGTCGCCGAACAGTTCCCTGAGCTTTTCTTTGAAATTGTCCCAACTGGTTATCTCGTCGTCATGCGTCTGGTGCCACAAGCGTGGGGTGCCGTCGAGATAAAAGATGACATTGGCGAGTATGATCGTTAAGTCCCACCTGTTTTTAGCGCTGGCATGTTCATATAGATTGATTAATTCGTCAACATCCTGTACCTCCAGGCCAGAGAACACACCAGGGGCGCGATGTTGGGCAACCGTGACGACGGGAGCAGTCGGACAAGCCGAAGCAGTTGCAGAGGTGGTCTCGTCACCGGAGGCATGGTGACAAGCTCGATGTACCGACCACTCCGGAGTTCCGTGGCGAGGACGGGGATCGCTCACCTCCACCAGAATGTTACGTGTAGAAAGATACAGACGGAAGAGGCTATTTACAAGCTATGTACACTGGACTGGAGCCAGAGCGCCAGGCCGACATTTTCTCGCCAAGGGCACAGACCCACTTCGTCGTCGTTCTCGCGGCGGCTCGTCTATCGGGTATCTACCGATAATATCGTAATACTATATATATATATATATATATATATATATAGCCATTACAGTGACCACATGAAGTAAATATAGCATAACGAATGAATAAAGGCACCACACTGATTCAGGGGAATTCCCTCCCTGTTAAAGTCAGCCAACACCGCTTTGGTGGGCACTTAAAGGAGTGTAAACACCAAATTTAGAGGTAAAATTGACTATAGCATAAGCTTTGCATGCCTACGGTCAACGCTTCTGCGAAGTATGAGTGATAGCAGACGCCCCTTCCACCCTAAAAGGTAACTTAATTTAATTTCAAAGTCTAAAAACATGCCTTCCTTCTCCAGACTCGTTGTGATAGCTACCATGAAAATGCCATGGTTGACAGCAGAACAGTGTGACGTCGAAGACGCTGGTGGCGACGTACTTTCAGAGCGGCTGCACGTGAGTTGTCGAAGCACGGCCGGGAGACGCAAGTGCACGTCTCCCGCCTATAGCTCCGGCGTCGACGAACGTGTGAAATTGAGCAGACGACGGCTGAGTTCGTAGTCGTCAGCGCTTTGGTGGTTCTCGTGAACTCCGTGAGGTCGGGTAGTCACGATTTACGTCCCTCAAAGGTCACCCACCCATACCGGCGGGAATTTCAACATCCGAAATCGGGCGATGGAAATCGTTTCGTATTAAATTACTGGGGACATGATCCTGCATATGATGGCCGCTATTATGGTCCCCCTAGATGCTATTACCCAAGACTAGAACATCATCACTGGAGAATTTGGTGTCTGCGCTCCCTTAAGAACTTCCATGAGCGGGACGCTGCAATTATTTATTATTATTATTATTATTATAATCATTATATAGGTTGCATTTACGCTACCCGACAATTATTGCTTGAGCAAGTTCTCTCCCATCAAGCCGCGGTCAAAGCTGCGTTCAGGTCTCGTGGCAAGCGTTGAGCGCGATGTGCTGACATTCACTTTCGCAACCTTTTCCGCCGTCAGCCTAATCTGGTGCAGTCGCGACACTGCAGTATGGATTTTCCTGACGGAAAAGTAGAAAAAAAAAAAAATATCGACTCAGAGCTCTCCCGACGAGCACCGCTCCTGGCCCCTGGACATCTCCCGTTTTTATGCCGCCCTGTAGCGCTCTTCTGTAGTGCGTCTCAAAATTGGCGCAGTGCAGCCGTGGCTGCGAGCGGGGTCCCGCAATCAGAGGAACGAACGGGGCTCCACCGAAGAGCGCGAATCCGCACAGCGACTGTAGGCGCTTAGAGCGCATTATTAGGCCGCCCTGCGGACACTCGGACGAAGCCGAAACCCGCTACGTGGTCAGCCTCTTGTGGTTGTACAGTCAAGTACTGTTGACACGTTGCAGCTAACAAGGAAAAACGCGCTCCGAAGAGTTAGTCAAACCGCATAGATTAATTACGAAAGTTTTTGAAAACAGATTATACGGATTATTGTAGTTTTTCTTTTTTTTTCCCGGTCAATTGCGTCAGAACGCACCGGGCGCCATACTTTTGGCGGCAAAACCATTAAGGTCCACAAAGCGGGTGTGAGACAGAAGTAGGCCTGTCTAAGTCCTGTGAAAAAAAAAAGTCATCCGATTAGTCTAGGAACAAAGCGACCACAATGCGGGCTAGGATATTGTTTACAGAATTGCGAGAATGCATATAAGGAGGCTAATTGACTTTATTGGCCCGCAGGATGTATATAGCGAGCAGTTGCTGAGATTTCTGTAAACCTTAGGGACCGCTTCTGAAACCTAAATGCTGGCTGTATGTCGTTCTCTAATACTTTGCACGCGAACACAAAAATGACTCCCATAATGCCGATTTCGTGCGCTTTATCGGCAGAAATATTATAATATCAAGGTGGTTATGCTGTTAGGCTTTCAGAAGATACTGTATTGTGGTCATAGCATACTAAGAGTATAACGTCTACGCGCACACATTTTTTTACCCTTTCCACCAAACAACATAAGAAAGTGAGGGCAGAGAGAGAGAGAGAGAGGAAGCTTCAAATCCCATTATGCAAGAGATACACAAAAAAGCAGCAAATATAATGCGCAAATTTTATTAGGAATGCTCTAAGTAAATGATAAAGGCAAAAATGTCGGCGTTTCAACACTATGCATACACCACAGTGTCTCTGAAGTTCATTGCAATATATGGAGTGGTTCCATTTGAGAATGTGTTCTACAAAATCTCCGCGGCATCTGTTACCTTTCCAGTATTTGCCATTACGAGTACCTTAGGTGATTCTAAAGTTTTTCTCGCAAAGCTGCATTCGCCAAGGTTTAACTGTAAACTCGCAATAATTCAGACAAAGCATGAGCGGAGCACATAATCTGTCCTAATTATTATGCGCTTACGACAACTACAATAACCGAGAGCAGGCTAAAACTCAACGCTCGCTATTTCTGGCTTTTTTTGGCAATCATGATCCGTGTCGGAGATCAGGCGGGTTGCTAATTATACGAATGGCTCGTTTTTTGTAACAGCAGCGGTTTCCAAAAGCTCTGAGACGGTGTCTTGATGGTTCGCGCTAGCAGTCAGTAGTTCGTTATAGCAGAACACACAAGTAAAGTAGTTATTTGTAATTAACTGAACGCGCAGAATGCGTCCTGACACACACACGCACGCACCCGCGCACACACACACACACACACACACACACACAAATATATATATATATATATATATATACAGTATCCCCAAAAGACTCTTATGTTTTATGAGAAAATTCCAGCCAATCCTGATGCTGGGCATATCATTAGCGAAGGTGGCCAGCCGATGGCAAAGAGCACTTCCGAGCGAGACGCTTTGTTAATTCAGGGGTCGTATAACGTAAAACTATTCCAAAATGTTCTTATTCCAATCCCCTGAAGTCAAATTTGCGTAACCGCCGACGCAAGCATAGGGCGGTCACCCGCAGGGTTGACTAAACAGACCAATCAAACGCTCTCCTCGTGCATAGGAGGTCACATTTGTTTGCTTCAAAAACCAATAACATTGAACTACGTTGAGCGGCTTGTCGTATCTAATTGGCTACGAGAGGTGAGGAGCACGCTCAAGTGGAGAGGGATTTGATGGGGCCGAGCCACTGCACTGAAAATCGATAACCGTACGAAGAGGGTGGTGCCGCCGTCTGCGATTGGTCCGCTTTCCCTTATTTAACTCGCGGTTGCTGGTCGAAAATCGTGGCGGCATGCAACGGAAGCTCAAGAATGACGCTAAAATGGATGTCGTTAACGTACCGAAAGTGCTCGAAAACGTTACGCAGCCACGCAAGAAGTTTTATTATACGCGAATAAACCCATGCTTTCCGGTACGTAGGTGCGAGTAGCCAGTGCCTCGGCGATCGGCGGCAGCCATCTTTTGTTCCTTTCGGAACGGGGCAGCCTGCGGCTATTCAGAAGAAACACCAGTTTTGTTCGGCATATTAATGCATCTTTAACGCGTACACGTCACTTTGACGAGGTGAGTTTTTGTGGTTTTGTGACGTGACGTGACAGGCAGGTGAAGTGGGTGCAGCGCGAAAGCCTTTGACCGAAAGCCGAGGGCTAACGGCGAAAAGGCGTCGAATCAGAAATAACTATTTTGCTTTTGTTCGTCAAATCATGCACAATCAGTGTGCACACGTCATATCAGATGGGGAGCTATCGCGGTTTTCGTGACGTCCCGTGACAGCCAAGCAAACTGGGGGTGGTCCAGAAAAGTTTTCAACCAATCACGTAGGGCTGATTGCAGAATTAGAATAGAAATGTTTGGAATAGTTTTACGTTATAGCGCCCCAGTTACAGATTCGAGGGCCTCTGCTGGCCTGCAGCTAAGTGACAGATCGCAGCTCGGAAGCGTTAGGACTTGGGTGGGAGATAGCGAGCTAAGCTAATTAAGCCGTTAGAAACCGAAGCCATTATTCGAAGCCCTAGATTTAATTAGCTATAACGTTCAGTTAATAATTCTCAACGTACCAGCACCGCCTCGGACGACGGGACAGAAACTATCTTATTGAGTGAACTAAATGTTTACTATGAGGTCGACCTACAAGTGTCGACACTCGCTCTGGAACTGTGGATAGGAGCCGTATCGAAGCGAAGGAGGCGGATGTTCGCTCTCAGCGTTTTCCGCTGATATCTGCTAAAGCAATCGAATTAATTTTGTTCGTTACTATGCATTTTAAGTTTTACTATCAGCATAAGAAGTGTCGAAGTTTTCGGTACTTACTGAAAGCAGCGTCTGATCATAAAACGCAAAGCAGACATTGTATCACATGACCTCACTTTTTTCATTTGATGACTTGGGTTGGGATAATGTGACGATTCTATTCCAATACCATTCTTTTTCACGCTTCGCCAGTGGTTGCCAAGGCACCTACGTTGTTACTATCGGCCGGTCGTGAACGGTGGATGATAGGAAAGGAGTGGAATTGTCGCGAATAGAATCCTTACCTCATACCGGCCTGAATTTGATACCTTGTTAAACCACTCTTTCCTTTTCTTGGTCACCCACTAACGCTACTGCCATAATGCCATCCATTTAATCTACGTAAAGCCACCTGCCTCTGTCTGGCGCAGTTGCACCCGCCTGCGTATGTGCTCCAGCCTGAAAAAGTATTTTTTTTATTTTATTCAGTGTTTTAGACCTTCGATCTTGCCGCTTTGAAATTGAAACCGCAGGCTCTTCATATAGTAGCCGGGGTCCGTATTCACAAAAGTTCCCTTACATAAGAGCGTTTCCTCATTGGCCAACGTTCCGGCGCCCGCCACTCCCGATAGCGATGACCGTGATAACAAAGCGACCATCCCGGACACCACTTATCAAAGAGGCGCATAATTGGTACATTTTTTTCGTTCACAAGCGCAGTTTCGCATTGGCCCGCATCTATCGCTTACGATATGGCCAACATCACGATTGACCGGCAACTGCTCTTAGGAGCAGTTCTAGCGTCTGAACGTCTTTGTGAATACGGACCCAGACTGCTCGTGTTGACGCGAAAGATCACACACAAAAAAAGATAATTCTTTACGTTTGAATTGCGTTTAAGTGCAAACGCACCATCCCGTAATTTGAATATTCCACCGTGTGACCCGCTGTTGCGAACGATTGCTGCAGTTTATTGGGAGTCACATTGCTTACGGTACGGAAGTGGGCACTCCGAAAGCGGAGAACGTTCGAAAGTAACTAGGCAAGTAAATTGAAGCGAGCCCGTAAACGACCAACAGCCGATGCGAATGTCGCGTTAGCCTTGTGATTCATACGGGGCCGATTGAAGTACTCTTAACCCAGGAATAAAACAGAAAAAAAAGTTGCGGTCACGCTAAAACGAAAAAAAAAAAAAAAAAATGCGCAACCAAGAACGTGTCAAACAATTTAGTCTTAAAATTTACAGTAAAAAATAAGTAGTTGGAGGCATAGCGATACGTGCACACTGCCGCAGCGAGCGGCATATGGGCATGAGGAAGGGGGGAGCCGCAACAAGGGCCGGCCGCCTCTGAAGCCGAGACGGTGTTGTCGGCTTGAGCGCCAAGAGCGTGCCGCCGAAGAGTGAGCGGCCAATGAATAAGAACGTCGGCAGCCGTCGGACAAAAAAAGAAAAAGAAAACCCTTCTAGGTTGCGCCAAAGTTTAGTCCCGACAACAGGCCAGAAAGCCCGAACGCTGCCGCCGGCTGTGATCGACCGAGTCTAGAGCTTTGCCCTCGCAAAAGGAAAACATAAATGAGGCGATGGTGGTGGAGGCATACCAGATGCGTGGACCCAACGGGTGGTACCAGCGCTGTGTAGACTACGCGCAGCTGTCGAACGCGTGACCGGAATCTCAGATCCGACCGCCAATACGTGTTTATTGATGGAAGAAGGAGAGAGAGAGAGAGAGAGAGAGAAAAAAAGAACTACGCGAGGTGAATTATTTCCCGGGCTGCCGCAGCCCGTTCCTTAACCCTTCCATCTGCGATCCCCCCCCTTCGTGCCCACTCCCTCACGTGCGCGCAGACTCCTCTCCCGGAGCGTAGAAGACGTGAGCGGTTCTGGGGCGCCGATAAAGGCTTAATTAAAACAGGGCCTTAATGCGGCTCGCTACGCCCTTTTCGACAATCACTTGGGATGCAATAACAAACCGGTGAAGACGCTCGGGTGCCGGTTGTAATTACACGAAATCAATTAAGAGACAAAACGAAAGGGGGAAAGAATGGCCACTGGGACCCTGGGAGCTTTCTCTGTTATTTCTCCCTGCAGATACTTCGTCCTCCCGCCTCCCCCCTCCCCTCCTTCCCCCGCCGCCGCTTTTTTTCCCCTATCTCCTCGGGTAGTAGGGGTGCGACGAGCAAAAAAAGAAAAAAAAAACGCGAGAAAAAGATTTCGGAAGAGTGACGAAATTTATGAATATATAAAACACGGTTAGCCCCAAAAACAAAGGCTGCATGCTTAAAGCGAAAGAAAAAAAAAAGAATGGGAAGGTAGAAAGAAAAAAGGAAGGAGTGACAAAGACGAGACAAAATGCAGGGGGGAAAAAAGAAAAAAAAAGCCGAGCGAAAGAAACGTGCCTTGGAAGAAGGTAAAATTCGAGGCGGCAGCGCATGGAAGCGGGCGCGTAAAATTAGGAAGGGAGATTGTCTGCCGCAATTAATAATTCACGAGTGTCGCCTAGGGGGGAGCAGCCTCCGCGGAACGGCTCGGTTCATTAGCGTGATAGGTTGGACTAAACTGTTCGAGTCACGCCATGCATGCTCGTGCACTTGGCACGACAACAGCCGGTGAAGCAATTGAGGTCGTGAGCGGGTAGGGGGGAGCGGAGGGGGACTCACAATCGCGACTGTGCTGCACGGGAAAGCGTGCGCTGCAGGGAGTGCGGTTCTCCGCGAAGTAACTGTGCGCGAAGCAATGGCGTGTTCATTATCCATTTCGTCCAGCGCGTGATTGATACGCTAGCATGAGGAAGCATCGAGAATTTTGGCGTGTGTCGGTACACGCGGTGATCTGCGGTCGGTTATGATTCCAAATTCTTAGCATCAGTGCTGTAGCGTAATACGAAAGGTGCCACTGATGAGCCGAGTAAGCGTCAGTCATAGAACGCTTTGTCCGCGGGGAAATTCTGGACATTCGGGCTGACTTTTTCCCCATTCACGCGCACCGTGAAATCGCGACATTCGCTATACTACTCTATAAGCCGCAAAATTCAATATTTCCGCGAATAGATTATTGTATTGAGTTAATCGAAGCCCAATCGAGCAAATCAATGAATGACGCGGCGACTAAATAAAAGATCGATGCCAAAATTGGAAGCGAACTCTTCAGCCTGTCCTTACACGAGATCCGTGGTAGTCGAAACCACTTGGTCACTGTTCGCTCGGCTTAATCTGGGTGTGGACGTATTTGTATACCTAGGTACGACTAGACGATGCAACCAGGCTTAGAGAATCATGATTCTGGAATCGCGGCAATGCGGTGCCAAGACACCTTGCTTTAAAAAGGCTAAAGTGGAGGCCCTAACCTGTATTATGGATTCCTGTAGCTCGCACTACGCGTGGTGCCTTCTGCATAAAATTCGACGATTGCCACAGGCTCGCATAGTTCAAACTTCGCAAGCGTTTGCACTGCACTGTGATTTGGAGGCGAAATTTGGCCGGCCACAAGAGCAGTATCACCTCCCGAGTGATAAGCGGCGGTAGGTGCACAGAATCATGGTCCACATTCGCAAAGCCGTTCCTACCCTATGCACAACCGGTAGTAATAGAACAGCATGGCAAATAGCGATGGCGAACATATTATAGGCTGATGCAAATCACAAATAGTTGTTACGAAGGGAAGCTTCGTAATTTCGGCAACTTATTTTTCAAGCATTTAGTAAGCTAGGGCTGTTCGTAATACGAGGCACCTGCCAACCGTGATAACGAGCACATTATTATCGAAGGGGCCGACCAATGAGAAACGCTCCTTCTGAACGAAAATCTTTATGAACTCGGCCCCATACCAGATTCCAGTGCGTGAGTATTAATTAAAAAAGAAAAATCTGGCATTTTACGTGCCAAAAGCACGATTGATCATGAGGCACGCTGTAGTGAGAGACTCCGGATTAATTTAGACCACCTGGGGTTCTTTAACGCGCACCCAATGCACGGTACATGTGCGTTTTTACATTTCACCCTTATCGAAATGCGGCCGCCACGGCCGGGATTCGATCCCGCGCCCTCGAGCTTAGTACCGCAAACTCATAGCCCCTACGCCACCACGGCGGGTGAGTATTAATTAGGAGATTATTTCATACAAAAGGAGACTGAATTGGAGCCTAGAAGTATGCAGATTGGATGAGCGACTGCACAATGAGCGCTTCTATAACCAAGGCGTTGCCTTTATTTGCCTACGCGTTGCTGGCATCTAATTGAAGGCAGCGGCCGTTTCGAGGAGATTACGAGAGTCGCTCACGAGGCAGCCTCAGCTCATGCATAGCTTTGTATTACTTCGCAGGAAACCAAAGCTAAAATGAAGAGCCCACATCTTCGGAGTAAAGGCGTTGTCCCCCGCTTCGTCTGCATTCACTGAGGCGGTATCGATCGGGCCTTTTTTCAGAAAGAAAGAGAAAGAGCGACTCTTAAGCCCAAGGCCCGGTATTCAGGGAAAAAATGTTATTACACAAAAACGGTTCGTACCAGCCGGTCTGAGCCAATCACGGTGTTGGACATGTTATAAGCGAAATCAGCCGGACAAAAACAAACAGCTTTTACGATCAAAAAGCGTCAAGAACACCACCCGAAAATTTCATCTCGTGCTCGCGCCTTGTTGCCGCCACTTCTGAGCTTACTTCACTGTGATCAACAGGGGGCGCCAGAGCGCAAACGGTTCCTTTTCAAGGGAGAAGTGCTAAAAGACAAAAAGAGGGCGCTCTTGCTCGCCACGAGTAAAAAAGTTCCTCGCTGCGGAAGGTGCAGAGTGCGTCAACTAACGAGGGATAGGATTCACCGAGTTGTTTGTACGCGCGATCTCCGAAATTGGCCGGAGCCCCTGCTTTGGAAGCATGTCCAGTTATGCAAGGCATCGGTCAATCATGGACCGCCTTCATGCCTGGGGAATTAAAATCATTGAGAATTCACTAACTGTTATCGTAGAACCCCTGCGCAATGAGCGACGAAAACGATAAGCGACATTAGTACGTATAATTATTATCACCTGTTCTTCTTGAAGAGTGGGTGGCACACCGTCATTACCGAGAAGCCCCATCACTGAAATACACTTTACTTTGTGCTTGCCGGCTTCTGGCACGTTAAGCAACGATGGCTTCAGCAGTGAGGTGAAGCCATTCTCAGCCTTGCAGCGGTATGAAATGCAGCTAAGACTCAGGGGGACTGCATATGAGATGTTCTGCCATATGTTTTACGTATTACTGCATTATTTTCAGAGCGGAGTGGTCGGAGCAACTCAAGAGGCGACAAAGGTGACTCCGATAGCAGACAGCCCCCCATACTACTATTACTGATTGAAACACGGAAAATGAGATGAATAGTGTCGTCAGGATACTTTCAGGCTTAGAAAATACGATCAGCGATGTAATATTCTATTCAGCTCTGGAGGCATTTTTTAGGACGACGGTGTCGTCAGTGCTTTCCAAGTGAGAAGACGCTTGTAGCTCTGTTTTTTTTTTTGAGACGTCACAGTGAATGAATAGAACATCCAAACCCCATCAGGCGCAGCTCTTTGCATTTCCTGAACAATGCGCTACAGTGCCGACCTGCTCCTGGGGACTGTTGACAGGCAACTCTCCTGTGCAGACGATAGAGTTGCTTTCACAAAATCCTACTTAGACTTCAAAGGAAGGGCTGTTAGTGCTGCCCGGGATGTTTGCGTCTGCAGATAGACTACAAACTACCTTATGTGCTACTGTTCCGTTGCGTACACATACACAGCTTTCTATTGCAATAAGATAATTAAGCAATCGGTCACTGTCCGTCGAGCAATGCTCGTGCACCGACTTGGCCATTAATTGGCTCACGAGGAATAAAGGCACTCATACCCTTTCCTGAGATGGAAATAGCGGTGAGAACATCTGTCACCGCGTAACATTGTTCCTTGCGCCAGTGCCTGCAGTGCACAATGTCCATTTTCTAACTTTCTTGTTTCCCTGTGCAGGGCAGCCAGCGGGGCGCTTTTCTGCCTTAATCTCCCCACCTGTATATTTCCTCTCTGTTCATCAAGTCCTACAGTTTAGCATGGTACACACGCAGAACTGTATACGGAGCAACTTTATTATGTCCTGTTGCAGGGCATCGCGTGGGGCGCTCTACATATCTTTGCCAAGTACGCGCTACACTCTTGGGCCAGAGGTGCCATTTTCTTCACACGATATTCCTGACTAATGCCTGAAAAACTGCAGCACCAGCGAACGCGGCGCCACATCTTTACCAGCATATATCAACATAATAATAAGGAAGTCAAAGGTTTGGTTCTGATAAGTTAACCTTGAGCAAATGACCTTGTTTTAAAGAGGGCGAGAGAAGAGAATTAGAGAAAGAAAAACGCTGTTTGGGTTTGAAGCTGCGGAAGTGCATACGCATTTGACGCGTGCCGTCAGTGATACCCACTACGATGACCACAGGAAGAAGGCATCATTGATCTCGATGTTTTCGGTTGGCCATGTTCCAATTATACAGTTGGACAGTGCCGTGTTGGACATTTGGGTGCACATAAATGCGAAGTGGTGGTTTGCGTTCCCGCAGCGCTGTACGATATTCCGCTGCTTTGCGATTGTGCACTCTCCACAGACAGCGTAAACAGCGGCCGCCATTCTTGCGTTCACGCTTAACTGAGCTTCCCGCTGCAGACAAGGACAATTGCGCGTGAATACCGTCTGTGACGTATCGCACTTCCTGACGCGGTTGGAGGTGCTGCACTAACGAAGTGCGGCGCCAAATGCAAAGGGCCGTCAGAATGAACGGCCGCAGACAGACGCATAACGCCAACTCGAGAGTTGAATAAGTGGAGCACGCCACGACGTCATAGCTCTTAGGATGCCACTTATAGCGTAAGTTAGTATAGGCTTCGAGTATTCGTAAGAAAAAGTGTGGCGATGCAGTAGAGAGGGAACAAACCGTGCCAGTCGATTCTTGCTGAAAAAAAAAAAAAAAACTGATGGCAACAATATCAGAGAAGCGTGCAGATGTTTGGCTTTAACTTTGTCCCCAAGTTTTAGTTAGGCGAGCCTTTGTCAAGGCAGCTTTCCTACATGAGTGTTCCAGAGAAGTACCAGGCTCATTCGAACAAAGTCAAACAGGGCGCCAGCAACGTATCTAGAGAACTGTGGAAGAGCATCGTCATTGATGTAGATACTTGGATGAACTGACCCGCCGTGGTTGCTCAGTTTCTATGGTGTTGGGCTGCTGAGCACGAGGTCGCGGGATTGAATCCCGGTCACAACGGCCGCATTTCGATGGGGGCAAAAACACCCGTGTACTTCACTTTAGGTGCACGTTAAAGAACCTCAAGTGGTCGAAATTTTCGGAGTCTTCCACTACGGCGTGCCTCATAATCAGAAAGTGGTTTTGACCCGAAAAAACCCCATAATATAATTTTTTTGATGAACTACTCCGTCGAAATCACATATATCTGCGTTCAAAAGAAAGCCTACGGCTACACCAGAATGAATGACTGCGAAAGTAGGTCGCCCTGACATCGACTGTCACGAGTGTAAATGAACTCGCAAGTTTGGCGCGATCACTGTCGTCGCAAGTAGCCTTTAGTTGTGACAGATGAGTCAGCTTTATCCCTGTGGCACGAAGGACTCGCTACCGACGTACGCGGGTGATGCGTTAGCGTCCGTGGCTTCTACTTCGCCGTCGCCAACAAAACTGCGGCATCTCGACGCGACGGCGAGGCTTTCCGAAGATACGAAATTTACGTGTTCTGAAGGCCGCTTGCCGCTTAACACGTTAGTTGGCAGTAGCGTCTTGGTCCGTCTTGGTGCTTTCTCTATGTCCTCGTATAACAAAACTGGGTCTCTGAAATAATCGCTCAGGCGGCACGAGTAGTCCATGCACCCATTCTACACGGATGCATGTGCGACCCTTAACATCAACTAGTTAAATATAATGGTGTACTAATGATGACTAGTTTCGTGAGCCCGCCCTCGCCCCTTTTCCACTGCACACGGGTGACATATTGGTGACAGGTGTTTTGTGAGTACTCACCAACGGCATACTTCCATCGCACAACGGGATGCGGCTCTCCCTCGGCTTGGCAATCGAATGTCACAGAGGAGCCCACAACGGTTGACATGTCCTTGGGCCGTATCGTCCAGCGTGGAAGAGCTGCGAATGCGGGACAACGAATTCGTTCTAAGCATGCTATGCAACACGATGACTGATCTTAGCCAGGCTATGTAGTTCAATGTCACACACACACACACACACACACACACACACACACACACACACACACACACACACACACACACACACACACACACACACACACACACACACACACACACACACACACACACACACACACACACACACACACACACACACACACACACACACACACACACACACACACACACACACACACACACACACACACACACACACACACACACACACACACACACACACACACACACACACACACACACACACACACACACACACACACACACACACACACACACACACACACACACACACACACACACACACACACACACACACACACACACACACACACGCACGCACACGCACAAGAACAGCGGTAGACTCGCAGCTCCAGATGCGTACCTATATGTACTAGCGCTATCATATACCAGTGCTGCGTAACAGCGTTACAGTATAGCGGTAGTGCAAACTCATCTTAAAGTTGGCTAGCTACCTTTCTACCCTTCTTCTGCACGCAGTTGCTCCCGTCACATCGCCGCAATGGAATTTACAAATGGCAGTACGGACGTACTGAGAATTTCAGTACACCCCCCCCCCCCCCCCCCGCCTTAAAAAAAAAGGTCCGCTGCTAGGTTTTACAAATTCAGAGCAACAAGAGACGTTGAAAGTCAGCTGTTAAATTAGAAAGTGAAACAGTGAAATTCGGAAACAAATAAACGAAGAGAATAGCATGCATGGTAACGAAACGGTAACGTGCAATGGAGAACCACGAAGGAAACCAAACCATAGTAAAGGGTGATCGGCTGGGACTATACTGAAATATGATCATTGCCAATCAAGAAACATTTAGTGCGCGTACACGTGGATATTGAAATTAGTTGTCAGCTTACTAGCCCTCATTACGGTACTTGATGGAGATGTCATTGCAGAGTAAGTATATAGTAGAGAAATGCAGGTTCGATTTTTAGTCAGTGCGCATATTCACAAAGCTTCGCTGTCTTAAGTGCTATTGACGAATTGTCGTTGCCGAGGCGATTTTCTGGTGATTACTTATCGCCTTGCCAAGTGGCGGATGCCCAGACACCGATGAATGAGCAAATGCTCTTAAGCAAAATAATTTTTGCGGCTACAGGCCTCAATGTACAGTTAGAAATGGAACAATAACTGAAGCAGAAAAATATGATTTCATTGGTTCATCGTGTGTGGAGCGGCTCGCTAAAATTCACTATGCGAAAAGTCACGCCACGTACGCTATAGAGATGCCTGTCGGGCTTGGAGGTGCTTTTACCAGCACTGGAAATGATACTTGGGCACGAGAAAGAAAAGAACACACACGAAGAAAAAGACGTGACAATACAACAGTTGTCGCAGTCGAGAAAGGCAAACGGAGCGCGGACAGGCGCATTCCTCGAAAAATTTTTTTTTTCTCGTTTCTCGTCAGCGCTCTATGCGCATAGGGCAAAATAAAAGAATGTCCGCACACTTCGTGCGGCACTGTGAGATGAAACTTGAGCGCGCGCCGTTGTTTGCGCAAGGCAGAGCGGGCAGCTTGCTCTCGCTCGCTCTGCGCCTCGCTTGCTTTGACGAGGATGACGGAGGAGCATCACTCCGGAACTGACTGTCGACGCGACAACGGCGAGCGTGTGTAGCGGCCAAACGGCTTCGCGTTGTGGCGCGCAAACTTTGGAAGGGGTACGGGAGGAGAAGTGAAAGGACAAGGCGCGGGGTGGGCGTGTAAGAACAGAGCTGCGACGCAATGAATGTTTGATGTCGTAGCGTGCGGCTCCTTGCGTGCCTCCACCCCCCCTGGATTTCTTTGCTGTTTCTTACCCGCGCGCGCGTGTGCCCTCGTTTCGTTCGCAGCGACGCAAGTTGTTTCCTTCGTGACATTGCGTTAGACAGCCTTCACCCTAATAACAAAAGAAAAAGCTGCTCGGTGAGTGCGAGTTCCTTGTCATTCCGCGTTATTCTCAAGATAAATTTGGCGCAACGTGCACAAGTGTTAAATTTGAAACGAAGACGAGAAAAGCAAACAAATGCGGACAAAACAAAAAAATCCACCTTTTCTACATAAGTATGGCCCTAGGTGACTCTAACAATGCGTAGCAAGCTATCCAGGACGTTTCTTCCTATAGAAGACACATGTTTGACACTACATGTGCGAGTGACATATCAGCAGATTTTATTGTGTACACCTTTTATTTTTTCCTTTCATTCCTGTTCGGCGATTCTTTTTCGAACGCGGGAGGGGCGCGGACGTCATGTTGGGTCGATGCAGCAGCTTGCAGGCAAGCTAATCGTATGTTGTCACGCTGGTTCTTTTCTGTGGGTTGTAATTTACAACTCTGTAAGGACAGAATTGCTTATCCAATATTTGCAATTGGTTATACCGAAAGATTTACGCATCCAGTACTTATGCAATTCATTTTATTATAACCCCAAGAATCGCTAGTCCTTAGTTTATTATTATTTTTCTCCCCGAATATTTACGCGCATATATTTCTGCATTACATGAAGACACTGACGTCCCGGCGATACACGAGGCGTCGCGCACTACCCTTGTCCGACCTATCTTAATCGACTGGCATGGAAACGGAACAAAATGAGGGAGAGAGCTACTATTTTGGGGCAGCGATCTCGATGGCAGGGTAGCGCATTAAGTTCCTTCGTGAAGGAGGAACGGGACGGAGTGGCACAAAAAGGGGGCACAAGAAAGAAAACATATCGCGACGTGTTAGGAGACGCTGTAACAGCAGTGCACTGGCCAGAAGATGCGCCGCCTACTCGCTTACCCCTGACAAACATGTGCGCCGTGTGGTTCGTGGAGGCAGCGGCGTTGGCCGCCGTGCAGGTGTAGTCGCCCGAGTGGTGGCGCGCCACCTTGTCGATGATGAGGTTGGAGACGAAGTCGCTGATAGGCACCACCTGCACGTCGGGCCCTAGGTCGGGCCGGCCGTCCTTGAGCCAGCCCATGGTGACCGGTGGATCGCCGTCCAGCAGAGTGCACGTGGCCGAGCTGCGCATCCCCTCCTGCAGCCGCTCGGGGAACGAGAACGGGCTGATCACCGGAGCCGCTGCATGCGCGCAGTTACGACACAGCGTCAGCGCTGGCGGCCCAGCCTTCACGAAAAAAAAAAAAAAAAGAAAGGCGCAACTTAATGATTAAAGCAACTTTGAAGTTAGCGGTGAAGTACTTAGTGTGCAGCCATTATTCGCAGCCCTACATACCAGCATTGCTCGCCGAGTAGTGTCTTGATTGAGGGTTAATGGCAACACGTGATTGAGTTAACGCGGTGTAAGACGACGCGTTGCCGATCCAAGTTTTCCTGTATAAGCAGCTTACCAATGCTGATAATTTCTATAGAGACGGCATTTGGTAATGTTTATCTGCCTTGCTGTTTTTGTTTGTGCAGAACAGGAATAGTTGTGCCTTGACTGCGGTGAGTCGTATGCGGGCGTCGGTGAAGTTCAGTAGGACAAAAGCAGCTGAAAACACTGTGCCATCGGGACAACGCGAATGGCGTGAACCTCGCGAGTCAACTTTCTCTACCTATAAGGCAGTGCGGGACATGCAATAGGTACGGCGCAACCTGTCAGGAACGTACATCACCTCCGAACGTCCAGGAAAAGAAAATGACCCAAGCAATCTACAGGTTTAAACTTCTGAGCACGTAGTGACAACACTGCCCCGGTCACAGTCTTATGCAAATGCCTGTGGCGTCCCGGTATGCCGAGGAAACAAGGCAATGCCGTTCTGCAGCGCACAACTTCTCCAGCGGCGACAAGTGTAAAAAAACAAAAAAACAAAAACAGCGTGAGAAGCACGTCACACCGCTTTTAAAGCTACAGAGAGGGGTGACAGGATGATGCCCAGAATGTTCTAATTTTGCTCGGCGTCATTTCATGACGCCGTTCCGAAACACGGCAGCAGCAAAGGTTCGAGCGCACGGCAGCCGCGCCCAGCGCGTAGCGTTCGTTACAAGAGTATGTACGGCGGTACCCGTCCCGGCCACCTTCGGCGAGTCGAGCTGCTGGCAAGCAACAGCGTTAGCTCTCCCGTCCTCTTAATTGTCCTCCCACAAATGCCACGCGGAAAGGCTTCAGCAGGCGTACAGTGGTTGCCTCTAGGATCGTCAGACGCCAAATATAGGACGGGTGGAACAAAAGCGGTGAGGTCGCGAATTTCCTCTGACTCTGCCAAGTTTGCAGTCAAAATATTTACTCTGTTTGCGTAATGTATTAGTGCCTAGGAGTAAGAAAAGACAAAAAAAACTTGTTAATTTCGCACTTGTTTGTACGTACCAGTCATGCTCATCAAATGTTTTTCTGCCCATGTTATTCGGATCGGCGCCGTGTTGCCCTTTACTGCCTTCAACTGCACACAGACAACTAGTCGCTTACTGTACCAAGGGGACAAACTTAGAAGACTGCAGCTTAACCGACTGCAATTATGTCAGGATCAAAGTTTACGCTTTGCCATGCTGTAGTACAGTATTTACACGCCGAAATATACAACAAAGTTGTTTGATTGACAAGCCGAATTCACTACAATAAAGAACATAAACATTTTAGAATATTTTTCTGGGATGCCAATTATCGAAAGAAAACATTTGCGTTATCAGCGAGATTGTGAGTGCGATTGTACGTGAGTAATGTGATAGTCGGTATGAGTACTATAAACAAGCGCAATCGCACGATCGCAAAAATCAGGGCGATCGTCAATCTCTGTCGGTGCATTTAGAACCAAGAGCAAACAAACAAGTCATGTTCAACTTGCTTTGATCCTCTAACTTTCCGAACTTGCTTAAATTTTACTTTTCTGACACGAAAGTTTGGCATTACTTACACACATTTCTTTTCTTTTTTTTTTTTTGCGCGGAAGTGCATGCACTCTCCGTAAATATAAGGTTGTTGCCTGTATATTGTTGGCGTTTTGTGATCGCCCGGTGACGTGTCCTCTGCTGACAAAATTGAAGTGTTTCTCATGTTCTGCCCGATATCAATATTTTCCGTTCACTCCGCAGTAGCGTCCGTGTGATACAACAAAAGGCTAAATTGATTGAATATTCGCGTTCGGCAAATTCAAATATTCGAATGGCATATGCTAGGAGTGGAATGTTTGGCTCGTAGCCTGCACAAAAAAAGACAGCGAAAACCTTTCAATACACGCGTCGCCGTATCTCGTGGGTTATGCCGAAGTATGTGCCAGCGACGGGCCTCCATAACGTGGCTGGGCTCAAAGTTACGCAGTGAAAGGGGGGTGGGGAGGGCAGTTGCCTCCACTGTATGTATGAGACCACGATGCATTAGAAATTTAATGTTGTCCCGCTTGAGCGGTGGCAAAACATTCAAGCGGACCTTCCGGTAGAAATTTATAATGACTGAAGCGACCATTCCTGACAAAAAAAAAAAAAAAAAAAAAGAGCAATTGAGTCTACAGAAAGCCTAAAGGCACTTATTTTTCCCTTCTGAAGGCTATATACAGAATGTTTATCAGACCGCCTGTGAAGTTACACTTCCTGGCGACTAACGTCAATCGAATTCCTGCAAACAGTCTCATCTCAGTCAGTGTAGTATAATAGATCGAAGCAAACAGGATTGTTAAGTGCCTTTGTCTGTAGACAGTATATACAAGGTGTTTCTTTTTTAGCTGCGCCAAATTTTTAAAACATCGCCTATGGCACAAAGCACAATTCCAATCCTTTATCTAAACTACTCCATGAGACGGCCATTACTTCTACGCGAAATCAAAATGTTCAATTAGATTATTAACGTAATTACGCTAATTAACTTTTTAGTTCATTACTTTACGACACACATTTCAATCTACGAATTATAGTAGGTGAGTTCGCCAGGCGTATCCACTTGGAGCGAATCCTTTGGACAGCACCAGTTCTGAGATATTAATTTTCAAAGTGTCCGTCGAAATGCAACGTCGAAGTGCTGCAACGAAATGTTTGCCATCTGTAACGCACAGTTGCATCACACGAATAGGTTCCAAGGGGGCTTACCGAGGGTGTTAATCATCTACGGTATTATGGTCTAAAAAGTGCTTATCATGCAGGGGTACACCGCGGAGCTGAAAAAGGAAGGGAATGCAGAAAAACAGAACACCTTTGGAGTGTGACTGGGAGATGCCACGTACTTATAAACACCTCTACGTCGAAATACTTAAGGTGATGTTTCCTTTAGCAGTGCTAAAATAACAACATATGTTGTCTCCGTACACGCCCATAATCTAAACGAACAGATTTGGCAGTTGCTCAAAATTATCTACACATTTACGCAAAACACGCAGCTAGTCACAGGAGTCACCGGTTCCTTGCAGAGCACTGATAGTTTTGCGACCACTGTGTTGCGTTGCTTGTTGCCTTGTTCGTAGTGCACTCCGCATAGACTGTTTCTCAATGATTTATTGTTATGTTGTTAACAGTATACATACGATGTTTGATGAAGACAGGAGTATCCTCAAGTACTGGAGTAAACTCGCTCTACTTTGGAAGCACCTGCATGCGATATGAGTGCCCAAAACTTTTGGTTATGCTGTAATCTGTGGATAACGCAACCTTGCAAGACATCTGCTAGCTGTTTGTTAGCGTAGCGAGGGCCTCAAATCCGGCAAGATTAACTCCTTCAGGTAGCGTGCGAGGGTTTATAGGTGAGCTGCCGGCTCGTAAGAAAAAGTTCGCGGGCTACATGACACCATCAGTCAAAAGGCTGTTCCACATCCACAACCAGGGCCATGCGTGGCGCGGGCTAACGCTATCTGGGTTAGATCTTGTACACATACATATTTACCCAAGGACGTGGAAACAGCCGCCGCCGTAGCACAATTGGTAGTGCAGCGCACGCCGAATGCAGAGGCTGCGAGAACAGCTCCCCCCGACGGCAAGTTTTGTTTTCGCTCTCTTTCATTCCGATTATTTTTTATTGAAATGAAAATAAAAGAAAGAGACGTAGTCCGATTATTTTATGATTTCCACACTTAGAACTACACACAACTTTCCCTATGCTTTCATTCATCTCATTTTCTGATGTATTCATACGGTTGTGATAAAGAAAAAATCGGGCCCCTCGGCTCCTCTTCCCGTTTCTAGCTTGGCAAGCATTTTTCCGAGGTCATCCAAGGTGTGGTCGCGCGTGATACCATTTGGGCCACGCCTGCGTCAGCCCGCTTCCAGTGCTAGACATTAAAGTGCGTAACACTTTTGTTGTGGCATGGTATGAAGCATTTATAAAAGGGTCATTCCACGCCAACTGTCCCAACCTTGGCGCTCGACCATCAGATATTTCTTTGAAAAAAATTGAGGACTATCTATTTAAAGCAAGAAGTCTTTCTGTAAAACATCTTCGCGAAAAAAAATTTTTCAGCACCGATAAAAACATGTGAAGTTTTTTTTAGAAAGCTCGAAAGAATTAGTCGTAAAACACATTGTCAAAAAATTTTCTCTTCTTAAATTAGGCGAGCACACAATTTTCCCTTGAGAATGAAGATAGGCTTTTCACTTAAAAAAAGGTCTTATCGATCTTTACGTTTCCGTGAGTTTTATTATACGGCATTAAATATGCAAAATTTGGTGCATATTGAAAATTTCTTGTAGAAAGAAAACTTTTACGGAAAGGTTATATTTCATAGTAACTAATTCCCAGCAAGTTGTACTGTAAGTGAAAAATAATTTGGGACGAATATAACGTGAAATGGCCTGTACAGCTGGCGACAAAGTTGCAGACAAGTTAGTTTTAGCCTATGTTTAGTCGTAAATTTAGCATTGAGGTGGTCGGGGTAAAAATACGCTAAATAGCGTATTTATTGGAAACAAACTGAGAAACGTTTATCAAATTACTTTTGCTTTTAAGCAAGAAAAACATTCTTGAATTTGTGTTATACCGGTCTCTGTGCTTGCACGTGTTTCCCCTTCGTAGGAAAGCGTCGTAGCGGATTTCCTGAGTCGATGGAGGCACATCTAGACAAGATAATCAGCTCCTCAAGTCTTTACTTGAGTGCTTTATTAGAAATTATTAGCCTAGCCTATAAAAAACGCGAGCCTCAATAGAGCGCCTTTAACCGGATGTCGCCGTACACCGACGGCCTGCATAGCGTCGTCACGCGGCATCGGAAAGTGACGCCGGTGAGTACAGAGTGCAGTTACGTACTCTAAGATTTAGAAATGGGCGAAAACTTTGTGAATGAGAAAACAACCTGTTACTTTATTACGGCAAATATGTAGCAAATATCAGTCAACACAACCGTGTTTTAGCGACCATGTTGGCAATGATGTTAGAGGAGTCATGTCGCCTCGTCATTAAATGTTTTGGCATGTTTAAGTTCAAACTACTGCATTTATAAAGATGATGGAAAGAAATAAATACGTTTAGTTGCTCGCCCTGTCTGTCTTTCCTGTAGTTAAATGTTAAATTCGGACCGAATGAGGCAGTCCGCTGAGCTTTGTGAAGCGCAGGATGTAATATCCAGTCTGCGATAACTGAAGAAAAAAATAGGAAGGCTCGTTCGAGTTATCAACTTTATAAAGTTTGCGGCTATAATCCTAAAGCGCGCTCCTATGCTCCTCAGATACATTGTATTTTTTCACACAAAACCTAGTATGTTTCTATGCTTGCACTTCCCTGGTGGTCTTCTTGCAGCAATGTTCAGAATAAGGCAAGAGTGGCGTCTCTTAGGCATTAAAAGGCCACAACCATTGCTTTAAATAAAAGGAGGGAAATTTGAAGTGCAAATATTTTCGGTACCTACAGCTGCAATGTATTTCTGTAGTGGCTCTAGCAAGACATCAGAACCTTTATTTGTGATATATGCCAGAGAAGTCAGACTATGTGCTGAAGCGTGGAAAGACTCATCCAGATCCGCCTAGAGGATTACAGTTTTGACTGTGCCAATTTTGCGTTATAATATAAGAAGGGCATCAGATACTTTTCTTCGCGGTTGTGCTTAATAGTCTTCTTGTATATGCGTGTTTAGAGTGGTCGCACTCATTCTTTCATATGTCGGAACGCAGGAATAAATAGCGCATGCTATTGATTTCGCACACGTTTATTGCATCTAACGTGGAGGAAGGAAACCCAGGATAGGCCCTGACCAGCACGAACGTGTTGGAGAGAGGGTGGTGGAAGTCACGTGCTAGTTTTCGCAAAGGAGCACTGGGATCGGTACCCCAATTGTCAACATTGCCATAGCAACCACGCTCACGAAGCTTTCGCTGCTGCTCTCGGTCTGTGAAAAGTGAGATAAGATTTTTCCGCCGGTGTCTTTTTCGCAGCACATTTTGTTTGCGAAAAAAGCTGACTTTGGAGTGTGCTGTGTAAGCTTGAAAGTTCTGTTTGGGTCTGTGAGGGTGAGTGTCAGCCAGCAACATATACGCTCAAGCAATCACGGCGCGGATCTTCGTCGTCTTCTTCAACGTGCCACGGAAAACAACAGGATCGAGCGCGTCTGCTTCACTAAAACTGCTACAGAAGTTTCGTAGGTTTTGTTTTGACGCGCGTCGGCAGCACACACTTCCGGTGGTTCGTAACAATGCAAGTTCAAACTTCGCGCCCATCTGCTCCGGCGAGCTCCAGAACCACTGATTTGAGGCGCAACCTTTTTGTTTGTTTGTTTGTTTCTTTCTTTCTTTCTTTCTTTCTTTCTTTCTTTCTTTCTTTCTTTCTTTCTTTCTTTCTTTCTTTCTTTCTTTCTTTCTTTCTTTCTTTCTTTCTGTACATCAACAGCAATCGAACTATACAGCCTGACAGAGGCTTTTGCTCCGAGATACAGTTCAAGAAGCAGTCACAATACAAGTAGAGAAACACTATACAATAATTAACATAAGATAATCATTGAACAATCTAAATTCTCTGTAGGTATAAAAAAGCAAAAGAACTGAAATATCACAGAGTAAAGAAAACAAGCAGATCGACATACATATATTGTGACAAGCAGCAACAAAAGAAACTGTGCGCTAAGAAATAAAACACACAATGCACATTGAGTAAGATAAAGAAAGTCAATACACATGGAAGTTGTGATCAACACTTAAACAGTAATTAAACATATTCAATGCAGTTTTCCAGAAGAATTTGTTTAAACCTATTTTTGGAAATTTGTTTATTTAGGTCTAAAATGTTGCCAAGTTCATTAAGCAGACTGGGTATTTGATGCAGAATATGCTGCCGACCATAGGTAGTTCTACTTTTTAGTGTTCTTATACTTTGTGTACGGAGGCAATATTGAACACATCTAGAAGAACTGTACGTGGGGTATAGCTTATTATTTTGAATATGCAGAAAAACCTTGAGATAATAGATTTGGTTAGCTTGCAATATGAAATGTTTTGTAAATAGCGGACGCGTGCTGATACCTTGCGACTGACCATAATATCCCTCAAATATTCGTAGTACCTTTTTTTTTGTAATGTGAGTAATGTGGTATAATTCTGTGCTGTCGTTGTGCCCCAAATCAACACGCATTAACTAAGCCTGAAATAGAATAGCGTATAATATAGCGCTTTCTTGAGTCAAAGTGGTAATAATCGAGTTAACCTGTACATACATCCAACACTTTTGCTTAATTCTAATGCTAATTTATTTACGTGTTCATTCCAAGACAGGTCTTCCTGGAACCATACGCCCAGAAATTTTTGAACCTTAACTTGCTGAAGCGTCTGGCCCTGAAAGGAAACATTTAAGCTTATATTCTGTGGCTTATTGATGGGCGCAAACAATATGTATTTGGTTTTATTCGCATTTAGCCGTAACTTCTTGATTTTAAGGCAACAAGACAGCTTACTTAGATAGGTATTTACAATTTCTTCAAGGTCAGAAATTGAAGCACCCGTAAAAAAAATGTTAGTGTCATCGGTGTACATAATTATTTTAGGAGAATCCGGAATGCGACAAAGGTCATTTACGTAAATTATGAATAACAGTGGACCGAGTATAGATCCTTGTGGGACACCTTTGTTGACCTTGGCATGCGAGGATGTTTCCCGATTAATAACTACATATTGGTAACGGTCTGTCAAGTTATTTTGTAGTAACCTATTGGCAATACTACGGACGCCGTAATTATTAAGGTTTTGTAGAAGAACGCTATGACACACGGCATCGAATGCTTTACGGAAATCTACAAACAGTCCCAGCGTGTAAAGTTTTGACCCGAAATTATTTAGTATCTCACTTTTATATCGAGTAATGCAAGCTCGGTGGATTTGCCTTTTTAAAAGCCAAACTGGGCCTCACCTATGTTATTATAATTCTTAAAAAAATTTTTGTAATCTGATATTAATAGCACTTTCAAACACTTTCGACAGTATCGGAAGTACTGATATTGGTCGATAATTTTGAAATTTCTTTGTCATTACCACCTTTGAAAACCGGACACACACGAGCTATTTTCAGTTTATCAGGAAAAACTCCAGTAGAGAAATTTAAGTTAATAATGTATGAGAGCTATGCCCCGTCCCGCTATGCCAGTTCCGGAGTATCAGGCACCATCAGCGATGTATTGGCAGTAGGCGTATCTGAAAGAGGCGTAGATTTAGTGTGCGATGCCAAAGTGCACTGCTGCCGGACTGATAGCTGCAGTCGATAGCTCGAACGAGCCTTCCTGTTTTTTTCTTCAGTTATCGCAGACTGGATATTACATCCTGCGCTTCACAAAGCTCAGCGGACTGCCTCATTCGGTCTGAATTTAACATTTAACTACAGGAAAGACAGACAGGGCGAGCAACTAAACGTATTTATTTCTTTCCATCATCTTTATAAATGCAGTAGTTTGAACTTAAGCATGCCAAAACATTTAATGACGAGGCGACGATTGTGTTGGCTGATATTTGCTACATATTTGCCGTAATAAAGCAACAGATTGTTTTCTCATTCACAAAGTTTTCGCCCATTTCTAAATCTTAGAGTACCTAACTGCACTCTGTACTCACCGGCGTCACTTTCCGATGCCGCGTGACGACGCTATGCAGGCCGTCGGTGTACGGCGACATCCGGTTAAAGGCGCTCTATTGAGGCTCGCGTTTTTTATAGGCTAGGCTAATAATTTCTAATAAAGCACTCAAGTAAAGACTTGAGGGGCTGATTATCTTGTCTAGATGTGCCTCCATCGACTCACGAAATTTTGCGTCCGCGCAAGTTCTACTTACCGCTACGACGCTTTCCTACGAAGGGGAAACACGTGCAAGCACAGAGACCGGTATAACACAAATTCAAAACTGTTTTTCTTGCTTAAAACAAAGAGTAATTTGATAAAAGTTTCTCAGTTTATAGACAATAAATGTTTCTAATAAATACACTATTTAGCGTATTTTTACCCTAGCCACCTCAATGCTAAATTTACGACTAAACATAGGCTAAAACTAACTTTTTTGCAACTTTGTCGCCAGCTGTACAGGCCATTTCACGTTATATTCGTCCCAAATTATTTTTCACTTACAGTACAACTTGTTGGCAATTAGTTACTTTGAAATATAACCTTTTGGTAAAAGTTATCTTTGTGCAAAAAATTCCCAATATGCACCAAATTTTGCATATTTAAAGCCGTATAGAAAACTCACGGAAACGTAAAGATCGTTAAGACCTTTTTTAAGTGAAAAGTCTATCTTCATTCTCAAAGTAAAATTGTGTGCTCGCCTAATTTAAGAAGAGAAAATTTTTTGACAGTGCGTTTTACGACTAATACTTTCGAGCTTTCTAAAAACTTCACATGCTCCTAGCGGTGCTGAAAAATTTTTCTTCGCGGAAATGTTTTACAGAAATACTTCTTGCTTTAAATAGATAGTCCTCAATTTTTTTCAAAGAAATATCTGATGGTCGAGCGCCAAGGTTGGGACAGTTGGCGTGGAATGACCCAAAACTGTTTTGTAACTCTAGCAAGGAGGATTCCTGAAGAAACGTTTTTTTCTACCTTCTTTCTTTTTTCTTGATACATTGCTGCAAAAAACCTTTCCTTATGAAATAACGTAATGGTGTATTGTTTGTCATATTTAATAAAGATGAATAATAATAATAATAATAATAATAATAATAATAATAATAATAATAATAATAATAATAATAGTAATAATAATAATAATAATAATAATAATAATAATAATAATAATAAACAATGTTAATAGTTCTGGATTAATATGTTCAGCGCCGTCCTTTGCCCCCCCCCCCCCCCCACTTCTACGTCTAACATTAAATGAATTTCTAAATTTTATAGTTTGGCGGGTGGGAAGGGGCAAGGCAGATGGCAACACTGAGCGACCTTAGGGCGAAATTATTTTAGGTGAGTGCTTCCGGAAGATATAGCGTAATCTACTCAGTGAACTGCAGTACGGCTGAAACAAAGGCTAACGTATGCGCCCCCGTCTCTTTTCTCTCGACCACGACGCGCCGCGTTCGGAGGACTCGCGCGCCCACCCACCAATGTGGATGTTCTGCGCAGCGCTCGCCGCGGTGCCGAACGTTTCGGCGCCGGTGCTCTGGGTGCGGGGCGGCGCTTCTCAGCAGCCGTCCGCTGAGTAGCCTCCACGCCGAACGCGCGCGCCCGATCTCCATATCGACCCAAGCCGCCAAGCCGGGTGCGTAGCGGCTGCTGCATGGGAATCCACAACACACGTGAAGAAAACGAAGCGGCACACGGGGCCTCAATTCGATCTCCCGATAATCGGGAGACCTCTCATAAATTATGCACGACCGCCGCCGTCGCCGCCGCCGTCGACGACGAAGCGTGGCCAAGCAGTGGAACCTCATGCAACGCACCCCCCCCCCCCCTCCGCCCCTCCCCCAGAGCCGGCGCACAAGATTGGCAGCGCCGCGCGTCGGACAACCAACACCTCGACGATTCCATTTCGATATGAGATCCTCTTCGCGGCCTGCGCAGTACCGCCCGCATGGCCGGCGCCAGCACTATACCATTCGACTCTCAAACTTCTTTTTTATGCCCCCTCTCGGGCCACCGATCCATGGGTCTAGCCTGGCAGTACCGTTCTCGTGGTCCTGCTGTCACCGGCCTATGCTATTTGACCACGACGTCGCCGTATGCAGAACAGGGAGCCATGCCGCTGGAGCGGCCATCCAGAAGGTTCGATTGCGCCGGCTCAGCTGTCGTTTTATTCGGCGCTGATTCTGATTCACCCCCCCCCCCTTTCTTACCCCCGCGCACGCACACACCCTGTTCCCGTCTTTATGTGTCCCTCTTTTTTATTTTTTTCCAGCCCACGGCACGTCCTGGGAACGAAATACGGCCGCCATATTTCGCATCCGGTCTCCGACTTCTAAGCTGTTTGACCGACAGACGGCAAAATTGCGGCCGCCATTGCAGCAGACGCCATGCGACAGAGCAATGGCGTGCAGTGTAGGTGGCCGGAGCGCTGCCTAGGGAGCTCCGTCTTCCTCTCTTCGTCCGCAAGAACAATAAGCGGATCAAGTGTGGAACTTTCTTGTAGAGCCCGTTAGATCCGTATCCCGTTTTTAGTTCCCTTATTTATGGCGCTTCAGAGACATTGCCTTTTTCCAGTCGTACACGTGTTTATCACCAACTTAGTTTTTAGTCCTATTGCTTATAATGGGGGGGGGGGGAACCAGCCTTAACTTGACCATTTCACTATTCTCGGAAATGTAATTTCTAGTTCCAAGGGCCCCTTTCTGTGCTGCAACGTTCACAGCGCGCCTTGTTAATCCTTGACAACTGCTAGAAGTACTCCTCATTATCATGTTGAGGCACTGTATGAATTCAAATTTCGTTGCACGTTAGTGTTCGCCTGGAGTTAAGCAACAAAATGACCACATGCCTGAACATCGTAGTACGTAAGAACTTCTGCTGCGAAAGGGCAGCTAATGTGGATCGCAATAACATCTAAGTGTAGCGCGCAGGTAATGTGCATGCATTGAATCTGTCGATGTGTGAGGGAAAACATCGTGACACTATGTTGAAGAAAATAAAACGAAATACGCGATTCGGGAAGTCTCGCAGATTGTCGTGGTTCACTATAATATACAATCTCTCTATTTGCAACATGTCTCTACATGTAAAAATGACTGCTGCAATGCAGTATGTGCTATCTCTCTCTCTCTCTCTGGCACACACATACACACTAACACCCACGCCCGCACACCCACCCACCCACACGCACGCGCACATACACCCGTGCACTCACGCACCATATTGTCTTACGCTGGAGCTGTTCTTAAGATAGCAGCTGGATGCCAGTTAATCTAGATGTTGGGCATGCTATTAGCGATGGTAAAAGCGAATGGCAAAGACCACTTAAGACCGAAAAGGTTTGCGTATTTTGCTTCAGACAGGTAGAAGGAATAATAATGCCATGGGTGTTTCAGTAAGGGTTTGCTTTTTGGAGTATGGTGAAAGTGGGTTTGAATGTTGAATCTATTTGGGGAAGCTAGGTTTGTTAGCGGGAGGGTCGGCAGTACGTGTTAGGCAGAAGAACGCCAATATGAGGCACAGGTAAAGCACAAGACGCAGAATTTTCCGGAATTAGCCGAGGTACGGAGTATTGCATGGTTACTGCTCTTGCAAAAAAAAAAAAAAGACCCTTAGGAAAGGGAGTCTATGCGGTACCACACGCTTTACAAGTTCCATGATCGAATACCGCACACCAGTAAAACAAGCGAGGTAAAATGCCACGTTCTTCCGTTACACGCACCTACTTTCGCGACAAACATACATGCGAAAGACACAAAACAAATCCGCCAGCGCTAAGGACAGCAGCATTACATCGATCATATAAGGAAACAAGGTAGAAGGGTAGTTCTTGTATAGTGCTTTTTGGCAAACAAAGCATGCATTTTCTGTTCTCGGCCGATAACAGTAAGCAACGTATACAGCGCCGGCTGAATCATTCATGAGTTCTGACCAGGTGACAGCGCGTCCGGAGTTGTTCGATCTGTGCCTCGCTCGGTGAACGCCGTCCGTGCAACGTCTACGACCTCCCAGATCAGTCTGCTCTGTGGCGGAATAAATGACTGGATGACGTCGCCGTGGCTTCTCCGCCCACGTATTTCTCCAGTACCTCCCCCCCCCCCCTCCCGTTCCCCCCTTTCTTTTTTCCAGCTATAGAAATAATATTCACCGAGGGCACGGCACCATTGCGGGCATCGGAATATAAGCAATTGCCAATGCCGAAGCTGCGGGCAGTTTTTTTTCTTCATGCATGTGCAACTTAACACGTTACCATGTTTATGCATTTGTCTCCGACTGCAGGAAGACCTCCGAGCAAGAGCAACGAAATCACCACGGAACGACTGAGCAATAGAGAGCGTTAGGCGAAGTCGTTGCTTCATTTCATTAATGTCTTTTACAAACCCAGAGTAACACATGTGCAGGCCTGTCAAGGAAGGCTTGTGAAGCTGCGGTATGCAAAAGCCATGCCATCTCGTCTGCAATGTGTCGAATAATAATCGACCTAAAGGTAAAAATTAGCTACACGAAAACGACAAAGCTGATCTAGCGTGTGTTTGTGTTCTTTGTAGATTCATATCCACGGCAGCATCCTGGAAACTGATCACGGAACGAATCCACCCAGCGCGCAAAACTTTATGTGAGGTTGGCGCTTTGTTCGTTGCATTGATCGGATGTTGCGGCCACTGTACAAGCTAGCCGCGGGGCACCCACAGGCTGTAGAAACGTTTTTACGTTTGGATCGACAGCTGTGTGAAGGAAGCCGCTAACCTCCTCGCGCCGGCTTACTTCACAGACCCTGGGCGATCTTGTCAAGTAACAGGGATAGCTTCATTGACCCATAAAACCCATGGCACATAGGACCCACCTCATTGTTGTTCACTCATTTGGCTTGAGAATTGGCGATTCTATGACGGGTAACTTTTAGCTGAGTATTTTCAAAGCTCATGTCTACGCAACGTTCTACCATTCGTGGAATGTGAACAGAAAGAAGAATGACATCCCACATCTCACTTGTCCAAAGTGCAATTTAATGCTATAGCCTCTTAGGCGCATGGGTGTGGAGGAGAAAGCGCACCAAGGCTATTCAAACTAAAGGTGCCCTCGAATAGCATTACATGGAAGTGCAATGTCGCAGACACGGCGAATAATCTTTTTTTTTTTTTTGTGCACTCGATTCAACCGATGAACGGAGACCAGTGGCATCATCATTATCAAAGGCATGACACGCATTTAGTACCGACACATTCTCTACATTCGGGTCGCCTCTTCGTTCCCGGGTACTTGAGGAAAGTAGAATTCTCCTCATAAAGGTTATGCTGTGGGTTCTGTCTGCAGCGTAACGACTACCCGCAAACTCTGCGTGGCCTACTGCATTGGCACGCAACATGCACCAGCGCTTACTGACCGCTGAAATTTGAATAAGCGTCGCACGTAACGCTCGGAGGCCCACGTCCCATGTACTCACCCTGTAGTCGCTATATTTCTTGTGGTCACGAGGAATATGCCGCCTGGTTAGCAGATAAGCAGAAAAATAACCCCGCCACAGACGGGCTTTGCACACCACTTCAATTTCTGGTTCAGCGCGGCGCCATGCAGAGCGCGCTTGACTGATAGGATATCTTAGTTCTATTATCGATCTATCTCGCTCTCTCCACGTGCATGGCCAGTTGTGCCTAACCGTCCGTGTACATGTATCGCCAGTGTGCCCGACGAGCAAATCTTTCGGCTTCATACGCCCATAATTTGGCTGAAAAACTGCGCTTCTTGGGTTATTTAAACGCACGTTTTAACTGGCATTATAGAGACCGTAGTGAAGCTTATCTTGAGACACAAATAACCAAAAAATGGGTTATATTATTAGATGGTGGTATTCCGGTTATACGAAACCCTTTAAATATGGGAAAGTGATTTCCCGTTTAGTTTCACGTTTAGTTTCCCGAAAACTTGGCGCAACGACACAATCGGGATTATGTTCCCTGTTTTGATCATAATGTGCGTTTGTGTAAACTGGCTACCACATGCGGAGGGCTGGAGACTCGCTTCAGTGATTCCGGGTCCTGGAGTGTTGCAAAAAGTATTACGTTTGAAATGGTCGGGAAAACGCAGATGGCTTTGCTATGTCTCGCAGGCGGCTAGCCCTTCAAGCTGGTGAATGTTTGGGCTTCGCCGCGGAATAGAGACTGTCGACTTTCAAGGCTTGCATCCTGCGATGCAAGGTATGTTGTAGTGCGCGTTGCGCTCGAAGAATGAGGTGTAAACAGTGGGAATTCAGAGCACAGAAGCGAGTGCACATGGCACATCATCTACGAGAGGCTCACGCTGGTTTGAGGCTAAGCCAAAGTGCGTTTAAAGTGTTTCGTGACTAGGCAAATACGCCGCCGGCCAACGTGACGGTCAAAGGACAGAAGTGAAACAAAGGAAAATGCCAGGAGAGTTCAGGAAGAAAATGATGAGCATAAAGTCAGCACATAGAAAGGGAGCAGCATAGATATAGGAACACACGCAGGCCTGTGATATTCAAGCGGAAGCAAAAAGCAACAGATACAGTGGTCTCTTAGAACGACATATGGTGGACTCCAAGGAAAAAAGAAGTGTACCTTAGAAAGACGAAAGCCATACAAAGTACAGGGTTTGAGGAAGTCGTATGTGTAGGGTGGGCGTGATTGGGGACGTCGGGATAGGTCGTTTTGATGCATTAAGGCTAGCTATAGCAATGATGATTCCGCGCACTGAGTTATCCAGGGCCCGAATGAAGTATGTCGCGATGAGTTTATTACGTAGTCTTAACACTAACGTGTAGTGGCGTACCTATAAAATTACACCACATTTAAGTGAAATTTCTCGTTTTTCCCACCTACTCTCTGACAAACGTTATATTTCCTTTCTCTATGGGCTGTCAGCAATAACGCGGCGCACCGCCTTTCGATGAAAGGAGGAAGCAAAAATGTCAGTCACGTGATAGAGACATCGCGTGGTACTGCTGCTGCCGGACGCGAGCGGTACGGTATCTCTTCATCGGGAGAATGAGCCGAGAAGGTGCATTATGTAAGAGAACCGGCATTCTTGTCGGTTTGCCAAGGTATTGCCAAAGTTAGTCTGCCAAGTATTTACATAATTTTGGTGTATTGACCCAGATGGATGGCAAGTGCCTTTTTTGTTGCATTGCTTAAAAAAAAGAAGAAAACAAAAAGATACGTGAATTATTCTTTTTATATCCGATAATTCCATGCGGTTTTTATATAAGATCCTCATATCTTCACGCAGGATAATTAGATACACGGGTCATGGGGCACGTTGTCTTTTGTCTTTTTTGTTAGGGTAAGTTGCGCTTTTGGATGGCGCTTAGAAGCTTCAAACCAAATCACCCAGTGCTTGGCATCCCTCGCGCGTTTGGTATAACCAGACTGGCATGCGAGCAAGTTCAGTATTTTGCTTGCGTGACTTCTCTTGAGAATTGGTAGGTCACTGCCGTGTAATAAATTGCATTTGGTTTTGTCACGTTTGTGCTTTGATTAATTTTCATCGGGCTCAGACCCTCTTTCCATAAATCTTCGAAACTGGGTGCGCGCTCACTTGTAATTTCCATCATTGTGCCGACGCGATCTCTTTCTTTAACCCCGTTCTCCACACAAAGGATCATCGAAAAGTCGTATGCCTGAAAGTAAGCGCCACGTGACTACTTTGCATAACAAAGATTTTGTCCTCAAATGAGGTCGAGAGACCAAAACGGAGTAGATGAAGACGACATTTGCACCCGGAAAGCTTTCCCCCGTCAGCTCCTTTGTGCATTTCATACGCGTCCACGAAGATCAAACCTCGACTTGCAAATCAGATTCATGAACTCTTCACAAGGTGCGCTGACGACCCCATGATTAAATAGCAGGAGCTGATGGCGTATAGAGGTGGAAACGGGTAATTTCAGCGAAACCAACCAATTTAAACTTGAAAAACATCAAATTACTGTCTCGCTTTCTGCTTTGCATGTACGGATAGTGGCCCTTAATGAACTATACAGAAATGAGAGAGGAGACCGCTTAGATCTTAGGTGGAGTCACAAAGACTAATATAGAAAGCTCGCGGCCACTACAGCGAATTATTTCAACTGCCGCGTCACGTGATGCTATTCGGTGTCAACGTCCCGTAGCAAACTGCGAATGTATCTACACTCACGCATTTCTTCGTGATTAAGTTACCTGCACCTGAGACACTTCGTACGAGCTTTTCGTAGAAGCATGTTTGCGCAACTCTGCTCGTTAGCCCTGATGCAGCGAAGAACTGCAAAGGAGCTACTTCGTATATCGCTAGCGAACGCGTGCATAGAAGCTTTATGCGCCCGATACTCTTCCACAACGTCCAAAGTTATATATAGAATTTTACAGTTATCGAGCGTGTTGGAGTAAACCTGATGCAGAAGTAATTACCTGACTTGAGCTTTAAGCCTAAAGCAACCAGTTAATTCGTTGCGCAAAGCCGATACGCCAAGTTCGAAAACGACACGATACAGCTTGCTACGACGTTGAACAGAATGCAGATTTGTTCGGTAGGGTATATTTATGCACCCATTATTCGCGCTCCGCCACTTTCGAAATGAGGCAGGTACGAAACAAAATCTCGTGCGGAGAGAGTGGGCAGAGTTCTATTTCAAGCAATATTCGGTGTCAGACAGGTGTCAAACCAGCCAGCCGTGAAACACCGAGTCTGAGCGCGCTGCGCGACCATGTCTCCGATGAAAGAAACGAGGTAGCTGGAGTGTGTGCCTTGCGATGGCAACGCACGTCGTGTCAGAAGCGGGCACGAAAAGGTCGCACGCCGCCGAGTGCGCAGAACGAGAAAGTTCCTCCTTCGAGTTGTAGATTCGCAGGCAAATTCGTCATGCACACTTGTCGAGACTATTGTCACAAGACGTCACTGCGGGGTGGTGAGCGAATGGGGACGTAAAGAGCATGCAGGCAATGGTGGAGCTATTTTCGTTTGTTAAAATTCTTCCTGTTCGTGTAGCGCGGCTTCTGCGGCGCCAGCACGTAGTGTTTCTGAGAAAGGGCTACTCGTACCTTGCTGACAAGTTCCTTCAAAAGGGATTTGACTCCGTGAGCAAAATAAAGGAGGTCGGCTCGCGCTGTCGCGCAAACAAAGGCTGCCTCGAAAGCGCCGCGAGCCAAGCACCTGACAGAGACAGTCGTCACCGCTGGGAATCCGTATACAGGGCGCAGCGATCGTTTTGCGCTAGACTGCCGGCTCCGCTGCGGAATAGTTAAACCAGCGAACAAAGCGAGACAGAGAAAGGCACAGAAACACGCGCGAGAAGTCACGGCTGAGACGAAACTACTTGTGTTCCCGTTATTTCCTGCGGGGAGTTGGTGGCAGAAGCGCGTTTTGTGTCGCCTCGGGACATTCCGCGGACCGGGAATCGCGAGGCCGCCGGGATTGTTCGCTCTTCCCTTCTCTCCTTGCGCGTCGTTGTCTCGCGCATGGCGCGCGCGGCGCGCATATTCTACACTGGCGCCATAAGCAGTTGTCGCGTCGCTGAAACGCATTGTCTCGCCGCTCTCGCGCGCAAAAACGCACCACTGTTAGAAAGGTGGCGCCGATGAGAGCGCTTCTCCAGCACAGCTGCGGCGCGGGCTGGTTCATAGAGGGTTATAAAGCGGAGGGGGGCGGTTCACGATACGTGTTGTTTTTGCGGGACCTTCTTTCCGTTGCTAACACCACGGTCCATCACTTGTACGCCCTCCCTTGTCGTGTAATACACTATTTCTCGCTGCTTTGGCCCCATGTGGACTGTTTCGCTAAATTCGGGTTAAACTCCATTTCGGAAAGCCGCGTTTTGGAAAGAGTATAAGTCATCATCCGGGATGCAATCACACAAAGCAAGGTGTTCTAAGGTGGTGCCGAATTAAAAAAAGAACATTTTTGTTTGAAAGTGATATTTGCCATTCACCGGTCGCCTTCGCTAATAATATGTTATAGACCATCAGGATTGACTGAAATTTTCTGTCACGGCAAATTACTGCGTGCCCCTTTTCGACAGCTTCTTTTTTCCGGGCGTCTGCTACAACGCTTGTCCGTCAAAAGAATGGCAGAGAAATTTTCACGCATTCTTCTCACATTTCTGCAAGAGACAGGACTGATGGACACGTGGTGACATATTTGGCGCAAAAAGAGACGCTCAGGTGGAGCAGTTGCCGGCCAGGTCCGCCAGGCTAACCTTGCCTGTAGCAACATCATTACCACCACCCCCGTATTACAAAGTCGCGGAGTGTCTTTATTTCGATACTAATGAGGGAAAGAAAGAAAAGAAAACTGCACAACAATTTGATCATATGGTCTCAAGGCAAGGCCAGCAGCACTCGCACATTTATCGGGATAATATTTGATTGCGTTGCACGCGGTTGCAGCTGCGCTTCTAATACCACGCATAGGCTCAATATCAGCTCCCTCGGCAGCCGGTACCGTTATATGAGGGGCTAGTCGACGATGTTGTCGAGCGCCCATCGGGGACGAAACACGTGCTCCCTTCGCATAGGATCACTGTCGAGCGCACAGAAAGCTATGAAAGCAGCCATGAAAAAGAGACGCTTAAAGAAGCCGTGGCTACCGACACTGCCGAATTGGCGACAAAAACCTTGGCTGTGTAATATCCGTACGTGCAAATTTCGACACCTATCAAAATTTGACGTCGTATCAGCGTTCATCGCTTCTCCTTGGCTTTTCCTCAGCTGGTAAACCACGACGATGCCTCGCACCAAGTCAAGGGTTCGTTATGCAGGTATTGGGGGCGAGGAGTTACGGAGTCGCCATCTGTCGGAAGCGCCTCCCTTGCGTAGTATGAGGGATCATGCGGCGCGCTCCTCATAGGTTTCGCTTACGGCGCTCAATAAGAACACCACGCGGTAGCCCTCCTGGACATTTATGTAGCTACTCTCAAAACCAGGAAAGCTTTTGATTGTCTATATAATAATCTTGGGCACACTGAAAACGTGGAATTGTTTACAGACACGATCTCTTTTCCGAATACGTACAGTGAACGCCCCTGCGCGCGGTCACCTCGATGGAGTCTCCCGAACCTGCTTCTTGCGTGAAAGGTAGGCAAACGCTGAGAGCGAACTATGTGAAATATATTCTTATAGTGGGCTGTCTGTGTAACCAAATGGGGCATAACAGAATGAAGCCTCAGTGCAGCCATCGCACGGGTTCGTGGCGACCGACTGCGCGTCTGCATGCATGCCCACGCACAATGTTTTGCTTTCGCTCTGAGCGCGTTTTTGCACCGTGCCGTGAGCTTTAGGCCGCAGCATACGAGCATTTGACAGTACACTAGCAACAATTGTTGCGTGGGCGCTATCAGAACTGTTGAAAAATAATTTCGTTATAGAGACTTCGACGCCTACGGCGACTGTGATGTGCCGTCGCGACGATTCAATCTATTTTTGTCTTCTAAATTCTTGGACATTTCAATATTATTTCTCAAGTTGCGTTGCACTGTATGCTGATCGGTCTTCTCAGCGTGCGATTTCCCTCTGCTTCTTTTTCGTAATCCAGTGCATTAATTCATAACACAAACATGACCATATGTCACGCTTTTTTTTTTAATGTGCGTCTTACCGCTCCTTTTCCGTTCCAGTGAACTTGCCAGTATCTAGCATCAAGTTCATAGACCAAACTGTCATGACATCAGCCGGGCAGGGGGCGCGGGTGAGCGTGTCAGTGCGCGTTTTCAGCTACTCACCGAACATCGCGCAGTCCCGGCGCCGTAGCAGAAATCTTCCTCGCGTTTGTGCTTGCTGCATACCCGAGTTGTAGCCGATGGCTGTCTACCGGTTCTAGTTTCGCCAGCGAAGCTTCACGCAGCTCCTTGGCCTGTGGGTACGTGTGAATAAGTCTGACACCGGGCTCCGTTGCGTACGTCTGGCACTGCAACACCGAGCAGTCGCCTACCATGCTGCACGCCTCCAAAGGCAGCCACTAACTATTATAGTGATTTCAAATGTTGTTAAGCAGACACCCAAGGCAGTAAAGCCTCACCACTTAATAAGAACGGCGGCGCAGGTGGGACGTTAAACTTTCGTTTTCAGCTCGCTTCGCCGCTTCCGAAGCAGCCGACGCGGCCGCTGTGTCCACGTGATCCCTCAAGCCACGTCACCCCGACGGTGGCGCCAGCATTTACAGTGGTGGAGCTCGATCCCAATAGCCGGCTGCATTCCGACAGAGGCCAAATGCACAAAGGCGCGTACATTGCAATTTTGGAGCTCGGCAATAAATCATGGGTTGGCGACGTGAAGGCCTGGAGCCGCTAAATACGGTGCCTGTTATAACGCAGGTGGCACCTGTCTGTCCTAACCCACGTGGCACCTCATAGAAGTCAAGGCTAATCAGCCGACATCACCACAATTATCGGAGCCAACGTTCCCATAAATGTACCAGCTTTATAAGAACGCGCGTTCAAGTGCACGTCCGAATACTGCGCAGCTCCACGCCGCAAAGCATATACCGGCTCGACATTCGAGCTGGTTTCGGGTCGAATCGGTTCAAGTCGTCACTCTTGCTTCACCGACGCGCTTTGTGCGGAGCCGTCACTGCAAGTATAGTATGAGGTCAAGGTGGGGGTGGTAGCCAAGCGGCGGCGGACGCCGTTTCATTAAATATACGAATGCGGACTCGCCGTAAGAAGTTAACTGCAGCTCAAGAGCAACAGTGCGTTAAAACTGCGTGCGGATTTTGCGTGTTGTAAAACGTCACCAGCCTAATTTTATGTCCACTGCAGGACGAAGGCCACTCCCAGCGATCTCCAATTACCCTTGTCCTGCGCTAGCTGATTGCAAGTTGTGCCTGCAAATTTCCTAATTCCATCACCACGCCTAATTTACTGCCGTCTACGACAGCGTTTGCTTTCCCTTAGCATGCATTCTGTAGCTATAAAGGAACACCGACTATCTGCGCTAAGAATTACGTGGCATGCCCAGATCCACTTTCTTAATGTAAACTGGAATATCAGCTATCCCCGTGTACTCTCTGATCAACAAAATTCTATTCCTGTCTCTTAACGTTTCGCTTAACATTTTCATTTCCATTGGTCGTTGCGTGGTCCATAACTTGTTCTCAAGCTTTTGTTAACCTCCAAGTTTCTGCCCCACATGTTAGCAGCGGTAGAATGCCATGATTGTACACTTTTCTTTTGAACGATAGCGGTAAGCTCCCGGTCATTATTTGTTAATGCTTGCCGTGTGCGCTCCAAGCCATTTTCATTGGTCTGTCAATTTTCTACTCATGGTCAGGGTCACCTGTGAGTGACACAACATGACACAACATGATCTGAACATGCGATTGGGTGAAAGCGTAAAAGGCATATCTAACAAGCCGGCAACTCGGTCTGTGTTGTCAGTACTGTGCTCTGTTCGTAATAGCCCTAAGATGACAGATGGACACTTTCAAAGGTTTAAATATTTATTGTGTCAAATTTGTTGCCGATGTTACGACGTCTGCGGCGATTCTCAATATTAAGCAAACGACTCTTCTTATGGTAAAGGAGCCGTTCGTTGAGATTAAGACGCGAAATAAGCATCTCTACTTCGTTGAAATAATAAAATAAAGAAAGATACGAAGATACAACGCACAATTAGTTAGAATGTAAACGCGGTTAGAAAATGCTTTAGAACTAACGGCGATGCGTATAATTTTGTTTACTTTCATCCTAAGGAACATGTAATCTCATGAAATATTACAGCGAAGCTGTATACCTCTACCGTCCAAGGAAATTTTCGTGTCGTTGTTAGCGTGGTAAGCGAAAAACTCCCCATACGTGGACCGATCCCGGAGATAGTGCAATGCCGGGCCGACCCGCAGTGGAGGTGAAGCAGGCGTTAAGCACTACCCATACGTGGGCCCATTACGAGGTTAGTGCAATGCCGGGCCGACCCGTGGCGGAGGTGAAGCAGGCGTTAAGCACTGCCCATACGTGGGCCGATCCCGAAGATAGTGCAATGACGCGCTGACCCGCGGCGGAGGTGAAGCAGGCGTTAAGCACTCCCCATACGTGGGCCGATCCCGAAGATAGTGCAATGACGGGCCGGCGTGCGGCGGAGGTGAAGCAGGCGCTAAGCACTACCCATACGTGGGCCGATTCCGAAGATAGTGCAATGCCGGGCCGACCCGCGGTGGAGGTGAAGCAGGCGTTAAGCACTACCCATACGTGGCCAGATCCCGAAGATAGTGCAATGCCGGGCCGACCCGCGGCGGAGGTGAAGCAGGCGTTAAGCACTCCCCATACGTGGGCCGATCCCGGAGATAGTGCAATGCCGGGCCGACCCGCGGCGGAGGTGAAGCAGGCGTTAAGCACTCCCCATACGTGGGCCGATCCCGAAGATAGTGCAATGCCAGGCCGACCCACGGCGGAGGTGCAGTTGGCCAGTAAGGGGCCCACATACACAGCTTCGCTGGTCATCCTTCTTCACAGAGTGGAAGGGCACTGAGTTTTTGATGCATATCTACCACAAATGCGACAGCTTTCTTCACACTTAATTTTTACGTTTACGCACTGCTCACAAGCTATGACGAAATGCAAACTCCAAATCAGGCAGATGCACAATGCGGGACGTCTACCGAGAGCCATCATAAGGCGGAAGGCGAAGCATGATGCCTGTCGGGGGAAGAATGGTGGTGACACGTGTATGCGTTGAAAAGTATGACACGTGTCAAACAACACTTAATAATTCTGCACACCTTCTGTCGCAGGGACGCGCATACTCATTTTTGGAGGATTGGCCAAGAAGGGGCCCAGCGGCAAATACCGAACGGCTGAATTGAAGAAAATGAAGTAAATCAATGAATCCGGTAAATGGTGCTCCGTCTGCTCTGTACAGACGACATAGACAATGACGTCAGCTTTAGCGTACTCTGCCTCGTAGTGTGGTAGATCTGAGGACGAACAAGACGGCAGGCTGTTTTTGTAATACGTGTGCTCGTCTCCAGTTTTCGGTGCACGGGGATAGTACAGGGTGTTTCATGCGAACATTTTCAAAAATTGTTAAAAAATACTTGCCGCAGGCAGCACAATTTAAAGCCATGAGCTTGTCTACTCGGAGGGGCAGACATTACATGCACAAAAAATTTTAACGCATAATTGACTAACTAAAAAAAATCACTAATGAAGTTTTTTTAACTAATTACCTTACGGCACATATTGCAATTTACAAATTCGAGCCGGTGAGTTCGCAAGGCGGATCCATTTGTAAAGAATTGTGTGCATGATACCATTTGCGAGATATGCGCCGTCAAACTTGCGGTGAATATGTAGTGTCGTTCCACTTACTTTCTTAACAGAACGTCGTTTTATGCATTCAAGCACAAACGTAACTGGAACGCCAATGCATTTCTCAGCGAAATTCTGGAATTAATATCTCGAAACTGGTGTTATCCTGAGAATTCGTTCCAAGTGAATCCGCCTTGCGAACTCCCCGGCTAGAATTTGTAAATTGCAATATGTGCCGTAAGAGCATTAGTTTAGAACTTAATTAGTGATTTGTCGTTAATTAGCCGAATATGTATTTCAATTTTTCGAGCATGTCCACTTCTTCCAGTAGACCAGCTCATGGACTAGAATTGTGCTATCTGCCAGAGGCACTTTTTAAAGGTTTTTGAAAGTGTTCGCTGAAACACTCGGTATAATTCACCATTTCATTAACAGGTCGGTGTGAACCTTTGAGCCCACATTATATGTTCAGGTATTATGTAGGATTTTTTTTTACGCAGAACTGAGGTACGCATGTGCCACCCCTTACAAAAATCGGTTTGACCTTTCAGTCACTCATGAGTCACCTATCAGTCACCCCTGTCACCTATCTGTAGACTCGACCTTTCTGTAGACTAAGTCCGCAGAATGTCTGCAGACACCGTGCGGACTGCAAGTAGACTTGTCTGTAATATGCGTGCCCAGTGAGTGTGTGTGTAAATATGTATATGTATCTATATATACATACATATTCTGAACCATGACATATTTTATAATTACGGTTGAATAGTTTTGACCTTTCAGTCACCCATGAGTCACCCACCAGTCACCTCCACGTAGACCTAGTCTGCAGAATGTCTGCAGACACCGTGCGGACTGTAAGTAGACTTGTCTGTAATATGCGTGCCCAGCGAGTGTGTGTCTGTGTGTAGATGTATATCTATATATAAACGCATATATATATACATATTCTGAACCATGACACATTTTATAATTACGGTTCAATAGGTCTGACCTTTCAGTCACCCATGAGTCACCCACCAGTCACCTCCATGTAGAGCTAGTCTACAGATTGTCTGCATATTGTCTGCAGACACTGTGTGCACGGCAAGTAGGTAGACTTGTATGTAATATGCATGCCATATATATATATTCTACATGACACATTTTATAACAGTTAAATCGGCTTCACCTTTCAGCCACCCACGAATCACACACGCACACAAGCACACACACACACAAACACACACACACACGTGTGCGCATCCTGAACCATGACACATTTTATCATTGCGCTCTGTTTTGCCATTTTAACATTTTGAAAACTTTGTCACTGATTGCTACAAGAACAGTCTGATAATGGCAGTTATATAAATCAATTATTTAATACTAATTGAAATAAGGTAATTGTTACATAACGTACATTAAATGCAGCAGTTATACTATGGCTCGAACCGCAGCCTGAATTTAAGGACATATCTACCGCGCGACGCCGACACCATCCATCCGACCACCGACTGCGTGGTTGCTTTCGGCGCCGGCCCCCAGGAGGCGCTGGCCGCGAGCACCGGTAAAATTACGGGTAAGACTATTTTCCCGTCTTCACCTGGTCACCGACATGTCACGGCGTGCACGCGTGCACGCCATGTGCACGCCGCATTGACGGCGACCGATGAGGTAGTGTACATGCCGTGCCGAGAGGAATTGTGGCGATTTTTGTGTGTATTAATGATCCAAAACCCCTGTGACTGCATAACGTAGCTCTCAGTGTTTTTCGTGTGGTGTGCCGATGCCAATTATCGTAGTTATGACCCGGTCGCGCTTTCTTTGTTACCGTCTCATGAAAAGCCGATGGTACTCTCGCTGCGCTCGCATTCCATCACAGTGCGCGGAAGAATTTTTTGAAAGTTGTGCTATAACGTGCTGTAGTTCATCTGCAATTCTACGCTGTTGACGCCGGAGGCACCGTGCACAGACTGTTCTTCCTGCGGTACCTGTGCGATGCGGCAGCAGCTGTCACGGAGACTCGTTTACCGAGCACGCCTAGAAAGGTAAGTCCGGCGCGTACCCGCATTCTTGTGGTGCGTGAAGTGTGCATTTCTGTACGGATAACAAGATGATTAGTAACGTGACAAAAATGATCGTGCTTTTCGAATGTTCGTTCTTGTCGCAGGGCGCATTTAGCGAACAGTTTGATGAAAATTGCCCTAAAACGTGATGTTGCCAAAATCTATCGATTATTTGCTTTCTGCTGTGAAGTTTCCTTGCGCCGGGGATGGTTTGATTTGAATAGGCGCAAAAATTCAAGCAGGGAAAGTTACTATTTCTGTACGTAATTTTTCAGCGAGAAATCGCATAGCCATTTCTAGAGGTACACGGTCGTCCACTTCCAATTTGAACACGGCTCCGGGCGGCCGGCGAGGCCGGGGCTCCGCGGAGCGCCGCTCGTGGGCGCCGGGGTAACTAACGCGCCGGCGCACTGGCAGCCACAGGCGTGGCCTCAGCCGCCAGCACACACTAGTGCACGTACGCTGTAGCAGACGACGCGGCTGCGGCCACGCTTGGGGCTGCCAGTGCGCCGGCGCGTTAGTTACCCCGGCACCCACGAGCGGCGCTCCGCGGAGCCCCGGCCTCGCCGGCCGCCCGGAGCCGTGTTCAAATTGGAAGTGGACGACCGTGTACGTCGATTTGTCGTCTTCACAGCTAACGGCTGCGCGAGATGGCACCCGATTGCTGTGTACGACGCATGGCCAGATTTTAGCTTGTATGCAAGTTCTTTTATTTATATAGTGTCTTCAGACAGCCTGTATTTCTTGCGTTGGGTGTCATATGTTTTCGTGTATTTGTAAATGGTTCCGAGATTTCAACAACAGTATCTATCTTTAATGGAAAAAATTGTTTTCTCACCTGAAAAAGAGGGAGTCTGTTCTTTTTCAATGTATCGTCCTTTGGGGCAGGGCTTTGTTGCACCGCATAAATAAATTAGGTTTTCGAACGCTTATCATGTGTTAACGAGTTTTCTGCTTGTGCAATTCGCATTTGACTTGGTACAGACGTGCGTTTGTGTGAAGTTTTTTATAGTAGATTCATGTTTGCTCCAGTTCCATTTACATATTAACTGCCTGTAATGTAATAATCGGGTATTTGTGCAACCATGCAGCTTCATGTAGCTGTTTGTACGAGACGTTTCACAATGTCACAAGTTTACAGTTTCAGCAGGGTTTACAGTAAACTGAACATTTCTTCTTGTTTAGGGATGTCACGATTTTGTGAGCCAGAGGAATCTACACCACTTGGGAGCCTGCGGCACTTCTGCAGGCTGAACAGCGCGTCAAAGCATCTGATTTGCATGCTGCGACAAGGTGTGTGCAAGACGGTCACTGCCACACACATGAGATGTCGGTACTCACTACTTCATTCCTTGGAAGCGATATTCTTGGTCCCAACCAAGCAGCCCGGAAGAAATCGGAGACAAATAAAATGTGCAAAGAATACTATTGCGTCTGTTATTTTATTGCATGCATGCATGCCAGTTCCCCATAGTGGGGCTACAGAAATTCTCTCTAATGTCTGCCTAAATGCTGTAATCCTGTGACCACAATCTCGACAGACTTTCTGCAGAAATGCTGTATCCTGCAGCTACACAGATTGAGCAGACTTTCTGCAGAAAGGGTGTACGAATTGGGCGCTGGGAGGTGACAGGGGGTGACAGAAAGTCTGTCACCTGTCTTCAGATATTCTGCATCCCGGGTGACTCGGGGTATGCAGAATTTCTGCAGAAAGGGTGTACCAATTGGGCGCTGGGAGGTGACAGGGGGTGACAGAAAGCCTGTCACCTGTCTTCAGATATTCTGCATCCCGGGTGACTCGGGGTATGCAGAATTTCTGCAGCCAGTCTGCAATGATTTTTGTAAGGGACCTTTACTGAGGTACGCATGTGCCACCAGAACTGAGGTACGCATGTGCCACCAAAGGTGGCACATGTGCCACCTTTGCATATATATTCACAAACATGTCCGCGAAGATACTGAGCGGCCTATCCAGCAGTCACGCAAAACCCAGAAGGGTCGGTGAAAAACAGCTTCGCTTAAAAAAATAGGATAATGGGGATTCGGCACTGATATTGGCGCTGAACGCTTTGTAAATCTTGTCGCTGGAGGCGGCCAAGCCTTTATATTGGCGTACTCACTGACAACGATGACGTATATGTCGCGCGTGGCCATGTCCCCTTTGCTGCCGACGGCAATGCAGCGGTACGGGCCCTGGTCCTCCTTGCGAGCTTCGTGGATAACCAGGGTGCCAGGCTTCTCCAGTGTGTGTCGGGACTCCTGCGGTAATGGCTTTCCATCTGCAAAGAGCAAAAAGCAAGGCGTCTGGAACGGACACACTTAAGTTATTGTCACTGCTTCAATAACGATGACATCTACCCACGAATGGGGGAGGCGCAGACTTCTTTATTCACAAGATGGAAACCACACAAAAGAGAAACTCCATCGTTTTCAGCGTGACCAGATGGTTCCGTTAACCGAGGAGAAGCGGTAACATTTAAGAGAAGCAAGACGCGCGGTAAATATTTTTCTTTCCCGCAGCAAACGTGAAAGTGCTGGAGATCTCATTCAGCGTGTTCTTGAGCAGTGAAAGACGACGTTTCTTCAGATGCATTTGGCAGCCCTAGCAGCTTAACAGTTTTATGAGTTAGTGTAGATGGTTACGATTTCTCCCCCTCGTTCTAACACTTTTCACACGGACAAAAATAAAAGTAAACGTGGTGTCTGTGCATGTTTGATAAATTGTACTACAAAATTACCACTGTCAGAGTCTAGAGCGAGTGAGCGAAAATTTTATTCAGCTCTAGTAATCGTGTAATTCTGCGGCTGGGGCGGATTCTTAAGGGGAGTCTTCCTCCTTGTGTCTTCCCCGGAGGCCTTCACCCGCTGCTTCGTCCGTCCTCTCTCGCAATGGTGGGCTGCCCTCAGTCCAGGGCTCCGCAGGCTTCTGCTGTCCATTGTGCACGCCGCACTAGACCTAGCTGGTCTTCGCAGCAGTCGCTGGACAGCAGTTCCTCCCATTGCTCCGCACTTGGGTGTGATATGATTGGGACTACGTAAGTTTGTTTACATGCCCATGTTATGTTGTATAATGTGGGTTTGTTATTGCAACATGGACGTTTGTCCTTATATAGTGTGTTAAGCACTATATACCCAGTGTGTTATATAGTGTGTTAAAACTTAGCACGTTAAGGTTAGGGTACGACCCTGTTTGCAGTTGTCTCCATGCGACAGCTTCTTTCCTGGGACTTGTGCGGCGGGGGGTACCTCTTCCTGCTACCTCTGTAACTGTCTAAAATGGCCGAGTACTCTCGGGGTACAGGCGCGGGTTTCTCGATGCTGTCGACGTTGGACGCGTGGTAAGTAGTGTACTCTCGAGCTATCCTGTCCGCCTCTTGGTTCCCTGCCACCACCGTGTGTTGCCGTACCCATATGATCTTGTGTGTGATCACTTCATGTGATTCTGTGCCTGTTTGTTGTTGCATTTCACAGTCTACTGAGCAGAGTATGCGGAGTGCTCGGTGACTGATTCTGCCATGGTTGCGGCAGGCTGTTTGCGAGTCCGAGAGTATTGTTAGCGACTGTCTGATCCGATAGCTTTCCGCTGCCGCTAGAGCAACGCCACTTCTTCCGCCTCGACTACCGTGCAGTCTTGTATCGAAACGCTGGTTCTCTCTCGTAACGCCGAGTCGACCATCGTTGCTACTGCATTCTTGCTTCCACTTTGTCTGGTATATATGGATGCGTCCACGTACACTGTTGTTTTTTGGGGTGCGCAAGTTTTCTAGAGGTATTCGGCCCTTGCCTCCCTGCGACCTATATAGAGGTTGGGGTCCATGTTCCTTGAGATGGGTGCTATTTTAAGCATGCTGCGGTACTCTTCTGGGGATAGAAAATTGAGTTGGTTCCTAGAGGTCTGCGGACAATTATCATATTCTGCAACTAGATAAACACTCGCACTTTTTATCACTCGCTCAGCTGTCAGCCAAGAAATATTGGCAGTCACCATCTGCCTCATTCCGAATAATCTCTCTGGGGAAGTGTGGCGCCATAAAGATAAGAGATAGTGAGAGAGGCTGGGCGAGTGGTTTAGCCACACCGTCAGTACTTAACGGCATGTACACACGCAAAGCACGTAGAAGCAAAATATCATCCATGAAGTTAGCGTCTGCAAGGCCAAAGTTTATTCTAGAATCGTGAAACTTGAATGTCCTTTGAGTCCCAGCACTGAGGAGCGCAACCTTGGTTAACTATATCGCTGAGAAACGTGCCGTACCTTTTCACCAGAAGTGCAAGGTTATCAGGGGAAAGAAAAGAGAGCAATTAAACATACCTTCATCAATTGCAAGACTGGGCAAATCGACTGACTGACTGACGGGAATCGACCCGACCCGACTTGATTTGACCCGGCCAACCGACCGACCGACCAACCACCGACCGACCGACTCACTGGTATTTGGTGAACGGTGAATGGTGTTCAACGTCCGAAGCCAATATCTTGGCAATGAGAAACGCTGCAGTGAGAAAGGGGGTGCCGGCCCCAGCAGACTTCGGCCACCACTGCCGGCAATGAAACGCACTACGTCACTTTCAGCAGCAGAACTCCATAACCAGTTAGCCACCGCGGCGGGTGAAAGCCGACTCACCTGGGACTGAATTCCTGAGTCTTTTCTTTCGTAAGTAATGCCTCCGACCGGCCAGAAGTCCTCGCTAATGTTACGCACGCAGTGTAATCGGCTGGTGCGTCTTGTTACAAACGGCTCTATAGAACATGAACTGCTTTGTGAATACGGGCCCATGTGAAGTAGGGATGCGAATATCGGTTATGACCTATGAAAAAAATAAATTTTGTCATATTTATCGCAAGAAAAATGCCGCTGCATCTTTTATTTTTTGGAAATTATGACAAGCTTTATCTGATGAAAGGTAACAGAAACCGACACAGGGTTTATAATGTCGCCAATCCAAATGAGGTACATGGCTAAACGTAAAGCAAGGTAAATGATTAGCGCTTGATCTTTCGGGAAGTCTTTCGTTAAGACAGGTTGAATGCGCAAATCCTTTTGTTCATAAAATATTTCTGTCATTTGCCATTCGTTTACGCTAACAGTATGCACACGCTATCAAGAATGGCCGTGGCCTGTGGTCACCAATCGCTGTAGCGTACGAAGTGCTTTGCGAATACAGGCCCAGGGGCCTTATAACGTAAAGCTATTCTAAACTGTTTCTATTCCGTTTCTGCAATCAGCCTTCGACGATTGGTGAAAAATATTTCTGGCTACCCCCCCCCCCCTCCCCCTTGGTCTGCCTGTTGCGCGACGTCACGAAAACCACAGACACTCCCCATCTGCTATGACGTGTACCCACTGATTATACATGATTAGACCGAACAAAAGAAAAATCATTCTTGCTGATTCCCCACCTTTTTTGCCATCAGCCCACGGCTATTCGTCAAAAGATTTCGGGTTGCGCCGACTTCGCCTTTCTGTCACGCGACGTCACATAACTGCGAAAATTCGCCGCGTCACAGTGCCGTTTGCGCATTAACCATGCATTAATATGCCGAACAAAACTGATTTTTTTTTCGGAATAGCCGGAGACCACCCCGTTCTGAACCGAACAGAACATGTCTGTCCACCAGTCGCTCTGGTACTGTCTACTCGAAGCTGCCGGTGAGAACGAATTCGCTTGCGTCTAATAAAAACGTTACGTGGCAGTATAACGTTGTCGATGCATTTTGACACGTATACGACATCCCTCTGCCAACTTTTCTTCGCTGACGATCCGTTTTAGTGTCATTTGTAACCTTCCGTTGCACGCCGTCGTGATTTTCGGCGGGCCTCCGCAAGCTAACCAAGCGAAAGCGGGCCAATCGCAGACGCCGGCACCCCTATCCTCATGCGGATAGGGGTGCCGGCCTACTTGCCCTGCGCTAGCTCGGTTCCAACGAAACCCTCTCCATTTATGTGTTGTTCACGCCTCTCGTGAGCCAGTTGGATAAGAGAGACCTGTCAAGGTAGGCAATGCTATTTGCTTTGAAAGCGAACAAAAGTGACCTCCCATAAACGGGAAGAGCGTTTGATTGAGCTGTTCAAAAATGCGGATGGTCAGGCGCCAGATTAATGACGTCACTTTGACGTCATGAGATTGGAATAAAAACAGATTGGAATGGTTTTACTTATCCGGCCCTAGGTTTAAACGTATCTTACAAAGGCCATAATTATGCAGCACTGCACAAAAGCAAAGCTCCGAGGTCGAACTTGCAAGGCTCTTTTTATGATAACTGTTTATTATTAGCCGAGGTAGACGACTGTACTTAGGAAATGCTTAGCCATACGAATTGCTTGGTAAATACGGGTCGTGCTTTTCACGTTTCAATTTACCACTTTCAACTTGTACTTGCTTTTTCGTGGCAAAGATGATGGCAATATGATAAGTGCATCAGGTAGATATACATCTTTCTTTGAAAGTAAAGGCATCGCTTTATTCTCGATGATAGGAGCTTCGTTTCCGCGACTTTACGGGCTATTTAATATGCAGTTTTAACGAAAATGCTCTTATTTCGAATGCTTTGTTTAACAGGAGGAAAACAAACAACAAGACACAAATTTACCCTCGCAGTTCTGAGGATTTCAGCAGGTTCGTATATTCTGAGTTCTGTCATTTCGACAGCAACACAGAGTCGATACTACAAGAGCTGCAAGGCAATTGAAAACGTTCCTCGGAAAGCCTCCGCGTGAGTTCGTCATCGGCATGACGGCCCTGTGCTTCACACGGAACGAAACAGTCGTTGCGAAGCAGGTCGCAACGAAAGCAGCTGCATCGACCTCCTTTTGTTTGGCACAACCGGAACGTCTACAATAGGCTTATTTTAAACCCATACACAGACCCAATGCATTTCTGCATCTCTCTTGCGTGAACTTAGTCGAAACGAAGACGCAGAAGATAGGTAGAGCACTGACGATAGAGTTGCTGACGGTAGAGTTGCCTGAAATTGTCGCTGTAGTGGAGTTTACCTGTGGATTAAATTCATTCATGGACCTTTTTTGTTTACATAAATTCATACATGGACCAATAGGACCATTGGTGTAGAAGTTCGTCGCTGAACTTAGCTCTATACTCGATAATTTCACTTGAAACTCAAATTATGGAAATTTTACAAGGTACAATGTATATATTCCGTATGAACAAAACTCGGATAAATGAAACCTCCTTATAACCCCTCCGTTATATTTACAATTTAGTAGAAGCACTTTTCCCTCTGCACCTGGCGTAAACTGTATGCTGGGGCGCTATAACGCAAAACTATTCCAAACTTTTCTATTCCAATTCTGCTATCAGCCCTCCACGATTGGTCAAAAACATTTTTCGACCACCCCCACTTCACCTGTCTGTCACGGACGTCACGAAAACCGCGATACCTCTCCATCTGATATGATGTGTACACACTGATTATGCATGATTTGACAGAAAAAAGAAAAACAGTTATTTGTGATTCGACCCCTTTTCGCCATTAGCCCTCGGCTATTGGTAAAAAGTTTTCGGGCTGCACCCACTTCACCTGCCTGTCACGCGACGTCACAAAACCGCAAGAACTCACCGCGTCAAAGTGACGTGTACGCGATAAAGATGCATTAATATGGCGAACAAAACTGAATTTTCTTCGGAATAGCCGCAGGCTGCGCCGTTCCGAAAGGAATAGAAGATGGCTGCCGCCGATCGCTCAGACGCTGGCTACTCGCACCTGCCGGAGAGCATGGGTGTATTTGCGTATAATAAAACTTTTTGCGTGGCCGTGTAACGTTTTCGAGCACTTTCGGCACGTTTACCCGCTCATTCTGCCAACTCTTCTTTGTTGATGGTCCGTTTTAGCGTCATTCTTGAGCTTCCGTTGCATGCCATCGCGATTTTCGACCAGCCACCGCAAGCTAAGTAAGGGAAAGCCGACCAATCGTAGACGCCGGCACCACCCTCTTCGTCCGGTTATCGACTTTCAGTGCAGTGGCTCGGCCCCATCGAATCCCTCCCCACTTGAGCGTTCTCCTCGCCTCTTGTCAGCCAATTAGATACGACAAGCCGCTCAGTGTAGGCAATGTTATTCGTTTTTCAAGAAAACAAAAGTGACCTCCTATGAACGAGGAGAGCGTTTGATTGGTCTGTTCAGACAACCCTGCGGCTGACCGCCCGGTGCTTGCGTTGGCGGTTACGCAAATTTGACGTCAGGAGATTGGAATAGAAATATAGTGGAATAGTTTTACGTTATAGGGCCCCTGGCGCGAAAGGTTTCTCAATTAGTAACGAGCACCGTACGTGCCTTATCGCTAATCATTCTTCAAACCATTAGGTCAACGGGCACTAGTTATCATAGAAAAGGCCATTTCTGAAGAAAGACGAACAATACCCATGGCATCAGAATGACTTCGGCGGTGGACGAGTATGTTATTCGATACACATCGCACGAAGTTCAGCTGCACACTGCTTGCGGCGAACTCATAAATAATGCGAGATAGGACAAAGCCTTTTTTTATCACACTTAGCTCTGCGAACAGCAGCATATCAGGAACGCTATGAATTTTGCCTGGAGTGACAGTCGGTGAAACGGAAGAAACTTTCCGCCTGCTTTGAGTTTCATTCAAGCGGAACGTATAGTTGCAGAACATTGTGGCCTCGTTTAACTTTCACCAGCATAACGTTAGTACCTTTCAATACAACTTAAATGCTGCATGGAGCTGCCAAAATGCGAGCTTGAGAACGAACCCATAAGATGCATCCTCTAGCTAATATGTGTTAAGAGAAGTGAAAAATGAACTGCAGCCAAGTTTTCCTACGTGGAATAAACACATAACCGACTGCCTAGAATGCAGAAAATGCTCAGAATTTCCGCACAGAGGTTTCTTTTTCGCATTGCTCATTTGCATAAGGAGTTCATATAGACGCGCGGGGGTCGAGAAACGTAAACACGCTCGAGGAAGTTGGCGTGAAAGTAAAGTAAACGCGTTCGCTTCAGGTATGCATACGAATTTTATTCTCGGTCGAGCATCGGTGCGCGGGTGGGGTGGAGGCTCGGAGAGTGGTGTTCTTGCGTAGAGGAATTCGGGACAGAGCCGAGGTAAATCGGGCGCCGCGGAGGGAACGAACGAGTGGGGACAGTCAAACTTCGCTTCACTCCACGAACACCCGACGGCTCTCCATCAATACGTCCAAACGTCGGGGTGGAACGCTGCACAGGCTGACACTTTAATGCATTTCAATCACGCCAGAGGGTTTCCGCGACATGCGAGAAGGAGGGCCGTGTTTCTCAGCAGCGAGACAAAAGTTAGAGAGGGACAAAAATGGAAATCTCGAAGCGAATATAGGAGCGCGTGCCCTTCCTCGGCCTCTTCGGAAACAAGGTGATCGGCGAAAGAAAGCAAAAAAAAAAAAAAAAAAAAAAAAATGAAGAAGAAAGCGTAGGGAGGTGAAATGCAAAGAAAGGAACTCGATTTCGTTAATAACGCAAACACCGCTCGGACACAAAGCCGAACAGAATCGAAACTGGGTGCGCCGCCGCCGAAACGAAAACGTCATCCCCGGCTGTGCCGCGGGCTGCACGACAGTGGCGGGGGGGCAAATCATATTTCAATTACCAGTCCACCTTGGGGCGCTCCAGCCAGTGCGGCGCTGAAAGGAGCTCATTTTCTCGGTTGCAGAAGCAGCAGCGGCAAATTTTGCTCACTAGCCGGTCGAACAACACAAGCCGATAGCTGCACATTCGCAGAAATGAGACCGCGCGAAGAGTGCATGGCAGCGGCCCAAGCAACAACCTGCTGGATGCAGCTTGGTAGAAAAGAAATTGTTTTCAAGTCTTGCGTTTTATTATTTTTTTCCCGCTTTCCCGATCCGAGCCCACTATGGCGGCCAGTATATTGACAGAAAATAATGAAAAGTTTAATTTGGTCCACTCCGACTCTTCACTCGTACTTCAATCAGATTTTAGTTTGTTGTTTTCTGCTGCGAAGTCTGGAGATACTTTCAAACCACTCCACCGTATTGCAGGCCCCGAGTAGTGATAAAATTGTTTCTTTTTTTTTTAAATCCTGCTGCGGTAGTTGCCGTCTGGCGCTATTTTCTTCCCTCTCGGCTTTATCACACAGGGAACGGTGCCTCCGACTAAGAAATATACTCGAGGACCTTCGAAACGTATAACTACGCAATATATAGGCTTTAAACGCAACTGTCTCTATACAGAGGCGTAGTATTAATCGATACGGAGTTGCAAAAAAAAAAAAAAAGAATCGCGAGTCAAAAAATGAATATCTTGGTTTTTATCTTCGGCTTAGCTCATTACAGAGTGCATTGCGGCGTTGGCTGGCGCGTGTTCGTACCGTGACACTGCGCCCGCTTGAGAATAACATGCAATAATCAAGTCACGTCTAGCAAACGTATCAGCCGTTCCTCCTACGCCCGGAAAGTTGACTGTCGTTATGTAGGAGCAGCGGACTACGCCGCGCTAGCGATGCTCTTTTAAAGCGTACTGCTTTTAGTAAAGCAATGAACGTACGTGCGCGTCTTGTCCCTTATGTTCGTCAGTGTAACACTAAGCGCAATATAATCACGAACGTACTGCTTTTATTTTAGAGCTTTCGATCAGATCGTAAGCTGGCCACGGTGATTCTGGCTTTAAAAGTCTGGTAGTCGACAAGTAGTGAGGTTACTTTTGGAGTTCTGTTGAATTACGTGCGCTCTCTGGCATAACCTGGTGAAGAGCACGTGTTTCTAGAACTACGAGGAGGCTTAATGGTATCTGTAGTTGACTATATACTTTGTTTCCGCTCGCAATCCATAGCGAGGCTCATATGTTCAGAAAATTATATCTAACCGAATCGTTCTAAAGGCTCGGATGTGTAATATTGCTCAACGGCTGACAGGTTTCGCTTTAGCTGACGCATCGCTCCCTGTTTATTGGCTGCTTATGCACTTATAGGACCTACAGGTATACTAACAGAGTCGTCAGTAAAAACATGTGGAGAGAAATAATGGGCCGCTTGCGGAAAAAATAAAGAAGGGAGGAAATCAACCGCTGGACGGTTATTACTATTATCATGCACCAACAGACAGAGCCGCGTAAAGCACAGCTAAACGAACGAAATTTGCTGAAATCGATGTTACTTGAAGCAGCTGATTGGAGAACTACTAGCGTAAGTAATTAATTATTAGGAGCTCTGCCTTGAACGTTTTTATCAATGTCCACAGAACAAAGCGAAGTTCACCGAAAGTAATCGCGAAAAGCCGTAACTGTACTGTTTTTCTGTAGTGCTTCTTCTTTTCTTGTTTTTCTCTCTCTCTCTCTCTTCATTTTTTTTTTCTTTTCAGGCACGGGAGTTGGGATCTGGCCGGAGAAAGCAACGTCCTCTTCGTGTATCGACAAGAATACCAGAGGCACGCTTGGTCCATCTTCTTTCATCAAGTGCAGACGTGGGCGAGGGACGCAGAAACAAAGAAAGGAAAAAAAAACAATTATCCTTATCGAACAAGCATTGTGGGCCAAAGCAATGAAATAGATTAATTACCCGCGTCGGCAGTAAAGATTCTGAAAACTGTTCGACATGTGTGCTTTGAATGCAACTTCCAAGGTCTCCGCTAATAATAAGCATACATAATTTATTTCGAGCTCGGGAAAGTGCCATTTAAAATACATTAGAGCAGATTTTAGTCCGCCGTTGGACAGGGACACTGTTTTGCCCCAGGATGAACACAGATGTAGGTAGGGAAACATTATATATATATATATATATATATATATATATATATATATATATATATATATATATATATATATATATATATATCAGTGAGAATGTGCTCTCGCAATCGCAGTCCAGCGAAGTGAAAGTTTTGTTGTGTAAATTTTAGGCAGACAAAGCAGGAGCTACAATAGCGATTCCAATTTTCGCACATGACAATGTCTTATGCTAGAAATTTCCTTGCGAGATTTAAAGCTGCACTTAAGATAGCGTGCGTTCTCATGAAATTTCACACATTATAGAAAATACAAACATGTACATAATCAATTATTTGCTTCTTACTTTCTTCACAAAGTCAGCGCAAGAACTGAATTTCCTCGCACATTGAATGCACGGCTTAAAAACGACGAGTGTATACAGGGGTGGTTGCGCGTTCCATGTTCAGACTAGACGTACTATTTAAGTCGAGATCAGATGGCTAGGCTGCGTATAAATACCATTTGTTTTGTTTTATCAGATATCTTTTGGCCTGTATATTTTGTTCTCATTGGTGCAGTTGTTTCTGCTGTTACACTGAGGCACCTACGTGCACCTTTGGTAGTAGAATACACAGGAACGAACTAACGAGAGTATCACAGGCATGCTGTCCAAGGCATCGAGCTACTTTTCTTGATCTGGCGAGAAAATGAAAAAAAAAAGAAAAGAAAAGAGACTGCAATGAAATAACAGATGGTTTAAGAAGTCGTTAAGCAAAAAAAAAGTAAAAAAAAACGCATTCTTTGACTGGTTATCATTAGGAAATGTGGGAAATGTCACTGAACAGGAGGGAGCTGGCCAACGCCATCTTCTCCGATCGGCCGTCATAGCCGGTAAATGACGCCGAAGTCTCGAGCAAAAGAGTACAGCGCAACCATTATGGTTAGCAAAAAATATATGGTTAGCCAACATTACGGTTAGCCGCAGTTATGGTTAGCCACTGTTATGGCAAGCCTTATGCTTAGCCAACATTATGGCTAGTAGATTGTACACGATTACTGGAACGTATTACGGAGTTACGAGTGAACGGAAAACACACGAACCGAGTGCCGTGCGTATTTTCTGCGTGATATTTAGGCGTGGTTCAGGGAAAGAAAATTCTGGCAGGATCAATTTTATTGTAAATGTCGACGTCATTGCGATTAGCATTGAAGTAACTTGGGTAACCATGCATGCGCCACTGAAAATATGGCGCGCTACAATGAGAAAAAGAAAGACACTCTAAAATTCTCCGATGCTGGGCAGAATCGAACACACGTCGTCACACGGATCCTTCAAGGACAGCAACCCGACGCTTTAGCAGGCTGCGCCACAAATACGCTGGTTATGTGCCGCTCTTCAATGAACATCTCGCCAACTTGTGTCACTGAGCATGTGCCACTGGGTGCGCGGGAAGCGAGGGAACAACTCTAAGCGTTCGAACGCAGCCTCGCTTCTCGTCTCGGAGGCCACGCGCGGTCTTCTCAGCAGCGCCACTAGATCGCGCCGCGTGTCCAGAAAGATGCGCGAGCCCGACTGGCGCACGACGCGTTTCTCAGCGTTCGCATCAGTGGTGCGCCAAGCATTTCGGAGGCCACGCGCAAGCTTCGCGGCGGCGGCGCTAGATGGCGGCGAGTGTGCTTAGAGAAAAGCCGCATCGTATATATATATACACAGACAATCACGTCTGAATGTATATTCACACACGTGCTACGCGCGGACTTTGACAGAGTGGAGCTCGCTGCATGCACGGCCTCGTATACAGACGCGTCTCCGCGGTGGAAACGCGGTGCGTCGCTGCGTTGGTTCAGTGTTAATCGCATTAACGTCGACATTCATCGCGAGATGCGTTCTGCCGGAATCGTTTTTTCCGTGACAGAATATTTTACAATCATTTCTGAAGTTTGAACGAAGGGAACCTGTGGAAATTGTCATTTTTGAAAAGAGGAAAGACTTGCGAAGTGATAACTGCATAAGGCGGAATTAGGAAGCGCCCGTCGGGGCAGCGCTTCAAGATATGCTTTTCCGCAGTGCGTAATCGCAATTTTCAAAGTACAGCAACCAAATGTAACGGGAGCGCGAAGGTGTACATAAATATCTGTCAGGTGCAAGAACTTTCCGCGAAGTCGGAGGTCGATCGGTTTCGCCGACTCTCAACAATTCTGCAGATCTAATTGCGCGTTGTTCGGTGCCCGCAATTTCTATGGTTTGATTGCACCATGCACCGATGTGCCTCATCACTGATTAGTTCACTGATTGGTCGCACATAGTGATTCACATAATTGGTTTCGTGATAGGGGGAATATTGAATTTTGAAACTTTGCGTTGTGAAGACACGGCGCCGCATACCGGCGTACGTTGCGGGAAATGCGAGTATTATAAACAGAATTTTACAGCGTGTAATAAAAGCACGAACAGCAGTGTTAAAAAATTGACCTTCTGAATATAGCAGACTGTCAGGTACCGCAGCCTGTTCAAAATTAAACTCATAACTTAGGGCTAAATAATTGAAGCGAAGCGCACCATCGTACACACACAAAACCTGCGCGGCTGAAAGAAAAATGTTCTTTCCTCGATAAACATGTTGGTGGAGGTATTTAGAAGCCAGTGACTGATGCTGCTGAAATATTTCCCAGTTTTGCAGCTTGTCCGCACAGACCAAGCACAATGCACAGGCATCGTTAGCTCGGCCGGCTGTTTCAGCGGGTTGTTGCGGCGCTGAAAGCCAAGCACTAGCCGTGCGCATGAATCGAATAGAAAAAAAGGAGCAAACAGGCGTAATTTTTGGTCGTGTTCGGAAGACAAACGGGTGCAGAAAAGATCACTGTGCGTATATGAGACGGGTGACACACATTCCAACGGGGCGGCCGTCAACACGACAAATGTATGCACACGTCCGGCCAGCCGTCAGAATCGCGATTCCCTTTGCACATTGCTATGCTGTTGTGAATAAAATTGTAAATGCGGGTATACCTTAAAGGTAAACGCGCGTTCTTCTTCAAGCACATATGGCGAGAAAAGGAGAAAGAAACCAGACACAGCAGCCGGCAACCGACCTTCTGCCCGCTTTTGCTGCCGTTTTAGCGTTTTCCTCTGGGCAGCCATTTCCTTAGTCGGCGTTAGAGAATGGAGAGCGAAGGGGCTCAAAGAAAGAATCTCTGGGGCGGACAGAGTGCGCCTCTGCGACACCGTGTAGCGTAGCTCAATTCCCGACTCTCCACTAATACGCGGATCCCTTCTTGGAGGCGCGTAACGAGAGGAGAGCAAAGCTCCGAGGCACTCGTTGCACTTCTTAATATTTTCTTTCTTTCTCTTCGTCTGCTGAATATTTTGCTTTTACATAGCCCTGAACTCCCGGCATATCAGCGCTACGGACGAATGCAAATTTCTCTCCTCCAACCGCCAATCAGACGAAAATGGCAGGAAGCGCGATTAGAATTGCAAAACGCTCATCGCGATCCTCCCTTTTTTGTGTGGCGGCCATTCGCAAATTTCAGTAATTTTGTTTTGTTTTGTTTTTGTTTCTCACTGTCTCGTATGCGAGTCGACTTCTATGTAGTTCTGTTCTGCTGCACGCCATTTTAGGTCCATCCGGACCACGAAAGACCGACAGCTCTAGTAACTTTGCTGTCTCGGTTTTGGGAGTAGCGCGAATAATTTGTCACCCCCTCTTGCGGCCTGCCAAAATCCGGAGGTGATCCGATAAAAGAGCCAAAAAAAAAAAAAAAAGAATGGCGGAGCGACGGCGATAAGATAAATCGCGCGTATGGTAGAAACGCTACTCTTTGTAGAGGCGAGCATGAAGTGACGAGGCAGGCGTAACCGCGAGTAAGTAAAAGTCAAAGCAAAGGCCAAAGCAGCAAAACAAAACCGCGTAGGATGGGTCTACTGAAGCGAGAGAACGCTTTCGCCAGAAGTGCCAGCTATCGGGATCCCAGCGTGTCGGCCTGTACTCGCTGCAGAGGGTGAGAGGGCGCGCGAGGCCATATGTTTTAAGTAAAGAGCGGGATGCCTTATACGCCCTCAAAGTAAACACGCTAGGTAGCAGGAAGACGGTAAGGGAAGACTTCGTATAAATTTATATCTCAATGCGCGCCTCGGCGTGAACCGAAATTTCGGCAAACGGGTGTTTCCTCGGTCCCTGGAACGAAGCACGATGCGTTCGCTCGGTTCTTGCAGCGCCGCTCTGCTCGCTCCTCGGCTTCTGCCGTTCGTGACGTTGAGAGAATCCGGCCTGCAGCAGGCGGTCATTTATTCTCCGCGCTGCACCCGAACCACGGAGCATGGTGGGGATTTGGAACGACGCAGGTTAAGGCGAGCGAGCGTTAGAGCGGAATTGCATTACTCCGCCGCGCGGCGCAGTGAAGTAATACTTCATTGCCGAGGAGCTTTACGTTCCAAAGCCGCGCCCGGGCTACGAGAAACGCCGTGGCAGGGAGCTGCGCACAAATGTTGACCGCCGCTGACGTTTTACCTTGCGAGATAATTTCCGTACTCGCGTATTCTTGCATGCCGTCTACACGGAAACGCTGCAGGCGCGCAAGAGACCGCGCCGACTTGACGATTGGGCGGGTTTTGTCGTCTCCATTTTCACCTCTTACCTGCGTCCTCGTAAGCAGGGCACCACGGGGTTCAGCTACTCGCGGCCCTCAGAAAATGCGCGAGTGCACCTTGAAAACACACTCGCCTCTCTCGACGTGCACCGCATCGATGGGGTGTCCCACGACGGGGCAGGTGAGGGTGAGAGGCCTGCCTGCCACCACGGTCAGGTTGCGCGCGGGCCGGATGAACGGCGGCCCGGTGACGCTCAGGCGCGCCGTGTGCCGCGCGGCGCCCACCTCGTTGCGCGCCACGCACGTGTAGTCGCCGCCGTCGGTGACGGCGAGCGCGCTGATGTTGACGTAGCTGACGACGAAGGCGCCGTCTGGTTGCACGAAGTCGCCGCGCTGCACGTCCCGTCGCTCGGCGAGCGGCTCGCCGTCCACCAGCCACGAGACCTGGGGCAGCGGCGACCCGGTGGCCGTGCAGCGCAGAGACACGCCCTGGCCCGGTTCGTGCACCTGGGCCGTGAACACGTCCGGCAGCGCGGGGGCCACCTCTGCAAAGACGCGTGAGTCCGTCCGTCACTCGTAGCCGATGGGAAACACGGGTCTTGACAGATACCGACGATGTCGGGTTTTAGGGCGCTGCTTGACTTATGTCAGATTGACTGTCAGATTTATGTGTGCATGACTTCTCGTTGCTAGCGGAGGATAAACCAGCAGGCCTGTCATCGCTTGACGGAAAGAAAGTGCAATGGCGCCGGCAGATTTATTTCCTAGGGCGCTATAACGTGAAGCTATTCCAAACTTTTTTATTCCAATTCTGCAATCAGCCCTCCACGATTGGTCAAAAACTTTTTTAACCACCCCCACTTCGCCTAGCTCCCCATCTGATATGACGCATACACACCGATTATGCATCATTGGACCGAACAAAAAGAAGTTATTTCTGATTCGACGCCTTTTAGCCATTAACCCATGGCTATTGGTCAAAAGTTTTTGGGCTGCACCCACTTCACCTGCCTGTCATTTGACGTCACAAGACCGCGAAAACTCACCGCGTCAGAGTGACATGTACGCGTTAAAGATGCAATAATATGCCGAACAAAACCGATTTTCTTTTCTGAATGGCCGCAGGCTGCCCCGTTCCGAAGGGAATAAAACATGGCTGACGCCAATCGCTCGGGCACTGGCTACTCGCACCTGCCGGAGAGCACGGGTTTATTTGCGTATATATATAATAAATCTTTTTGCGTCGCCGTGTAACGTTTTCCAGCACTTTCGGCATGTTTACGACCTCGCTCTGCCAGCTCTTATTTGCTGAGGGTCCGTTTGGGCGGCATTCTTAACCTTCCGTTGCGTGCCGCCGCGATTTTCTGCCAGCCACCGCAAGCCAAGTAAGGGAAAGCGGACCGATCGCAGACGCTGTCACCACCCTCTTCATCCGGTTATCAGTTTCCAATGCACTGGCTCGGCCCCATCGAATCGCTCTCCACTTGAGCGGCCTCATCACCTCTTGTCAGCTAATTAGATAAGACAAGCCGCCCAATGTAGGCAATGTTATTCGTTTTTAAAGCAAACAAAAGTGACCTCCTATAAACGAGGGGAGCGTTTGATTGGTCTCTTCAGACAACCCTGCGGGTCACCGCCCGATGCTTGCGTCGGCGGTTACGCGAATTCGACGGCAGGAGATTGGAGTAAAAACATATTGGAATAGTTTTACGTTATAGGGCCCCTTGTTTCATTCGAGGATGAAAAGAATTTATAAAATCATGTTAAAATGTCGCCAGATTTAGGTGGACTTAAGGTGATAGAACACGGGCACGACAGGTAGCCGAGTCAATCTGCTCAAACATCTCTCTTCTGTAGGTGGCTCTAGCCGTTCAGGGTGACGCTTGTCCTTTTCTCTATGCCACTGCCTGCTGCACAGTTGCAAGACACAGCGATCGAAATGAAAGGCTATATGTTTATAAAGGCTGTAAGATATAACAGAGGAGATCAGAAAAAACGTGAGCCACACATTGCTGTAGATTTTTATTGAGTTCCGCACTAGTCGTGACCCCGCCGTCTAGAGTATTATCAGTGTGGTCTTTGTGAAAATTTTGTTATAAATTATTAGGCGTGCAAATTTTTAGGAAGTGTTCCGGCAGCACAGATTTTAGATTAAACCCGTGCTGGGTTCTACAGACTTTATAGTTTTGTTAGATAAAAATTGAATGAAATCCGACTGTAATATCTCTTTTGGCGAGATTTCAGCCTATCAGTAGGCAACAGTGATGCTCGTCTTGTCTGCCCTCTGTGTATGTATGAATGTGCGGCCTTCTAATAGCTACGGTACAGTGTAAAAGAATGTAAGGGTAGTGCGCCCACTGCGCACCAGCGGCAACGGGGACAGGTAAAGCCGCCGACGGAGCTCTACAATGAAATCGACGGCGCGACGCCTGGTGTGCCACAGGGAAAGCGCCTATTGCTACACATGCAAAGAAGAGATGCCGCGAACATGCACAGCGAGCACCGCGGCGTCGAACACAAACGGAAAGGACGGGAACGCGGACGCTACACTGATCTCGACGGTACGGCGGCGCTCTTCTTCGCATGTGTAGCAATAGGCGCTTTCCCTGTGGCACACCAGGCGTCGCACCGTCGATTTCCATGTATAGCTCCGTTTCCAAGTTGACATCGGCGGCTTCACGCTTCCGCTGAGCCCAGTACCATTATATTCTAATAGACTGTAGCTATGGTTCATCAACTCGCCCCAAAATAAATTAGGACATCGGTAGTTGTGGAGTTGAGCTACTGCCGACACGCCATAGGACGAGGCCCTATGGAGTTTAAAGTGTTTGACGCGACAACCTGCGTGATGTGACCTGGTGCTCTACTATTGCTCTGTAGCTAGACCCGGAAGCTGTGCACAACCGACTCGTCTGCCGGCGAAGCATATAGAGCCCACTCTGCATCGCACGTGTGTCGCGAGTGATTCACCTTCGATGAGCAGCAGGGCGTGCCCCTGCGCCGAGTCGGCGTCGTTGGCGACGAAGCACTGGTACATGCCGGCGTCGGCGCGCCGGAATCCGCTGACGTGCAGCACGAGCCGCCCCAGTTGTCGCACGCGGTGGTCGGTGAGCAGCGGCCGCTGGTCCTTGAGCCAGTGGACCGAGTGCACGGGTCCGCCGGCGTACGTGCAGTTCACCGTCACGTCGTCGCCGCTGCGCACCGTCAGCCGCTTGGGCATGATCTCGGCCCGCAGGGGGGCTGCGCCACACCAGGGAGAGAGAGGAGAAAGCGGCATGAATGTCGCGCACTGGGGGGTGGGGGACACGTCGACACGCACCGCTGTCGTCGCCATTAAGTCGCGGCACTCGGCGACGTATGAAATCACCACCTATAAATGTCAATATATTTTACAAAAGGAAGTCAAGAAGTCAAGAAAGGCAAACGTATTTGATCAAGAATTATTACGAAAAAAAAATTAAAAGAGGAGGAACGTTTCTTTGTTTGCCTCCAAGAGTGGCGCATACCCGCTATGGGGGATTGGCCAAGAATCGGGTGAGTTAAGAAAATGATCATACGATCCCTTAGCAGACGCACTATTGAGAAATTTTGATAGCTAGAAAGAATGAAGTCAGATAAAAATTTCAGAACTTAGTGAGGAAATAGTCCTGATTCAATTATATACCTTAACACAGCTGCACCAACATACCTATGATAATGCCCCAGAGTAGAGACTCCCAAACACAGAATATCGGGAATCGTTTTATTCAATCCAGCACCATGAAATTTTCCTTCTAAAGTATGTTTTCTTAACGATGAAAAACGGCGACATGGTGGGAAGTAGTTCTCTATTGCCTTATCCTCACTACAGTATGAGCACAAGGAGGAGGGGGTCAGACCAAATCGATGCAGATTATAGTTTAATGTAGGCATTCGCCATCGGAATTTGGTAAACCGGATTTCAACTTTTCTATTCCAGCAGAAGTTTCTGCTCCAAGGAAATAGGAGGTGTCGGCAATCAGTTAAATTTCTTAATTATAGATTTCAAGAGTTATGCATGACAGCACGTCTCCTGAACCTAGCCGCAATTATGAAAGCTGATACAGGAAAGTTCGAAAGAATTGGACTACTAAGCGCCGCTCTCGCCAAGCTGTCTGCTAATTCATTTATAACTAATCATTTATGACCAGGCACCCATACTAATCTAATTAGTGTTAAGTGCGAAGGTAATAAACAATGAAATGAACGTGAAATTTGTGAGCCACTATTTGCAGTGAGAGCTGAACATAAAGAATTCGCTATTATTACAACTTCGGAGATTGATAAGTTCACTTCTCGTAGAGCCAATGCAACCGCCAAAGACTCAGCTAAATATACTGGCGTCGGGAAGTCTTAAAGGGAACGACAAGTCAAAAGCGGAAGAAAAAATTCCAATTACACATTTTTCTTCTGTTTGAGATGCATCTGTCGCTATGATGGCGTTTATTCTTAGCTCCGATGAGTGACTGAGCGTCTTATTTTTTCAATAAGGGATTTTGTAATAGCTCATTCAATATACTGTTTCGCATTGCTTGGATTTATACCATTAAGTATATCGAGATTCTCTTCATCACTGCCAATAGGAAGGGATCTCACATAATCGTACATCTATGGGACCAACAAGACCTGAGGAGTGTGGAAGCGAGCCCAGGAATATTGAAAAAAAATATTAGAGGCTGAGAAATGTTGTAAGTTTATCGGGGAATCATACATGTTTACGAACATTCGGAGCGTTAATAACCGAAATATACACATAAGAGACGGTAAGCGATCTTCTAGGTACAGTAAATTGTTGGAAACGAACTTTGGTAAACCAACGCACAGGCGTAACCTTTCCCGTTCCAGATTTGGTTTGGTTTGATGCCTACAGATATGGCTGAACCCACTACGGGGGATCGTCCATGAATTGGGTGGCAGTAGGTAAAAAGTGAGGAGTACCTAAATAGAATTTTGTAATTGAAGAATGATATTAAATGAATACTAATCGTTAATATCAATTTTCGGGCTAAATTATTAATATTAACTTCAAACTTTAAAATAATATAGCCCATTCCAGAAGAACAAGGGGTGCAAAGAAAAATTTTTCACTTTGTTCTCGTCGCCTTCGTTCAACTGTACTCACTGGTATCCCGCAAAGCGTTTGAGATTGAATATACGTGCTCGTGAGGTGGGGCCAGAAAGCTCTGACAAACATTTGCGAAACGGCGAAACCCGTCGTGGTGTCGTAGTGGCTTTGGAGTGGCGCTGCTAAGCGCGAGGGCGCGGCGGCCGAATATTCTTTTTAATTGGCGCCCGTATGCCCTACAGCATAAACAAAATGAAAATATATATAGCATCCGTTTCCTAGATGAAGTCCAGGAGTGGCCGGTGCAAAGGCCCATGCGTCCAGCGCGTTAGGTCGGGTGGTCTACCTGGGTGGTAGCCAAGGCCGCGCAGGTGGTGGGTGCGAGGGCCGCATTTCGATGGCGGTGAAATGCAAAAAAAGAAAAAAAAAGACGCCCGTGTACCGTACGTTCAGTGCACGTTAGAGAACCCCAGGGGGGTCAAAATTATTTTTGCCACCTAAGTTTTGGCACCTATAAGACTAAGATGTTTTTATTCGATGCCTGTTTAATTCAATCTAAAATGTTACAATCTGCACACCCCTGGAGATAAGTAAGTGTGGGTTTAAAGAAGAGAGGGGTGGGAAGAGGGTGTTTTCGGTGCTTCTCTCCTGCATAGTTTCCCCATGGCTGTTTTAAGAGATTTAATTATGATTATGCTCGCACCATTCTTACATCTGCTAACTTTAGAATCAAATGTGTTCCCAACCATCAATCAAACTTCTGACATAACTAACCAAACCATGCCAAGCACGCGGTTTACCGCGGTTTTGAACATCCAGAATTATATATATATATATTTTGCAGAGCGATTAGTTAGCTAATTAGTTAAGTTTTGCTAAACTTTTAAATTATGCATAGAACAGAGCTGCACGCATTATTTAACGACTTCAGTATGCCGTGTGGCAAACCATGCCGTGCGGTATAATGCCGTTGGGCAGCCCAGATGGAAGGCCTCTCACAAAGTGCGTTAGCGTGTCCAGAAACGATCAAACTTTGTTGTCTCTTCGAAGTTTTCCTTTACGCCATAATATTTATTTCAAGTCTCCGAAGGAAGTCCACTAAATAAAAAGATGATGTCACTGCGCCTTTACTCGCCTGGAATGTAGCAACCAACATAGCCAGACAGCTAATACGCCATTGGAAGATGAAAAACCGCTATGTGAGCAGTCAGCGAACCCGCAGACTGAGGGCCAAAGCCGATTGAAGCTCTCTTGTTCGCTTCATTCGTGGCAGCAGGAGGATATGATTCGCTGAACCCACACATCAGAGCGCTTTGACCCAACCAGACATGTGCCAAGTGACCCCATTTTTTTTTATTTCGCAGGCTTTCTTTAGAACCCGCAAAAATGAACCAAATAAACGATAAGCTCATGATAACTACTACACTGCGCGTTTTCGAATGCACCGGTACAGCCCCTTTTGAATATATTACTTAATCTCTAATATGATTGCATAAAATTTCGCGTAATCATTAAGAAGCAGTTTGCTAGGAGAACTGCATAAGTATTCTGAGCCGTTCCAGCTGACAACGTGCACTATGTCGTCTGTCTCACACATGCACGAAGTAGCATTTTACTTCTGAGTTTGATTGAAGTTACGCGAAGCAACCTTAAGGTGTGCTGCATTTGCTCACTGACGCACGCAGCGAAAAAATGGTGGCCAAACTGACAAACTGCATTCATCTGTATCTTATTATTTGTTTTGTAGTTGTTTCTATTGTCTCGTTAATTTTTCGAGCCATTGAAAGCTTGTCAATGCCTTCCCTTATGTAATGCCGTCGCGCCTTTAAGGTGAAAATAAACGCAAGGAAATGAAATTCACGGTACGGAGAGGCAGGCGTGCAAACTCGAACACAAGTAGGAGACAAGGCGAACCAAAGACCAATATTTGGCAACTAACGAATTTCTAAGGAAGCTAATGAACCCTTCCTTTGTGGTTAATGAATTAGCTTCGTCGTGAGGACCACTTTACACTCTGTTAAATTGAAGAGCGCAAAATATGATTCACCGTGAACTGTAATACGCGTCGTTTCGATACCTTCGTCTGATTTGCTTCATTTTACGGGGATTAGTTGGAGCAACACAGAACACTTCCTGTCCTCTTTTTGTACTTCACATTCTGAGCAGCCAGACTCCTCGTTTATTTTTGTCCCTAACCTTTATATGCTAATGTGGCTAGGCCATTTACGCAATCCTTTAATACACTTGGATGCAGAAAAAGGGCGGTCGAGTTCATACAGCATGACCCCTTATGTAGTCAACTAATGCACGTGACCATAAATTTTGGCTCCCCGCAAAAGTTATTTTTTTATTCGTAGAAACTGTAAGAAATTTGATGAATATTCCAGTAATACTAAAACCAAATGCTTCTGATGCTTTTAAGTCTGCTAACTTTTTACAATCTTTAATAAAATATGTCATCACATATTTTCTCGTTAGAACTTTTTTTGTGGTTCTGCAGCATCGGAAACTTAAAATTTTAGCTGCTCAGACAGAACTCCATACAAATAGCTGGTAAGCCCAGACGTTCAGCTAACTTTCCAAGCTGCTGTGAGATCACTATCAAGCTTTTTAACAGGAGTGTGGCCCTGGCGTGCTCATACGCCCCGTAACCTTCATTTCCCTGTTGAATGAAATGCAAATTGCATCAGTTAATATCGCTATCACTGCCCTCTGGGATATTACACGAACTTATGCTCTTTGCGCCTCATTTATAGCAATAAAAAGCAACATTCGCCTCTTAATAATTTACTACTTGTCGGCGTTATTTGCGCAGTAAGCGAGTTGTTCTTATTAAGAAAGAAGTATTATAGAGGAATATTATATTGCGTGACATTCCAGCTATGCAGGTGATATTTCATGGACGCCCTATGAAAGCAGCAAAGAATTACATTTGCGCTTAATATTATTTCGCCATTTTTTTAAACGCACCTTACTTAGGGCAGGTAGTGACCACGGATCCGGATCATGAGACTGAAATATGCAGAAGAATAAGAATGGGCTGGGGGGCGTTTGGCAGGCATTCTCAAATCATGAACAGCAGGTTGCCACTATCCCTTAAGAGAAAAGTGTATAACAGCTGTGTCTTAACAGTACTCACGTACGGGGCAGAAACCTGGAGGCTTACGAAAAGGGTTCTGCTGAAATTGAGGACGACGCAACGAGCTATGGAAAGAAGAATGATGGGTGTAACTTTAAGGGATAAGAAAAGAGCAGATTGGGTGAGAGAACAAACGCGGGTAAATGACACCTTAGTTGAAATCAAGAAAAAGAAATGGGCATGGGCCGGACATGTAATGAGGAGGGAAGATAACCGATGGTCATTAAGGGTTACGGACTGGATTCCGAGGGAAGGGAAGCGTAGCAGGGGGCGGCAGAAAGTTAGGTGGGCGGATGACATTAAGAAGTTTGCAGGGACAACATGGCCACAATTAGTACATGACCGGGGTAGTTAGAGAAGTATGGGAGAGGCCTTTGCCCTGCAGTGGGCGTAACCAGGCTGACGATGAAGAAGCGCCTTTTTTCGAGAGTTCCATGGTGAATACAGATATCGCGCTTTATCGTAATGCAGCCGTCTGTAATTAGTTTCTCTCTCATTATACTTTCATTAGAGCCTCCAGTGGGACACTTTTAACCACTTTTTGGACACTTTTTTTTCTAGCCTTGGTTTAGGGAAATGTCTAACTGTTGAATATGTAACAGGAAACTATTTTTCTGAAAAGCGTGTCTGAAAAGCATTGACAAAGTGACAAAACGTTGCAGATTTTTAAACACTGCAATTCTTTTCAAAGAGGAGCTTTCGTTGCCTCTCCCCTGCACTTTGTGGGTGCTGCCGGCTACTGTCCTACCGAGCAGACAACTTGGGTCACTGGGTATGTGGTCATTCTTGGCCAATCCCCCATAGTGAGTTTGAGCCATTGTGACACAAACATTACCAAAGCCTTAAATGTATTCAGAGATTTACCTGTGCCATACGCGGATTTAATCAACATTCTTTCAACAAGCAATAAACATTGCCTTTGCCCGCGCAACACAGACGGCTAACCAACGACGCTGTGCTCCTGTCATCTTGTCATCCTGTCACCTCGCTAAATCAAACAAGCTTCACGTCATGTAGATGGCAACAGTGCGTTGAATTCGCGTGGTTTTTTTTGTTCTTTCTGAAGTGTTAGATCGAAAGCGTAACTGTAGAAGTTTCTGCGCCACAGTAAAAGAACCTACTCCTCTGACTACTGTATTTAGCTGTGTCTGCAGAACTTCCTTTGAAAGGTAACTGTTTTTCTATTTTTTTTTTATCTCAGTCACTGAGCAAGCAAGTTGCATATCTTGTTTTCTGGGCAGTTTAGTATTATACCGCCAAACAGCACCACTCGTGTTTATTCTACTCAGCAACTAATGAATTCCAGAGGCGAATTCAGTCGTTACTTCCTGCTTAGATAAGTCTGAGACCTTCCCCTCGGGAAATCTGCTCGCTGGCTTCAAAAGCCCGAGTAATTGGAAAATCACATGTCGTACATTGCACAGAAACCTACCAGTTCTTTCACATAGCTTGCCGTTTTCACACCGTGGTCCGCTCCTTGTTTACTGGAGCATTCGAACGTAATAACTTAGTCGTAAACCAAATATACGTACAACTTTGGCTCATTGATTCATGGTTCTTATTTCCCGGAATAGACAGCGACGTCCATCACTTTAAGTATTAGTTGCTCCTGGTCTTGGCAACGTGTTTCTTTTCATAGTGCCGGGAAAGCGCTCAACTTCTCCTATGCCAACGAATCATCTCTGGTACTAATGTTCAATCCAAAAAAAAAAAAAAAAACGGAGTCAACCTGGTTTGTTCTTATTTAACCATGTAGTTGCTTGTAGCGCTATAGTCTTTCGCATGCGTTAGCGATGAGTGGCAAGATTTGGAATTCATACTTGAATTTTGTTTTCGTACAATAAACTGTAGTCGGCGTCAGCAATTCTCCACGTTTTGAAATGCAATTTTTCTCTGCGCGAAGGGACTTGCCAATGAGGCAGCGCGGCTGCTGTTTCTGCCTGGTGGTGCAAAATCAGCCACAAAAGAGAAGCGTGCTTTTTTTCCGAGAAACAAGCCCGTCCACAGAGCTGTCTTCCCGAGTTCGCACAGAGCTGTTGGGAAAAGAAAGTATCTTTGGATGCCACTCGCTGATCGAATTACGTCCAGTGCTCCAGAGCTGCGGAATAAAATATGAAGACGGCTGCTGCCGTATCAAGGATTGATAGCCGGTCGCGGTGGTAATCTTATGTCTTTTGCGTTATATCAGAAGCAGCCCGTGATGCGGGACAATATATCAGCGTAGACACTTTGTCTTCAAGACGTTCTGGGTCGCCAAGTACAACGACGCACACAGCCTGCGACGGCAAAGAAACGAGAATTGGCAAACAAACAAAAAGCAAAATACCTGAATTGTTCATAATAAAACATTTGGCTCCTCTAGTTTTATGGCCTCGATGGACAATATTACCACAGTTGCATTATTCAGTGTAAGACATTCTTGTTAATCTCGCAATAAGCATTCTGCCTTCTTACTGAATGAGAGATGTAATGAATGAGTGTACGAAGGAATCAGATTCTTTATTTCATACGTGCATTGATTCTGCAAAGGATACTGTTTAGAAGGAATTAACTAATGCTTATATATAACTGCTGGTGTAACCGCGCCCACAGAAGTTTTCGGAGCGTGGAATAAAAATAATAACAAAAAATTAATAGTAACAGCCAGCGCACTCGCGGGCGAATGGAGAGGTGCAGCCCACTGTTTCTCGAGAAAACCGAGGCTGAATCCATTAAATTCAACATTAAATTCAAGGTGAATCGTCAGGATACACCCTCATTTCATGACCTCCCTCCTCCGAATACTCTTGCGCTAAAGTGCAGAGTACTAAATTTTCATAGTACAACGCTGACGACACGAATTAGTATCAACACTGAATTCTGCTCAGACTCAAGGCGGCAAAGCATGAGAGTTGTAGAAATATTTGGGAATGTGTTATGCTATAGGTGCTACGCCAATGAGTTTCCCCCCCAAAAAATGAAAAGTAAGAATAAAATAAAATAAAATAAAGGCAGCTGGCCCTGCAAAGTGTTCTGCACCTAGGGATACTAATGTTTCAAGCGGAATGCCACTACAAATTTCTGTGAAAATAAAAGTGACCAGAATGCAACCCCTCACCAAATGTCCATTCATCGATCCTGTACGGTATATTGATTAAATAATAACGCTCCATTCTTTGTTAGCGAAACCAGTATGGTCGCGCTGTTACTCAAATTTGGCATAGCAGTAAAAGGCAACGTTCATTGCGGTGTCTGTTTGCGAAGTTCGCCACGCTTTCACACATATTTTACGCATTTTTTTCCCTAGGACTTGGCGCAGGTTTGACGGACTCGAGTGTAAACACATCTGCGCTCACGGCAACGAAAGTGACTCCGAAAATACTGCGCGGAAAAAGCACGTGGTTAAAGCAGCTCCGCTCACAAACATTGGAGAGTCTAATCTAAAACTCGTAGATGATATCACGAAACGCCTTACAGTTTACGAATTTTTGAAAAGACGTTGCCTCATTAGCAGAGCCCTGCGTTTAAAACTATCTCGCAATATTGGTTATACCCAGGGAAAAAGAAAGAAAGGCAACTGGGCCTCGATTAAGTAGTGAGACGCCGCGTGACCACTCACGAACGCGAAAAACGCCTAAAGGCATTAGCATGGGGGAAAAGGCATCGCTGCATAATCGCGGCCCAGTGTGATTGTACTGGCGCCAGCTGCAGGGTTTTACGCGTTTTTCCTCATGATGCCTTTTGTGTGCACGAAGGTGCCATGTTCTGGCGAACTAAATAAGAGAATGGCGAAACAGTCTCTCTCTCTCTCTCTCTCTGTATATATGTATGTATATATATATATATATATATATATATATATATATATATATATATATATATATATATATATATATATATATATATATATATATATATATATGTGTACATATACCAAATGGAAAAATTATATTCACCAGTTAACCTTGCCGGAAGCTAAGTTTTTCTCTGCAAACACGACTGCAAGTTCTGGCAATTTTCATTGACTCACTCCCGTTCTAATTTCACACGCTGCTTGAAACAGGAGTTTTGCCATAACGAACATTGCAATTCGTGGAACAGCGCGCATGAGCGGCACAAGTTTCTCTGAATGATTTGGATTTGTTGCCTTTGCAATCAGCGATTCCAGAGAAGCGACTATATACAATAGAAGCCGCCCATGTTTGCAAAGCACGACAGTCATGGGCATTATTTGTCAATGTCCTGAATTCCCGTACTTGAGTGGATCTAAAATAAATAAATAAACAATCCAACGAAGTCTCTGACAGAGAAGCGTCCTGCACTTTTATTCACATCGCTACTCATGCAAGTATAACGTCGCGCTCATGTTGGCGAATGGTCTGTGTACACGAAACTATGCCAACAAGTGTAAATAAGAGTCGGAAAACGTGGGAATTGAGATGAGAAGCTATGTTTTGACAGCAGTCACTTAGTCTGTGGACAGTCGTGAGAGAAGGGCGCGCTGACTTTCGCGCTCTGGTATTTTAGAAAGACCTCTTCACCTCTTGCGTAAGCTTCTTACGCCGGGCGTAAAAACTTTTTTTTTTCTATAGCATTCGCTTCATGTCATTTATTTTCCTTTACTTTGGCTGAAATCCTTGGGTATATTTATTTCTGGCAAGAAAGCAGCCGTTTTGCTTCTTCCGGTGGAAGTTGTGAAATTACTCTTTCCTTTTTAATGTGACGCTTTCTTTGGCCACGAGCCAGTCTACGGCTATGCACCGCTGTCGTTTACATTCATTCGCAACTGCAGCCTCTAGAAACTGAGTGATGGAGACAAATTAACCATTTGATTACCTCACTTAATGGGTACTGATGGGCTAGTCGGTGATCCATTATATTGATGAAGCAGCGCACTTGAAACGGACATTTTCAGACACAGATGAAAAAGGACATAGACAGGCATTGGACTGCAACTACTGCTTTATTGCTCAAAGACCTGCCTTTTTGCAGTGTCGCTTTATAAAGGCAAGTGCTCTGATAGCAGTAAAGCGGGAACAAGAATCAGAACAAATAGACAAAGAAGAACATTTTTTTAGATTCCCACTCCAGATATAATCAAAGCATAAGGTGGGGGCGCGCTTTTTCAGAGAGTAATACCGAGATTGCAGTTGAGTGATGCCGAGCAGTAGTTGCAGCGTCTTTGAGCAATAAATCAGTAGTTGCAGTCCAGCGCCTGCATGTGCATGTCCTTTTTCATGTGTGCATGAACGTGTCTGTTCTAAGTGCGCTTGCTTCATCAATGATTACCTCACGTTAACCAATAAATGTTTAGTATTTCTTGAGGCGCGGGTTCTGATTGCGCAATTGCAGCTACTGAGTGCCAAAGCCACGCTCACTCCCCTAAGAAAACAACAACACTGGAAATATGCCTACATGCGCATATTATAGTGTCCCTTCGCTTCGGTTGCGCAGTTGAAATACATACCGAAAAGTTATTTGCTATAAATAATTCGTGAATTTCGGTTTATCAGTTCATCAATTGCACGTAACGTTGCTGTCACACGTCCGCTGCTGCTGTGCTGCAAATAAAAAAAAAGATGTTATTTGTGCTGCAGTATATTGTGGGAAAAAATCACCTAAGGTAAAAGAAACGGCTTGCCTTTCTTTTGTGCACCGCAAGAGGCCGCAGTAAGGAAAACACGGAGTCGTATACACCTTCAAGGATTCATTCAACATGCTCTTCGCCCCTTTTGAACGCTGAATTTATTCGAGTCTGTCTGAGCCTGAAACTTCAGCAGCGAAAGAAAACGGGCCGTGCTATTTTCCAGAGGTAACAGACCCGCTATGAGCAAGGAACACGTGCAGGCTAACAAAAGCGCGTGTCTTCTTTCGGTATAGCGGTGTGTGCAACGACGAATGTCTCGTCATGCAATGTGTGCGCGCGCTACGAAACCCGCTACCGGCACCGCTCTTTCATCCTCACACAGCAGCAACATTCTCGTTGCTCTCATGTGAACAATGCTCCCCACAACTTGCAAGCCCCATCCCTGATCATGTTTTATCCCTGTCCGACAACGATAAAAACAATCTCCGGTGAAATACTTGCTTAGGCGGTGCGCGCCTCTGCGTTCTTTTATGCGCACTGGCACCGTATACACTGGCCTCTGCGTTCTTTTTTGCGCACTGGCAACCGTATACGATGTCGTGGCTGCAGGTTGCATTGTGGTTTACGACCACAGTAAACGCAAGAAAGCTCTTAGTAAAGGAAAGTTTTCGACTGCTCCAAGCATACTATATTTCGTCATACCCTCGACTACATGAAAGGCATTGATTGAGACAAATACATCCATCACAGCATCTAAGCAGTACGTTCCTGGATGCTCGTATTGCGCGGTCATACTATGAGCTCGGCATGGGCTTTTATTTTCCTGCATGATCCCAAGCTTTCGTCCCTCGAATGTAGCTTAGAAGTTAATGTACTTGGAAACAATGCTCCACATTTGTTTTGTCAGCTGATAAAGTTGAACTGCGAGGCATACACAGACCCGCATCGCCATTTCTCGTGTGTTAAATTTCTGGATCATTGCCGGCGAACATTGTTGAAAGCGGCTGATCCTCGGGAACAGCTCCCCCAGCGCTCTTCTGCTAACCAGAAGTTGTGTAGTGGCGTCTAAATACACAAATCGAGCTTAATTATGCGACTGATAATAGCGAGGACGTCTAGCATTAAATGGACAGTGCGGCAGCTTTGCGGATTTACTGCGCGACCGCGGACGAAGAAGTTGGAAGCTACACGCGACGTGCGTGGACCGTGGCGCGAAGCGAGTACGGCCGACAAAGCAAGAAGAGCAACGGAAGAGGGCAGGACGAAAAAGAAATTCTATTTGAGGAATGAAGGCGCCGCCGATTCACTCGACCCGCTGCTCAGTCATCGCGCCAGCGTTTCCTCCATTTTCCATCCCACGTTCGGAGCGTAGCGGTGTATGTACGAAGTGCACACCCTGCAACATTGCTTGGTTCCAGCTTCCGCGTTCTTTCCACGTTAACTCAATTGTTCGACACGTTCCTTCTCTTTATCTGCCGTGCTTTGTTTATTTACTCCTTCTTATTTCGATTTCCAGATATTCACTCTTATAGGAAGCTTTTTTTTCGTCCCCGCCCCCGTTCTTTTTTTAATATTTTCTTTCTTACGAAAGCGGAAACGAATTTTTGGGGAAGCGGAACAAAGAACCTCTTTTATTACATGTCTCCAGGCTTCATCTCTCGGCGCCGTGTCAGAAAAATAAAACAGGTAAGGAACAACATAAAATTGATTTCTGTTAGCTTCGCTGCGTGGAAGAGCCAAGGGTTGGTTCCTGGTTGTCACAGCAAGCTCGCTGCAATCTTCTCACCGCTCACCGAGACCTCTTTGTACTGCACTCTGCTAGCAGCTCCTGATGGCAATCTGACGACATGGCACCGGCAAACTTGGATGTTTACATTCCGAAGCGGCCGCAGGCCACGAGGGAGTGCGCAGTGAACGGCCATTGAGGAGTTATTTACAGTTAGACTGACATTTCTTTTTTCTCTCCCTCTCTTTCTCATGTAGAAGTGGAAGTCTGTAACATACACAGTACGCGTGCAGAATTTCGCACACTGATAAACCTTGAATTCGTGCTGTACTTTCATTGTTGAATCGATTATCAGGTACCCTTTTCTTAACCTTAAAGGAACCTTTAGAAAATAACCTTTAGAAATCGTCAGATGCAGATAGCATAATTCTGATTTTTAACTGGATAGCTCAAAGAGGCGCACATTACATTCTCTAAAATAGAAATGCATAATCGACAAATTCAACCTAAAGTTATTCACGTTGCTTTGACTACTTTAGGGCAGATATCTCATGGCACACTGACTTGGTACGAAATTTGAAACTAACACCAGTTGTGATATAGGCGTCGTCCCCCCTCTATAAAGGGTGACATGAGGTATAATATGATATAAGGGTCCCCAATAAACTATATAGTTTCATATAAGCGCAATGAGCGTGGTGAAGGAAGAAAATAGAGAGAAGAGAAAAGGGTGTTTGCGACAGTACAAATATATTGCGCCTTCAATGCGTGAATGATACGAGCATGAAAGGGAGAAGGTTAGTTTTGTTACCGCAATAAAGTTTGATCGGTCGGTAGTATGTTCCACAACTCTCCTGCATTCCAGAAAAAAAAAATTACCCATAATTAGTGCGGGCAGTTCAGCGCAACTAGCGTGTTAGGGCTCGTAGTGAGAATGCGATATTCTGATAAGTAATTTTTACTGATAGAAATAAAATAATTTCGTATTGCAAATTTGTATTTTGTGCATAATTTTATAAATCAAAGCGAGAAAATGGTAAAGAAGGCAAATCTTTCACTGTTAGTATTTTAAGGAAGGGGTAAACAAAACTGACCGAGGTTATCCTGTTTAAGTAAGGTATAGCTCGAAGTACAGCATAGCAATAGGCGATAAATAGTAATGGTATACGTAACATAAGAATGAATAAAGGTAATATAGATAGTACGAAGTGCATGTAGTGGGAAGACATTGCGTAATTATTTAAAGTATTGCGCTTTTTTTCTCTTCCGGACGGTGAGCGTAGTTTTGTGGATGGTTTTCTGCCATGGTAGTTGGTTGTCAAGATAAACTTCTGAAGATTTTGTGTCTGAAGATTCAGTGTTATTATTCGAGCATTTTCGCGGCGAAGACTATCTAGTTGCTTTTAGGTATGTTCGCTCGAAGGCAATTAAATTCAAGCCAGTTCGGAATTTTTTCGTAGAATATCAATACCTCTTCTGTAGAGTTTTGCTTCTGTTTCGACCATTAAGAAAATATTCGTATCGTCTGCGTGTACGATGTAATCTTCTGAGAGGTAGCCGAGAAAAGTTATAATATGTGCAAAAAAAAAAAAAACGAAAGCAAAAAGAGGCCTACATGAATTCCTGGGCTGTTCCGATGTTAGTCATTAGCCCTGAAGAAGCTGTGCTATTAACTGCTGCATACTGCTCACGGTTTCTCAGATATGTACTAATAAGGCTTAAGGGTGCGCCACGAATACCATATTTATCAAGTTTCTTTAGTAATATATTCTGATTCACCAGATCAAAAGCCTTAGTCAGGTCTATGAAACACCCGCAGCAATATTCCAATATTTGCTTTTGTCCTTTCTAAGATGTTCAGTAGCGGAGTCTGTGTCGATTTTCCTTTTATGTACCAATATTCCACTTTTGCATCAATTTTGTGCAAGAGCTAGCAGCATGTTTACAAAATGTTTGAAGAACGGAGACAATGTCAATGTCGGACTGTAATTGGACATATCCATCTTATATCCCTATTGAAATACTGGCACATACTTAGAAGATTCAAGTTGCGTATAAAATGTGCCTCAAAGGAGCATGTCGTTAATGATATGATATAATTAATGACATGAAATGATAAAGGACCACATATGCACATTGAGCTATGTTTTAGCAAGGCCATAGAAACAGAGTATAAATTAGTCGATGAAGCATTTTTAAGGAGAAAATTACGTTAGTGGCCTTTTGAGCGCTAGTAGGAAGAAAGGAAGAACTCGGACTACTACTTCTTGATGAGAAGTCTGATTGTGGATTATATGCATTGGCTGTGGTCATATTAGAAGTCATTGTCGCAAAGTAACCATTGAAACTTCCTGCAATTTCAGAATGGTCATTAGCTATTCTGCCGCTGACAAGTAGCCACCTATGCTATTTATAATGTACCCGTTCAGTACTGCATTTATAACTTTCCATGTTGCTTTGGCGTTGCTGTTGTTGTTGCTTTCTTTTATTGCTCTGTTAAGGTATCTTGGTCCGTCTACAGGAGTGGGGACTCATGCGATGCAATCTCTTTCCAGTCTATGTCTCGACCACAATTAACGCATATTACATAATAAACGAATCAACTGAATAATTTCTTCACGAAGGAAAGATTGCTTCAGTTAGGGGGATATCCGAACAATAAAGTCCTTTTCTCGCGCTCAAAAGATGCCAACTCGGATACCCCGACTTTGGACACCCGTGTTGTTGTGGCATTGTGGCATTGTTGTTGTGGCAAGGACTTCCAGCTTGTGCAGAGCCGCAGAGCGAAGAGAAGGAACACCAGGACGTCCTCATCGTCAGGCACGCAAACAGTGAGACAGACGCAGAGGCCGGACGCCAATACCATCATATTTGTGCCCCTGCTTCCCAACGTCAACATGAAGCTACTTAACAGGCAATCTGTGTCGATGTCACTGGAAGCCCTGGTGCCAAATGAAATATCGGATATTCGAGTGAACACCCGAAAAAATCTTCTGGTGGTTGATGTCCAGCATGCGGCTGCTTTGACCACTCTACGCAGCGTAACGGACCTCGATGGCATTCAGGTGCGCTCTTACATCCCTCTGGCATCTGACGTAGTCACCGGCGTTATCTACGACGTAGACGTCGCCATCCTTAATAACGACTTGCCGATTCTTATCAAGCCAGCCAATGATGAGGTCATCGTTGATGTTAAGCGGCTAGGCAGTTCACGCTGCGTGAAAATAGCATTCAAGGGTAAATATATACCCTCGCATGTTAAGGTGGGACACTTCAGTCATGCAGTGCGGCCTTTCATTGCGAAACCTCTTCAGTGCCGCAAATGCATGAAACTGGGACACGTGAGCAGCGTCTGCGAAAATCAGGCAGCATGCCCCCGCTGCGGAGAGCCCCACGCTGCAGATAAATGTGGCGCGACTGTAGTGAAGTGTTCAAACTGCGGAGGATCACATAAAGCTTCATCGAAGAAATGCCCACATATTAAGAGGGAAATGGCCATCTTGAAAGAGATGGCGAGAGATCATTCATCTCATCGCGAAGCCGCCGAAAAAATCAGGAAGCGACGTTCACGTCGCCGGCGCTCCTTAAAGAAGGCTCCTCAAGGAAGGCGCATGCCACTTCCTACAACACCACCTCCTCCTCCACCGCCTAGGCCAGACAATGTGGAAAGGACCGCGAAGAGCAAGTCCACTGAGAAGACCACATCTGCCGAATCTCGGCCGGCTCTACCGAAACGACAACATTCACCAACAGAAACACAGCAAACTTTCGCTGGACAACCCCCGACGTCTACTGTCGGCGATTTGTGCGACCAAGACAGGCAGGTGGCTGATATGCTGCAATCGCTAATTAATACAATGCGCATTATACTGAACAAGCTGCAAACACCAGCAGCTCGAAGCGCTCTGCAAATACTGGATGCACTAAATCCAGTGCTTGCTAGCATCGTTTAAGCATCATGGCTCGACCAATAGTCCCCTTCCGCACTGAACTTAAAAGTGCGTCGATCTTTCAATGGAATGCCAGGGGTCTAAGGACCCGTATATCAGACTTTCGCCAATTCATTTTCACACATTGCTTCCCCATACTGGTCATTAGCGAACCAAATACATCAACTCCACTCAGACTGTCCGGTTATGAATCTTTCGTCTCGTCCACATGCGGTGCGAGCACGAAAGTGATCATCTACATCCGCATGGACTTAACATATGTCGCTAACGCGATAGAGCCTCATGACGACAACCAATATGTCTGCCTAAATGTCCAAAAGAAGAATGTGTCATTTACACTAATTGGAGCCCACATATCCTCAGCGGGTCACTTTGACGGCGAACGACTAAAGAAAATATTACTAATGAACAATGGCCCCTGGGTTATCACAGGTGGCTTCAACGCGCATCACCAGCTATGGGGAAGCACTAAAATTGACGCCAAAGGCAGGAGCCTTGCCTGCTTTGCTGCCGACCATGATTTGTGCTGTGTGAATGACGGCAGCCCTACATTTCTGCGAGGCACGACCTACAGTAGCTGCTTGGACTTAACTTTGGTGTCACGGCGCTTTGCCTCGAGCGTCCAATGGTTTACAGACATAGAAACGCATGGAAGCGACCATATTCCAACATACATAAAGATTAGAGGAGTTGAGCAACGTTCCTCTACTGTTTTGCGTACAGTTGATTGGTCAAAATTTAAGAAGGATATGGATGACACATGTCGGGAAGGCCTCTCACACACTATCGAAGAAGCAATCGCAGAGGCATTGAAAACATCCATCTGCTCGCTTACAAGGTCAACAAGGCGAACAGACTTGGACATGGAACTGGAGAGGCTGCGTGCGGCACGCCGACAGGCGGAGATGAGGTATCGGCGCACGAAGTCCGTCTTGGATCTGAGGGCTTCACGACGCATACAAAAGAAAGTCCAGCGTCGCATGGATAAATTAGAAGATAAGCGATGGAAAACGTTCTATCAGTCGCTTGATCCCCGAAAATCGCTCTCGCACATATGGAGAACGGTTAGGGATCTTCGCTCATCTCCGCATCAAAGGAAGCCCTTCGCTGCTCTGGCCCTCTACCAACTCCGCTCGGAAATTCAAGTGGCTGAAGAGTTCTGTGCATGGGTTGCTGGGTCCGTGGCCATCATTACTGACGCAGCATCGCATGACATCCCTGAGGCACGTGTACCAGAAATGAACGTGCTATTTTCACTCGAAGAGCTCGATGCTGCGTTGGCGACCTGGAGGCGTTCTTCCTCCCCAGGACCTGATGGCATCACGTATGCTGCCCCATGCCACCTTGGACATGACGCACGTGATGAGCTGCTCAACTACTACAATGAGTCTTGGCAGAACGGCGCCGTTCCTAAACAATGGAAATCGAGCCGCTTGATCCCCATTCTGAAACCTGGAAAGTCTCCGCTTGAGATCTCATCATATCGTCCGATTGCGCTTTCGAGCTGCGTCGGCAAAGTGATGGAAAGAATGATTCTTGCTCGATTGGAATGGTACCTAGAACGATTCAACATCTATCCGGACGCCATGGCAGGTTTTCGTCGAGGTCGCACGTCCATCGACAACGTCATTGACATCGTAACATGGGTCCAAAATCAAAAAAGCCTCAAGCGCCTATCTGCGGCACTTTTTCTGGATATAAAAGGAGCATACGACAACGTCGCCCATGAGGCCATACTAAACTCACTTGAGGCTGTTGGAGTTGGTGGCCGGATGTATCAATGGATTCGGGACTATTTGACTGAGAGGCGCTTTTTCTTACAGACCGAAGACGGCCCAACTTCAGACCATTACATCTGCCGTGGTGTGCCGCAGCGTGGAGTGTTGAGTCCTATTTTGTTCAACCTCGTCTTGGTAGGACTAGCGGATTACCTACCGCAGACAGTACATGTCTCAATATACGCCGACGACATTTGCATCTGGGCCTCTGCGGTGACGCACCCTCAGCTAAGAGCCAGGCTCCAGCGGGCGGCAACCATGACGGCTTCTTATCTCCGAGAACAAGGCCTCAGTGTGTCTACTGAAAAATGCGCATTACTTGGTTTTACGCGGAAACAAATGTCATCGTATCCTGTTACCATCAATGGTCAAGCTGTATTCTATGTTAAGACGCATCGTTTTCTGGGCGTCATCATTGACCGCAACCTCTCGTGGAGCCCTCACTGCGTCTATCTGAAGAAGAAGCTAGTCGCCATTGCTCAAGTCTTCAAATTTCTATGCGGGAAAAACTGGGGCACACCAGTACATTCTATGTTGCAGCTGTACAGGGTTTTGTTTCTCGGACTCCTACGTTACAGCCTACCAGTATTGTCAAATGCATGCAAGGCGAACTTTCGCGCCTTGGAGAGCATACAAGGTCAAGTCCTACACACGTGTTTAGGGCTGCCTCGGTGCACCTCAACAGTAGCAACAATCGCTATCGCAGGAGACCATACAATCCAGACACATGTAGCTGTCGACTCTGTTAGAGCGCACATTCGCCATCTGTCAAGGATCCCCGACCATCATTTGGCCTCCCTACCAGCCGAGAGACCTCAAGCGACGTTTTCACGAGTGATTAGTGCTCATCAAGAGTACATACCGGCATCTTTCACACCGGCGGCGAAGCCTTCCTCTCCCCTGTGGTGCCTGCGACAGCCTCAAGTGAATTTTGCTATTCCTGGAATTACAAAAAAGTCCAATCATCCATCGTCGGCTCTGAAGCAACTTACGCTCCTGTTACTGCACCAGACGTATCATGACCGCATACATATATATACCGATGGTTCGACCTCACCTACCAGCTCAACTGCCGCATTCGTCGTTCCAGCCAAGAACGTTACGGTTAAATTCAAATTGTCGCACACGACTACATCTACATCGGCAGAACTTGCAGCTCTCCATGCCGCTATGATGTACATCACCGAAGAGCCAACAGAGAAATGGGTCGTATTTTGTGACTCTAAGGCAGCCCTTCACAGCATCAAGTCCGCATTACGTCACAGAACTTACGAGCAAATGACATCTGAAATCAGGGAACTGCACCACCATGCTCTGGAAAGAGGACACCACATTATATTTCAGTGGATTCCTGCTCACTGTGGCATCGTCGGCAACAACCTAGCTGACGAGGCTGCCCGGTGTGCCCACGAAGATACCAAGACGCGTCCAACACCTTTGGCGAGGTCGGACGCTGCCAGAGAACTTCGCCAACTTGCGCGCAAGAAGTCCCAAGATCTCTGGATTTCAAGTGGCTTCAATTGCAGATTACGTAAACTGGACCCCACGCTACGGCTACAACTGCCATCTAGCCGACGACGCCTCGTGTGAGGACTGTGGTGACGAGGAGACTTTTCAACACCTTCTTTGTGACTGTCCTCGATATAATTTACAGAGACAATCACTCGCAACCGCGATAGCGCGCTTTGACCAAAGACCTCTCACAGAGGAACTTATTTTAAAATACCGCCATCATAAGCCTTCGCAGCAGAGGGCGACGAGTGCACTGTTGCGGTTTTTGAGGGCGACAGAATTGGACAGGCGGCTGTAGCCTGAACAGATGTTGACAGTGCTTCAAGTGTCACTGTGCTGTGCGATGACAGTATTCAGTGACAGTGACCGATTGTGATTGTGTGTCTATTCTCCTTCCTTTCCTTATCTCTACTTTGTTACCACTTTACCTCCCCCTCCCCTCTCTCCCCAGCGTAGGGTAGCCAACCGGATCTATTTCTCTGGTTAACCTCCCTGCCTTTCCCCTTTCCTCTCTCTCTCTCTCTCTCTAGCCTTTCCCGCGGCGAAGCAACCTTGTTGTGTCGCTTGTGGCTGGGAGTGGCGTTCACGAACGCATACTCCTACCATATGGGAATGGCCGAGAGCCCGATGTGCGACTCCTGTGGGTGCGAGGAGACCATGGAGCACCTATTGTGTACCTGCCCTCGCTGCGATGTCCAACGCCTCTGTCTGCGGGCAACTTTACGCAGACTGGACTCGAGGCCTTTCACCGAGTCAAAGATACTCGGACCGTGGCCACACCCGTCACTGGCTCGAAAAGCGATTCGTGCACTAGTGCGGTACTTGAAGTGCACGGGCTTAACAGACCGTTTATAGTGCCCTTGTGTATAGTGTCCCTCCTACACGTACTCAGTGGTTACTCTCTCCCTTTCATCCTCTTTCTATTCCCCTTTCCCCCACCCCCAGTGTAGGGTAGCAAACCGGATGCTGTTCTGGTTGACCTCCCTGCCTTTCCTACCCTTGTTTTCTCTCTCTCTCTCTCTGCAACGTAACAAATTGGTGGAGGGGGGGAGCACGGGCCACTCGATGGACCTGGAGCATGAGACAGCTGTGAAGCGTCAACGGCACATACAGAATGAACTCCAAGATTAGCTAATTCTTCGCGGACTATTGCCTGCACAAATGATGCTGTAGGCAATTTGTTAGACTCACTGGGCGGGAAAAAAGGCCTGCAGGAGCCATGGCTTCAAGTTCTCGCCGCGCTATCCGCGTCAGGTCATCTGATGATGATGGTCATGGCACTCCTAGCCTGTCGTCACAAGAGGATGTTGCAGCTGTGTTCGGCAGACGTGTGAACGGCGTTACAATGCGGCGACTTTTGGCCTACTCAAAGCGTTGACACTCTTTTACGATGTCCTGTACTGCTCCACAATTTTTGCACATGAGCAGGTTGAAAGCACCGTCAGCGATCCCCTTCAGTACATGCCCAACCTTGTCTGACTCAGCCATACCGCCGTCGGCATTACGGCACAGAGCCAGCACGTCCTGGATGTAAGAGACGTATGATTCCGTGGACGTCTAGGCGTGGGGCGCTAGTTTTTTCTTAGCGGTGCACTTTCGCCTGGTCGTACGGCCGAACAAGCCCCTCAGCTTCTGTTTGCACGTGTCCCAGTCGTTAAGCTCTTCCTCGTGGTTGTCATACCGCACATTCGCCGTACCTTGTAGGTAAAAGACCAAATTAGCCAACATAATCGTCGGATCCCATTTGTTGTGGGCACTTATACGCTCATACGTGGCGAACCAGTCTTCCACGTCGAGGTGGTCGGTGCCGCAGAACGTTCCTGGATCCCGCGGCTGAGCCAGCACAACCATCGGGGTTGTAGCCGTTGATGTGGGCCGCGCCATGTCGGGTCCAGCTTCGTCCGTCATGTTGTCCAGTTCGAGGTGACGACTACTGCGACGACCACCGACTTACTTAAGAAGGATGTTGCATTCACATAGGGCCGTTCTCAAACCAAAGCCTTCTCCGCCCTCGTACGCTTTCTCACGGCTCCCCCATTGCTGGCTCATTATGATCCATCTGCAGCAACTGAACTTCACATGGATGCCAGTGGCCATGGAATTGGGGCTGTACTTGTTGAATGGCAGCGTAACGCAGAGCGCGTAATTGCATACGCCAACAGCCTCCTGTCACCCGCCGAGAGGAATTTTTTAATTACCGAACGGGAGTGCCTGGAGTTAGGGCAGTCGCTAAATTCCGCCCCTACTTGTACGGCCGCACATTTTCCGCGGTTACCGATCACCACGCCTTTTGCTAGCTCTTCTCGCTTAAAGACCCCACTGGACGATTCGGTAGATGGGCGCTACGGCTCCAAGAATATTAATTTGCTGTTTTATACGAGTCAGGCCATTCGCACGCGGACGCCGACTGCCTCTCCAGTCATCCTGTCGACCGCCCTGAATATGATGCACATGACACCGACTCTTATGTCCTGGCCATTTGTGATCTGGACGATCAACGGCGTGATGACTGCTTACGTGTTCTCATCGATCGCCTCAATTCTGGACATTTGGAGTCGACGCTGCGCAGGTTCGTGCTCCGCGACGACGTTCTCTACCGTCGCAGCTTACACCTTTGAGGACCAGAATTTTTACTCGTCGTACCACGCCATCTCCGGACAGCAGTTCTTGAGCGTTGCATGGCGCCCCTGCTGCAGGCTACCTCGGCGTTTCGCGTACTTACGACCGCGTATGGCGCCGCTTCTACTGGCCAGGCCTGTACCGCTCTGTGCATCGCTACGTTGTAGCCTGTGCGCTCTGTCAGCGCCCCATAAAACCTGCTGTGCTGCCCGCTGGACGCCTTCACCCTATCGATGTGTCCTCAGAACCATTCTTTCGTGTCGGTCTCGATCTGCTCGGCCCTTTTCCGACTTCCAAATCTGGCAATAAGTCGGTCGTTGTCGCGACTGATTACGCCACCCGGTACGCGATCACGCGAGGTTTGCGCAGAAGCTGTTCAACTGAGGTAGCAGATTTCCTTTTACAGGAGATCATCCTCCATCACGGCGCACCTTGGCAGATCCTGACTACTCGCGGCCGCACCTTTGTCCCGAGTAGTTGAAGATCTACTTAGCTCCGGTTCTGCCGCACGAGCTTTCCACCGCCTACCACCCGCAGACAAACGGATTGACGGAGTGGCTCAATCGCACGTTGATAGAAATGCTATGTACGTTCCTGACTACCGCAGTGATTGGGACAGCACGTTACCCTTCGGGACCTTCGCCTATAATTCGTCCCGTCGCGAGACCGCTGGCCTTTACCCTTTTGCTTTCTGTTCGACCGCCACCCTTCCTTGCCCTTTGGCACACTGCTTCCATCCTCGGCGAACACTGTCACTGAATATGCTCAAGACGTCTTCGCCCGGGTTCACACGGCACATCAGATTGCCGGCTCCCGGCTCACTAGGTCTTAGGCGACGCAGAATATCCGGTACTACAGCCGACATCGGGACGTTCGATTTCTTCCTGGCTCCGTTGTCGTCCTATGGACACCATGTCGCCGCGTCGGCTTGTCTGAAGAGCTCTTGCCGCGCTACACAGGGCCCTACACGATATTGCGTAAGCTTGGCGACGTTAACTACGAGATCACTCCACTGGACTCGCGTGTCCCTACAGACGTTGTGTATGTGTCCCGGCTGAAGCCTTACTTTGCCGTGAGTTCAACTCCCTTATAGTTTTCGCCAAGACGGCGCCTTTAGAGGCGGAGGTTATGTTACTGCGTAACCAAGAGTGGTGCCATTCAGAAGAAGACGATTTAACGTGTGTAGGTGGAATAGGTCTCGACAGCCATCTTATTTATGCATCGTTGTCTCTCTTGTAAATATTGTAAATAAATCTTTATACATGTGACTTCTGCAACGTAACAATATCATACCCAAGCAGCGTGAACGAAACAGTATGAAGATCGGAGCAGACTGTTTTGGACCCCATTGAATTTGTATCTTCTGACCTTTCTCCAAATCAATCGGATGTTACTTCATTTTAAAGGAAGCATCTGTAACAACTCCAGCCTGTTTAGGAACTGTATATCGTTCATTTTCTGTTATGAAGTCCGTTACACAGTACTGAGGAAAACATGTCATTTACAAAATGACCTATCGCGCATACAAAACTGGTGTACCACTTGGCTCATGTCATTAAATGTAGCTAAATCTGTGTTAATGTCTATTCATTGTCGTCGTAATTACGATATGCCTAATTATAGCATCAATAACACGCAGATTGCAACAACTGTTTCATTCAAATATCTTGGTGTGTACATCTCGCGTGACTTAACTTGGACCTGTCATGTTAACCACATAATAAACTCTGATAATCGTACTCTAGGTTGTTTACGCCGTAACCTTTTCCTCGCTCCTCCCCCTATTAAACAACTTGCTTTTCTAACCTTTGTGCGGCCCAAGCTGGAGTATGCCGATGCTATTTTTGACCCCCACCATGATAACCTTATTAATGCCCTCGAGTGGGTTCAGAACCACGCGACACGATTTATCCTGTAAACTTATTCGTACAATTCAAGCATCTCAGCACTAAAAGCCCAAATAAACCTACCCTCTCTAGCCTCACGCCGTAGAATAGCACGTCTTAACCTTTTTCATAAATTTTTTTCATTCTTTGCCTTTTGACAACCCGTACATAAAAAGAGCACATCGCATTGCCCGCACCAGCCACTCTAACACAGTATATCCCCCACAAGCCCATACCGTGACTTTTCAGCAATCATTTTTTTCTGCGCACAACACGAGACTAGAATGGCCTGCCCGCCGAAGTTGCCACTATCATCGACCCACTTGCATTCAATCGACTCATCGGAAATATCCCTTTGTAATGTGTAGTATCTATCTTTGTCACTAACCCCCCACTCCCTCATGTAATGTCTCAACAGAGACCTTCGAGGAAATAAATAAATAAATAAATAAATAAATAAATAAACGTACATCTAGAGTGTCGCCTTCGCAAATGTAAGTCTGTGAATACCCGAAAAAAAAGAATGAATCAAGTTCTTGCTTCTGTGTCCGGCAAGTGTAAGGCAGGAAGGTAATTTCTTGAGCGTTCCAAATTTCTCTGTCCATGAATACAAGGCCACCCTCGAGTGAAAGCGAAATGAAATCTGAAACCCTCCGACGGATAATGACTTCTCCGAGTCCACAGAATGTCAACAGGTTTTGAGTCCATAGTGGTTCGCCGCTGAGTGCGCGAACTCATACGCGCACCATCGGTTTACAATGGCCGCGTTGGGAGGCGATGCGCAAAGAGCTTCGGATGGCGAGAGGCGAGTTCAACGCAGTGAGGGTGGACGCGTTTGGTTGGAGCAAGCGTTTAGGTCGAATGCATTAGCAGACTGAGCTCCAAAGAGATCCTCGCAGACCGATTTCGACAGTCGGTGGCTCCAGTTTACTTCTGCACGCAGTCAGTCTACAGGTTGACACACACTAAGCCTCGCTTCTGATGGCCTGCTCGGAGGCCCGCATCTCTCGATGGCCGATGAAAGGCCACTGGGAATCCCGGTTTGCAGCGGGACACACTCGGTCAAAGCCAGTTGACAGAACACAAGACATTTCTGCAAATAGCTCTTGTTGTTCCAAGCCCAGAATCACGGCTGGCGAACGCTGCCCAGAGCAGGCGTAGTAAGCTTTCGCGCACAACGCACAGGGGAAACGGGGTGACACGAACACGTGATGCCATCCGGAGAGCACAGCGGAATACGTGAGCGCTACTTCGCTAATAAAAAAGAAAAAGAAACAAACCAGACGAATAAACATTATTGATACGGCCATTAAAAAAAACATGAGCATAATGTGGTTCGGCCTTATTAGGATTCATCGTAATGCGGGACAGCCCTGTAGAAATATCAGACCATTTGTTGCTTCATCTGGCGTTGAGAAGCAGATTACTCACGGTAAATGCATATTTCGTCTCTGTCGCTACTAGAAAAGCAATGCACAGACATGTAAAATGTCATGTGTTGCCACCCACTGCAGCAGTTATATCGCATCAATAGCGTTAACACTTGCATTGAATGAGTAGACTTGTAAATTCTTCCACTTTAGCAAAACAGCACAACTAACTGCTTACACATTTTTTCGAAGATGAAACTTCATTATAGCAGTCGAGCCCCCTCTCCCCCCCCCCCCCCCCGTTTTTTCCTCAAACAAAGAAAATATTACTTTATGGTTGAATTAAAATTTAAAATTATCACTGCGCCCGTAAGCAACAACCGCTTCACGGAGTATTACAGACGTGAGTGTAATAATGACTTATGACTACATATTTACATGTTTGCATCATGCTTTTGCGTGAATTTTGTGAGGTATTCGCATGAGCATGAAATACTGATCGCGGGCGTAGATCATCAACTCGTTTATTACAGCAGAATCGGGCAGTACAGCACGTCACTTGAAGTGACTAAGGTAATGAAATTCTTTCTTTTTTTTAGAGTCCAATAAGTGTGGCGGTCACGCAGTTGACAACGTTCTGTTGAACGAAGAAGGTTTCAAATATAATGCTGTTTTTTCTTTTGCTCGCTCTATAAATAAGTAATTGTTATTTTGCCTTAGTCGAGGCTGCACCGTATACGCACGTGCGTTGAATGGGTGCGTCTGTTTTGATTGCAGCTCGAAGCGTTCATGTAACGCTGTACAGCCCGATTCTGTTGTGCTCAACCAGCTGATGTGCAGCGTCCGTCCTAGTGCGTTGCAATTATGTTGCACTGTTCAAGCAACCAACTTGGCCGAGTTTCCGCGTTACGCCCAGTGCATATTTTGCCCACCCTGCTTCTTGTATATCTCGTGCAGCCGAATTATGCATGCGTTCATATTTCTTAATTTGTCCAGTTCTAACCTTCTTCCAGCAACCCGCCGTGGGTTGCTCAGTGGCTATGATGTTTGGCTGCTGAGCACAAGGTCGCGGGATCGAATCCCGGCCACGGCGGCCGTATTTCGATGGGGGCGAAATGCGAAAACAACCGTGTACTTAGATTTAGGTGCACGTTAAGGAACCCCAGGTCGTCGAAATTTCCGGAGTCCTCCACTACGGTGTGCTTCATAATCAGAAAGTGGTTTTGGCACGTAAAACCCCATAACGTTTTTTCTTCCAGCACTTTCATTATCAGCTTTCTACAGGATAGGCAACCAGAAGGTATGTCTGCTTTTCTCTTTTATTATATCTATTTTTTATGCTCAGGGACAAACTACTGAGCGTAGGTAAGGGGGCACAGAATGAGACAAGGGGCAACACTCCATCTTAGGAATTTGTCGCCGCATTATGTCCGAATTGTGCAATGTGGTCCTGCCGAAGATTTTGGCAGATAGTGCGACAAGTTCTAGAATGTTGTTTATTTTTGAATTGGTGCGACTGATTGGATGACACCGGAGAGAAAAATCTTGACCTGAATGCTATAGCGACATGGTGACCACCCAAAGAGGAAAAATTGCGCTTGCTTTCTTTGGAAACATACAGCTAGCTTCTGCGACGGCACTCTCACAGCGTGAATATTGCTTTCATTAGGCTGCCTTACCAACTGTGCTGGCCTTAAGTTTAGCGACGTGGCTTTTCATTTGCGTCATGCATTCGCACGAAGCCATTGATGGTAAGAGTTTGCGCGCCGTATTTGCATATGACTGCAGAAATGCGGTGTGACTACAGAAAACATGTAAGAAAAACAATTTCTGACAGTGAATGCAATTTTCTCTTGGCAGATTGGTCACATTTGAGAAACATAAAAAATTCATAAGTAAGTAGGTGGGTTATTTCTATAGTACTTACTCTTAAGACTTAGCTTGGTATATATTTGTGTTTTGCGTGTCAGAAAAACTCAGTGATCATGTGGAATACGCATCGTACTTATTTGGCAAAAAAGAAAAACTAAGAAAAGCGAACGCAGACAGTCAAATTACGCGACAGGGCGTGATAAACACAGCACACTGTAACTATATACGGTAGCACGAAAGAGCAGCACACCGGGAAGCACAGCAGAAGGAAAAATGAATCCTTTCAGCGCTCTAACATATAGTGAATTTTTTTTTCATTGTTTAAGTTGAATGAAAAAAATTAAGAAAGTAGATTCGTTGTTGCATGCCTCTGAGCGACAGCGGGTGATTACTCTTTCCAGCATTTCGCTGTACGCTGAATCAAAAGAGAAAAAAATAACAGCTCCATTTTAAGAACGTGTAGTGTCTGGTGTTCCTTGCTCACTAAGGAGCGCTTCCCTTTTCCGACACCGTTAATTTATCAACATCACTTTTACGTGACAGCCTGCAAACTTTTCTTTCTACTGCTCGACAGTTTACTTTTTCCGGGCACTGCTTCGGGAGGAGGCGCTGTATTCTAAGCCGCTGCATTTTTTTCATCCGAAAATTGCGTAACGCATTCTTTTGTTTTCCGTTCCCCTTTTTGCACAAAAGTACGACCCTAAGACGTCGCACCGGCGCCCCTTCTGTCAGTTACAACGCTTGCTTTGAAGGTGCTCGCGAACTATGAAAAGGTGCGCACTATCGCCGTTCCTGGGTAGCTGTTCGCCCTATAGGTTTCCTTCAGAATGTTTCCTTCACGCCACTCCCGCTAATAACAACGAACGTTTTGCTGGTGAAAGAAGCTCGGTCACGGGAGCCGCACGTTGAGACATGTCACAAGGAAGACGTCTATTGTACTGAAAGTTAGGCACATGTAAAAAAAGAAAAGTAAAGAAACCCCGCAAGAAGTTGACTACATCTTCGATTGGATCGATGTGCATTTGAGGGATTAGTTCACGTTACTGCGCGCCAGTTATTGTGCTCGTGTGCACAGCCTGCAACAGTTTGCAGCGCTTTTGCTTTTTCCGCATGCACGGTGACGGCGGTTCCGAGCGACTTATGCGCTGGTCTGAAAAGAACGGCACGGCGTTGTTTCCGTGCTGTGCGCCGTTAATATGAGCGCCGTAATGTGCGCATCGTTAACTAGCCCTGGGGCAGCGCAGTAGTGAAAAGTTGTTTCGGCTCCTTCCATTTGACGACGCAAAGCACCGGTGTCATACGGCACCGATTTCCGGCATAACGCTGTTGCGTTGCGCTCTAGTGTGAGGGTCGACGAATGAGCGTTGCACGACAGTCAGCGAAGTTCCGTGGTAATGCTGTTATTGTTGCTACTCCGTCGACGTCGTCATCGTAGCTGTCGGGGTCTTTTATTCAGGAGTAAACCTGGTATACCTTGCGCTCGCAAAATGGGTAACTTCGTTTGCGTTTCAAACGAGTGAAAAGAATTGTGCTTAACGAATGCTTCCGGCAGTAAGTCGCTAAAAGATGCAAAATATGTTCTACCTGTCTCTTCTGTTATTACTGCTTCTACGCATGAGCTTTTCATTTCTCAATTTGTCGCAGCGGGCACAAAGGAAGAAAAAAAAAAAGAAACCTTCATGTTATTGCATTGCTATCGCTCACTTTTGTCTACTGAGTACCTCACCTGTGCTTACGCCGTTGCTATTTTAGCGCAACCTGTTAAGATCAGTGTTGTGTGCTCAACAAGATAATCATTGTGAAGCATATACAGGGTGTTTCAGCTAACATTAGCCAGAGTTTAAAAATATGCCGATGCACTCTCAGACGACGCGACCAAATGCATGTTGCTCACTTTTGCATGTATTGTGTCACGCTATTTTTGTATTTTGTTTAATTAGATAATTGGTCAATATTAATTAGGCAACTTTTGAAGCAACGAAGTTAGGCAAAAAAAAAAAAAAATCCAATTAGGAAGTTGTAGAGCGCTTTGCAAAACGTCCGATTAGACAGTTTCTGACTTTCTATCCACTAAGTATTAGTGTTTTTCCTCTTACTGCGGTTACGCGCGAAATACAAAAACATACCACGTGACATACCCGCTTGCGTGCCGCGACTGCAGCGCTCCCAAACTGTCCGCGTAAAAGCGAACATAGCATCTAGCAGGCCGTGCTGCCGCTTAACAGGCGCAGTTATGACGGCGTTGGCTGTGCGATTTACGCCAGCGATGTGCTTCCCTCGCGGCGGTTCATGACAGCGATAAGCAGACGCAGCGGCAGCACATCCGGCTAAATGTTATGTTCGTTCGTGCGCGGCTAAACTCTGGCTAAAGTTAACGGAAATACCCTGCATGTATATGCTAGTTGGTTCTGTGGCGACTCGAAATGCAAGATATCCAAGCGCTCTGACATTTCTTTGCGAATTAAGTGCACCAACCCTACGTGAAAATGAACGACACCGGTCTCAATGAGGGCACCTCAAGTAGTCCGTGGCATTGCTTCTGACGGCTGCGCGAGACAGGGCAAGAGTGACCTTGCCCTGTCTCCTAGCCCATGTGAGTAAAGAACACGAAATAATTATAATTCACAGTCCTAAAGCGCTTTCAGACGCTAAGTACACAGTTATATACACAATGAAATTGCACTCTTTCCTCCAAGGTTGTAACAGATGAAGCCACTTGCGCGGTTAATGAGGAATGTCCCAGTCTTCATCTCAAGCTACGGATTTTACGGCGTCTTATAGCGAACGTGGTCAAGAACAATGTCGAAACCTGTTTGAATGGCAGCAACACTGTTCGGCGTCACCAGGTGAGCCAATTTTCTCCACCCGCCGCGGTGGCTCAGTGCATGTATGGAGTCCTGCTGCTGAGCACGAGATCGCGACTTCGATTCCCGACTACGGAGACCGCATTTCGTTGGGCCAAAACTATCGTGTAATCAAGTCTAGCTGCTCCTCAAAGAACCCCAGATGTGAAAAATGAATACGGAGCCCTACGGTACTACGATCTTGCTCATAGCCCAGTGTTGCTTTGTGATGTTAAAAGCGGTGAACCAAGGCCAACTCTCCCCTTTCTGCCTACATTTTTGGCACTCCCACATGGCCTTACAAAAATCACCGACTGATGTCACAATCTGGAACGTTACAACACCCACCCGCACGCAATGGATGTACTGCCGGTGTCGCAATATTTGTCTAGTAGCAAAAGCGTACAAAGTGCTACGATCGACGAGCTCGGAACGCTCTGCGTGGGCTGGCCAGTGAACTGCTCGCCTTTCTATTTGCAGGCGTTGTTGCGCTACATTCTTTCTGATTTTGTGAGGACGATGAGACCAAACAGTGCGCAGGCAAGCCTTTCTAGAATGTTGCATCGGGGAACATTGCGGACGTCGACTCAAGTAATGACGAGGTGAGAATGTTGCCGGAGTTTATTTCGACGGTTCTGCTTTTATCGAAGACGCAGATGAGGAGAATGCGCCTAACGCTGACTTCATAGGTGCATGTAATACCGCGAGAAATGTTGCACAAAATGTTTTATAGTCGAGAAGGCCTTTTCTTCTTCTACCCCCTCCCCCCTCTCCTCTGACACACAAACACAAACAACGCTAAGTTCAGTGAAAGGCCGACATCCTCTTAGATCCACATGAATAATCCGATATCACAAGCTTAATTTTTAAGATGTGCCAGAGTCGATCTCCAAGGAGGAGGAGGAGACAAAGGAGAGGAAAGACAGGGAGGTTAGCCAGTGTAAGTACCGGCTGGCTACCCTGTGCTGGGGAAAGGGGTAAAGGGAATAAAAGGAGAAAGAAGAAGAAGAGGAAAAAAATGGAAACCAGAAAATTCACACAGTAACGCGAAACTACGCGTTACAACATTCAAAGGCGGTCGCACAATTCGCATGTCCTCAAAAACTTCAGCAATGCCCTTAAGGCCTTGAGTGCCGGAGCCCATCTGGACCAATGTCCTAGAGCTTTTTCCTCTGTAAAGGGCGATCTCCAAAGTTACTACAGAAGCGCAATATACGCACATCGCTCAAACAACACAACGTGAGCATGACTTCTGAAGACGTGAAGAAGACTACGGCCAGTATACCTCGAGGTACAAGCATAGTCGTCTAGATATAAAGTACAGGCCTGCAAAAGCCGATCGACAGTAGAACACATTGCTCGCAAAAAGACCGCAATTACTTCTACGGTTTCGACGCCAAAGATACATCGACGAATTTTTCGACGATTGTGACGCTTGTGCACAACTGTAATAGCAACAATGACGCCTTCTTGTTTACTTCTGACCTCCTTGGTGTCAGTGAAGCCTACAAAGACGGTTTAGGGTGAAAACCTTTCTCCCTATGCAAATGGCCAGTGGGATCCGAAACGCGTAACGTTGTGAAAAAACTTCGGCTAGAAAGTACTACAGACAAACAAAACCGCTTCTAAACCTTTGCGCGGGTTCGGGAAGTAAGATAATTTAGGCCCCCGACGGTAAAAAAATAAATGTCATTCGTGTAGCTCATAGTGATCCAGTTATAGTAACATATCAGGTTTAGTAAAGGCGCACTATATGTATAAATAGTAGGGGTGTAGATGGAAGGGCGGGGACTCACTCTCACAAGCTTTGTGCCATAAGCCTAGCACTGCGCATATCCCTCATTCAAGGCTGATAAAAGGGGCCACCATTGAGTCCATAATGAGACCTAGGCCCAAACAATGAAACGTTCCTTTCCTTCGAGCGCTTCCTAACCTTACGTGAGGCCTCCTTACAGCGAAGGACCGATGGAGGGAGCAAGCGTACTCTGAAAGCTCCCTTCACCCGTACTTACGTAAGGAGCGGTTGCCGCATGCCTGGGTTCGAGATTATCTTTTAAAAGCTTTACGCGAACACCATTATTCAATAAAAAAAATGTTGTGTCGTCGCCCAACCTTTAAATTGAAGAGCTAATATAGAGAAGCGTGGACGCTTTCTTCTAGTTTTGTTTACTAAACTTTAAAAAAGTAGCGCATTACAGTGCAAAACTTGATGTGCTCCAGCAACGCTGGCACGCTGGCGTCGTGCAACGCCTAGCAACGCCTAGCAACGCTTCCATGCCGCACGCGTGACTGAAACGAACATGCCTGGCAAGACGTACCGTGCTCGCGCTTCTCCGCAGGTGGGCGACAGCGCGCATGCGCAAGAAAACGTCATGCGGTTAAGCAGTGAGGTGAAGCGCTCGCTCAGGGCCAGGAGCGGCGTAAGGACGCATGAAGGTAGCTTTGGAGCTACCTTATGCTGAGGAAGCACCAAGGAAGCCTTCACCGAGGTCCCCTCAGTAAGGAAGCTTTCAGAGTGACATAAGGTAGCCTCACCGCAATGAAGGCTTCCTTACTGAGGTAAGGAAGATCTCATTGTTTGGCCCCTAACCTTCATTCCTTAGACTCCATCACTGGCATGAGCCAACGTTACTTAACGCTAAAGAAACATTGCCTATTATAGAAATTAAGTTGCATGGTGTCTACATACTTAGGAAACTGTGGCTTAAAGGTGATATGGCTTGATAAAAGCGAAGGGTAGTGGGGGGGGGGGGGGTATTTTGTAAGTGTTCACGTAGTGTAATGTCGATTTCTACCACCGCTGAGAAGAAAACTGGCAGTGCGCGCCTGTTTCCTTCTCGCTGGCGCGCCAACCAAGCAACGTCTACAGAATAATCCCTCTGGTCTTTTCCCTCAAGGAAAAACAAGTGTTAGCACTTTCAGTAACATGAAACTCCTAATGCGTGTCCCCCTTTACTTACTATAGTAAGTTATGTAGAATATCTCCGTAATAAGTTGCATTGTTCATTTTGCTAAGTGGCTTACCTTCATACTTTACACAATTTACTAATTATTACAAGCCTTTAAGATGTCAAAAGCTTCCTTTAGAAAATATGTATGAGTATGATACAAATACATATCTTCTTATGCAATGTATTAGGTTCTCCTTAAGTATAGCAGTTAGCTCCTCCGGTCCCAATTACGACTTCACCGCGCACGTAGGGGTAGACAATAGCCATGGCGGTCTCCGTTTGCAGACGGCACTTCTTTGGAACCATTCTCTGCTTACGAGCCCCGATTACGAGTCTGCGGCATTATTAGCGCATACTTAAATGCCGTTTGGTAAACGACAATGCATCGCAACCATGCAGTTTGTAACGTTTGCGCACACGAAGTAGTGTCCCCTTCATCACATGCTTTCGACAGCGGTCGTAGGAAGACCCGCACAAGACAAATGACAGCAGCCGACCAGCGTCCGGACGTGGCGTAAGTCTACAGCGACCTCGCATACGATCCGTCATGCTTACGTTACAATAGAACAATAATGGTCCAGTTTGAGTCGTAGTCGTTCCGCCGCGCGCGGTGAAGCTAAACCATCGGTATACGTGTACAAAGCTTCCCACCCACAATCGACGCGGGCGCCGTGGTCTTCGCTTAAGCCCATCGAGTGGTCTAGTGTGCGACGTCTGATCGTTAGCGGCCAGCGGCGAGACGATTGTTGAGTGGGCGCTTATGAATGAACAACGAAGGAATCGGAGGGACTGAGCCGTGCTTGGCCACCTGAAGCTCTTGCGGCACCGCGGCGACGCATCGCTTTGTCCCGAACGGCGCCGCGACAGACCTGTCCGCGTCTCTCGTCTAACGGGCGTCCGCTTCGTCCGCATGCATATTTCAGAGGGTCGTCCCGGCCCCGCTGCGCGACCGACAGTCACTCCCAGTGAGTATCGGTCAAGAGGAGGCGATTAGGGCGGCGCGTTTACGGACCCTCACGAAGCCCGTTCGAGCACAGCTCCAGGTGGGCTGTGTTGGGCAAACACGTAGAAACAGATTTCTCTTCGTGGAGGTAAAAAATGAACAAATATAGTAGGAAAGCGAACGATACAACTGCGGCGGTGGCTCCTGCGTAGGCGTCGTTCGGGTTCTCGTTTCTAAACTACGACTTACAGAGGGCCTGGTTATTGAAATAGTCTAGAGCGGTCTGCGTCAGGAGATGATAGATAACTTTAAGCATGCATAAGTGTATGCCATGCAGTATACTATAGTCCTCTCAACTGCCCGCAAGTGCTCAGAGCAGCAGGCGATATATCCATTTAAAGGTGTATAGGGTGATCATTTTCAAGTTTTATGGAATTTTTAAACATAGCCTGTAGCAGTTAACGTGATTCTAGTCCTTGAGCTAGACTATTCATAGAGGCGGACAAGAATTTCACGAGAAATCGAAACGCACATTCAACTAATTAACCGAACTCCACTAATTATCTTTTGCATTAATTGCTTTACGACACATATTGCAATTTACGAATTGTAGCCAGTGAACTTGTAAGGCGTATCCGCTTGGAATAAATTTCCATAATGACGCCAGTTTGTAGATATGCGCCATCAAACTTGCCGTAACAATGCACTGTTATTCCACTTACTCAAAAAAAAAAAAAAAACACTTTGATGCATTGAAGCACAAAAGTAACTGGAACGTCCATGTATTTCGCCCCACACTTTGGGAAATAATATCTCGATCTTGGTGTCATCCTAGAAAGTCATTTCAACTGGACACGTCTTGCTAGCTCACCGGCTACAATTCATAAATTGCAATATGTGCCACAAAGTAATTAATGAAGAAGATAATTAATAATTTTTTGTTAAATTAGGTGCACACGTATTTCAATTTCTCGTGCTAGTAATGTCCGCCTCTTCGAATAATACAGCTCAAGGGCAACAATTATGCTATCTGGTACAGGTGTTTTCTAAGATTCCATAAAACTTAAGAATGAGCACCTTGTATATTGCTCCGCTTCGCGACCGATATGAAAACGGTGGCTTTGCTACATAAGAAGCGCAACACGGTAGAAAAGGAAGAGGGCAAAAAAAAAAAAAATACAAGACGCCAACCAGGCGCGAAGGCTAGAGAACGATGGGATAAAAAATGAGTAAAAAAAAGGAGACACTTAGACAGCTTATGCGTGGGAATGCGAAAGCATTATAGTCCCTTTGGCGAAATATTCTTTTCCACGCGACCCTTGCCCGCGCAAGCTCTCGCCTGTGTTCTAACTGTGCCTCGGAAAGGCCACATGAAAACACGAGAAGCGTCTCAAGGCACTCGCTTCCTGGGAGGAGTTCATAACTCGAAGGGCCACTCAGCGGCGTTCAATTGCACATTAATGGTTTAATTTATACACTCATTTTACACGCTCATTTTGTGAGACCACGTCCTCCCTATTGGCTGCGCCGTCACGTGCTCAACGATGCACGCCCCATAGGCGACACGTTTAGTCAGCCAGATTGCTGCGACGTGACGCGTGAAAAAACGCACGCGCTAGGCGCACCTTTCGTCAACCAGAAGCGTGGATCCGCCATGGCGTCGTGGAAGCATGCTCGTCTCGCACCCCGGAGGCCAGGGCTCGATTCCCACGCAGACTGAAATTTACCAAATTTTCTTTACAGCGCCATTAATTTGCTTTACTTACAGGAACCTCCCTGAGAAATTTGACGTCAATCCGAGCATTTTTCCACGAGTTTCTCATCTTTGCGCCGGCAGTCATTTTTGGTACCATCATTCGGTGATGCCGCCGACTACGAAGAATTTTCGCGTAATGGGGCATATAATCTTGTCGCATTAAAAAAAAAACAGTCGCAATTTCACCCGAAAGGCGAAGCGTTCATTGCGATAGCAAAGTAGTGGACAGCTAGCTATACGAAGTGACGACAGCAGTTTCATCGGCCGTGTATACTTGTAAACGTAGGCATACTAACTAAATTGACAAGATTGGTGTCACGCGTGCACGAACGAACATGATGAACACATCTCACTCGATGGCCGCGGAAACTCGCTGTCAAAACGCTGGATTGAGGAAGCGCGGCAGCAGCAGCGAGCGAATTGACCTGCTTATACTGCGTCTCGCATCAACGCGAACTAAGCCGCGAAAACACAGCGCGCGGCCGGGTTCTGTCCCAATCGTAGATGGTTTTCACGATATAACGGCCTGGGCGGGGTGCGCGCAGAGTAGAATGCGCCTCCCCCCCCCCCTTCCCCTCGGGTCATTGCATGCGACAGAAGACTACGCGCTTCCTCCTCACTTGCGTGCGCGAAATACAGCCGTGATCGCCGGCTCAACCTCGCACGCCTCCACTGGGCCATGCAGCGCGCGGCATCGACTTTAATTCTTTTAATACTGAGCAAATACTATAGCGAGACAAAAATAATAACATAACAACACAACTATACAGACTCCTAAAGTACTAAACGCCTTCTTGAGAAAAAATGCGAATGTATCAAATACGTCCTCGTCAATATGTAGTGCAACATCTCCTAACTGCCGTGCCAGATCTCATGTTTAGCTAAGAAGAGCTGCGCACGTTGTTGGTTTTTATAGACGACTACTAACAACCTAGGGTGGCATGTTCGTTAAAGTTACCCTGTTATTAAGTATTGTTCTTGGCTGCTACCGGCGAAGCACCTCCGGGATCCGCACAGGACGAACACGCAAAGGGCGCTGCAGTGCACGGAAACGGAGCGGCAGCGTGTAGTGTCGACCGAGGTGTCAGTAGTGCATTGTAGCTCCATTATGCATGGCGCGGCATAATGTAGTTGATGGAAGTATTGAAGAATCCGTGTTTTGGTATTTTAACTGCCGCTGCAGAAAAATGTGTCACATCGTATCCGTAGCCCATATACTAAAAGAATGCACGGGTCACAGCATTACGACGCACACTGCATGCGGCTTAGCCGGGCGGACACGGACGGGTGAACGGAGACAGTGAACTGTTAGGAGCACTCAAGTGCCATTGGAATAAAGTTAGCTCAAAGCATTAGCCATGACGCTTTATGGCCTCAGATGCCTTTGCGCCATAAAGCATCAATCATCAATGAACAAAGTTAGCAATGTGCGAGACGCAGAGCGTGCGCAAGGGAACACCGGTAACGTCAACGTGACCGGTAACATTTCGAAGCAGTCACCAAGACGTGAGCACACAGAAATGCGGCGAGGGATTGCGACGTGCACAATAGCATGCGGAGAGAAGGGCAGTACCTTCTTTCGCAGAGGATCCCAAGAATCGTGTAATTTTTGCATTACGCACGCATTTGGGGCCTTCAAGGCAACGCACATTTTTTCTACGATTCGACCAATTTTTCTTGTTAAGTTATCCAGATATGAATTGCTAAAATGAAAGAAGCGCTGCAGGTGTTTTGGTGCTGATAAGCACATTTGTTGGCTTCTCTTAAGCTGCCCTAAGGTAGCCGGCTTGTCTTCGATAATGGCTCCGAAATGTATGGCTTCTTCATTACTAATCAGCGCTGCATTCGGCGTTTTTCATCTTTTCTGAGAACTGGTAAACAAGTCCGAGATTATTTTTAAGAGCTAAAAAGACAAGCGGCCGTGCTCTATTTCGCCAGCAACTTTCACGCTTTCTTTTTGACAAGAATACAGGCTTGTGTGGAGAAAGAGTGCCTGACACATTTTGGCCGAAAGCACGAAGCAACTTTCTTTGTTCTCAGCAAGGCGAGAAAGAATAACTTGTCAAATCTTAGCGTCAACAAGGGAAAGATGGAACCAAACAATACGAAGAAACATTCTGAGCTGAAATTAGGAATAAAAAGAAAAGTGGCGCAAGGTCTTGTTAGGCCACATGGCTTCAAAAGGAAAAGAAGAAAATAAATTTGGTGAGACAAGAAATGCTTTTGTGGAGGTGGCTGGAGTTGTGGTGGACCCAACCAACCCGAAACTTTAAAGCCGCCTTAAACGACGGTAGGGAAGGAAGTGCAAAAATAGGGGGAAAGAAAGATGACAAGCGCGGGGAAGAAAAGAAAGACAAGTAGTGGTCCTCCGTCGGCTTTTACTATAATTATTATTCTTTTCTGCTCTCTCTTCTTTTCGGCGTGGGCAGCCTTTCGCGATTTCGGCCGTCGTATACTTTCGGCCCCCTTCTCTTGGCTAGCCGTTAAACGAAGCCACCGCCGCCGCGTTTCACCCCGCTTCAAACTCGCGTCGTCCAAGAAGTGTTTCACATTCGATCGGTGAAATGCCCCGCTATCTCCCCTCCCGTCGAGCCCCCTTTCACTGTTATCTTGAGCGGACGTTTCTGTTCCGCGTTATCATTACTTTCGTTTTTTTGTTCCCCCCACTTCCGCTCTTTTAGCGCCTCCACGCGTGTCTTTAGGCAGCCGGCCTTTCTTCTTGGATAGCCTGTGCGCCGATTGAGGTCCGCCTTCGGTGTACTTATTTTCCTCACACGTGCCTCGTTTTTTAAAGCCCCTTGTGGCTATGATCTTCTCTTGCGCTGCTATTTCTTTCTTCCTTCATCTCGAAACTTCGCTCTAAAGACTCAGCTGCTCCAACTTGCGGGGCGGGAGCTGTCTACAGTGCATTTCGCCGCGATCGGCCCAGTTGTTCTTCGAGTTCGCTCTCGCATCAAAGAAAGTGCGCGCCCATACTTTAGAGGGAAGGAGATAAAGAGCCCCAGCGTTAAGGAGGAGGCCGCGGAAGCAGGAGGACCTAGTTTAAAGGATGTGCTGAACTGCGCGTCAGCTGGCTGACTACATAATTCGAAAAAATGGCAGACTTTTTCTTGTTCGGTGTGTGCAATCCAAGGGCAAGCCAACGATGGCCCTTGCTAGATTAAGAGGAGTGAGGTTTCCAGGAAACTCTTACCCTCTCAGCCATAAAAAGCTAGAATTCACATACAGCTAAAAGTAAGAGTGCAGTGGTCCAGGCCACGACGACAAAAAGAACGAGTGTTGCCTGCCAATTTCCTTTCTAAGGCGGGAGAGGAAAGCCTAGATGGTTCGAAGTGAAGTTGGTATTTCTATCTCAACAGTTAACATTTTCTCTTCGTAGCACTGCAAGCTAATTCAAACAGTAGAACGGCCCGGTACTGGTCTCCTAGTTTGCCACTTTCACTCTCGGGTCCGATCTGAGGCCGCGTTCACGAAACCACTGGCGCATGTCGTGCCTCGAAAGAAATAAGTGTGCTCGTCGACCAAGAAGGCAAAATTTGGCATCTGAAGGCCTTATAATGAACATTGGGTAGCTCTATTCCACTAACTATATCGCAGTCTCGACGCTTCAAGAGAGACGACAAAAAACAAAGATACTGATCTTAAGTTATCGTTCGAATTAAAAAGCTGGTGACAGCCCCAGCGCGTCGCAAACTTCAGTCGTACATTCCCACGGCGTTTCGAGGTCAGTTCGTATGTTTCAGGACATCCTACCAAGTGTGGAGGTACGACTTTGGGATGGGGGATCCAGTCTTTTCAAATTAAGATAAGACCACTGTTATAAGCCTTCGAATCAAGTGTGCATGACTGGGGTATTCTTGCAAGCATAGACGGGTGCTGATAGTGTTCGACGCCACACCGATTACACGATGTCATAATGCCTCCCTTCTTTTCACGCGCTTTCCCAGCCTTCACTGCGGCGGGAGGGGAATGGGCGCTTTCAACAACTCGCTGCTGTAGCGAGAGCATGTGCCACGCCCTTTTGTCTGGTTGGTTGGTTGTTCCTCAATGAAATGGCGCAAGCCACTTTGGGTGTCGACCCTGAATCGGGCGGTTGGATTAGATTTCCTTCTACGTGTCAGCTCGCCGTCATCGTCATCCTTGTTGTTGTTCTGGCCTCAACACATGGCTCATGCCCATGAACGGGATAAGCAACACTGTAGTTAATGAAAAATATGCCCAACAAACGAAAAAATAACAAAAATTTAAGAGCAGATCTTGATCAAGTACAGCATAACAAAATTTTGATAGCGCTTATTAATCACACACACACACACACACACACACACACACACACACACACACACACACACACACACACACACACACACACACACACACACACACGCACACACACACACACACACACACACACGCACACGCACACGCACACGCACACACACACACACACACACACACATACACATACACACAACCCGCCGTGGTTGCTCAGTGGCTATGGTGTTGGGCTGCTGAGCACGAGGTTGCGGGATCAAATCCCGGCCACGGCGGCCACATTTCGATGGGGGCGAAATTCGAAAACACCCGTGTGCTTATATTTAGGTGCACGTTAAAGAACCCCAGGTGGTCCAAATTTCCGGAGCCCCGATTTCTTGTGCAAGTAATGTCCACCTCTCTGAATAATTAAGCTCATGGACTAGAATAATAATATCTGCAACAGGCTATTTTCTAAAATTGCATTGAACTAAAAAATAATCATCCTGTACAAATACTGCCAACGGACATGGCCGCACCATGTTTCCTTTGTAGCTTCTCTTCATACTATTGTGCTTTTTGAGGACGACGGGCTTGTGTGAACGCCTGTGACTATTAATGCAATTTCTATTAGACCACACGCATCAGCGTGTGGTCTAATAGAAATTGCATTAATCCCTCCTCTCTCTCCCTGTCCTTCCCTCTCAATCTTTCCCTCCTCTCTCTCCCTGTCATATTTGCTTTCCTCTTTCCCATTCCCCAGATGTAGGGTAGCCAATCGGACGTTATTCTGGTTAACCTCCCTGCCTTCTGCTTTTCTCTTTCCTCCTCCCTTCTGTTCATCCGTATTGTAAGTGATTATTGTTGTATACAATATTTTGATACATGTGTTAAAGAGCTGTGAACTTGTCAAGGTGTAGGGAGGCATACTTTTTCTCTGGAGCAGTCTGTCCTTATATTTTAGAGAATAAAGGTGAAGGAAACTTAAAATTTGATGGGCGAATGATAAGCAAGGAAATGGAAGCGTAGATTATAATTGTTGTTTGCTATTATTCGAGTTACCCGAATGATGCCGCACCAAATTTTCGACTGGTTATGTAGCCTAGCTGACCATGCAATTCATAACGTTTTTTTTTTTTTCATAAAGGAGGACTGGATGGAAAGGAGGGTCAGAAAAGTGAGGGCAATCTTCGAATCACCGAGTCACATGCAGATGTCTTAATGGTCTAAGGTTTTCTTTCTTCATTCACGTTCGTTCATACGAGTCTGCATGTGAAGGGCAGTAAGCGCCTGGGATGTCCCTAACTGGCTCTTCACCCGCCATTCACGGATGACCGGGGGCCGCAGTGGCTTCGTTGGGAGCGGAGCACGGAGAGCGGTCCACTGCGCCGTCTCATAACGAGCTGGAATCGAAGTCGCCATCTCCGCTGCAGAGGCCCTCAGAAGCGCCATGCAAATGTCTGTAATGTAAGGACTCCGTTACTACGCTGGGAGCGGTTGTAACGAGCGTAGCAATGTTCTCACCTCAACTACCGTCTTACGCAGGAATCAAGAGACGAAATAAAGACGCAGAAATCAGAAGCATCGTCTCGCCGGCGGCAGCATCTCCGGTCGACTCTCAATTAAGTCGCAAGCGGTGCTACCTAAAAATGAGCCTCCACTCCTCACACAGCCGACGCTACACATTTTTTCGCTCCTTTTCATTGTCCCGTTTCCCAGCGAGCAATTGACGCAGTAGAAAGAAGGTTGACCTCTAATGCTTTTGTGTCCTTTTGCTGGATCATGCAGTGCTGTAAATTGTAAGGTTCTTGAAGATGCATCGATTTTGTGAAGGCATTTAAAAATATATGTATATATGGGAGCACCTAAGGAATTCTTATGATGTGTAAATACGAGAGCATTACTTCTCGCTGAGTCTGTCGATGACTTATGTCGCTGAGTTTAGTGTTGCGGCAAAATGGTGCTGAGTTTAGTGCTGCTGCGTTGTGTTTCCGAGCCTAGTGTTGCTGCTTATGAAGTCGCAACAACGCAGCACGACAAACCGGCCATATTGCGGTTCTGAGCTTAGTTTTATTTGTGGAGTTCTCATTAAAGTTTGTCTCACTGCAGCTCGCCGCATTCGCTTCGCAGCAGCTCGCTCTGCCTTTCGTGTTGTTGGGGGCTTTGGTGGTGAAGGTTGTTTCGCAGCTCGCTTCGCACGTTTCGCTGCGTTGCGATGGTCTCGCACTTCGTCGGCAGTGAACTGGCGTCTTCGGGCCACGCCTTGCTGTCTCGCCGGATGATGCAGACGCGATCGATTCAGCTTCGGACGACGAAGACTCTATAGCGCCGACAGTGGCGCCATTCCTATTATGCACCATCGAGTGAATCGCCCGCCACGCAGGGCCCAACCACGTGCACAGCCTCGAAGGCATTCACCACCGTTCCCTGCTGCAACGGTTGCGCGATGCAACGGCGGTGCTGTGGTTAGTGCACTCGACTACGGAGCGGTAGCAGTGGTGGTGAGGCAGGGTATCGAATCCCCACAGTGGCCACTTTATTTTTAATGCGAAAGCATTCTATGCCACATTACTGGAAAGTCGGTCGTAGTCGCCAGCGTGACAGATCGATGGTATCAAAAATGGCCGACTGCGTAAAAACTTATAAACACATCTAAAATGCTCGTATTGACGCAAAATTTCTGAGGGAGGTTCCTGCAAACAAAGTAAATTAATAGCTTTGAAAAGGAAATTTAGTACACTTCGGCCTGGGTGGGAATCGAACCAGGGCCTCCGGAGTGTGAGACGAGCATGCCTCCCCGGCCGGCTCTAGGCTGAATAAAGGTGTGGCCTAGAGCGTGCGTCATTGGGCACGTGACGGCGCAGCCAATGGGGAAGAGGTGGCACCACGTCTTGAGTGTATAAAATGAGGGCGCTGCCTCCCGTGCGTCACTTGGTCTTGGGATTTCATCGGTGCTGTGTCTGCTGCGATGGACTCTCGATGCGATGTCTCTGCCAAACTGTTATTTTTATTTTGGTTAGGCGAAGATGACGTAATTTGTGTAACGTTTTGCTGCCACGAATTTTCGCCATTTGCGTTCTGATGACGGCGAGGTCGCACATTGAGCCAAGTAATGCTCTCGCGTTTAAAACTTGCGCCTTCCCTGAAAACGTACACACTTGCTCGTTTGTGTCTGGCTTCTCCTCTATAAGTTCCGTATGGAAGTAGAGCACGCTTCGCAGGATTCACTCCCATATTTCTGTTTGAAGCTGAAAGCTAATGGTTCGCATTATTTCCCCGAAGAAAATGCGATCAGGACGAGGTGAAAATAGCAGAGGGCTACTCAGGGGAGCCCATTAGTGCCGTCTAAGATAGAGCGTCATACTAACGCGAAAGGCGTGCGCGGCGTACCACTGGCTGCCGGAAATGCACCACGAGAACAGCCAAACAGCACTGTTGCCCTGCGCTGAGCGAATGTCTTTCGCAGCTTGTTATTTTTGTTTTTTATTCCTTGAGTAGTCTTTGTGGTTTACCATGAACCGCCGATTCAGAAGAGTAATGAGAAGTGGCCAATCCCTAATTCAATCACGTGGACAAGCGCGGGAAGGACGTACCACGCTTTCTCGAATTAGCTGGAATCAAGTATCAGACCCGCGGTGGCGTAAGTGTAGACATCACGCGAATTTCGAAACTATCACATGACTGCCGTGGTGGAAGAAACGCCGGTAAGCACGGTCGTGCCAACATTGACATGTTATTTTTCTTGTCTGCGTTAAGGTTGATGTTGTCTTTAAAAGACATGACACATTGAACAACAATTGTATACAGTAGGTCTTTTTTTGGATTTTAGTAAGGCTTTTGATTCCATTGACCACGACGTTCTTACGACAAAGCTTACACAATACGGGATTCGCGGGAAACCTTTGGCCTTGCTGCTTGAGTCACACCTGCGTGACCGACAGCAATGTGTTTTAATTAACAATAACAAATCATCTTTTTTACCCGTCACGCACGGAGTGCCTCAGGGTAGCGTACTGGGTCCACTTTTATTCAATATTTATATTAATGACATTGTCCTGATAGACACCGAAATTAAATTTATGATATACGCTGATGATACCACTTTTACTGTCTGCGGTTCTAATTTAGATCAAACAATTATGAAATGCAATGAAGTTCTCAATGAGGTGTCTTTATGGTCAAAAAAAAAAAATAGACTCAGGATTAATGCAACTAAAACGAAGGCGATCACATTCTGTGCAAAAAACAAAAAGGTTTCCTCGTCCCATCAGCTTAGCTATGAACACCAGCCTGTTGCCATTGTCAGTAACCACAAAACTCTAGGAATATATTTTTCTTCAAATTTGAAATGGGATACTCACATCGAATTTCTTTGTCGAAAGTTATCTGCAGTTACAGGGGTACTATCGCGCTGTCGTAGTATTCTTCCACTACAAGCAAAGCTTCAAATTTACTACGCTCTGTTTTACTCCACACATAAACTACTGCAACCTGGTTTGGGCTACCACAACAAAAACTAATATAAATAAGATTGTTACCATACAAAAAAGATTTATACGGCAAATTTCAAATCTTGAACGCACAGATACCACGAAAGAAGCATTTCTAGAGCATAATTTACTTCGCGCGGATAAAATGTATGAATTTCGGTTATTGCAGTTGTTTAATTTTTCATCAACTAAAATCGTTAATTACCTCTCTTCTCTGGCATCGTTACAACTTTACTCGTCGACTGTTAAAACACGCTGCACTGATATGTGGGCGATACCACATTTTCGTACGAATTACAAACTTCAGTCACTTGCTCACAATGTTCCCCTAACACTTAACAAGCACCAAAATACTGCTGGATATAGTAGAAGGCAGCTTCGAACATATGTTGTGCAATTGTAACTAAATAAAAGATCCAGCGTATTGTGAGTGACCATTTGGTTTGATATCGTGTTTCTGGCCTATTGTGTATTGTTATGTACAGAGTGTTTGCGATTGCTTATGTATCGTGTTGTAAGACATATTGTCTTTTTCATTTTGTGTTATGCCTACTGATTTAGTGCAGTGCATTTCAAATTGTTATTTGAGAATGAACTTCAACTTTGTGTCTTTTCGTTACCTGTTCTCAACTTTGTTTCTTTCTTTCAATACTTAATTTGCTGTTCTTTGGCGTATCTTGTAAAACTGATTTCTTAAACGGAAATCGTGTTTGATTCCATTGCTTGCGATTATACCTGTTTTTTTATGTGACTTGTCCGCTATGCCTTGTAACGGCTTCCTGCGCCTTTTGTCAAGCTGCTCTAGCAGCTTTTAGCCAGGAAGCCGTCCAGATGCTTCTGGGACATAAAATTGAATTGAAATTGAAATATCCAGGGGAGGAGCTGGCTTGACGAAGACCACGACGGACCCCCCCCCCCCCCCCCCATCCGTTAGAGTGGGTGGGGAGTGTTCTTTTTCTTTAGTGTTCCTTAATTTAACCTGTGACCTGGATCACAGCAGTGCAATGCCATAGCCACTGCGTTAACACTGCGGGTATTGGTGCCTTTGTTTTTCAGATATTTTCCAGGTCATTTTATCCTTGCTCGATATAAGATATTTTCTTGGTCACATATGGTCACACATATGTCACATATGCTGATACTTGCATGGTCACATTGAGAACAGAAAAATCTCACAACAGCTACCACTGGAAGAAAAGCAAAGAGAGAGAGAGAGAGAGAGAGAGCGTTGAACAAGAACAAAACCATGATAGGGTCAGTAAATAAGAGTTATAAAAAAATATTCAGGCCGAACACATTCTTGATCTCTATCGATGATTTCCTAGTATTGGAGAACAGTGCATTGAAACACAGCACATGTTATGTACGCATATACGATGTGCATGTCTCTTTATTACAGATTACGACGCGTCCATGGTTTCGCATCCTTGCGTGATTTCGTATGATATTGGTCTGTAGGTGGTAAAGTAATACGCGTATATTGAAAAATACGCATGGTGCTCGTGTGATCGATATGTCCACCGAATCGGCAATCCAGTTGCGTAGCGAAACTGCTCTTGCCATTGCCGAAAGGTCCCGTACTGACGATTTCCGCGAGTTAGATCGCTTGCTGCAACGTGTATGCGTCATAAACCACGAATGGAAAATTACCAAACTGTTTTCAGCAGCATGGCTGCAAAGAAGAATACTAAGAAAAAATAAAAGGCAACCACGTACTGTGTCTCTGCGCATCTTTCACTGCCTTCCCGGCACGCCTCGTGCACCCGTGGAGTTGTGCGCCATTCATGCTTTTCTACTGATGTTTTTTTCGTCTCTCCTGTTGGTCGTTCTCATTGTTGTTGTTGTTGTTGTTGTTCTCGTCGTGATCGTCGTCGTGTCTAATATTTCCGGACGTACTCGAGAATAGATATTGGCCAGGATTCACCACGGAAATAACACGATATTACCGTAGCTTCCCGCTGATTTAATAATAAATAATGCAAATATTAACGCAGATCTGTTTGACGGTTTCGTTTCCTACCACCTTGTCGTCGAAGCATGTGATCTAGCTTTTGACGTAGGTGGCATCAAGAGAGAGAGAGAAAGGCAAAGGAAAGACAGGGAGGTTAACCAGAGATTATCTCCGGTTGGCTACCCTGTACTGGGGGAGGGGAAAGGGGATGCAATAGGTGAGAAAAAAGAAGGATAAAAAAAAGGAAAAAAAAAACCTAAGCACACACACGCACGTACACACGAACTATTTCTGTGGGCACTGTCACGCAACCCGCAAAGGCATTCCTAGTCTTACGCAGTGTCACCGTACAGTCCTGCGCCACACAGTGTACTGTCACAATTTGTCAGAAAGTCCCGTGTCTTTCAAGTATCGCAGCAGCGCCTTCATAGCGGATCGCGCTGATGTTCGCGTAGGCCAGGTTCCAAGGATCTTGCTTTCTGTCATTGGGCGCTTGTTCAGTTTGTCTAAGGTGGCTGAGAGGACAGTTCTTTGTGGGTTAAAACGAGAGCATTGACAAAGAAGATGCTCGATCGTTTCGTTGCACCCGCAGAAGTCACACAGTGGGCTGTTGGCCATTCCGATAAGGAAAGAGTAGGCATTTGAAAATGCTACTCCAAGCCATAGAGGGATAAGAAGGGTGCAGTCACGTCGTGGAAGCTCGGGCGGAATATGGAGCTCTAAATTAGGGTCCAGAGTATGGAGGCGTGCACTTGTGAAATCGGATGAATTCCACTGGGCTAATGTCAGGTCACGCGCAAGTGCGGCAAGTTTTTTCGCTGCGTCGGCTCTCGAAAGAGGAATGGCAACGCAGTTGACGCCGTCATGGGCAGATCGGGCAGCTGCGTCTGCTCGATCATTGCCATGTATGCCACAGTGACTAGGCAACCACTGATATATTATATCGTGTCCTTCGTCAACTAGTCGATGGTGGACTTCTCTGATCTCTGCGGCGAGCTGCTCATGTGATCCATGGCGCAGTGCTGAGAGTACACTCTGTAGGGCTGCCTTGGAATCACAGAAGATTGACCATGCGTGGGATGGTTCCTCCTTAATAAAATGAAGAGCCGCACGCAGGGCTACCAGTTCAGCAGCTGTCGTTGATGATACATGTGACGTCTTTAGCTGTATCTTGGTTGGCATCAAACTAAATCAGAAATGTTAGAAGGAAAAAACAGTCTAGAAAAGGTTGCTTCTCTGCTGTGTGCCAAGATCTTCACGGTTTCACGGGTGGAGCTAACCAATACTTCCAGAAAAGAACCGCCCACCATTGTGTATTTTAATATTACTTTACCTTTCTCGCGCCTCATTTACCCCCTTGGCTTCCGCAACATCGCCCTGCCTTTGCTTCCAGTATCCTGCTGGTGATTTACAGGTAGAATTAAAAAAATACGTGTTGGTTTCCAGCAAAGATTCTACCAAACCTGCAAAGAAACTGTCCCGTTTGGCGAAGGTTTGTAATGTCGTGCTGTGTTCCTTGAATTCGAATCACCTACACAATGTCTGGAAGTTCTAACCAGGATCGTGGCTTCTGTGCTATCCTACTTTGACTCTCGTATCAGATAGGCGTGAACTTTTTTTCCCTGGTAACCAAGTTCCAAGATAAAAATTGCTGTCTACCTCATTTGATTGGGATAATAAACTTCACTCACAGTTTTTTTTTTAAAAGCTCCAATTCAAATCCGAAAGTGCAATATCTTTTTAAAGCTGTTTTCCGTCGCGCGCAGATGTCGAGTAAAACCTGATCTGTGCGAGTCCAGTTGGGATGTCCCAAACAAATGGTCGCGAAGGGACGACTCAGACGAGGTAGCAATTGAAAGGCTACCAGACAGAAACATGGAATAGAAAACAAAATGCTGCTGAAGTGAAGACGGCAAGAAAATGAAAGCGAAAATAAATGGCACCGATAAGCTCGCGACGACCAGTAAAAGAAAAGAAATGAACAGCACGCAAAATTATTTTTATTATTGTTGATCTTCAATGACCTGGAGTAGGAGCTCTCGAAGCCAGAAAAGTGCAGTCGCGCTGCACTGCATTCGCCATGTTTTATGCCAGGAACCATTTCGGTAAAATTTCTGGCACAGCCAGTTCTCTCTCATCGCGTTGCTGTTGATATAAGGACGACCCGATGGCCACCATTCGTGCCAGCTAGTAGTCATATATGTTTCCCAAGAAGTGAGGCAGAAGCGCCACGTCCAGTGTCGACGGAGATCGGCCTTCGTAACACATTTGGCAGGGCACCTGGCGAGAAGACGGAAGTCCTCACTAAGGCAGGCAGTTAATCCTCTCGCCAGGCGCAAAGCCAGCGCTGTAGAGCGGCTTACCGAACCCTCTGGGAACGGGCGCACAGAAACGTCCTCAGGCGTGCAGCCTTTCCGTCGAACTTCGACCGTCATCCTAGCCCCTAGAAAAGCCGCCTGGCCAAAGTGATTTCAACAAGATTGGCTCTCGGCTCAAGCAAGATTTCGTGGCGACCATAAGCCGACCTACTCGGGACGCTTAACAAAAATTGCTTCCGCGCCGTTTTATTCCTTTTTTTTTTCTCCGGGTTCCATTTCGCACCGGTTTCGCGCTGCTTATTTTGTGATTCCTTCCTCATCACTTCTTTCTTTCTTCTTCGCCCCCTCTTCACAGCTCTTGCCGCTTATGCCGGCGCTTCTGACGGTTGCCACGAAGAAGTGTATTCCCGGCGACACAATCGAGGATTGCCGCCTGAGCCGCCACCCGTCTTGCGTCTCGCTCCGTGTGCCGGCGAGACCCGAGAAGAAGGCACCGAGGACCCGAAGGCCGGCAGGATTTTCGTTATTGAACCACCCCGGATGGCAGACGCGAGAGAGCAGGGCGATGCGGTCGGCATGAGGTTCCACTTAACGCTAATCCGACGAGGAAATGTTTACACCTGCGCAAGTCTTGTTGTCTCTGGTATTTTTGTGGCCGCCGCTGCTTTCGTTATTTGCTGCTGACGAACCAGCCGCCTGGGAACGCAGACACCGGGGATAAAAAGGCACGCCCGAGCGTATACCGGGAGGACTCAGACGGGGCTCGGTTCACCGGGTGAGGCTCGACTGGGCGGCATCGAAAAAGTGCACTGCCCGGCACTGGAAAAGATCTACCTGCGTATGCGCGCTAGATAAACAGGCCTCTGCGTATACGTAGAGCTGTGACGCGCGGTGTAAAGACAACACGTTATGTGTATGAGCGGTAACAGGCTGCTATGCAATCAATGACACTGAACAATATGTCCGCAGCCAGTTTATCGGCAATAGTATTAAATACGTTGGAAGAAAGAGCGTTGAAAAATCAGTCTATGTAAAATAAGATAACTATTCTTTTTGCATGCAGCACTGGGAACACCGCAAGATTATAAAAACTGAGAGCTCGGCGAGTTGGTGTGGTTCCGTCTTAACGAAAAAGTGCGCGAAAAAGACGTAGATGAGCGAGGGACAAGCGACAAACACGGGCGCCCGTGTTTGTCGTTTCTCTCTTTCTCGTCTACGTCTCTTCCGCGCACTTTTTCGTTAAGATGGGACCGCAAGATTAACTGACGAATAAATCAATACAAGGAAGTGTGCTGTTTGCTTCGCTCAGGTTTCTCAAAAGCGGTCTGCATGCATAGCACTTTTCGTGCCTATACTGCAACATACATGTCTCTCTTTTCCGGCGTTTCAATTTCTCGTGCGCCTTTGTCATTTCTTATGTGCCGGCATTGGGATAAGCATGTCATTGAATAGGAAATCACATTTTTTAGTTATGTTTGTGCGAGATATCAGAGCTGGTTCACAGGTCTCAGCAAAAATTGCAAAGACGAAACATGGTCGAGCTTGAGGGGCCAAATGTGCAACACCACCACCCCCGGCATTGCACCTGATCTAGCGCGAAACAAATAAATAAAACGCGTGTGGAAAGAAAGAAAAAAAAAGAAACAAGGGAAACAACAGTCGGTGAGCGCTGTTGCAGGGGACGTTCCGGAATTACTTTTGTCCGTCTGTATGACAAGTAACGCGGTAGTTCCGCGTTACCTTGATTTTGTCGCATTTCTTTCACAACGCGGCAATTGTGCTGACGCAATCAATGATTCAGCGTGCCGTTGTCGGTTCTAATGCTAGAGCTTATCATCCAGCCCAGACGATACATTAAGGTGCCTCTAATGGCCGGGCACACACAACACCAAGGAACGCGACGGGTCCCATGCATCGCGACTCACGTCTGTTCCCATCTGCGTCGAGGCTACGTCTAAACGCGAAGCGGAGGCCCTGACGCTCGCCTTTTTAGGACGTACCGCTCATAACTGAACAGTTCAACTTTGTCGAAACATTTTCTGTGACCATTTCCTACTTCACTACAGTTACTGTATATAGTTTAGCGACTTAGTGTCTCAGGAATACTTTCATCATCCGCTTTTTACTGCTACCCGTAATCACACTCCTGTGCAGAAACTCTCTCTGAAGACTTGGAGCTGAAGGAATACTTGCATTCTCCGTCACATCGACCTGCGCTCAGGCACCATGAAGAACAGGTAAGCTGTATCAAGTGTTGTGCCTCCGTGCCGGCAGCGCATGCTCACCATCTGTTGTAACTATGTCCATGTACGGCGGCTACCAGAAAGAAAGCTCCTTCGCAGGAGACGTATGTTTTTCTTTATTCGAAAGCTTGGCCTGCGGAATAAAACGTGTGATGCATGCTAGTTATATGTACATGCATAATTCGTCAGGATTGATCAAGTCCAAGAAGGACATATGGTGTGGACTATAGAAGAAATAAAGAAAAAGTTCGCCCAAGATAAACCAAACCCAAAGCGAGTGAAGAACATATGAACCGTAAGGCGATATTAATATGTGCAACGTCGTTCTCCTGGCTTCAGATGCTGTACGAAGGCCTGGAATATGTCCGCAATTTAACGCGCTGAGCCCACTGTGTCTCTAAGCAATATGGGTCCAATGATGTGTTCTTCACTCGCTTTGGGTTCGGTTAATTTTGGGGCACCCTTAGTAATCTTAAAGTTAAAAAGTAACCTCTTCGCTCCTTAGTAAAGCACATTTTTGCCGGCCTACTTGGCACCAACTAGACAGAGCTAAGTACTTTTTTCCGAGTATCTTTCCCAAGTTTCAACACGGCTCCTTCATTTCGTTCGAATCCAGGCAGTCAAGGTCGCTGCGAGCTGAAGTGAACTCACCTGTGACAGTGAGCTCCCGGTCGGCCCGGTCTTGGCCCAGGGAGTTGTTTGCGATGCACACGTACTTGCCGCTGTCGTGGAGGCTCGCTCGCCGGAACACTAAAGTTCCATCAACCTCTTGAACCTGCGCAGCGCAAAGACGCGGAGGAGTCGCCAGTGGTGAGAAAGTACGCAGGCACGTCGACTCTTTGATCACTCTGGCCGCAATATTGGGAGCACGAACGAACCACAAGTTATACTGCCGGGGTTAAAATTTTTTAAATTTTTAGAGCGCCTTTCACGTCTGCATAAAGAAAATAACCAACCAAATATGGACTGTTTCAAGCACCACGCAGTATTATAGCTTATATTCCTTTTTTTATCTGTATGAAGGATGCGGAAACTATTCTTTGCTTTTCCTTTCGACAAGTTTCCCCCTTTTTGCTTCTATTCTGTATTTATTATTCTTTACGGCGTTTCTCTCACCTTCCTGACACTTGGCCCACCAGCCACTGGGGTGCGTGCTATGCTTGGAGTCCAGCAACAATCCTTTGTTCTCCGATTCTTCGAAGTTCTCTTTCGTTATTAGTATCTAGAGCCATAGACTGAGATGTCCTCTGGCAGCGTTGGGGACGGAGACCCTCCGCTACACCCTGACAAGCACAATTGAACATATGCAACCCAATTCAAATTAAATTATAAGGTGTTACGTGCCAAAACCAGGAGCTGATTATTAGGCAACCCTTAGTGGGGGACCTTTGATTAATTTTGATCACCTGGGGTTATTTAACGTGCACCGAAATCTAAGCGCACGGGTCTTTTTGCATTTCGCCCTCATAGAAATGCGGCCGCCGTGGCCTGGATTTGACACCGCGACCTCGTGCTTAGCAGCGCAATGTATGAATTCAAACGGGACCGTAGCATCGCGTACCGTAACGTCCCGACATGTCTGATGGCTCTACAGCGGCTGAGAAAGTCTCAGACAGTGACTGCATCCTTGTCGCATGGCACCACCTGAAGTGTAAGCTTCTCAAGAAATGACAAAGAAGTTAGTCGATCCCTTAAAATGGACGTAGCCAATGAATAATGTCGGTCGTCTGCGTCTCGGAGCAACATAACAGCTTACTTTAATGCTTTCAACAGGCAGTTGCTAGCGCGTGGCTCATGTATGCTCAGGTACATGTAGCTCAAACACATTGGTGAAAGCTCTGAATGAGAGTCTAACCCTTTATTTGAGCTTCGGAGCTGTTCTGCGGACGCTAACGGTCGTAAAGACATTCGCAGTATCTTGGGACCAAGCTTACGACGATTTTCGCTGGTAAGCGCTTTTCCCCATCGGCTGGCCGCCTGCGCTAATAATTTGTCCAACATCACGGTTGGATGCCGTCTGCCCTTACGAACAATTCTAACTTAAGAACTACCTTGGGAATACGTACGTGCCGAAGTTGCTTCATTTTTGGCAGACGGAAGGGAAACCTGTACTGGAACGACGTTGGATGTTGACTACAAGAGAGAATGACCGCGGCCGTTTGGATGATACTGTTGTCGAATGACCAAATCCCGGAAACAGAAGCAGCGTATCGGTTCTTGGCAGCTGTTGCGGCGGTGATGACCCCAAGGAGATGACATACTACATCTCAACAAATTGTAAGGGAGGCACGATGACTTTTCAGAAAAGCGTGCTCAGCTTTTCGAAGTTTCATTACCTAGCCTCTCGAAAACAATTATGACTGAAGGAATAAACATAGCAAGCGGCATTCTTAACCTCTCGTTGCATGGCGTCGCGATTTTCGACCGGTCACCTCAAGCTAAGTAAGGGAAAGCGGACCAATCGCAGACGCCGGCACCACCCTCTTCATGCGGTTATCGATTTTCAGTGCACTGGCTCGGCCCCATCGAATCCCTCTCCACTTGAGCGTGCTTCTCACCTCTTCTCAGCCAATTAGATAAGACAAGCCGCTCAGTGAAGTCAATGTTATTCGTTTTTAAAGCAAACAAAAGTGACCTCCTATAAAAGATGAGAGCGTTTGATTGGTCTGTTCAGACAACTCTGCGTGTCAACGCCCGATGCTTGCGTCGGCGGTTACGCAAATTTGATGTCAGAAGATTGGAATAAAAACATATTGGAATAGTTTTACGTTATAGGGCCCTTGGTTACGAACACCTAGCGTGTTCCATTAGCCTTGTTATCACAAAACCGGCCTCCGTTGATAACGTCCAAACCTTTCGTACGATTTACCTCCAGAATTTTCAAGAAATTGGTGCGATCGACTTCATGCCTGAAACAACACATTATTGGATATGTAACAAAACTAAAAGTGGACAAATACACAGGCGTGTACGTGAACGGCATTCGAACTTCATTCGACAACTGACATTTTTATTCTAGCACATTGTCTAAATTGACATTGACACATTGGCAGTCAAGCTGACAGTCAAGCTGACTTGTCAGCTTTTTTTTTCCAGCACTCCCTCACTTCATGTGCGAAATAAAGGATTATTATTATAATTATATAATTATTATTATATCACTTGGGTCACAAGGCGTTAACGCCTGCTGAATTAGTCCGAAATACTGGCTATTTGGCAGGTCACACCACTTATATATCAGTAGTATTTTTAAGTGTAAAGTACTGTACATTTCGTAATTTGAGAACCAGCACTACAAATACAAATTTTCTTGGAGAAATGTTATAATTTATGGGCTCTTGACATTGCTGAGTTGCATCTCCATGTGGTAAACAAGGTTTACTATTTAAGGCTAGAGTACACTTAAATTATGCTGCCAAAATTATCGTCCTGTTTCCAAGGCCGGACACCTGCAGCCCTTTCCGAGATGTTATGTGCATCGCGACAGCAAAGCGCTAGACACATCCGGACGGCTGTCGTCGCCGTATGCACCAGGTTGATGTCAGTTGCGCATTGATCTTCTCACATGATATCCAGGAAGGTCCCGTAAATTCCACGCTATTCCTTTCTATTGATTAAGACTGGTAGTAGCATTTACGCGACGGGCGGGCGCACTTTTTATGGCACATGGAATCCCAAGTCAGCTTCGTGCGCCATACACACGTCACATCTGCCGTTGGAATGCGCATGAATGACAGCATTGGCAGCTTCTGCTATATTCGTATAGCAGGTCTTTGCTACCGATCTAAGCATGTTGCGACAGAACTGCTTGTTGGCCTAGTTGGTGCTTGCTAAAAGAGATGTTTTTTTGCCGCAAGTTAAAACACGCACAAAAGCAAGACACATAAAGACAACACGGACGTATCATTTTGCGCTTGCACTCGAGTATGCCACGACCCCCTGGTGACGGCGTGCACTCATGCCTTTACTTTCACTCGTCATGCTTGCATATAGTGCCGATCATTATCTTCCCCTTCTGTTCCCCCCAACGTACACAATTCAGCGACAGTAATCTGCCTCTCCTCTCAACCTTTTATTACGAATAAACGTCTTCCATGCATTTCTTTTTTTGAAACTCCGACGTTGCGAGCGCGCATAAGAAAAAAAAAAAAAGGAAGTCTGGAAAAGTAGAGAGCGCCAATGATTCTAAAAAAGCAATTCATGTTAGAGAATAAACTAATTCAATTAAAAAGTAACTTTTAGAGCCCGACAATATTAAATAAAAAACGGTAGGCGACCCTAGTCTTTGACTTAGGTGTCTCTTAGTGGCACTCGCACCTCTGCTTTGGTGTTCTTTAGGCTAACTTTAGGCGAACGCAACGCACGAACCTAACTCGGAGGCAACTGTTTTCCAATAATTTGCCGGTTAGACATCATGCCACCTTCTTGTGTGTGACGTCATTAGTGACGTCATTACTTTTGCTTTCTACTTCGGGGTTTCTGGTAACTTAGAAGAAGTCGTGCTCACATGGCGCGTCTCCGAAGTCTACGATTGTGTGTTTTGGTGTGCGGTATTCAGTAATTTCTAATTAATTTTAATTATTCCACACATTTCAGTAATTCAACTTGTAACTAAACTTATGCTCTGATGTATGATCTATAACGAAACCCATGAATTTGGTACTGTACTATTTTTTTAAATTATTTTATCTGATTTATATTGAATTTCGTCCCCTGTCGTCACAGTGACTTCTAATTAATTCTAATTATTCCACACACTTCAGTAACTCATCTTGTAACTGCACTTACGCTCTGGTATCATATCTATAATGAAACCCATGAAATTTGTACCGTACTGTTTTGTAATCTCTTTTTCTGAGTTATTTTGAATTTCCTCCCCGGTCGTCTCAGGAGGCGAACCGGAAGTGCTGCGCGAGAAACAAGAGTGTCCCTCTAAGCTCGTGCCACTAAAAAAGAAAAAAAAAGCGTTTAAAGTGACATTACCTTAACCTATAACTGACGTATGAGCAGCTAGACGTTGGTTGGAAAAAATAATGTGATATTGTAAAATTCCAGCCAATAGGGATGTCGAACGTACTCTTGGCGGTGAAGACCAGCCAATGGCAAACAGCACCTCCGAAAGAAATAAATCAGGCCCCGTATGATTAGCATATGCAGCCTCGTCAAAAGAAGGCCCTGAGGATTCTTTTAAATTTCTAATTGTCCACTTTACTGCAAACGCTTTTGTTTTGTAGATGCAAGAATCAATGTTTCACGTACTTCAATTATCAGCTTGAACTGTGGGTTCTCTAAGGCCAGATGATTTGAATTTGCTACACCATCTTAATCGGCTGAGATGTTTATCGCATATTCTAATGCGTACTATCCTGTTTACATAGCAGTTACCTAAATGACAGCCACAGAACAGACGCGATGGATGGTAAAAAAGTTTGCCTTCATACATCGTTCGTTTTCATCCAAGTCCCACGGCCCCAAAAGTGGCTCTGCAGTCTTATATGTACCAGTTACACATCGAAAAAAAAAAAAAAAAACACTCTCTCTATTTCCGGATGAAACACTGCCAGCAGATACGCACGCAAAAATGAAGCAAGGCAGAAGGCCCAGCACTCTCCCAGCAGTGTGGCGCAATCCAGAGCCTTCTCTGAGTGTCCGTCATCGACGCTGATAATCCGAACGTCTCTCCGCCTAAAACCTGGCTTAAGCGGGCCTAGCCCCGGACTGGAGAAACGTTTGCACAGCGCAGCTGGCTGTCATGACAACGAGCGCATGCAGCGAAAGCGGTAAGCACGCCACTCAGCGCCCGCAATCGAGGAGAAGGGTGCTTCCTCCGCGGCGCACTTCGAGGCGCGCGCGCTTCCTTGGTGTCTCGCCGAGGGCGTGTCGTTCGGGCAGTCCGAGGCCGCGCGCCGTCCGCGTTGCTCGTTATCCGCGCGCGTCGCGCGCTGCCGCGTTATTAAGGAGCGACGCTCCGGTGTCTCGCGGATTGGCGCCGCGCCTGCCTGAACTGCGCAGCGACCCGCGACCGAGCAGCGCTTGCGGGCGCCGGCCCCTATGAGGGCGCTCCTAATCAACGCTTAATTAAACTGCGGCACACACAGCTCCGCTTCTCTCAGAGCGTCCTCGCCTCATTCTCGAAAACCCGAGAAGACACTTCGGCCGCGGAGAGATGGGGGGGTTCTGCGCTTTTCTGCGACCTCTGGTCGCGCCTGCTTTTCGAGGGAAAATATTTCTGTGGCCAATGTGTTGTTATAAAGAAGCTGATGACAGAGAACCGCCTGCAGTTCAGTTTGTCCGCGGTAAGTTCCGCAACAGATATTCTTGTCTGTCGTCCTGGTAACCCCTCCGCATCCCGGTCATCGTTTCGATAGCCCAAGATTCGGAATTCTCTTATACATTGCGAAACAGGACATGGCTATGGGGGTAAATGCGTCCGAAATTTGAGACAGCGCAGAAAAATTCTTTATTTTTATTTTGGTAGGCTGGAGATTTCGCCGACTGGCGTTGGGAAAGTTTCGCTGTCTGCGTCCACCGTCAGATTGCCCAATGATGTCTGGAATTTTGATCAGAAGTACTGTGCCTTAATACGGCAGTTCGGAAAGGCCTCACTCAAAGGTAGAAAACAAACAAAACAAAACAGCTCCTTGCATTTATGTGTATGTGACCGTGGGACGCAATAGAAATGTAATGCGTCCGTTATGTATGTTTATAATTTTATACTGACAGACGAAACACTACCAATGCACGGCGTGGGAAGCTCACGGCAAATCGACATTTTTGTCTATAGGCTCCATTGTTTCAGCCTACAGCGCGACTGCAGCAGTTAACGGCTAAAACGAGAGCTGCTTGGCATTCTTGGCATGAATACACAACGTGGGGAGAAAGATAGTTACGTTGAGTGAAGCAAACGGCTGGTTAACATTTCTGCGTCGCTCGAAAGGGATTATCCCGCCTCTAGCTATATACTCTAGAGCAATGTCTCTCAGCGATGCTTTCTTGGCGATATTACACAGCGTGCTGATGAATATTACATTCCTGGGTTGTTGAGTGCTTGAACAAAGTTCCATGGAGAAAGCGTCAACATGCGCACAATGTTTAAGCTTAAGCGCATAAACATTAGTCACAAAACTGTGCTAGCACCAAAAACCACTGCAACCACTGGCCGCATGAACATGGTGACGTTAGTTTATAACGAAGGTCTTTGATAAAGTTTCGCCGACGTTATTCTAGAAGAAGCATTTGCTCGCTAGAACGGTGTGTAGTTTTAATGCAGAGAATTAAGCATTTGGCGTACTTAAATTAAGCATTCGCTTTGCCCTTTCATTTAGTTAAATATTACATTCTTATTATGACGCATAGAAACAGCAAAAGCATATCACCAATAAGAAAGCAGTGAATCAAAGTACCTGGTGTTTCTCCGAACTCTTGCAAGTTGCTTTCAGTGTGCCGCGCTCACCTTGTGACTGAGGACCACCGGGTGAATCTGGGAGCCGGTGAGCTTGTACCAACGATAGTTGGGCGGCGGGTTCCCGGTGGCCGCGCACGGGATCTTGGCCAGCGTTCCCTCGCGCACCCGCACCCGGCCCTCGTACTCGAGAAGCTGAGGAGCCGAGTGGCCTTTGGTCTCTGCGCAGCAGGTTCATCAGCGTCTTAACCCACACGTGCCCATATTTATATCTGTATATATACATATATATATATATATATATATATATATATATAGATATATATATATATATATATATATATATATATATATATATAGAGAGAGAGAGAGAGAGAGAGAGAGAGAGAGAGACTGTTCGCCAAGCCATACGCCATACGCAGTACAGATGAGAAAACAAGGGCAGAGTTCTTATGTTATGTACAAAAGTGGCTTCTCTTGTGTTACGCGTTTTGTTCACAAGGGGTCTCACGTAGAGGCACCAAAATTGACCGTAAATAAAGGCGAATATCCCTCTTGTAATCTATCCGGTTTATCGGGCTATCGCGTTTGGGGGTGTAGCGGGTACGCCTTTTTTCTACCCTTGGAATCAGTGTACCATCGGCAAAGTGGCCGAGGTTCCCAAAAACAAGCAAATTTTATCGGACTCACATTTTGGACCGACTATCACAGGGTGCGTGATGCATGCCGTCTGAGAGCCCGGCGCCCTGGATATTTATATACAACAAAAGTTGAGTGCAATCTCTGCCGGAGTAACGTTAGTGCAACGTGTACGAAAGCGTCAGTTTCTTAATTTTCTGCAATCGACGTGTGATGAGTACACTAATATTTCCATATGAAGCTTCTATGCTTGGTCTTCGAAGACACTCCAGAAACTGCCGAGAAAATTAGTCAAGTAGCAGGCTCCATTATAACTGCTAAAGTGCATGTGTCGTCTCCGTGTGCACATCATCTTATCAGCATGCACAGAGAAGTCCCTTTGACAAACGTTAAAAAAAATCAGATTATCGAGCCGGGTACATCAAGAGACTACAACGGAAAGTATACAAAATGCTGCGGCGCACATATCGGCATTTACGTTGACAGACCCGTCGTTCCAAAGCGGGAACAGATATATTATTGCGATAGGAATTATATGGGCACTCCAGGCGCATTTCTACCGTCGTCGTCGCCGTGATGTTCCGCATAAAGTACCAGGGCGATAACATCGTCGCTGAGCGCCGTATGCTGTATGGGCGAGTGAAAGCGTGTGGCGAGGGTGAGCCGACGATGGTGGCTTAATCTCGCGCGCAAGGGAGGAAAGTGGGGAGGAAGCGTGCCGTCTTCCATCGCGCGCAAGGCACCGAGGGAGGAGAGGAAGGGGGGGGGGGGCGTCCTACTGCGGCGGCGGCTGCGTACGGCGCTGCCGCGCGGGCCCTATCTTTAAAGCGATTTGCGATGGGGACAGAGAGAGAGAGAGAAAGCAAGGGTAGGAAAGGCAGGGAGGTCAACCAGAACAGCATCCGGTTTGCTACCCTACACTGGGGGTGGGGGAAAGGGGAATAGAGGGAGGAAGAAAAGGAGAGAGTAAGTACTGAGTACGTGTGGGAGGGACAGCGTACACAATGACACTATAAGCGGTCTCTTAAGCCCGTGCACTTCAAGTACCGCACTTGTGCACGAATCGCTTTTCGAGCCAGTGACGGTTGTGGCCACGGTCCGAGTATCTTTGACTCGGTGAACGAGGACAGAATGGGGACAGAGTGCGCCGAGTGCTGATAGGGCTGATAGCTTCATGTGCGCTGTGTTCTCGCCGCTAAGTTCGCATTGAAGCGAGAGCAGCAAGAAGGTCAATTCGCTCACTTCTGCTGCCGCTGTGTCCCTCCAGTGTTTTAACAGCGACTGTGCGCGGTCATCGAGTGAGATGTGTTTATGTTTGCTTGTGCGCGCGTGACACCATGCTCGTTAATTTATTTAGTAAGCGAGTGTCTACAAGTTTATACGGTCGATAAAACTACTATCCTTACTTCGTATAGCTGTCTACTAATTTGCGATCGTAATTGATGCTTCACCTTTCAGGCGAAACTGCGACCTTTTTTCGTAGTGTCCAAGTGCTACCGTACGAATTACTTCACCTCTGCTTTTAAAATAGTGTGCTTGGAACGCAGCTGCGATACACTGACGTTGCAGGGCACGTATTCGGATGTCCATTACAAGTGCATATTCGCTCCGTTTCCGGCATCGGAGGCATAGGAGCGAAGCATGAAAGTTAAAACGAGGCCCAGAACTGAGTCCTCGAAAAACGGCACTGCCGTTGTAAGACTAAGCCTTAGAAGTTGCGTCAACAAGGCTTCCGAAACGAGCAAAGTCGGAGATTCAGCCTCATTCCTGAACTTTTTGTTTGCGGCATATCGAGAGACGCCGATGGCGAGAAATTTCTTCCCTGTGTCCTCGCTCCGCTAACAGCCCATGCGTGCAACCTATGTGGCGACGATAAGGACGCTTTCAGTAGCATGTCACCAACACTTTTTCGCATCAATATTTGCGCCAAGAAACCAAGTATTACTTGAACGGCAACTTAGGCAGCCTAGATGCGAGAAAAATTACATCATACCTAAAAAAAAAAAAAATACCACAAGCTTATGATATAATCCGGATTCAACCACTGCACTAAGCAGCACGCTTTTTTCTCCCACACATGAAGCATCTCAGACAAGGCTTGCACATTTTCGTCTCTTTTTCACGCTACGTAGCAGCTCAGCAATTACACCCCTTCGGCTATGTCTTCACACCTTGTCAACATACCCTCGGCTCGAATCTCTCATTCGACGCACCCCTCGGGATGGGCGCGCGAGTTCTGTGCGACTCTTTCTAACACGCTCTCATGCGTTCGCTCGTAGCTGCACGCTAAAAAAAGTTTGCACCCTTTGGGGTGTATATCTGCGACACAACAATAATCGTCATCTGCCTTGACGCGCTTCCTTTCTTTAACGCTGCGAGCCCGGTACTTTCCAGTGACGAAGGGCATGCGCGTTATTAACCCGCCGTGGTTGCTCAGTGGCTATGGTGTTGGGCTGCTGAGCACGAGGTCGCGGGATCGAATCCCGGCCGCGGCGGCCACATTCCGATGGGGGCGAAATGCGAAAACACCCGTGTACTTAGATTTAGGTGCACGTTAAAGAACCCCAGGTGGTCGAAATTTACGGAGTCCTCCACTACGGCGTGCCTCATAATCAGAAAGTGGTTTTGGCACGTTAAACCCCATAATTTAATAATAATAGTGCGCGTTATCAGCATGACATAGCATTCCCGACAGGAAAGTAGCGGGCGCGGTGTTTTCAAGAAAGGAAACGCATCAAGGCGGATGACGATTATTGTTGTGTGGCAGAGATACACTCCAAAGGGTGCAAACTTTTCTTAGAGTGTGCAGAGAGAGAGAGAGAGAGAGAGACAGAGGAAAGGGAAAGGCAGGGAGGTTAACCAGAGGAGAAGATCCGGTTTGCTACCCTACGCTTGGGAAGAGAGGGGAGGGGGAGGTAAAGTCATAACAAAGTAGAGATAAAGAAAGAAAGGAGCGTAGTCATATAATCACAGTCGGTCACTGTCGTGGCGTACTGCCACCGCACAGCCCAGTAGCACTTGCAGCACTATAAACATTTGTTCAGGTTACAGCCGGTTGTCCAATTCTGTCGCGCTCAAAAACCGCAACAGTGCCCTCGTCGCCCTTTGCTGCGATGACTTGTGATTGCGGCATTTTAAAATAAGTTCCTCTGTGAGAGGTCTTCGGTCAAAGCGCGCTATTGCGATTGCGAGTGGTCGTCTCTGTAAATTATAGCGAGGACAGTCACAAAGAAGGTGTTGAAGAGTCTCCTCGTTACCACAGTCATCACACGAGGCGTCGTCGGCCCATCCGATTCGGAAAGCAAAAGACTTGGTGAAAGCCACCCCTAGCCATATTCGACAAAGCAGGGTGGCTTCGCGACGGCAGAGTCCAGCTGGAATGCAAAGGCGTAGAGAGGAGTCAAGATTTTGGAGTCGGTTGTTTTGAAAAATTCCTGCGTTCCACAAGGAGAACGTGATATCACCCCTGAGCATTCGAAGTTTTCTAGCGGCGTCTGTCCTTGATAACGGTATCGGCTCCTCTTCGTCCCCTTGAAGAGCCGACCGAGCAGCGTTATCGGCGTGTTCGTTCCCTATGACTCCGCAGTGACTTGGAAGCCACTGAAATGTCACGTGGTGTCCTTTCTCAGTCAAGGTATGGATTAGTTCTCTAATCTCAAATACCAGTTGTTCGTGTGGTCCGCTCCGCAAGGCTGATAACAAAGATTACAGTGCTGCCTTTGAGTCATTGAATATTGACCATCTTTGAGGTTGTTCTTGGCTGACGAGACGAAGTGCAGCGCGAAGAGCTGCAAGTTCCGCTGCCATCGGTGTCGTTGGGTGACATGTCTTGAAACTGATGGTGGTGGCTTTCGCTGGGAAGACCACGGCTCCAGAGGAACACTGGAGAGTTGCCGATCCATCAGTATAAATATGTACGTGTTCGGCGTACCTCTCGTGAGAAAGGAGCAGAGTTAGTTGTTTAAGAGCAGGTGATGACAGCTCAGATTTTTTTCTGATTTCTGGTACGGTGAGGTGCACTGCTGGTCGAGCCAAACACCATGGAGGAATCGATGGCTTAGTTGCGGGGTTGAGCCTGATGGAAGGCAGGTGTAATACTCCGAAATCGTAGTACAATATGATGCCTGCGACCTTTCTGACGGTAGTGTTGCCAGGTGGTGGGTACGGGCACGGGCAACGTGCCTAATGTGCACTCTCAACACTTCCACCGCAACGTATGGGTTGGTCCCGGGCAATCGCAATGGTCGCTACTGTCGATGTGCATTTTGGCAAACCAAGACAAACCCTGAGAGCCCGAGCTTGAATAGACTGTAGAGCACGAAGATTTGTCTGGGAAGTGTTGGTGAGTACGGGCAAATTGTATCTCAAGAAGCCCAGAAAAAGAGCCCTGTACAATTCCAACATTGCATGCACTGACATTCCCCAAGTCTTTCCGCCCAGAAACTTGAAAAGTTGTAAGATTACTGTCAGATGTTGTTTCAAGTAGGTCACGTGCGGGCTCCATGAGAGGTGTCTATCAATGATTATGCCTAAAAATTTGAGTTTTCTCATAAGAAATTATCTGGCCATTTATTGAGATAGTGTTAGGGTGTCATTGGTTTGCGAGTGAACGCCATCAGTGCACATATGTCTGACGAGATTTCAAGACCTTGGTTGCGGAGGTATATAGCTGTTAGAGTAGCAGCTTTTTGAAGTCTTGCACGTATTTGAGGGCGTGTCACACCTGAGGTCCATATACATATGTCGTCTGCGTACACTGATATTTTGATCGCTGCTGACAGCTGATCAACCAGGCCAATGAGCGTGAGGTTGAATAGGGTAGGGTTTAGTACACCGCCTTGAGGAATACCTCGGTACGTGTAGTGTCTTGCGGTTTTACCATCACCGGTACACACAAAGAACGATCTCCTAAAAAGGTAATGAGAAATCCATCGGAAAACTCGAACACCTAGGCCAACCATCTCAAGAGCATCGAGGATAGCCTCGTGAGATACGTTATCGTACTTAGAGTGTGCAAGCCGCGCTTCGGCTTTTTGCAGCACCAGTAAGTAGATGCGAAGTGCAACACTTGTCTTTATCCGGCCACACCTACTTCTGACTCGCCCGCAATCATTATTTCTAATAGCATCCCCTTTCAAACGGTGCGGCGAGAAATTCTCACCCAGCCTGCTTGAGCTAATCAAGCTTTAGTATACACCTGTATCTACTTAGCATTTTGGCTATCTCTACTTACTAGTCTTTCTCTTCGTTAAACCACTTTCTCTAAATTGTAAAATTACCTATACGCCTGTAGCGATCCTGGCTCAATTTCTTTCCTGTAATTTTTTTCCGCCAATACTCTAAACGTCTCTGGCTTAACTCGGCCACTGACCAGTTAACGTCCCCATCAGCTTTGAACCCTGGCGCTTGAGGAACGTGGGTGCGCACTATGGTCCTGTCTCGGTGAATATCTTGGCATTTCATTACGATGTGCAAATCGTGTCAAGATTTTTTTTCTCCAGAAGGCACATTAATCGTCCTATTGCGAGCAGAAATACAAGTAGGCATCGCTGCTCTTCTGCTGCCGCTACATGCGAGAGCGCGAGTTGGACGAGCTGAACATGAACTGAAGTTTAAGAGCGCCCCAATCGGTGTTGACGTCAGCACTGCTACATGTGAACACTTGCACAGTAGCTCTTCTCACCAGCTTGGCTTCCTCGCAGGCGCGTAGCGTCTCACGTCAGCTACAGCACATGCGAGCGCATACGAGAGCAACGGACTCGCCGACCTACAGATAAGGGAAGCAACAACTGGGTTTCCTACCTCTTAAGTTCTTGACGCACTAAATGACTGAATTTTCTTCTCACAGTGACAAGCCAATTGCCGAGAGATAAATGTTATGCATTTGCAGTAACTGCCTCCAGCCCATCATCCTTAGACGTGTGTGTAGGCACTGTTCTCATAGATGGACGTTTTTACCAGCGTCAAACTACGTCTTAATACTTTAAAAATACACGCTTTGACACTGGAAAAAAGAAACGGGATAGAATACCTCCCTAGATGTAGAATGCCACGACAAATGCGCTGTTCTGGACAGAGAATTCTCCTAAGCCGACCGAGAACTCCAGCACAGCTGTCGCTGCAGAATGTTTCGGATATATGACAGGTCTGGTGCAGAGACTCCTACAGCCAAGAATTGACCTATGCTAATTTAAAATAACCAGTAATAAAAAAGAAAGAAGGAAGTCGTTTTCTTATTATTATGAGCGACTATAGGCGACGGCTCGCGACAAGAAAATTACTACGTTTTTGGGATGAGAGAGAAATTGTGAGGGAGTAAACTATACTCCCTTCACACGTATTGCAGTGTTGGTAATTCCTCATTATCAGTGAGATTTGTGGCAGACAATTTCTTGAAATGCTCTTTAAAATAATGTAAAACAGCGGCCAATTAGGCCAGAAGGGCCTATCTAACGAAGTTAGATAATGCGGTTATTTATGAAACGTGAAGCAGCACCGCCGTTTTATTTATTGTTCGCTTGCCGGAAGCGCCAAGCCCGCTCCGGCAGACCGCAAAAACCAGTGCTGACATCATGGAACGAAAGGGTCACATAAAATCGATACACTGCCCGGCACATGCAAGCGGACGTAACCTCGGCCACGTCTCGTCGGATGGGGGAGCATATTTCTCTCGCGGTTGCATAGCCGAGCCGTCTTGCCCGGAACTCGGCCGAACCTCCTCCATCTTGATTACCTGACGGGCGCTACACCCTTCCACGCCAACGCCAAAGTGCCGAGACGTTTGAATTATTGAAAAGCACGGAGCGCGCCGGAGAGCACCACATTAATGCCGCGCCGCACTCGGCCGTGTCATCGAGCGCCCGCTCCGCGGCTTCGGGTGGTCGAGCGATTGTTTGCTTAAGCTGGCCGCGCAAATTCGACTAGCGACGATTGAGACAGCGCGACAGCACCGCGTGTCGGGTACCGTTCGCCGGAGGAATCGGTTCGTTGCTGCGAGAGAAAGACGGAGCCGCCTTTGAATCGCACATCAACACACGTCGTTAGGGTAACGCTATCTGTTACTCGGGGAAACGTTCTCTTGTCTGCGAAATGAGCAAAAAAATATGTAGCCGGAGCATCGCTCTTGGTTCCCCGTTAGCGGGATGGGCTAACAAGAAGCGGTTACATGTCCGGAGCCGCGCCGACAGAGTTGCCCTGTGCACCAGGCGTCGTCTGTCTCAGCATGAAGGCGTTTTAACTGCGGACATTTTTTTTTTTCATTTAAACATGCCAGAGAAGGCGTACAACACGGGGTGAATCGAGGATATGCTAAGTACAAGAAAGGAAATTTTACGCATTTCTAGGTCCAAGCTTGTGCGCTTTCCCTTAAATACGCTCGGAACAACTTGGCATCCCATGTTTCCTTGGATGATTTTGCAGCCACAACTAGTTACGAAGCGCTTTTCTTGACAAGCGTTCATTCCGAAAAAATAACAGTCGGTTCAGCTCTTGCGTTGCAAGCGTGCTCATAGAGCACTGGTTTCGACATGCCTTACCCTCGAGTAATCAGGACCGGCACAACGTAACGCCTTCTTATCAGCCACCGCTACAACGTTGCGCCGCTCGCATCATTGACGAAGCGCGAAACGGAACGGCATTGGAATAGAATCCTTGCATTGTCCTGCGCCCATGTTCTCGTTCTGACGCTTCTCTAATTTATTGTTGCACTTAACTCATTTACAGAATCAAGTTTCTTGCGGATACGTGAGGTGCAGATACTCAATGATGCGATGCCAATAGTCGATGCAAGGACAAAATTCCAATCGTGCGCATACTATAGGCCACATTTGTCGCACCGATAACAGTTGGTCCATACATGCTGTGCGTCACAGGAATGCCGTGATTGTAACGAATTGGGGCAAAATTTCAGTCACATACGTTTTTCTCTATATTAATTTTTTATGGTTTGTGAGGTATGGCTTTTGCTTTGTAGGTAATTCTAAGCATCGTGAAGAGTTGTAATGATATTACTTAAAAATAGAAAGAGGAAAATTATCTCACGAAGGCGAGACGTGACACTTTACTGACAGAACAAAACGTGACCGCAACATGATCCCCTGAGTTGTATTGCGCCCGCACTAATAACGAGTGGTGACAGGCTCATTCCTGTTATAGCTAAGACTTTTGGCAAATGGCATCAACACCACTACGCTATTGGTTGATGTAGCAAAAACCTATACAGCGATATGCTCACAAGGATGAAGTTTGAATAATAGCCGGTATGCAACCGGGTTCAAAGAAAAGAGCTGTAATCAAATAGCGACAGTTGCAAATCCGTCTCCGCTTCCTCAAAAAAGAAAGACATAAACGAGGTGGTGGTGGTGGTAATAAACTTTATTGAAAGGGGGAAGGGTAAAGAGGGACGTGGCTGAGGGTTAGGGCTCAAGTAAGGCCCTGGGCCTGCTTGGCCTTTTCCGCCCAGTCCACCAGCTCAAGTTGTCGGTCGACGTCCCCGGAACTGAGCCAGGCTGTCCAGTCAGTCTCGCTGCTGACGGGGGGATGAGAGAACGGGAGCGAGGTGCATTCCCACATTATGTGTGTTAGTGTTCCTGTTTCTGAACATAGCCTACATTTGTCGCTTTCCCTGCCCCCCGTGATTTTGTTAATGTATTTTGGGTGTGGGTATGTATTTGTCTGAAGTCGCCGAAACGCGACCGCTTGCGTTTTGTCGAGTTGCTTGGCCGGTGGTGGAAGCGCGCGACGCCTCAAGCGATACCGATGAGCTATTTCATAATAGGTCTCGCAGGGTTCCTCGTGTCTCTCCTCCTCATTCACGCCGTCCGCATCCGCGGACGAGGCTCGGCGCGCGAGATCTCGAGCCAGACTGTGAGCCGACGCGTTGCCGGGCACAGCCGCGTGAGCGGGGGTCCACACGAGGGTTTTCAAGCCGCTTAGGGGGCGTCGTGTGAGGGCATGGTACGCCTGTTTGCAAATTCTACCACGGACGAAATTGCCGATGGCCTGCTTGCTGTCGCTGATGACGGTATTCGCTTCCGCATGCATGGCCATGGCAATCGCGGTCTCCTCCGCTTCCACCACTCGGCCAGCCGTGATTGTTGTATATTCTATCAGTCCTCCGTTGTGATCCGCTACCACCGCGGTCATGAGGTCACCCCGAGGGTGTCTGGCTGCGTCTGTGTAAAGCACTCCATCTTGCGAGCCGTAGCGTCGCCAAATGGCTTCACTGCGTGCCTGCCGACGGCCCTGATGGAACTCGGGGTCCATGTTGCGGGGTAGAGGTGGGGCATAAATATGCCCCCTGACCTTTCGCGGAATCGTAATGTACTCTGTCCCCTCGGGGATAGCCTCGAGACTGAGCTTCCGGAGGACTGTGCGGCCAGCCGGGGTTAGCGAGAGACGACGGATTTGGGCTGTGTGGTGAGCGTCTAAGAGCTCCTCGATCGTGTTATGCATGCCTAAGGCCTCTAGCCTTGCGGTGGCCGCGTGGTCCGGAAGGCCCAAGGCTGCCTTTGTGCTTCGTCGGATCATGGTGTTTAATTTGGCTAAGTCCGTGGCTGCGAGTTTGACATATGGTGTCGAGTACATGGTTCTGCTGGTTATGTAAGCCTGCACAAGCCGAAGCAGATCGCCCTCGCCCATGCCGTGGTGCCGATTAGCCACCCGGCGAATGAGCTGTAATGTGTAGTTGGTCGCCCTCTGGAGTTTCTTTAACATGAGCCCGCAGCGCAGCGTGTTCTGAAAGTCTAGCCCCAATATTTTGATACTGGGGCGCTCCGGGATGGTAAGTTCTCCGACCTTAAGTTCAAGGAAGCACCTTCTCCGTGGTAATCCCCTGGGACATCTGCTTCTGCCGGGCTTGATCAGTAGGTATTCGGATTTTTCCTCTGAGCACGTCAGGCCTCTCGACTCCGCATAAGCTTGTACGACGTCGATGCCGCGTTGCATGATCTCTTGAAGAGTTTGTGGATCATCCGCCGCTGCCCATAACGTCACGTCGTCAGCGTAGAGGCTGTGGTGAAGCCCAGGGATAGAGCACAGCAATTCCGGGAGCCCGCGCATCGCCGCGTTAAAGAGAAAAGGGGAGATGACTGATCCCTGCGGCGTGCCTCGGCTCCCCAGCTCTATAAATTCAGTTTCATGTTCGCCGACTTTGATCCGGCACTTCCGGTCGGTGAGAAAGTTTCGGACGTATTGGTATGCTCGGTTTCCGACACCCAGTTGGGTCAGGCCCTCGAGCACCGCTGCGTGGGCGACATTGTCGAAGGCCTTCTTCAGGTCGAGGCCCAGGAGGCACCGGAATCGGCGAGCGTCGACCGGACTTTCGGGTTGCATCACCTGCCTTTTTAACTGAAGGAGCACATCTTGCGAGGACAGGTGTGGCCTGAAACCAAACATAGAGTGGGGGAACTCGTCCCCATCTTCTACGTGTTCATTGAGACGGTCTAGGACCACGTGCTCCATCAGTTTGCCGACGCATGATGTGAGTGAAATCGGCCTGAGGTTGTCCGCATTGAGTGGTTTGCCTGGTTTTGGTATAAAGACGATCGTTGACGTCTTCCACTCTTCCGGGATGGCGCCCGTCTTCCAGCATTCGTTAATGAACTCGGTGAGCTGCTCCATTGTGGCCTCGTCCAGGTTGCGTAGGATCTTGTTGGTAACGCGGTCCGAACCCGGCGCCGAATTCGTCCGCAGCTTGTAGGCGGCTGCCGACACCTCAGCGAACGTAATGTCTTCGTCTATGTGCGCGTTCGGCCGGCCCTGGTAGGCCGCAGGTAACGGTGTCTTGAGTTGCGGGCCGATGTACTTGTCTCGCATCTCGGCCAGGAACGCCCCCGGGTCCTGAGCATGCCTGTGGATTAACTTGGCCATGTTTCTTCTGCCTTCGGCCCTGGTGGTGTCCGGGTCCAGGAGGTGGCGTAGGAGGTGCCACGTCCGGGCTGCGCTGAGGCGTCCCCTCATGCGATCACATATTTGGTACCATTGCTGCCGGGTGACCTCGGTCGCGTGATCGGAGATCTCTGCGTCGAGTCTAGTGATTCTTTCTTTTAGGGCTTGGTTATCTTTCCCCTGCTGTTGCCAACGCCGGAGCATGCTCGATCTTGCCTGCCACATGTGAAGCAGCCTGCTGTCGACGTTGGAGGTTTCCGGGGCGTCTTCCGGGTCAAGATGTTCCGTATGCTCTTCCACGTCGGCCAGGAGTTGGCTCGTCCAGGATGAGATATTGGCGATGGATCCCTCACTGGCTCGCATTCTTCTGGACTCGCGGAATTTGTCCCAGTTTGTAACCGAGAAGCGATGCTTCCGCCGACGCTTGCCGCGTGCATAGCTTTCCGTGTGAAGGATGCAGTGATCGCTTCCGAGAGTTTCGCCCGTGTTCGTCCAGGCGTAGTCTTGCGAGTGGACGACGAACGTCAGGTCCGGGTTAGTGTCTACCTGACCTCGGCTGCCGATTCTGGTGCGGGTGGTAGTATCGTTGATTAGCGTGAGGCCCAACTCTTGCGCGGCTTCTGCTAGATGTCTACCCTTGCGGGTGTCGCCCAGGTATCCCCACAGAGTATGACCGGCGTTGAAGTCCCCAACGATGAGCAGGGGGCAGTCGCGGCTGACTTTGAGAGCCGAGCGAAAAAGCGCATCGAGCTTCGGGTCTGAATGCGGGGCGACGTATACGTTGAGGATGAATAAGCTGGGATCTGACGTGCGCGTCGGGATGATCTCCACGAAAACGTGGGGGATGCCGGAGGGGGGAGAAGTTTCGATGTCGTGGATCGCCGTCACCTGTTCTCGGCGAACCAGCGTAGTGACTTTCTTGGAGTTGTTACGGCAATGGAAAGCCCGGTAAAAGGAGAGGCCGGCTTCCACGTTGACTTCTTGTAGCGCTATGATATCAGGTTTGTAGGATTCTTGCTGTACCGTGTTATTAAGATGCTGGTGAAGGTTGGCCTTCTTCTTTTTGAATCCGCGGCAGTTCCACTGCCAAACGTGATAGGTGTTATTGGTTGTTACAGCCATGTTGATTGTTGGGGAGTGTGTGGACGGCCAGGTCCAGGCGGGAAGGGCGGAGGACCGCCGCTGCGCTGACGGGTGCCACCTGAGGAACGACCGCGGGGTGAGGGAGAGTCTGCTCCGGCGGGACGGGCGCTAATTTTGGGATGTATTGCGCGATTTGTGCGACTTGTGCGGCTAGCGTGTTGTGGTTCTGTTCGAGTGCCGTCATGCGGTTCTCTAACTGCTGGAAGCGTTCAAAAATCGCAGGGAGGATGGCGTCCATGGCCGCCTTGACCGCGCGTTCAACGTGTTGCTCTACGCGTTTCATTAGGTCTGCGTCCTCAATTGGGGCTGTAGTGGGAAACCTGTGAATGAGACTGGCTTTTCGTTTGTTCGGTGGACCCTGGGAGTCCATATCGGATTCTTCACTTTCGGTAGTTGTTGATATGCTAATAGGCACCGAAGTCGGTGAGGGAACTGATAGCGCGCTGGTTGCCGTGCTAGGGTGTCGGTCCCTGTCCATTGGTTGTGGGAAGCCTGAAACATTTTCACATGTACTAACCTCAAAAAAATACTCTAGCATCAACCTTTAGTACTCGTATATCAACGGTGACAAGAGTAGTAACTAGATATTTGATTACGTGATTTACTCCTATCGTGAAATTATTTTGAGGAGAGGAGGAGCAGGAAAAACTTTATTTTTACCAGATCTTAGAATTACATGAATTACTGGGTCATTTCTTCTGCCAGGTGGCGTGAGGTGGCCGTAAGTTCTTGACTTTCGGCTATCTCCAAAGCCCAGTTGACGGTGCGCCCCCGTGCTGCGGGTCCTAGCTGGACACCGATACCTACCAGTCCTAAGTGTTGTTAAGTTGGAGTTACTCCCGAGGTTTTCACCAGAGGCAGTTGCTCAATATATCTGCCAGGTCCGCCTTATGGGCGTCGCAGTTTTTGCATTTAGGTGAGAAGCAGCCCGGATATATTATTTCGAAATTGCACATATCCCCATGCACACTTCTATTATAGAACAACAGAAAATTCTAATGACATTACAGTTCAATGTACGAAGAGATGGGGTAGAAAGATCGAATTTGTCGTATAAAATTAATATGTTGAGGTCACTGCGAGAATACTTTTTCCCCTGAAAGTTTTATTCCCGTAAGCTAAAATGAAAAAGCGGGATTTGAAGCAATATCGCAGGGCACGCGAGACCCGGTTAGCCGAGCCGCAAACTTATTTCGCACGTCAGCGCCCATCATTTGGCACTGTTGGCACCGGCCACAACTCCTGTTGCATTATAAAAGCTCATAAACCTTGCTGTTGGAAAAGGCGTTCGCAAAGTTTGTCTTCTAAAATGCTGCGAGAGAAAAGAAAAAGCGCTTTCTAAGCAATGTCCCGACCCATTCCCGAGTATTCCTTGTGTATGTTTTTATGTTTGCAGACATTGAATATCGGAAATTATTGTCTGCTTATGAAAATATTTATAACGCGTTTCACAGTACTTGAGATGAAACTATATATTTATGTTTAGATTATCTCTGATAATGGTAGTAAACAATTAACAAAAGTTCCACAAAGATATATTTTACGGGCAGATTCTGGTTTCGAGCAATCAATTGAAAAATACGCCTCCTATAGAGAACTGGGAACCTCAATGGCGAAAAGAAGACAGGGACAGACATAAAAACGGCAACACTCGGCGCTAACTTGTAACTGTTTATTTCGTAATGGCACATGCCTCTTTATGGACTTTCTCCACATGTCCACAAAGGTGTGAATTCATGTAAATAATGGCTCGCATTCATGACCTTTTAAATAAACGAGTTCGTTAGGAAATAATATTGATAGGAATGCACTGCTGACGCACCTGTCTGCTAAGTGCTGTATATTAACAGCTTCTATCATCTCACGTGTCATCTATTATCCGACTGTGTCTAAGATACTGCACTGTTCATAAAAAGGTGTGCATCTGCACTCTTTACAATGGCCACGCCAGCCATCCAACGGCACATGTTCTTACGTTGTTGTTAGGCCCCTGTGGCCCATCATTAAGGCATCGCCCTGTTTGTCCTACGTCGACTCTACCGCATGGCAGGGGTAAGTGCTAGATGACGTACTTCGCCAACAATCAACAAACGTATTTTTGTGCTTTCTTTTCGCCCTGTTGTTTGACAGTAGCCAGTAGCATTTGTCAGTAGCATTCGCGATGCCTTAATGATTGGCCACGGGGGCATTACAACAAGGAAAAAAAATGTGCCGGTGGGTGGCTGGCGTGGCCGTTGTAAAGAGTGCGGATGCACACCTTTTCCTGAACAGTGCGGTATTTTAGACAGAGTCGGATAATAGTAGACACGTGAGATAATAGAAGCTGTTCATATACAGCACTTAGCAGACAGGTGCGTCAGCGCTGCATCCCTGTCAATATTATCTCATAAGGAACTCGCTTATTTAAAAGGCCATGAACGCGAGCCTATATTTACGTGAATTCACACCCTTGTGGACATGCGCAGAAAGTCCATATAGAATGGCATACGCTATTTCGAAATAATCAGTTGGAAGCTAGTGCCATGTGTTCTCGTTTCTACGTATGTCCCCGTCTCTTTAGCGCTATCGAGGTTCCCAATATGACAGGCCACCTACCCCGAATCAATGCCTTGCTTAGTCCCGCAGACAAAGTCAGTCTACCATTTCACTGCACAACGCTTAAGGGGCAAAATGCGCGTCTTTTATGACCTAAAGAATTAAATTCTTGGGTTTTACGTGCCAAAACGACGATATGATTATGAGGCACGCCGTAGTGGGGGACGACTGATTAATTTTGACTACCTGAAATTTTTAAGAGCTTTTTTTTTTGCTTTTTCCCCTAAGGTATAAAGCGCGCAAAGGTATATCACACTACACGCGTAAAAATACTTTTTTTTTTTTTGCAGCGAAGCTGTATATGGCTAGCCGATTCCTCCATCTGTCTACCACCTGTACCCCGAAAACTCCTCCGGCGCAACCCTATGCGCATGTGCGAGAAAGAGAGGCACGCGATTGGCTGCGCCAGTATACTGACGTCGTTGCTCTCCGTCGCAGCCAAGCGCGCGCGCAGCAGTTTCTCTCCGGCTACGAAACGGGTACGTCATGCGTCATACGTACTTTTGAGGAGCAGGCAGCTTTCGACGTGCAAAGCCGCGAGCTAAACCGGGAACGAGCTCGTCCACTCCGTGCCTGAGCCCCAAAACAGACTCGTGTAGCCGAGCGCAAGCAGCAACTGTGTGCCGAGGATCCGGCAGCCTACCAAGCTGTCGTTTAATGAACCGTCGGGATTAAGCCAGTGATAAACACCAGGGACGCAAGTTTCAGCTTCGCTAGTTAGCCATCTGTACGGAGAGCTTGGGTGGCGATTTTTTTTTTTTTTTGAGTCCGCATAGAAAAATAAAGATGGATTCAAGAAATGGAACTAGACTGCTAACTAGACTGAAAGCTTTTTTTCTGCGGGCACACACTCAAGCACCATGTATAGGCACGAGCAGTTTTTCTCGACTGTATGTATGTGGACATTTGCGTAAAACCTTCGCTCAACTCGCACCTTTGCAACGAGACCTCCCAAAGCGTCACCATAATGCCATACGGGCTGCTGTGAGTACCTGCTCAGAAGCACGTCGGAGAATGTCCACACGCGCGCTTCATACGCGCTACAATCTATATAGGTTTGTTGCAGTAAGAGGACCAACTGCGAAGTGAGGTTGCTAAGGTACATGAATGTGCTAATCATAATTAAGAGCGGCACCGCACGTTCTGCTGTATATGGTACACCTCGGTTACCTTTAAGATCTGAGGTACAGATTTCTTCGTTGTATCATTGTATAATCTGCAGGCTTCTTTACGTTCAGACGCGGAAACCAGGGAGAAATATCCCTGAAAGAAGCTGACGGGCGCTGACGGGCTTGATTGCGGTAATAAAGGTCGTGAACTGATTCATCTAGGATAAATCATATTTTCAGAGAACGGTCGCAGTATTAGGGTTCCACGAACATAATAAACCTGAAAAGCTGAAAAGCGCTTTTTCTATTACCGATACCCTTGAAATCATCTACTTAAAAATTGAGCGACGATTACGATACTCCCTAATGCGAACTGTGAGCGCAGCTCTTTACGTGTTTTTATTTCGCGATATATTGGCTGGCGCGGACAACCTGCCTCGTGCGGCACGTTTCAAACGGAGTGTCGTGCGACCGCTACGTTAATCGGGACAGCGCGAGAGGCAGCGCGTGAATGGCGCGTGGGTGCGATTCACAGCAGCTGCCGCAGACGGACCTCCGCTCATGCAGCGCTCGTTTCAATCTCTGATGCGCGCTAATTTGGCGCCATCTTGTCGCCATTGTCGCCGCAGAGCCCGTCTTGCGCGCACTACGCCTTTCTTCGAACGCTTTCACCATACCCTCCTCCTCCGCTTTCTTCCTCGCGCTAACTTCACTATCGCTGTCTTTCATGAACCGCTGCGCTCTGCATTCGCTCTTTCATCCTTCGCTGAGCTCGTTTGCTCGGTTACGAGAGACGCCGAGACACGCCGACTCAACGCCGGAGCTGCGCTCTAAAATTGTAACGACACCAAATTGTGCCCCCCCCCCCAAACCACAACCAAGAATACTTTACGTTTCCCAGTACGGGCTATAAAGAGCCACATCTGACAACAATGTGCAACCGCAGGCCACCACTTTCTCCTCAATATGCGCATTTGACAACACGCGCTCGATTGCTGCGTTTCGGCATCTATGGCTCACCGCCCACCTCGTCCCTCTGCTCTCCTTCACTTCGGCAATCCACTGATCTGAACAAGGCCGAGATCAGAAAGCTCGACTTTCGTAGAACGTGTCGCCAGGTTGGGTAAACTCAACTACTCATGAAATATGTATGAGAAGACCGCAAGGCTGGGCCTCGGAAAAGCGTATGTGCGCGCACACGTGTGGAATGCGTAAGGCGGGATAGCAAAGCCGGATGAGCCCAGACATTTCCCGAGCGATCGCAATGCACCGCGCCTCCAGCGATGAATAACGCGTGTTGCAAGACGCATTGAAGTGCCAGCAGGAGGATGTCCATCGCAATTTAAAGCAACAGAAGACATATAACAGAGACACGGCACGCACCCGCATATTGGCTTTCTCACGCGTCCGGCTCTGTTGCAACATTTCGATCACCCAAACCATGTCTGCTGCTAGATATCACGTAAGCTGCCACTTATTGCTCGTCGGTCGAGTACGTCGGCGCGGTTGTAGGAAGGTGGACCCATTTGTTTATTAATTGTTCACGATGATGATAATTACTGGCGGACTGATAACGACGATTATACGCGTGCTCTTACGTTAACACGCAGATTAATAAGGCATTTTGAACGAATGGTCTCCAGCCAGGTTCGGAGGAAGTTTACGCTGAAACGCTTGCACCATGCAGGCTCCGCCGCAAATGTACTGTTTGCACGAATTCAAATACGAATGAATAGAAAGCGACTGGAATGCGTTATTTTACTTCTAGGTTAACTTATATGTTTAAGATTGACTTAATCAATGCGCAGAATCGTAAATATGTGAGAATACCTTTCTAAAAAACCCACTGCCGAGCAATTGCAGATCACACTCCCGCGTGAATACGCGTAGTAGGAACTCTGATAAGTTTTTTTTTTTTCTGTTCGTGTTTCAACTTATGCTGATTGCACGAGCCCGGAAATTGTAAAGCGCAGTCCGAAAGAGCATTCTAGCGCAATAATTTTTCAATAGGAAGCAAAGGAAATGTTGCAGTGCGGTGGTGAGAAGAGGTGAGAGGCCCGCAGAGGATCTCTCGTACTGCCTCGACCAGCGTACGACCGTCGCTTATTGCTCGCCTTCTCCGATATCACAGCCTATACGTCCCGAGCATCACGCAGCTTCTTTCTCTCTCTCTCTCGCTCTTTCTTTCCTGCTGCACGGCGCACACTTCCGGTGGAGGCTTTGGGAGCTCTATGTTTCAGAGGTACCTAGGTGTTGCTCATGCTGCCACTGGCGTCATTGTTGTTGGCCGTGAGACTGGCTGCTCAGAAAATAAGAACGTGTACACAGCTAGTTTCGCGGCGTACATAAAACCAATATGTTCCACGCGCTATCGTTACCGCCTCATCTACGTACCGAGTTTGCTTCTTTGAAATTTCCAAATCTGGTAAGGAGCTCGTTAAGCTTCGCTAAAACTGAAGACATGTTATATCGTAAAATACGACAATGAACCAAACGTAGGGCCGAAGTGTATAGCGACATTCAGGATGACAACAGTTGTCGCAATCGCCCATCTGGAGTGCGACCAACTAATGGCAGAGCTTGCTCATTCTAGCTGCTTTTGTTTCTTCTTACCTCATTTATGCAGACTTTTCAAATGCGACCCGATGATATTGCTACATAGCGTAATACCCTGGCTGACAGAGCATTGGACCTGTAACTCACGCATCCCCTGCTGTCAATACTACTCCTTCGGTGGCTCTCACAGACCTGGAACCTTACATACGAAAGAAACTGCGAAACCACTGGCAACGCATGTGGGACGCAGAAATAAATAATAAACTGCACGTTATAAAGCCCCAGTTAAGCTTTTGGCCCTCCCCAACAAAATCTCGGCGAACAGATGTTCAATTCTGTCGCCTCAGAATAGGACACACATTTGGCACCCATAATTTTCTGCTTACTGGAAGTGAACGTCCAACCAGTGGCAGATGTGGTGAGAGGCTGACCGTCCTCCACGTGCTCCTGGAGTGTCGGGAAGCCGAAACGCAGAGAAAGAAACATTTTCCGCTTGCATTCCGCTATAACATCCCTCTACACCCGGCTATGTTTCTTGGTAAGGAACCGCTTTTTAATACCAAGGCAGTCCTCACCTTCTTAAATGACTTCGTTCTACATGTTATAAACCCATTAAATTCGTAGAGCATCCTCGCTCCAGAGGATGCCGCTGCGATAATTGTTTTGCATAGCACATGCCTCCAGGCCCTTGTGTTTCAAGGGCTCTCAGGAGGCAGTAGTGCTCTAGCATATCTTATAACCTGATATATTTTACACATCGTATCATTCTTTTGAAATGCATCTCAATGTTCATAGTACACGTCATACGTCACCGCCATAATCCTATTATACAGATATATATATATATATATATATATATATATATATATATATATATATATATATATATATATATATATATATATATATATATATATATATATATATGTATATATATATAATGTTACGCATGAAGAAAACGAAGACCGGTGGGGGAAGGACCCGAGTGGGGGAAGGAAGAAGAGAACAGCGCTCAGTTGATCAACTAGCTGATCGCTCTTGCGCTCACCTTCGCGACTTAAAGTAAACGGTCCCCTTCATCCGTAAGGCTTGTAAACGGTCTCCTTCGCGCGTAACAATATTATATATATATATATATATATATATATATAAGGCCCCTTTACAGCCACGACACACCAACCGCATAGAACTCACAATCACACTGCGAACTCATTGCCACGGACATGGCGCTCTTTGGCCATATTTGGCCCTTGTGCCATTAAACATCAAATATTCATTAATTCATTCCACTTCCTCGTGCCGCGAGTGTGCGTTCCCTCAGCCGCAGCCTCAGACCATTACTTCTCGTCTTCTAAGCGACCACAGAACTAATGCTTGCGCGCGAAAGATTTCACTGCTGAGTCGAACCACTTCGTTTATTTATTTATTTATTTATTTATTTATTTATTTATTTATTTTTATCAAACACCTCTCTGCCATCGTCGCGTCCATTCCGGCTTGGGTGCCAAACGTCGCCGACCGTCTCCCAGCTTCCTATTTCGGTAACGATAAGAGAAGACAACTGCGAGACAGGAAAGCCAATAAAACAGGCAGAAAGGAAAAGAAAGAGAAAGCAAAGTCGCCGCTGAAATGTTAGCAACAGCTCCGTAAGCGGGCGTTTAATAACCACGGCGCGCACCACGCTCTGTTTTGGACCCGGTTTGCTCATAGCAGTGTGCGAGCTGGGGCGCGGATTATTTGGTGCAAGCAAAAAGTTTCGGTCAGGGCGCGGGGTGCTAAATGAGGCCTAAAACGTCCTGGTCCGCTTGTCGAAACGACTTCGTGACGACCTTACGTTCGGTGGTTAGTTGCGCTAAATACCTTGCACCTTGTGTGGGCAAAGAGCAAGCACGTCGCACTTTGTCGTTGTTGCTCTGTTTGGTCATGTGGCGACGACAGCCGAAGTTTTTGACAGCAAGGCGCCCAGAATTGATAGTTTTCTACGCCCAGTCATTATGCTCTATCTCTTTCAAAACTGTTCAGCTGTCAAGATTAATGCATTGGGAATGGGACATGCAGTGAATGAAATTGGCTTTTTTATCCGCCGTGGTGGCACAGTGGCTTTGGCGTTGTGCTGCCAGGCACGAGGTCGCGGGATCGAATCCCGGGTGCGCGACGGCTGCATTTCGATAGGCACGAAATGAAAAGAATGCTTGTGTACCATGCATGGTGATCGGAAAGAAGAAGAAGCGCCGAGCAGTGCAGACGTGGAAGCATCGGCTCCACCTTTTTTTTTTCTTCATGCTCCGTTCGCCAATTTTGAGAGTGCAACGAAAAGAAGCATACCACTGGATCCGCGAAGCGACGGCGAATCGACTGACACCAAGATTCGAGGTGGGGCTCGTATTTTCACAATTTTATGGAACCTTTCCTGCTCCTAGACGCCGACTTGAGCTTAGCGGAGCTAAGCTTAGTGAGGGCATCTCTTGGGCCTAGTAAGCCCACCTGCCCGCAGGTATGGCGGATACAAACATGGAAGATGAAGATTTCGCTGGAAATGAAGGAAACAATGCTCAGAACGACTTCGGCTGGCAAGTAGTGGCTGGCCGAAGATCACGAGCTAGCACAAAGGCTGTGGATGAGGAGAGCACATTGCCACGTAATCAGCGAGAGCATGACATCAAGAAAACCGCCGTCGGTGGAATGGTTAAGAATCGGATTATCAAAGCTTCGAGGATGCCTCAACTGCCTGAGGATCACAGAAAGATCATTATACGGCCTCGAGGAGGGCTCAATTTGAACAAGGTGAGCACCACCTTGTTCCGCAATGATTGGTTCCGCAGTCATCGAGGCGTCCGGCCTAACGGAAGAGGAGGCCCGTGAAGAGGTTGTCTGCCCAAACTTCACTCAAAATATCGTCGTAGTCAGCACACCTAAGCGCGAACACGCTGCGAAATACGTTAGAATCAAGTCTTTCAAGATTATGGAAGCGGAATACGAGGTTAATGCATACGAAGCGGCACTACATGCCACATGCAAAGGCGTCATCTGAAGAGTGGACATCAGAGACTCCCAAGCTATATATGATAAGAAATATCGTGCATGACTTAAACCCGCTTGCGCTGGCTGCTAATCGCGTCAAGACGTCGGGATCAGTCATTGTACTTTTCGATGGACTCAAAGTGCCCAATTTCGTCAGGTATGGATTCACACTAGTGAGATGCTACCTTTACAGGAAGCAATTCGACGTCTGCTTCACCTGCGGTAGGGTCGGGCACCGCTCTGATGTATGTCGAACACCTAACTTTGTTTAGTGCAGGGGATGTGGAACTCGCAACCCAGGAGATGAACATGTGTGTGTACATAGGTGTAAATTTTGTGAAGGCGATCACCCTACCGGCGACAAGTTTTGTAAGCAAAGATTTCAAGTCCCTTACGTCGTACGACTCCGTCGAAGAGAGCGCAACAGGACTCGGTCGTCAACAAGAGCGCAGTCGGAGGCGCAACAGCTGGCGCCCAACCATCGCGCCGAGGACAGGGAGCACTCACGGTCCAGGAGTCGCACCAGATCCAGGTATCGTTCACTATCCAGGCAGGGAAGGCGCTACAAGTCAAGGGAAGCGCAGGTGCGCTTCGTGCAAAGGGAATCAATACCTGGTGAGAAGACGACGCCAGGAACCACCTGGGCTGACAAAGTCAAAGGTATGGCGAGGGTTGCTGGGGGCGCCTCGGCGGCTGTGGGTGATAACAATGATGCCAGAATAGAGCAATTAATTAAAGAAGTAACATCTTTAAGAAAAGCTAATGAAGAATTGACCAGGCAGGTAGTAGAGCTTCGTAAGAAAGAGCAGTCGAGCCCTGCTAGAGTAGAGATAGACTTGTAGGCAAAAGCAATGATCCAGGGGAATCCAGCTCCCCTGCCCCTAAAAAGAGAGCCGTGAGTTCCGAGGATGATTCAGTCTTCTCAGCCCTCAGTGAAATAAAAGAGGGAATTAAAGCGATAAGAGACACAGTGGAAACGACCAACTTTAAAGGGGACAAATTGTGGAAATGGAGGCTAACGGCGGAGAAAAGACTTAGGAAAATGGAGGCGCGAGGGGATGACGACGATGAGTATCTGCCATCGGAGGCGGATAGTATAAAGTCCATTCCTGGATTGTCGGGGGCCATCACAAAGAGGAAAGTAGCGGGTAATAGAAAGGCAGCCTCACCTAATAACAATGGACAGTAATCATGGATTTAACGTGTGGCAATGGAATTGTCGTGGGTTCCAGCACAAGAAAGCAGCACTGCAACAGGTGATCAGGTTATCTGACGCCAGGCCAAAGGTAATTATGCTGCAGGAAACCTTAGCGGACGAAATTATGGTTACTGGGTACAAAGTTATATGTAGAGACAAAAAATTGGGGAGGGGGTTAGCGACCCTCATTGACAAAAAGTTGCCATACATTGAGCATGATATTCACCTTAGCCATTCCAGGCATGAATTTATTCTAGTTGAGATAATACTTAAAAGGAACAGAGGTAAGACGCAAAGCATTTACAGCTTGAATATTTACAGCAGTCCTAATGACATGAGACAGACGTTTAGAGCACTCTTCAACAAGGTGCTTTCGGTTGCCAAAAACTCCCCGCTCATTATTGGAGGGGACCTTAATGCTCCCTATCACACATGGGGATACACTTGGAACACAAAGAAGGGAGAGGAGCTATGGAGTCTTGCCATGTATATGGGGTTATGCTTGATTGCTGATCCGGCGTATCCCACCCGATGTGGCACGTCCACAAGCAGGGACTCCACACCAGATCTTACTTTTGTAAACAATTCAAGAGGAGCCAATTGGGAAAATTCAAACTTGGATGTCGGCAGCGATCATTACATCATACACATAACCATATGCATACCGAGACAGGAAATTAGAATCTTCAAATTCACTGATTGGGATCAGTTCAGAAAAATCAGGGCGAACAGAAGGAAAGTGGGGCCTCTAGATGCCGAGCAGGAGCCCCTTCAGACATGGGTCATGCAGCTCAGAGAGGACGTCAAAGAGGCCACTAAAGAAATCAGGGCAGAGGAAAATATTGAAGCTATGGACAGCAGGCTGGTGCATCTGATTGCGGCCAAACAGGCTATATTACAGAGATGGAAAACGCAGAGACTTAACAGAAGGCTAAGGAAAAAAATAGCGCAATTAAACAGAGAAATTGATGATCATTCGAAGACCCTCGTGAAGCAACAGTGGGATGAGATCTGTAATTCGGCTGATGGTAGACTCAAACATGGAGGTAGCTGGAACCTCCTCAAGCACTTGCTCAACGAGAATGAAACAAGGACAAGCAAGAGAACAGCTATAGCTAAGTTGGTTCATCAGAAAGCCAAGATAAAACAGAGAGGGATATCATGGATAGTCTCGCAGCCAAATATCTCCCACTTAAACAACCTAACGAAGGAGACGAGAGCCCCGAATATACGGGAGGCATATGTGAAGAACTTGACCGGGACTTCACTGAGAGTGAAGTGAGGGCGGCTCTTCAGTCTTAATGGTAGATCGGCGGCTGGACCTGACGGAATAACTAACAAGATATTAAGAAATCTAGATGATGACTCAATTTCTTATCTAACTGAACACTTCAATGAATGTTGGAGAAAAGGTGTATACTCAGAGGAATGGAGGGTGGCCAATACTATCCTCATACCAAAGCCAGGCAAGCAACTCACTCTGGACAACCTCCGTCCTATTTCCTTAACGTCATGTCTAGGCAAAGCTATGGAACATGTCATCCTAAATCGACTCACGAAATACGTTGAGCAGAACGACATCCTCCCATACAACTTGATCGGCTTTCGTCCCGGGCTGTCAACTCAGGATGTTATGCTGCTGATCAAACACCAACTTATACAGGCCCGCCCAGTGCATACGAAAGCTCTTTTGGGATTGGATGTAGAAAAAGCTTTTGATCGTATAAAGCATAAGGCAATACTTGACGTTCTCTGGGAGATTGGTTTAGGTAAGAGACATTTTAACATGACTAAAGACTTTCTTAGAAATAGAACTGCACAGCTCATGCTGGGTGAGCTTAAATCAGAAGCTAAGAATTTGGGAAATAGGTGCACTCCACAAGGGGCTGTGCTCTCACCCATGGTATTCAATTTAGCAATGTCCAAGGTTGCAAGAAACCTGGAGAAAATTGAGGGTATACATTCTGTAATATATGCCGGCGACCTTACCATATGGAGTGCCAAGGGTAATGTAGGACAAACAGAGACCAGATTACAGGAAAGTTTATATGTTGTAGAGAACACACTGAAAGACACGGGGTTGAAATGCTCGGCAGCCAATTCAGAACTCTTAGTCATTAAACATCGCAGAAAAGGTCGTAAACCAAGAGGTTACATTCCGGAAGATGAGCCAAGAGTGTGCTTATACACTCATGAAGGATCCGCAATCAGGCTAGTTGAAAAAATCAAAGTTCTTGGGTATCACATAGACGGAAACAATGCTAACTATAGAACAATACAACATATCTCGAATAAAACAGATGAAGTCATTAGGTTACTAAAGAGAATTACCAATAGACACAGAGGCTTAGGAGAAGACAGTGCTTTGAGGCTAATACACGCCTTTGCTCTCTGTCACTTCACTTATGTGGCTGGATTATTCAAATGGAAGCAGGCAGAACTTAACAAACTTCATGTGATGCTCAGGAAGCTCGTTAAAGTAGCCCTAGGGATACCCAGTAACGCTGCAACCGACAAACTCATGAGTCTAGGGGTGCACAACACAATGGAAGAAACGCGGAGGCCCAACAGCTAGCGCAACACGAAAGATTGACAAAGTCACGAGCTGGCAGGAACATATTACAGGCGATAGGTGCAGAACTGAATACATCAAGGAGTCCAATAGAGGCTGAAATAGAATTAAGGACTGAAGTTAGGAACAAGATCAGAACCAACCCTCTCCCCAGAAACATGCATCCGGAATATAATGTCGAAAAGAGAAAGGCAAGAGCTAAATCACTCTTGCAGGAAATAGAGCAGCAGAACCAACTGGCAGCTATAGTTGATGCTGCCTGGGTGAAAGGTAAAGAAGCATATACGTCCATTGTATGAAATTATCAAGGGAAGGTGCAAGACGCTCTCACTATTTTTTCCAAGGACCCCATGGTGGCGGAACAAGCGGCAATTGCTCTAGCCATCAGGAGTAATAAGTGGGCCTGCATTTACAGTGATTCGAAATCCGCTGCAAAGTGTTTTGATAAAGGCTACGTAGCTGGAGTTGCAGCTAAACTTTTTGAAAACATTGGGATTATGAGAACTGAAATCCGATGGTTTCCTGCGCATATGGGGAAAGTGGACGAGACTCGGGTAAACCTCAATGAGGTTACCCATTACTTGGCACGAGGACTTGCTAACCGTGACAGTCACAACGGAGCCGTTCACCATCAAGCCAGGGAATCTAGAGATCATTTAATAACATACAATGACGTTACCAAACATTACTATTTAGGACGCAGACTATTCCCATTGCCACATTCAAAACTGAACAGGGCTCCGGCAGTCTCACTGTGCTTATTGCAAACGGGTACGTATCCCACACCGTACAGCATTAATAAAATATATCCAGAGAGGGAGATTAAGATGGACTGCAATGATTGTAATGGCATCATTGGAATCAGACATATGTGGCGGGGTGTCCTGCGACTCCCCCAACCTCGTTGAAGAATGGACACAGTGGGAGAAAAGGATTCAAAGCCCATTGTTTCAAGACCAACTAAGGGCAGTCCAGAGGGCCCATGATGTCGCTGAAAGGCTTGGCCTGACAGTGCCAACGTGGGAGCGGCCCGCCTTGGTTCAAGAAGTCGAGCCTCCGGACCTCAATACAATAAAAGTTTTCACACACAGTCACCATGCATGGTAAAGAACCCCAAGTGGTCAAAATTAATCCGGTGCCCCCTCACTTCGGCGTGCCTCATAATCATATGGTGGTTTTGGCGCGTAAAAAAAACAGAATTTATTTTAAATTGTTTAATTTCGGTTTTAAATATGATAGAAAAACCGGCACATACTGGATAGCGCACTGTCAGTGGTGTTTGCGGCTGTGACTTTGATAACAATATTTGAATATTTCATGAACATCTGCAACTGAATATGTAGCAGTAGGTAAATTAGTTATTGCCATGACACATCTCTTGCGAAAATTTCTGGATATTCGGTTCTCCACATGAACGATCACATATCGCAGTGAAGAAAATAGTCAGAGTTTCAGAGCAAGCTACTTTTTCGAAGCCAAACATCAGGAATGTCTTAACTTCTGCCCTTACAGAGGCATATACTTTCGCTCATGTCGGCTAAAAAAAAATCTATTGTGTTTGTTGGTGTTGTGCATTCTGTGGCATTATTTTACTGTCGGCAATGAGGCGCTACATGTAGACAATGAAGGTAAGAGCGTGTAATTCGTTTAAAAAATAATCGAGAAGATATCGTAAATTTCTAAATTTACGTATTCCACTACCTCCACACATTTAGAACTGACGAGTCTAAGATAATTTATAAAGGGATAAATATTAAATTCACATCCTTCAAAAACGATCACTACGCAAGCCAGAATAATTTTATCGCGGATTAATTTTTCCGACCCTGCGAATAATAACTCGGTCCGCATAAACGTTCCCACTTCTATATAAGGAGCAATTTCATTGATGACTATTTGGTGTCCTATAAGAAATAATTTTAGGAACACGCTCGTTCTTAGGCTACATACTTCTGCTTTTAGCCACATGACCGCAGCATGCACGCTAGTGAAACACAATTGATTTTTCCAATGACCTCATTTCCTCGCGCAGGATTATTCTTCACTCGTGCAACGGGCTTCGTAGTTAGAAGAAAGCTGGTATAGCATTTACCACAACATTTCAGATTCTATTAATATGCAACGTACCATATTGATGACCTTACCGTTTACCTTACACTATATTACTTCATAGTAAAAAGTACGATCATCAAAGTCTAAAACTCACACCCCAAAAAGCAGTACTTGAAAGGGAAAAATTGTCGCCTACCCGACTGTAGCGCGAACAAAGGAAACCCATACGGGCTTTTCAGAAAGAAAACTTCGCAGTTGAAGCAAAACTCGTCATGGTCCGGTATTTGAACCCGGGGTCAACGCCATTCAGTGGTAGTCGCTATACCATCTGTGCTCACCAGGACTCTAGTAGATAGCAGAGCGAGGGCGAATTCATTGACAACTCGAAGTAGAGGGGCGTTGAATATGGCAAATAAGTTCTCCGGAAGCCCACAAAACTGACTTGCCACATTTAGTGTGTTAGTGCTTCGAGCTGTCAATTAATTCGACCTCGCGCTGCGATCTACAAGCCTCCTGGTTAGCTCAGATGGTAGAGCGACCACCACTGACCGGCGTCGGCCCCGGGTTCAAATACCGGACCAGGAAGAGCTTTGCTTCAACTGCGAAGTTTTCTTTATCAGAAATCTGTACGGCGTTTCCTATATAATTTCGTGCCGCATTGGGGTGGATGACAGTTCTTCCCTTTCATGAGCATTCTTCCACTTTGCGGTTTTCCTCGAAATTGATTTGCCAAAAACCAGTGCTGCACCGGCAAGAGAAATGAATAAAACAGTCTTAGGTTCCTTGGCGTCTAGCGACTATTGCCCCTTTTCTTCTAGTTGTTTCACTATTAGACGACTCTTTTGCAGCCCTGCAAGTCCAGGAAACTTCCTTCACCGGGCACAGATACTATATATTTATATACCGGTGGTCCCAGCTAACTGAAACCAAGATTTCTAAAAAAACAACAAAAAAAACAACGAAGAGGTCTAGAGAAATCACACCAACTGCATATTAGTGGTAGTCGTGTGTAATTAGAAACTACTTATGTCATTACTAAATGGTGATTATTTTTTTTGTTTTTGTTTGAACCACTCTTTCATTATTGCTTGAATCTCTAACATGTCAACTATAAAGTTGTAGAGAGCCTCAAGTAAACTCGGAGTCAAGCATTTTCTATTTGCTAAAGTTTGCCCGTTGTTTTTGCCCAGAAACAACGAAAGTCCGCGAAATAGGAAAACTACCACGTGATGGGGCGCTTGCGTGTCTGATATTGTGCTACGCTCAATCGTTCAATGGGTGAACAAGCAGGCCCGCAGTCCGACTGTGAAAATTTCCCTCTCGTTTGGATGAGCTCACACGACGTAGAAACTTATTAGATTATTTTTGTGCAGCGGCAAATTGCAGCCTTGCATCGTTCTCAAGCGCTTCACGCTTTCCTTCTTTGAGACAGAATAAAAAATTCCTTCTCTCGCGTTGTGTTGGACGCCTCATCTTCGTCAGCGCTCGGCCAGTAGCATGCATTTGCGCCGTTGTGCGACAAAAGCCGGAGGCCCGGATGCCTACAACCGGCGGAACGCCCTGTCTCCGTCGCGACCACAGCCGCGCGTGTTGACCGATTTCGCGCTTGAGCGCCGCACAATAGCAGACACGCAAACGCCCCATCACGTTTTCTTTTTTCTTTTTTTAGTATTTTCCGGGCCTTTCTCGGCACAAATGACCAGGCAAAATTTAGCACGGGAAAAATGCTCGAGTACGGGGTTATTTGAGGCACTCTGTAGCTTTACGATTGATGTTAGAGATTCAAGCAATAATTAAAACGTTGACCAAATAAGAACAGTTAAGTAATTAATGTTTAGTAATGAAAAATACTAGTTCTAAGTACGCACGGTGCTAATACGTAGCTGGTATGATTTCTCTAGAACTCTTGATTTTTTTGTTTTAAATATTGGTCCAAGTTAGCTGGGACACCCGGTACATAGATGGTAGCAGCCTCCTTAGCCCGTTTGCGCTGTTCTCACATACTGAGGTCGTGTCCCGTGACGGGTCAGAGTGGCTGGATTCTGACCCGCCGCGACGACGCAACGACTCTCATTAGAACGCCGGGGCCGAAGTCGTTAGCGAGCGCTGCGGGGTCGCGGCGTGCGCCACGTAGCGGCAGCAAAAGTCGGCCTCCCTGTCACCGCGCACACTTCGCCTTCACGCACGGCGCCGTGGGGATTCCAGGAAAGGGCAGGTCACGTTTCTCCGCTGCACGCTGGCAGCGAGTGTACATTGGCGTTTCGCTACAACTACGCAGCCTAAGTGAATTTGAACTCGCCCAAGTTTTCCGAGCCTCTAACGCAGGCTGAAAGTGACGATATTAAACCAAGAGCTCTACATGAAGCATTATTTGTGCAACGACGAGAGAAGGTGCAACGGAACGAACTCAAACATTTCGCTACAGCGCTTACACGAATCTGTAGGTCGCACCACAGACCGAAGCCCAACGCAGGGCACCGCAGACAAGTTCACCTTGCACGAGACACGTGAATGAGAACAGAAAGCTTCGATGCCAACATTTACAATTGCGGCGAAGGAATAAATAAACGTGAATGTTTAAGCGTTATATGTGGTGCGGGCTGGGCGTGTTAGCGTCCGATCTCGAGCTCGCCGAATCGCTTGAGGGTCTGAAGGGCTTCCTCCACGATAATTCTCTGTAAACGCTGCTTTACAGAGTTCTGGTTGCAAGTACTGCGCTCCTATCAAATGCTCCAATGCTTTCTAAGCATACAGTGGTACAGCCTGGCGCACAGCAGCGCGCCCAGCGAGACACAGCCGCCGGCACTTCTGTAAACACCATCTGTTAAAAGCGACGCGGCGGTAAACGCCTGCCACCGCCTCACGAAGGGAAAGGCGAGGCGTGACCGCGCCGCGTCAAAGCTTTCATGATACTGCTGATGCAATCTGTGTCTTCCGTGGTTCGTGACACGCGGAGGGCCGCACCTTCTTGTGGTGTTCCAGGAAGCCGAGTTTTGCAACACAGGACCGAACTGTCTTGTCTCATTGGCGTCGCGTGCGCTTCCACCAATGGAAGCACCTTCTGGCGCCTCTCGCCTCTATCACTCACCTCTTTCGCAGCAGACGACGCCAGCGGTGCGAAACTGAACAACGAGCTACGAAAAGCTAAGGTTTAAAAGCGCTTTCGAACACTCTTCTCACTTCCTACGTTGATACGTTCCGTTTCATAGACACCCCCTGCCATCCTGTCAGAGCCGCAGAATACCTAGACGCCGTGGATGAGGAGCTCGACGATGTTACAATTTCGCATTCATTATTTACCTTCGCACCTGTACTCAAGGTTTACATTTCGTACCTTTCTCATCCTACAAAGCTAGGCCATCAGAGTCTCCGATCGAAACATAGTGAATTAGGCGCTTAAACGCTTGAGCCTGCACGCTGTGCCGGTTTTACGGTGTTGAGCGCATTTTTTTTTTTTTTTTGAAGATTCACTTGACTCTTTAGGACACAGTTTTGCTCCTCGTCAATTCTGCGCGCATCTACATTCAGTCTCCGGCAACACCTGACAGGAGCAGATGTCAACTGGGATGTTTTCTCTGGTTTCCCTACACAGAATACAAGGATAGGCCGTGCGGAGGCGCAAATACAAATTTCCTCTGCTTCGTCGCTGAACTAGTTATTTCAGGAGTCTCAACAGGCGGTCTATCGTGCGTATCGCACAGGCGTTGGAGAAAACGTCGATGCGTCGCCAGTCAGCGCACAATGCTCATGGTGTACAATCGACCCGTGGCACGCCATATTATTTATTTATTTATTTATTTATTTATTTATTGCTACGCCACAATACCGCCAGCCAGCACCATGCCAACTACTCCCGAAAGAGCCTGCGGAGAGAAGTGACCGAAGCAGCAGCCAGGCCAAGAAAGGCGGTCTATGTGACAGGACGAAGCGAATGCCAAGACGAAGAAGTGGAGTGTGAAGGGCGGACGCTGGCAAAAAGCGGAGCAAGAGAGGCACGAAAGGGTGGAAACTCTGTAAATGTTCGCCCGGGCCGAGATTGAATACGTGTATTATCCCCGAATGATGGAAAGCCGCGATCGCCGCGGCCATCGATCAAGGCGGACAAGCTGAAACGCCGAGAATGGGGAACGAATGCATAAGGAGAAGGAGGCGTCCGCGTGATCTACGCCGCGTCGTGGCGGCACCGACACCGGCAACTTGCGACTGCGCGGCAGAAGTGGCCTTTGCCAGTGTGTACATGTCCCCAGAGTCGCTCTCCGTTGGGCGTTGCTTCGCCCATAACGCTTCGGTTATTGTACTCTTGCAAACGGTCGCACTAATGGTCAAGTCCCGCCACGGCACTCGACTTTCCGCCCAGAACAATCTCAGCGCTTTACTGTCCCTAATTTGTTTTAGTTCTTGGCAACTCGGGTGCACACCTGGAGCAAGGAAGTTACGATACGCCTAAAGTGCCGTTTCTTTTACCGAAAAAAAGGACGTCCGCACTTCCCCGCTCTAATTGTTTAGAAGTGCACCAGCTTATATATTCGTTTTCGGCCAAACACGCGATAGGAATGACGCTCGCCAAGTCGAAAGGCGCATTAGACCGCGCAAATTTTGCAAAAGCAGTCGCGGTTGTGCATCCTAGGGACAGAAAACAGGAATGCTGAAGTGTATACTATATATTTAATACGAGAAGTTATACGGTATAACCACTGTGGTTTTCTTCCTGCCATACATAATTATAATTATAATTATAATATAATATAATTATACATCTTCATACATAATTATACCAAGAGAATTCATTTATCTGATATTTCAAACCGAGATAATTGCAGCAACGCTGCAGATCATCACCCACTCTTAATTATTGATGCACTTGTGAAAGAATCAGACATCCACCCGTTCGTAGCAATCGCTACAAGGGAAACTATGAGGCTTCTCTTTCGAGGAACCCGTATGGGTTTCCCTTGTAGCGATTGCTACGAACGGGTGGATGTCTGATTTTCTATTTATTCATTATTTCTCTCCGCCTTGCGGGTTTCCGCAGAACTACTACGTCAAACTTGTGAAAGAATTGCGGCAGAACCAATCTCACAATGACTGTCGGTGGTAATGCGTTAACACTGAATCAATATAGCGACGCAACGTCTTATCAGCGTCAAAACGAGTCATGTATGAGGCGTGTACTGCAGCGGCACTCTTCTTTCGCGCTTCCCCCAGAACCTTCGGCGCCATCTAGCGGCACCGCTGAGAAGTCTACGCGTGGCCTCCGAGACGCACGGCGCACCGGTGAGTGCCAACGCTGAGAAATACGTCACGCGGCAACCGGGATCCTCTCTCGCGCTTCTTTTTCGACATGCTGCGGCATCAAGCTGCCCTGCCGAGAAGTCCGCGCGTCGCCTTCCAAACGAAAAGCGTGGCGCGTTGGTGTCTGCGAACGTTGAGAACGGTTCCCTCACTAGCCGCGCTCAGTGGCACATACACGTGACCCTAGTTGGCGAGAGGTTCATTCGAGAGCGGCACATACCCAGTGCATTCGTGGCGCATGCAGCGCGCTAATTAAGCATGCATGGTGTTGCTGCACTTGAGGAACCTTTGCGACGTGGGTTCTATTCCGCTCGTATCGGAGAAATTTAAGGGATATTTTCCTTCAACGTAGAGCAGCCCATTGTCAGTGGCCCACACCTAGTTACCCAAGTTTGCGTCAAAGACGTGCATTGAAGGACGACGCACACCTGCTGGCACATACCCAGTGACCCAAGTGGGCGTCAAAGAGTTTCTTCGAACAGCGGCACCTACCCAGTCCCGCGCCTACGGAGACCGGCACGTATGTACACATTGCAACATACTCAATGACATATTCAGTTCACCACCTTTAAAACATCTCACTGACGAAGAGCGTCAACAAAGGTCCGAGGAAATACTTTTCATGCGAATTTTGATTGTTGACGTTTGACAAATGTTCCGCCGGTGATTGTCTTCCGACAACATATCGCTGGCAGATGCGCAATACGCTTCTTTTTTAAATTATTGTTATTTGATGTCTGTGCATAAGAGGTGGGCATCATGGGTGTTTCCCGCTACTCTTTCACTCTTAGGCAAGCAGTGCTTATATGAATTTGGCCGGTTAAAAGACACAAACGAGAGAAAAAAAGAAGTGTTGTGTAACCCCAAGTATATCACACGCCTCGCAGCTTGGACTGACTTCACGGTTTGCAGGTAACATCAACTAAACGCCACTCCTATCGGGATCTGTGCAGCAAGCAAGCGTGACATGTTGGGGGAGGGGGCGGTGGGCCGTAATCTCAGTCTCATGTCTTGGTCGAGTCCGTGAAGACGGCGATTACAGCGACTGCGCCTGGCACGAAAAAAGGGTCTAGACTTCACAATTGTGTAGGGATCAAGAATGAATTCGCCGGCGCCATTGCGTGGGCGCATTCGCCTGTTCTGCCATCCCTACGTCTAACCCCCATTTCTCTCCTAACCTGTTGTCAGTGGTGGCGCTCCACTTATGACATCACGGCGGCCGCTGGCGGCTACTCTCGTGGCCGTAGCGTGTCTCTTCTCCCTTGGGACTGCGCTGGGTACGTACTAGGACTTGAGCTCGCGCACGGTGCCTTTGCCCGTGCGGAGAGCGCGTACCTCGTGTTGATCCTGTCCGGACGCTAAGCCGAAGAACGGGTGCCTAGTGCTCGCGCGAGGTCGTACCACACCGAGCCGCACTCATCGGAGGCCCAAGCCGAAGGAGATGGCCCGAGCTCTCGTGAGTTGGCCCATTGGTTATCGCGAGAGCAAGTAGCATGCGGCGTAGCGGCGTGTCCCAGCTTGAGCCTGTGCTCTCACAGCGACGTGCTATAGGCGCCCCTGACTATTTTTCGCCCTTGGTGTGGAACCGCTTTGGTTCCCGGCCGCCTCGGGGCCGGGCGTTTGTGCGTGTCGAGTGCCGCCGCAGACAATAAACGGTATCAGTTAACTGAGGGCAATACTGTGTTCTTGCGTGCGTCGTTCGGTAGCCCCTTCCGGCCTGAGCTCGCGCGCCGCGGCGCTATAGGCTGACGGCTGACGCGGCTCTGTGGCTCGCTAAGCTCGAACCCGCGGTGGTCGCTACTCATGTGAGACCCAAAGACCCCACAAGTGTGAGTATAGAATTATAAGATATAGGTTCTTGGATCTAGCTTTCATTTGGTTGCCGATGGCTCTTAAATTCTATGTTTGTTCGATTTACTTTGGGAACGTTTCATGTAGCTCAAAATCGCCCAGTAAATCAGCGACAATAATGTTCGCAATGAGACGCGAATGTACATAAGTTGAGTGTGCGCCATGAGTGGATTCGCGGAAAAAAAAGAAAGAAATGCGCAGTATCGCTCGAAATGCGATTAATTGGTAGCGTTAGCAGCGTATTAAACAATGAGATAAATTAAGGCCCTCCGTTTTTTATGCCATATAAGTTCCGACGAACATTCGATTACTAACCAAACAAGCATGGTGTCACGTGTGCACACGCGAGCATTAACATATCTCACTCGATGACCGCGGGCCCTCGCTGCCACAACGCTGGCGTGATAAGGAGTGTCGGCAGCGGGAAGCTCGCGTGCTTCTTTCAGAGCGAACGCTTTGTGCGGCCGCTTGCTTCCCCATTTCAGCTGCGTGGCGTCTGCGAAACTCCGATTATGCGACCTAGGCGTGCGGGAAGACCGGGCGCGCACGAAGCCTGCATTCTTACCCTTTGCCCTGGCACCCTCAGCGGATCACCTACAACACGCGGCGCGCGGGCCTCGTACGCGCTCGGTCGGGCGGGGAGCTATGCGCAGCCACGGCCGGGCTGGAGGAACAGAGGCGCGCTCTCCTGCTCTATCCCAGCCCCGGGGCAGCGCAGGCCCAATCACATGACGTCCAACCTGGGCCTGTTGAAGCCCCGAGTAAGACGGTGCACATGAAGCCAACACCATTGTCGGCTAACCCTCGCATGCTTTCTCTCATACCTGCAACTAGCACACCCGATGACCAGCAACATACGGTGTGCGCCGCTCATTCTCCTCGCACTCGGATTTTTTTACACGAGACAGCACGGCGATGACGAAAATGCGTCTGGAGTGTTCGTATAGTTACTATCGTAGTAATGCAATGGGCGACCAACCTGTCCTTTTCTGATACATAGGGCTAACTCATGATGTGTGGGGGTTAAAAGAAAGTTCCCTCTACGAATCACTTCTCAAGAAACCCCCCAAACATCTGCTGCGAAAAAGGCAGCCATTGGCGTTCACGTAGACTTAAAGAAACAGGCTCTGCTTATAAGCTCAGCTGAAGTGCGGCCTTGTTTTTTTTTATAGTAAACACAGATACACATACAGATTTATTTCTCTTCATGGTACACATATACAATATCACAAAGAGCGGACACTTAGCAAGAAGCTCCTTTCTACTGCTTGCAAACCACCCTACGCCCGTCGTCACACGTTATTCTGATAGGTGCATCGTACAAAAAAATTGCAGAGCAGCACCGATAATTATTGGAAGACTGATTGACAGTGAGGTCAAAAAAGAGGCAGAGTAAAAATAAATAAAAGAGTCATGTAACGTAGACACCTTCATGGTATAACGTACTTGTTTCAGTAGACGAATAGTACAAGCATTCATAAATGGCGGTAATATTGTAACATTGACTTGTAAAACAAGTCACAATATTAATCACTTAACAGTTTCAAATAATTAAAGCTTGTTAATCAGTATCGCCTTTGAGATCTGTTCAAAATAAATATTATTTTCATTAAGAATGTTACAGAACAAAAGAGAACGAGAAAGAGAACAAAAACTATTAAAGAAAACAACAAGGATATACCAGTGCCCCAGAAATAGCGCCACATAAAGCTGGAGATAAACCGTGAAGCGAGGACATCTATCGCCCGAGCGTCGGAGGCAATTATACTAACTGCCTTTGCGCAACCTACAGAAAGAGGTTATACGTCATTGAGGGATTCGCAATGGGCGCGATATTGATGTGTCTTGTGACATAGCGCTTTGTCTCACTTTGTTCTATTGAACTCCACCCCGTGAAGATGGCCTGTTTCACAAAAAGGATTTATCATGGCCTGAATGCTGTCGGTGTGGCAACTTTCTTTTTCCTGCTAGTCTAGCCCCGCACATCTACCGTTTGCAGCGCTCCCAACCACGCGGAAGTCTATATGTAGACGCTATATATAAGCGGCGGAATAATATATCGACATTACCCTTAAGTGCTATAAAAAAACCCTTACTCGAATACTTTCGCGATTTTATCGCTAAAAATGGAAGCGTGTCACGGCACAATGAAGAACACGCTTTAGCATCGAAGCTTGTAAATGATGATGTCAGACGCCCCGCTTTCAAATCAAGTACAGGCAAAGACAAAGAAGAAAGAAAAAAACGCACACACGCACATTCGCAGCGGTATGTTATCTTGAAACTGCGCTTCAGTCCGCGGCCGCTTCACCGACAAATGCCACAGCACTGCGAACAAAGTCATTATCCAACTTTAGGCTAACACAGCCGGCACGAAGAGCGATACCTTCTCTGCTCCAGAGCAGGAAACTCTCTGTGTGTGGTAATGCGAGCAAGCACGCGAGCTTTTCTTTATTGCCATCATTCTTGGTGGCGTATGCGGTGGTGAGCTTTTAAGGTGTCTGTTTTTATTTCTGTAGCACGGAGAAGCTACGTGTGCCAAGTGATCACAAAAGATTCCCCTGTACTAAAATGAATGCCTCTCGTTTCTTATGTTTCGCGGAACTATAAAATGTTCGATAATTCCCTCCCTGTCTACAGCGCAGGAAGAGCGTTCCGTGACTGAAACAATTAGCCGTGCAGCCCGACGGGAGAGTCGATGAAAAAAATGAAACTGTGCAGCAGTGATCGGAGAATCGCGTTTCGTTGGCTATTTTCCCCTGCCTTTGCCAATGCATTAAAAATGTTCTTAGGATTAAATTACGTTGCACCGACGGGAACTAAGTGATGTTTCTTAGGCCACACATTCTAGAGAAAATGATTTGCTAATAATTGTGCACCTGAATCTGTGACATGCATATGCGAGCCAGAAGGTGTTCTTTTCTTGACCTGAGTTGCGTCGACTGCCGATGGCGATGAAAACGTTTTTTTTTTCTTTTAGTTATTAGAGAGTTTTAGTTTAGGGGACGCAAGTGGCTTGCGCACGCAAGCCGCTTGCGTCCCCTAAACTAAAACTCTCTATTCTCCGTGCAAGGAAATAACGCAAGAAGCCCGCAAATGCACGCAAAATTGCCACGCGACTGGTCACTGGAAGCACTTTGCGTGTACTCGCGGGCTTCTTTCACGATCGGAAAAAAAACTTTTATGTAGCACGTATTGAGCAAACAGAAAGCTGTATCGGGAGTTTTTCATGTAGCTCTTCAATTTTCTCATTGACAGTTCTAATCTAATTATAATATTTTAGAAGTTTATTGATTAATTAGGACTAATTATGTAGTTAAGTAGAATGAAAAAAATACAATCTGAGTATCTCCAAGCAACGGCAAACAACATTGCCTTGGCTCTATCCAGCTACGAGCCATTCGAATATTTTTAAACTCTGGGTAAAGTTAGCTGGGACGCCCTGTATGCCAGAAAACGCACCACTGGTGTGGAGAGTTTTAGTGAGCGTCTTAAGAAAAGCAACTTACGAAGACATGTGACCGCGACAGTATCCACATCAGTTTTCCAGGAAAGATTATTTTCTTTATATAGAGTCCAAGGCATTATATATAGGGTCCAAAGCCAAAATTATTGTTGGCTGAATAAAGGAAGAACAGAGGGCTTTTCTTTTGTGTTATTGTCATGAAGGTGCCTTTGTCGTAGTTAATTGGCATTACCACTCCGCAAAACCAAGAAAGCCACTCCTAGCTCGAGAACGAGCTCGGATAGCCAGAAAAGACGCAAAAATGAAAACGGGATGCATCCGCCGTCGATGAAGTTTTTGGACCAGCTCGTCGTGAGGTCATGACTTTTGAAAAGGGCCTGCGCGGGCCTAGTAAACGTTTTACAGTTAAAGATGCACTACGTTGAATTCCAAAAGAACCAAATACTGAACTTAGGAAGTTTTAAATTATTTTACTGAGCACCACATTGGGGATCCAAAATACGGCAATATGCCTTGAAATTTATGACGTCACACTGACGTCCCGACTGGGAGGTTTTGACACGAAACTAAAAAAAATTAAACTTTGACCTCCGTTTCCTCTTCTTATAATCAACACATATTACCGCGAATTCAACGAAAATAGAGTTTTTAAAGAATACATTATCAGTGTAAAAATGTATTTACTTTTTATCGTTAGCGTAGCTTTAAAGTAGGAACGACAAAGTCCATGTACTACCCCATAATTCATTCTCATGCTGGCTGAACCGCCGAGCTGCAGCTCTTGTACACAACCGCGCCAGAGTTCCTTCTAGTAATTATTGCAGAAAATTCTATGGAGTTTTCTACAAAAATTACTAGATGGAACTCTAGCCCTCCAATCGGTTTGATACCTGACGGTCAGTACATGCATTTGTCTATTGTCTTCGTGACTTCAAAGGCTCTCCTCTAAAGTTGTTTACTACGCTTTGTCTTTCTAAACTTTCAAAGCACTCGTACTTTTCTAAACACATAAAGGTAATGAGTCTCTGCCCGCATGCGTAATCATCTTTATCACGCAATGTTTTCTTGAAAATAATCAACTTTCCAGGACACAAAGCTGTCTGAAGACAGAAGAGCACACTTTAGGCAAATTCATGTAATAACCCTTCAATGCTGGCTGGACCACCATAGTTGAAGCTTTCGCAGACACTATATACGCCATAGTTCCCTCATGATAATTCCCTCTGTTAATTTTTGTGGGACATTGTAAGGCTGGTATTGTGCACGAGATAAGCCGCACTAAAAAAACGCCGCATTAGTCAACAAGTATGCAAGTATTATTTGCCTGATCGGGAAAAGAAACCGTGAAGTAAAGTTTAGAGTGCCCAAGTGGTGACTGCATGATCGTTTAATGGATCCCACGCGAAATGGCCTATTTATCGTGTCGCGTCGTGTCGTGTCATAAACAATACCGTCACCAATGAACATAATCAGTCAATTTACCCACCCTTGTGGCTCACTGGCTATGACATCATTCTGCTGAGCGCGAGGTCGCGCGTGTGATACTCTGCGGGACATACTGGACTTTTTCTTTCTTTCTTTTTTTTTTCTTGCTCATCCACCTATCGAGACGAACACATCGCCAAAACATCAATAGAAAGAGCCCAGAATATCCACGCCACCAAATGTCCTTAGCCTTAGCGTTATCATTCGTTTTGAAGCCTCTCCTTGCCTCTTTTATTTCTTTATTTCTGCATTTCTCGATGTTGCTGAAAAAAGGAGCTTAGTGATGTAACCAGCAATAGTCAACCTGAACGCTAATCGAAGAAATTGTGCCAGGTTGAATGCAGGTGTACGCGCACACAAATGATTCAACAGGCGAGCCATGACCGCGTAAGCACCTTTGCCAAGGTTCTTTTCACCTCGAATAGGGAATTCAGCACAGGCTAGCATTCGGCGGGTAGCCTATACGCAGCGAGTAGGGGCGACATCCCGCGAATACTCACTACTACGTTTGTTTCGCCGAATTAGTTCCCTGCAGCACCGAACCAGCGGTGGTTCTCGTGTCATTCAACGACTTCGTTCGTGGCTCCAATACCAAATACCTGTATTTGCCGCTCTGTTCGCTCCGAGGGCGGCAGAAGACTTCCTGGTAGGACTGCGAATCGAACGGCAATGCAGTGCACTGCGCAGCGTTTTCAAGTGAAAGCGACCGACTTTTGTGTCTAGATTAGCCGTGTTGCCTTTGTTATCGTCAATAGTTTTATGCAAACCGTTGACATTTGAATGTTTTTATGCTTTATTACATTTCATCTTCTCGTCTTCACTCCCATGTTTTTATTTTCGCACCATTCCCTCTGACGTATGCCGGTGAGATATCGTGCACCGGCGGAGCTTCCCTTACTGCGTGTGTGAGCTTCGAGTTCGTGAAATGAAAGTGTCAGGAAACACTGCATCATGTCATGCCGTAGCATCAAACCCACTCAGCAGCGACAGCATAGCAGTGGAAACTTCACTCCTGCAACATAGCCAGCGAAATAAGAGAAGACAGCCTGCACAGCTAACCATACAGAGAAAAAAGCAAAAGAAAGCATGTTCAGGTTTATGCTTAACTCCGGTGTTTTCGTCTGTTAAATAATTTTTTTAACCTCTTTTTAATCATTTTTTCCCGCTTAGCTTTCCATACTTGTCGCCGGAGCCACTGTACAGAATTAAGAAGCCCCAGCGCGCGACGGACGAGTAAGCAATGCAGGCATGCAGAAGAGAAAGCGCGCATTAACGCCCTAATGAACGCGCGTGGTTGTGTTGGCGTTTGCGCAACACGCCCTTGGGGGAACCGCGAGGGGCGCCGCATGGAAAACAAGATCAGCCACCGCAAAAAAATTAATGGCGGGAAAGAAACTGGCTCGCACATGTAGCGTTTGTGCGAGGTGCAGTCCTTAATGGGACGTTCCTTTTACAGTTATCGTGCACTTTTTTCTCTCTTTTTTTCTAGCTCGTACGCGCGGACTTCCAAGAAGGTGGTCCTCTCTTTCTCTTAACGCTTCTTCATACGTGTATATAAACGCATTTCTGAAACAAGCCCCACTAATGCGACGCGCATTTCGGTAAACGCTGCCTACGATGCAGGTGCCGCGTGATGAGAGGCGCGTCAGTGGTTCCTGGATTCCTTCAAATTTGCGTTCTGGTTTTGCACCAGCCGTTAAACTTTTTCCGGTGCGATACTGAAAGAAAAAAACAAAAGGCAGTGCGTCTGCATTCTTTTCCGGCCACCTGGCGGAACTGGGCGTCTTCGCCTTCAGTGAAGAGCCTTGTGCAGCAAAGACCACACAATGCAAACTATACAGTAAGCTCATTCGCAGTTATGCATGCTACTATCTAGCCTGTCGCTAGGACATAGATACTTGGTTGTATCTGAGAAATTCCGAGAACTGTAGCAGCTGTATTTTCCCAAGGCGACTGAAGTAAAGGAAGAATGGCGTTTGCTCTAAATAGAGTGGATACGATCGTTTAATAATTAAGACCTCCGACTTCATTTATAGTTTCAACGTAACAATCTTGGATATTCTTTTTTCAGAGGTGCGTTTTTGAATGAAACAAATATACGAGGAACATAATTCTAACCACACGTGTTTATTCGGAGTATAGCGGAGTCCTAAATGAGTGCTACCTAACCGCAATGTATGAAAGGCTGATGCCCTGAGGTGGTCTTGTGAATGAACCGAAATATCGAGGCAAAACTAAAACGTAGAAATGTGTATGTTTAAATTTACAATACGTTACTGACACGCTCATATATCTCCGGGTTTCAGCGCTGTGTCACCATCACTATAAATCAGGGAGATATTTGAACATGCAACCTTTTTTGTTTGTGCGTTTGTACTTATCTTGTCTTAATGCGGCTATATGACAGTGGCCGCAAAAGAGGGGCGAAGAGTACACCCCCCTATGTATGTCAAAGTACAAACGAAGAAAAGCCAGAGGGTGCCAGTCTTCGCTTGGTATGTCTCGAAGCTTTTGCATTTACTTGCTCGTATTCAATTTCTTTCTTTCTTTTTTTCTCGCGTCAGCTTACGAAGTTCGTAGGTGGTCACAACAATGCGTAAATAAAAGGCTTTCCGTTCAAAGCACTCAAGTGGTGTTTAGCTGGTGCTTGACCTTCCTTTTAGTTTTTGCATGCCAACCATTCTCGTTCCCTGTAAAAGAAAGTTTTTAGCCTTCGAGAAAGTATCGAGGCGCTAGGGAAGATGAAAGGTGCAGAAAAACGATTGGACGTGCTACAAAAGTCAGTGTTTCAACTCTTTCTCTTCCTCCTTTCCCCTGACCCTCCAGGCGCCGCTCTACGATTCCTCGTTTTGCCACTCGCGTGTAACTTTTTTTTGTGCTCCTCGTCCTCGGGCTTCCCATCTCGTCCATGCCATCCAGGGCACCCTTGTCTTTGCTTGAGCAGTAATGCCTTCTCGATAGATTGAAGAGCTGCTCTTAGAGCCTACAACAAATACAAGCGGCACCGTGGGGATCCTCTTGATGTATCTCTGTGCGCCGGAGCTGGCCTAACGCTCTCCGGTCCACCTGCCGCAGGGACGCAAACTTGGTCCCGGCTGGAGGCTGATCGCTCCCCGCCTGCTGCCCCCTTCTTTTGCTCGCCCCAACCGTCCACTGATCCCAAAGTGACCGCCGTGCCACTCTTGGCATTTCTCCACTACTTCGATGCTCTCTCTTTTTTTTTGCCTTAGCTTCATCCTATCTATCCCTAGCCGCTTCGTCATGACTTTCCTTTCTTCGTTGTCTTCGGACATGGGTAAGTGTTTTCAAAAGCGGCTTTAACGTGTCGCACCTCAGTTTCCTATGTTTACTACTTCCGTTTCAGTCTTTCTTGCTCCTCAGTGGTGCAAAAGTTGTTCTTGTACCGATATTATTATCTATCGTCCTTTGCGTCAAAGCCGTTAATGTTCGTGTTTCTTCTTGGTTTCTGGCGATAAGTTGCTGTCGCAAGTAGACGAGCTCGCGCAGTTATAAATGGGTTTTAGAAGAGTACCACATGTTGAATAAGAGCGTGCATTGACTGTTCACCAGTGCAAGACTAACGTGGTGAGCGTAGAGAGATAGAGAGAAATAAAAGCAAACGCCGGGTGGTTAACCAGATAACAGCTCTGGTTTGCGATCCTGTACTGGGGAAGGAAAAAGGCGTGTGAAAGAATGAAAGAAAAAAGAAAAGAAAGCAAACGAAGGAAATAATGTACAGAGGACCATGGGGTTCGAGCAGCTGAAGGTAGTTAAGCTAAACATATCAATCAATCAATCAATCAATCAATCAATCAATCAATCAATCAATCAATCAATCAATCAATCAATCAATCAATCAATCAATCAATCAATCAATCAATCAATCAATCAATCAATCAATCAATCAATCAATGAATTCACCTAACATTAAACGTGGCTGGTTCAAGTTTACAATATGGGAGCGCCGCCACGATACCAGTAAAGTCATATAATTGGAAATTTAAAACACAGCAAAGAACGTTAGGCACAGTAAATAAGCGGGCGCTTTCATGAGCGTTCTTGTCAATTTTATGTGTTTCTTTGTCGTAGGCCGTATTTCAGCATTTCCAGTATACAGAACAGCTTAAATCACATTTTGCTCATATATTTGTCAGATTTTAGCAAAGGCTTGTGGAGCAAAGTTACCATTAGCGGCTTACCTATTTATTGCAGAGGAAAAAGAAAGAAAAAAAAAATGATTGTGCACGTAGGCGTAGATCGTTACATCCCGTATTTCTTTCACGCTTAATACATCGTCTGTGAAGGTGCTCGGCGACTTTTCCTTTGCACGCAGCCATGTCCGCACTTTCAGCAGCTGTACTTAACATAAATCGTGCTCTCGTCATAAAAACGAGAAGAACAGTCAATGTACTTCTCAGTTAAGGCGGCGCCAAACGCATTTCCTACCGTCACATAAAAAAAGGTAGCTTTTAAGTGGGTGATTACTTGGTAAGGTTCTATAATCTACTTCACCCTTGCGGTCACTACGACACGCAATAACTAGCATAAATAAACGGGGGAGGGCAGATGGTTGGGGATGGAGGGCGAGCGGAACAAGGTTTCGTATTTTGTTAAGAGCGCATTTCCTGCACCGAGTTGTTCCGGGCAACCATCACGAGAAAACGGGGCCGTAATGCTGGCTGCTCAGGGAAAACACGCAGCGAAAGGCGCTACTAAGGACAGCGAAGAAAAACTAGAAACATCGATGCACCACAGTCGAAGGAGAGGACGCGGGTGCGAGGCGCACTTCGTTTCAAAACCGCGACCACCGGCAACATTTCCTGGAGCAGCAGGCAGGCCAGCGCCGGGCGGAGCATGGGGTGCTTAGCGCCTGCAGACGCCATGAACTGAGATGGCAGAGTCACGGGGCAAAACCGCCGCTGTAGCTCGTTGCCTGGCGCAATTTTATCCCGCACACCTGAATGGCCGTGGCTGGTCCGAGCTGGACCGGGGCACTGAATAGCGGCGGGGAGATGTAAGCGTATCTCCTCGCGCATGCGCGGAGAAGACAGAAAAGAGAAAGGAAACAATAACTGAAAGAACAAATCGCTTCCTCGTTTATGCGGTGCCACGAAGGAGCGGGTCGCTCCATAAAGGATCGTAGCGGCGAGGTGCCTATACCTAGTCTCCGACTATCTCAGCACCTCCTCTGGTCCGCTGAAACGGGAGAGGCCGACATTAGACGCATGTCCATTTGGTGACTTTGTGGTTCCGGTTTTACCGCCAGGTCGTCACTTCTACCGCTTAACGTTTAGCTCTGCGATGTGATAAACGTGTATATATATATATATATATATATATATATATATATACTAAAATTACTTGTAGTTTTTCATCGAGTTAAAGAAATGATAAAGAAATGGGAATTAAAGTAATATCATTAATAAAAATGGGGCCTCGCGGCTTCCTTCCTTCTGCTTCTTTACATAGCAAGGGTCTCGATACGGCAGCTTCGATGCCTTCAGGTAGCATGTGTGGGTTTATTGACTAGTTGCCTTCACCCAAAAAGTTCGTGTAGACCTGCGGCAGAAAGGATTTTCCACATCCGCCGCCAAGGCCGTGAGTGGTGGCGCTGGCTAACAATAATTGAATTTGTTCTATTAGTAACACTTGAATACCCCAGAAAATGGATGGAAAAACGGCGGCGCGCTAGCTCAATTGGTAAGAGCACCGCACGCGTAATGCGACGACATAGGTTCGCATCCCACCTGTAGCCCATTCTATTTTTATCCACTTTCATTTCCATTGATTTGTCATTTTTTTATTTCAATGAAACACTACAAGTTATTTCCCCTATGGTGTCCTTGGTGTGATTGTTTGTTGGCTTCTTATAATATATATATATATATATATATATATATATATATATATATATATATATATATATGTGTGTGTGTGTGTGTGTGTGTGTGTGTAGAGAGAGAGCGCCCAAAACTGCAGTGACATAAGAAAACGGCACCATGGCAAGAAAAAGGAAACGAAAAAAAATTCATCGAAACATTCCTTCATTCCTTTTTCTTTTTGTTGTTAAAGCTCTTAGGCTCATGTTTTTCTTTATGCGTTGTTGCATCTATGCTATATTAACAAATTTCTGTCGTAACACCCGTTTCAAATATCAGTAGATTCTTCTAAGCATAATTTGCTGAATGTATTAGGTTGGCAGGACCTAGCAGAGGCAAAGCTTCTTTTTTCTTTTCTTTTTTCAAGAGTCGGGTGCCTACTATGCGCTCTCTTAGTACATTGAGCCTTGTCTAAATTACAACGTCGCTGCACGCCACCTTGAGTGCTCTAAATTCGACGTGAAAGAAAGAAGCGCACGGTGAAAGCAGTAGGTTATTTCTGGCATAATACATAGTACGGCAGTACGCAGCAAATGATGTTGGAAATGTTATCGGCAGTACCAAAGAAGTGAAAAGGAACGTCTCTGAATGAAAATAAGGGGGGTAACCAACGCTCTCTTGCGAAACTTGGCATAAAATTACTCTACTCTCTTATGAAGTATGTCATATCGCGTCCGTCCTGTCTCTTCATGTTCACGACACATGGGCAAAAGCAATAATAATAAGTTTGGCTGTGTATCATTTGCAGTTGAGAAGCACGGAGCCTTAATTATGCTTGCCGCTGAATACTGATTGAAATTCATGGTTTCACTGTGTATTTTATTTATTTTTATTTACAGAATACTATAGTCCAACATGTGGCCCAGACAGTAGTGGATTTGTTTGTAGAGTATTGATAAGCAATACAAACGTTCGAAGGAAAAGAAGAAAAGGAAAACAAAGAGACAGCGCTGTCACAATAAAAAAGAAAAACGATGTGCTATGCAAGAGATTGCGTAGGGTGCAATAAAATCAATGAAAATTTCTCGTAAAAAAAAAAAGACCGAGGAAAAACTTTCGATACCAGTAATCCAGACTTATCAAGCCTTTTCATGCTGTGTAAGAAAGAGTGCAAAAATTTTCTTTTTGAGGCTGTCTGTCTAACTCAGTTGCATGTCTACTCCTGTATATCATTGAAATATGGTGCATCTGAGATGTCTGCCCTCTAATAAAAAAAGAAAAAAAAATATTAGGGGAGTTTTTTCGCTCATGAAAATTATTTTGTTTCTACTGGACCGAGTGCTTATAACTAATGTCATCTCATTATCTCACAGCTATATCAAACTACAACTCGTAATAACCCGGAAGCACAAAGATCGGCGTTGCTTGTTATTAACATTTTTAATCTTACGCAAACAACCTGTCCGTCTCAGTGAATCAAACCAAACTTATACCGCTTTGTGTCATCTTTCCTTTCATCGATGACAGTCAATTACAGCTAGTCAGATTAAACCTGCCACGCTCTAACCGTCATGGGTATCTCGACGTTTCTGGCGTTCTGCCACGAGGGACTTGTTCGCAGTTTCTATTTCTGCATCATTCCGATGGTGGTGGCTGGGAGGAGAGGAATGGAGAAGAGGTCATAATGCGAAAGTGTGACTGTATTCAGATATATCATAAGAAGCCAACAAACACTGACACCAAGGACAACATAGGGTAAATTACTTGTGCTTAATAAATGAAATTTGTTAATTTCATTTATTAAGCAAAAGTAATTTCCCCTATTCTGTCTTTGGTGTCAGTGTTTCATGGCTTCTTATGACTAATAAAAATCGGGCCCCTCGGTTAACCCCCTTTCTTCTCGTGTATTCAGATATGTATTCTGAGCACTATAACATTTGTAATACATTTGCATTGTAACACTTACAAAGGGGGACATATTCATATGTTTATAAGTACCAACTGGCACTCTTAGTCCTTAGCGATGGTATTCCTCCATAAGTAACGATAGTACGAGGCATGAGGTAACTTGAAGTCTACTGCTTACGTAATTCGCAGAAAATTGACAAGTGCCAACAGTATGTTACTCAGGTGCCAAGTGTCTTGTTATGGCATCTGCAACAAGACAACTGCGCCTGTAGTCAATCGTATATCGTCCTGCATATTTTAATAACATCGATGCTATGTTTAGAACTTTTAAAAAATGAACAAGAACATCCAATCTTGTTTCTTTTCTTTCTGCCATCGTTTTCTCCTGCGTCTCTTTCTTTCTATTTCCAGGAAACAGCTCCACTTATTACAAAAAGATGAAAATGTGCACTTTAATACACGGTAATTAAGTTTAAATATATGTAAGGGTTTGACGTGCAAAAAACAACAATGCGGTTATGAAGTACGCCGTAGTGTAAGAATCCGCCAATCAATTTCAGCCACCTCGGTTTTTCTTTAACGTGCACGAAAGTTGAAGCACGCGAGTGTGTTTTGCATTTCGCCGCCATCGCAATGCAGCCGTCATGGGCAAGATCGCCTTTGTAAGCGTCACCAGGTTCAGAGTGCAGGTGCGCTTAACGAACACCAGGGATGGAAATTATTCGTGCAGTCTTTCCGGCGGCTGTGTCCCTCATTTGCCATAGCGTAGCTTCGGGACGTTCAACTACAATCACTATTGTTATCAGCCTGTCTCGTCCCTGTCACCTGATGAAACTCCCAGCCATATTCAGTCAGTCAAACCAACCCCGTACCGCACGCCGCATCCTATGTGTACCACATCCCAACTGTTCAGTGATAAGTGGCATTTGATGACCTCCCCTATTACTCAAAAAAAAAAAAAAAAAACAACCTATATGATCTTGACTGCAGCACCTCGGAAGGTATGTGCGTTTCTTTTTTCACTCTCCGTTCCATTTCTGCTTGGTTTCTGAGTACTCCTCTCGCCAAGAGCTCGACGACAGCCGCGCGTGGGGCTGCTGCGTGCGCGGGCGTGTGAGATGCACTTACCGGTGACGACGAACTTTCCCCAGATGCCGCTCTCGACCTTCTCGCCAGTGAGCGAGTCCTTGACGACGCAGCGGAAGCGGCGCCGCTCATCGTTGCGCGTCACGCCGTTCACCACCAGCAGGCCGCTCGAGAACGCCTGGAATCGGCTCCGATTGGACGCTGCAGGGGAGACCAGCCGCAAGCTTGTAGTACAGCGTGAAACCATTCTTGTATGACTTCACGTAGCGAATTCGCAAAACGAGACGACATGCAACGCAAACATCGAGGAAACCAGGCAGTTTCACGCAGAATGTCCATATTCAGTTTCGCATGAGAGAGAGAGTTTGGGGGCGCAGGTATATGGGGAAAGTCAGTTGTATGGGGTATGGTATAAGACCATTTTCGCCTTTTTCTTTACCCCCGATAACGGAACGAACTTCTGCCCAGCCACCACGAAAAGTTATCTGCTTCTTCCCGTGAGAGCCGTAAAGAGAAGCCTAAGGCATTTCCCGATCAAGTTCATGTTGCCCTGTATATAAACAGCGAAAGACAACTACAGAAGGGTGGCACGTAGGCTTACTGCGTTGACCGAAATGTAAGTACACAGCAAGTCTAAAATGCACTCACTCTGTCCCCCTCTCAGCATTTGGACCACTATTTATACGCAAGATATCGGCAAATTGAGCGCCTACTTTAAATGTTTGATCTAATAAGGCGCTTTTGGTGATGCCAATAGTATATCTCCCAACGAAGATAAAGAATGTTTGCAATGCCATAAATCAAGCAGGGGCTTCAGTGTATGGAGCAAGTTTCCGTAAAAGATTAGGCGTAGCATCAGCGTACTTGTGCAGAAAATGTCATGGCTTCCCCACCTTCTTTCGTTTTGTTCAGTTCTCGGCCTTCCCCACAGTGTATGTTAGCGAAACTGGATCAATCCTGGTTAATTTCTGTGCTTTTCCTGTTTAGATAGAAATCTCGTTCTCTCCCTCTCGCTTTTTTGCAACTGCTCAATATGAACGAGGCGTGAAGAACGAACATAAATATGATCATCGAGACAAACACAAACAATATGAACTGCAGCTATTGCATCTTGTATCCGAATTTAGCTTTTTGTTTGTTTGTTTCCTTACTTGGTTGCTAGCTTGTAGAGAATTCTTTTTCAACTCTAGCTCTCCATCTAGCCGCTATACTCCATGGATGCTGGTTAATACGAACATCATCTTTTTCATTAAAGTCTATCGTGCACTTAGCTATATTGGCCGGATTCACATTGACGGCAGATGCAATGCAACGCGCCCCAGGTATCTTGAAGACAGCGGAACCTGCTCGCCTCTGCTGGTCACAAGTAGCTGCACTAAACCATGCCCCATCATTTATTTGCGGCTAACTGAATACGACTGAATAAAGTCAACGTCTGACGTGATCTAACTGAAAGTGACACAACGAAAACCACCCAGCTTCGTAAAGTCAGCGCAATGCTCTCATGCAGCAGGTCCTTTGAAGAAAGAGTAACGCACAAAGGCGCGTGTTTTGATGAATTATACGCAACTTAGTCGAGAAGTGATGGGCTCTGATATTTGCCATACTACATCTTGGAATTCTGCATGAGGTGCTACGTCAGATACCTTGTGCCTGCTGCGCACCACATTTCTCCACTCAATTCCACGTCATGATGCTTGTGGGTGCACATGAGAGTAGTCGTTCGAGATAAGACCTCCAGCAACGGCTTCCGTTTATCGCTATTCGGACGGCTATTTCTCAGTGAGTGGCCTACCTTGGGGGCATTGTTTGCACAATCATTCGCAACGCCTTTTTCATTGTAAAAGCGCAAAAACAAAGTAAATAACACTGGCTAGCAGGCACTCCTCGCCCCTCGCTTAAGGTGACCTTTAGAGATAGGCTTAAATACAGCAAAATGCAGGCACTCCGCATTTGCAACCGTAATCGCAACAAATATTAATGATGATACATTTCAAGTATAGTTTCTTTTATTCAGGACAAACAAGCATTCAATCACTTCTGAAGGTATTACAGACTTACCGGTGTGCCTTACCACAGCTTTCATTGAAATAAATTGGAACCGCGGCCAGAGTCTTCAACGACTGCAGCCCAGAAGCGTGATTGAGAACAGTGCAAAAAATGGGGTTCGAGGAAGTGAGAAACGGCGCTCAAGTAATAACTAAAGGTTTATTGTAAAAAATGACAAACAGAAATAAAATTCACCGACTATTACCATACTCCATAATGCGAAATTTTAGCGCAGCTGTATACGTGTTTTCATTTCGCGATAAACTGGCTGACGCGGGCAATCTGTCTCCTGCGGCACGTTGCAAACGGAGCGATGTGTGGCGCGACTGCCTCGCTAGTAGGGAGATTGCGAGAGGCGGCGCGTGGGTGACGCGTGGGCGCGCTTGACAGGAGCTGCCGCAGAGAGACCCGCGCTCATGCAGCTGAGCTGATGGATGGATGGATGTTATGAGCGTCCCCTTTGGAACGGGGCGGTGGGTTGCGCCACCAAGCTCTTGCTATTATACTGCCTAATATCCTACCTAAGTTAAACAATGAAAAAATAGAAAAAAAAAACAGTATGAACTACCTCGCCCAAATTTTCTGATCCCCTATTGCGAACTGTGCTTTTGTACGTCTCCGTCTTTTGCCGTTTCCCTACTTTTCTTCCACCAATCCTCCAGTCGCCTTTTACTAATGTCTATTGCGGACATGTTTGCTTTACCACGGCTCCCTCTGAACCCAAGGGCTTCAAGGAGGCCAGTGGTGCCTAAATCAACCGCTGGGTAGACGTCTTCACATTCTAATAAAACATGCTCCGTAGTTTCCCTAGCTTTACCGCAATAAGCACATGCTTCTTCTTCCTTCTTACATCTCGCTTTATAGGTGCGTGTTCTAAGGCATACCGATCTCGCTTCGAAAAGTAATGAGCTTCCCTTTGAGTTATCATAAATGGTTTCTTTCCTGATTTCGTTTTTCCCTCTTAAGTAGTTACTCATGGCAGGTTTCTTTTCCATTGCCGCCACCCATGAGATTAATTCAGCCTCTCTGACTTTCCGCTTGACCTTCTTTGTTGCTGTGTTGTCCACCCTACAGGCCGCATACTTGCTCGTAAGCTTCCTAGTTCTTTTCCTCCACTGTGAATCAATGTTTTTTCCTGTACAGATACCTGAACACTCTCCCAGCCCATTAACTTTCTTCCATATTCCTCAGCCGTTCTTCATACTCAATTTTACTGCGAGCTTCCCTCACTTCAAAACTAGTCCAGCCCATATCACCCTGCACAGCTTCATTTGTAGTCTTCCCGTGAGCGCCCAATGCGAGGCGACCCACTGACCTTTGGTTCCCGTCGAGTCCTAATTGTACCCCTGATTTATAGCAAACAACCGTATTTCCAAAAGTAAGTCCTGGAACCATTACACCTTTCCACATACCTCGGAGGACCTCGTACCTATTGTATCTCCATAGCGCTCTGTGCTTCATTATGGCTGCATTTCTCTTCCCCTTTACTGTTATGGTTTTTTCCTGTGTTTCCATATATCCACTGCCTTCGTTTATCCATATACCAAGGTATTTATATTCTGTTACCCGAGGTATTTCCTGACCCTGTACGGCCACTGTCTGTTCACTGTTTTCATTGAATACCATAACACCTGATTTTGTAACACTAAATTTCAAACCTAAATTGTTGCCTTCCTGTCCACAGATATTAGCCAGACGTTACAAATCCCTTTGCTTGTTAGCTAGCAACACAATGTTGTCCGCATAAAATAAACCTGAGAGCTGCTGCTCTACTACTGTACACGCCTGTTTGTACGAGAGATTAACCCCGATATTACTTCCTTCTAGCGCCCTCTCCATCCTCACCACGTACATCATAAACAGCAGCGGGGATAAAGGGCAACCCTGCCTCAGTCCCTTGTTGATATGAACTTTCTCCTCGCTCCTCATCCCTTCCCATTCAACGCAAACGGTATTTTCTAGGTAAATCTCTCTCAAAAGCTGTAGACAATTGTTACATAAGCCTTCCCCTTCCAGAATATCCCACAAAATGTTGCGGTCTACGTTGTCGTAGGCTCCTGTAATCTCTAAAAAGGCCACATACAACGGTCTGCTTTCTGCTTTTGATATTTCAATACACTGAGTAAGAATACACTGAGTAAGGAAGAGCTGACGCGCGCTACTCTGGCGCCATCTCGTGGCTATCGTCAGCGCAAAATCCGTCTTGCGCGGCACTACGCTTTTGTTATCACGCTTGCGCCGTACCCTTTTCCTCCGCTTTCCGGCTCATGGTTCCTCTACACCCACCTCCTCTGCTTTCCTCCTCGCGCTCCCTTCGCTATCGCCGTCGTTCATCTGCCGCTGCGCTCCGCGTTCGCTTTCGTCCTTCGCTGCGCTCGTTCGCTCGGTTACGAGGGACAACGTCGACGCTCGCCGCAGGAACGGGCGCCTAGGAGCTGCGCTCTAGAACGTTTTATTTTTATTCGCAGTCAGAGTTCATTTGTTAGTTCAGCGCCGTGTTTCTCGTGACGCCAACAAGGTTGTGCAGCGAAAAATACGATTCAACGCACACCACCAACGAAAGGGGAGAATCACATGGCTCGAGTTTAAAGTCGACATCGGGCTCTACCTACGCCCGAATGATTTCGATTGTTCCTTTCGCCGCTCTTATACAGCAAGTGTACGAAATAAAAGAAGTATCCGGCAAAATCCCTTTTCATCTTTCTTAATTTTCAGTGTGTGTGTGAAGAAAGAACGGAGGACAGACCTATAGGTCTCTCCTCTTCTTTTTGTATACTTTGTCCTCTCGATACGTTGGCCCTTCGTCGTTGCGTGCAGCTATACCAAGCGCAAAACCAGAAAGAAGCGATTGCGAACCGGTTAACGTCTCCTGCGCGCGGGGTCGCGTTGCTGCTCCGCCTGGCCGGTCGTTCTCTTCAACTGCGCATCCATGCACGATGGAGGTGCAGCAAGCCGGCGCAGACGAGGGACGACCAACAGACGCGGCGGCGCCGGCGCGGTCCGCACGGTTCCGGCCCATTGTCAAAAGAGGAGAGCGCGGCCGGAGCTCGGACTGTTCCGCGCTCGCCGCTGCAAATTTTCGGCCTCCAGGCGCGCGGCAATGAGCAAACGGAACAAAGAGGACTGCGCTCCGGCGCAGAGGTCGATTCGCATCCTTGCCGCGCCCACATCCATCATTGCGGAGAAGAGTCCATCTTTTTGCGCCATGCTTGTTGTCGTCGTCGTCCTCATCACCACCGCTTTCTCTCTCTCTCTCTCTCTCTCTTTGTGCGCCCGTATTCCACGAGCTCCAGAAATGAAGGCGGAGCGGAACAAAAGCGCCAGCATGTGCAGAAGGGGAAGAACCGCGCGGCGTCCCGCTTTCCCAAGATTCCTTGCCCAGTTGGCTTGCCCGAAATATTTTTTTTTTCTTCGGCATCGGCGCTGCCCCATTCTTATTTTTCCTGTTTCTACTCGAACGAATGCGAAGCGAGCAAGATGACGAGGAGAAGCGTCTGGAGGGCATGCAGTTGGTGCGCGAGCTCACTGGGCAGCGAGTGAGCGAACGAATCGCCTTTTGAAAGCAACGATGAAAATCATTGAAAAGTAGAAAAGAAGTGGCGCCTGCATCGGCTGCAAAGACCTGCGCGCTGACCAACCGACAGTGAGATGGGAAATGGGCCGGCAACGGAGTGCTCAGACGACGGCTCGCTGCGCCCCGTTGTTGTTCCGAGTCTGTGAAGGGAAGAAACAAAAGGTAAAGGAACAAATGCTGCGCCCTTTTCTCTTTCCTGCTCGGGTGGCCGGTTAGAACGGGCATCCGTGAGGGAGGCTTGCGGCGAGGCGGACGACGTAGCGTGATATCTGGCATGGGAACAATTAGTAGGGCTCAGAACTTGTGCTCCATGCCTTCAACTGATCGTATTTCTTCGGCTATGAATTGTTTGGCCTTAAATCGTCGGGATATTGTCCTCTAACTATCAGTGCGATGCAGCTGTCTTGGCAGAAATGTGTAAACTCAGCCACAAAGAGTACGTACGAGTAGGCTTCGTTTGAAGTGAAGAAGCAGGATCACCCTTATAGTTTTCGATAGATTAGCATACACATGCAATCCCAAGCATAACAGTGGCCGACAAGTAAGCGTTGTTTTTTCTCACCTTCCTACCCCCCCCCCCCCTTCCCCCGCCTCCTTAACCCTTTAAGGATTCAACCGCACTGCCGCTTCCTCTCAAACGCTCTGCCAGCGCTCTACCTTTTCTGACGTAATATTGTCTCTGCGCCTCTTTTCATTTTGCTTACGCGCTGGAACATGTATTTTCCACTCCCTGCTTCCAGGCAGCCAGTACTTTCTACGCTATAATGTGATATGTTATTGGGCCTGTGTTTCACTGGTATCGGTAAAAAAATAATAATACATAGTGAGGCTAAGTGATTAAGCACGTGCTTAATCCTGTTATTTTTGTTTTGTCTTTTTGTCCACTTATACCGCCCTCCCTTCAAAACTTTTGTCCGGTGTTTAATGTTCAGGTGGACAAGCCGGTTATCGGTGGATGGTAGGCACAGAGCGGTTTTAACGGAGCGCGCGCTCTGGAGTCTGATACTTATCTCCGTTTTCATCGTCACAACAATTTGAAATAGTTTGAGGCTGGAATATAAAATAGAGGTTTCAGGGGCGTAGGTACATATTGCTGCACAATGCCATTGAAAGTTAACCTTAAGTAAGTAAGTAGGTAAGTAAGTAAGTAAGTAAGTAAGTAAGTAAGTAAGTTAGTAAGTGAGTGAGTGAGTGAGTGAATGAGTGAGTGAGTGAGTGAGTGAGTGAGTGAGTGAGTGAGTGAGGAAGCAAGGAAGCAAGCAAGTTAGTAAGTAATTAGTGCAAGTAAGTAAAGTAAGTAAAGTAATTAAGTGATTAAGTAAAGTAAGTAAATTAAAGCAAGTAAAGTAAAAGTAAGCAAATCAAGTAAAGTAAGTAAACAAGTAAGTAAGTACCCTTATCTGTCTTTTATCTCTCCTTATCACCTTAACGGACATGATCCAACCATTATCGCTTTTTATCAACTTTATCGGACTTGATCCGACCCTTATCAACCCTTCATAGTCCTTATCAACTTTTAAGAATTGTTCCGACGATTACAAGCCCTTATCGCCCTTTAGAACCTTATCCATTTGTGTAAAATTATTGTAAACCGCGGTCAGACCCGTATAACCCTTATCAGCCTTATTATTTTTATCAACTCAGTGACTGCTTATCTGCCTATGTTGCGCGAAAATACAGACAACGCGGTTCAACAAATTGATATGGTTCAGGTATATTCGCTTTCTGCAAGCGTGTGTGTTTAACGCCTCGCAAGTAACGGCTGTTTCACATGACGCGATTATAGGGCGAAAAAAATCGTTCTGCAGCGCACGTCGCAGAGCGATTTTCGCTGCTAGCTTTCACATGCGTTTGCGGCAGCGCGATTTCCGCCGCAGCGATTGCCAAGGTTGCTGCCTGCATCGTTAAATAAAAACAACATGGACACTAGTCAAATATTCGAATTTTCCTATTATTATTCGTTAATAGAATAAGTTCACAATTTTTAACGTTTAAAAGCGTGGAGACTTTACGACAGCTTGTAAATGTGGTGAGTGCATGAGACGCTGCACAACACCGCGAGTATAAGCGTGCGGCTTGTGCGGCGTCGGTGGGGTGGTTCCGTTTAGTACGCTCTAGTTTCGTTGTTACTATGGAAGCCACAACGTTTTTCCTGGATGAGTATTTGCTTTTGCAGAAGAACAAGCTACTGTTGAGTGTGCATGTATAAGCAGCTGGCACATTTTGTAGCGAAGAAAAGGTTGACGACGGTGGCGATCGAGTGGGTATGTGCCTTATGTTGAAGCGGCGTCCTTCTGCCGACCTGGATAGCATGCAGCTTCTCCTTTTAAACGAATTGTGTAAGCGGAAGAAAAGGAACATGGTTATGAAGCTCCTAAGCCGCAAACGCTAGTGTGTACGCCCTATTAGAACATCGCTAAATCTGGCGCGCGACGTTGCTCCACAGAGCTACCAACGCGCGGTAAAACAGGAAAGCGCCTATTTTGACGGCGCTTTGTTTCGTCACACGTCGCGCCGATCGCTGCGACTCGGCGACGGCGCGACCAACTTGGAATCCAGTCGCGGAGAGCGCACGACGTCGCGGCGGTCGCTGAGCGACGGAATTCGCTGTGTCGCCGCCTGAAAATCGCGCCATGTGAAAGGGCCTTAAGACAGTCGGCTTCTGGGCGCCACGCGTTAGCGGGGGTTTTCCTGAGCGAGTCGACATAGAAATGCTCACGCATTTAAAAGTGAGCGCGCATGTTCTATAGCTTACGAAGAAGACAGAAGTTATGGGACGCATTCGTCACTACCACGAGTCTCTCATCGCATAAAGGATGTCCCAACTAATGTTAGCCAATATTTAAAATATATGCAAAAGAACTCTATAAGGACGCCACCAAATGTATGTTTTTGGCTATTGTATGGAGCAAGTCACAATAATGTTCGTATTCTGTTCAATCGCCCAAATACTCAAGAATAATTAACCATCAAACCACGCAAGTATTAACTGTAGGGCAAAACTTTCAATGATAAAGTTGTAGAGCGCTCCCCTAGGAAACATCTAATTCATCAGTTTTCCAACTTCCTATTTATTACGTAATCATCTTTTGCGACCTAAATAAATTTATTATTATTATTATTATTATTATTATTATTATTATTATTATTTGTTTGAACACATATACACATATACACAGTTAACAGGAAAGGGAAAGCGAGGAGCAGGCTGGCAACTGCCACCGGAAGGGGCACAACGCCTGCCTACCCTTCTGAAGGGAAGTGACAGCAACACAGAAATGGAAGATAGGAATGAGGGGAGGAAAGAGGAAAGGAAGAGCAACAGGACAAATCTAAAGACTAAAGTAGAAAACAGTACACTACGCACGTTGTCCTGCCGAGTTTCGACTCTGCAGCCGGAATTAAAGCGACGCCGCGTCAAAGAAAGGCCGCGAAATATGAAAAAGGCACCAGTCAGGCTTCCTTACGCGCAGCGATTGCAGTGCTCTCAAACGTGCCGCGTATGAACGAACAGCACATTTAGCCTGGTGAGCTGGATGATCCACTTATCACTTTCCAGAACCTCCGCGAAGGAAGCAGATCAGTGAAGTAAATCGCACAATCAACGCCTGCGCCACTGCCCTGTCACTTTTTAAACGCCAGCATGCGCTGTTCGTTCATACGTGGTACGTTCGACAACACTGCAATCGGGTCGCGCAAGCGAACATGTCACGAGCTTTTTTTTTCGTACTTCGTGGGCTTTCTTTAGGACGCAGAAAAAATGCTTACGTAACAAGTAGGATGTTCGAAGCTGCTAAATTTTGTTTCGTAGGGCGTTCTACAACTTTCTCATTGGAAGTTATCCCCATAGGTTAAAACTTACGAAGGGGCTGATAATTCCTGACTAATTATGCAATTAAGCAGAAAACAAAAATAGTGTGACCTACCCTGTAAAATAGCCACTGACATGCATTCCGGTGCGTACTCCTAGAGTTATCCAGCATATTTTTAAAGCTTAGCTAAAGTTAGCTTGGAGACCCTGTATACTGCGGTGCTGTGGCACGTTTTCACAAGGCCGAGCACGCCACGTCTTTTGATTCAACACGTTGTGATGCTGCATTAAATTTTCGCTCACTCTGCAAGGTGCACCTTGGTGGCATAGGGACGCGTTCGTCACTGAAATCTTCGTCTCTCGTTATAATGTGCCATTTGGCTTGCTGGCATCAACAAAGCTTCGCTTTCGCCGCTTCTCACTGTGCGTAGGATCAACGTAACATTTTTATTGCGATAGCAATTATGTGGACAGTCCAGGAGCATTTTTGCCGTCGCCATGATGTTCTGTAATAACCACAAAGGCAATGACACCATCGAGGCGCTGTATGCTATATGTGGGAGTGAAAACGCACGCGAGGGCAGCCGACGATCGCAGCTCAATCTGGCGCGCGCGACGAAACAAAGCAGAGAGCAAACGCGCCGTCTTTCGTCGGGCGAAAGGCCGTAGGAGGATGGGAGGGATGGGGGGGGGGGGGGGCGTCGTTGGGCGCCTGCACCAACTGCGTATTTCGCGACCGGGTGCAAGGGCAACTGATGATCGCGGCTCAAGCTCGCGCGCGAAACGGAGGAAAGTGAGGAGGCAGCTTGTGATAAAACCCCTTAAACTTCGTGAAGTAGCGACACTCACCTCCTTCGCCTTCACTCCTCCACGTTTCTCCTCTCTTTCACGCTCCCTCCTCGACCGCTGCGCCACCTACACCGCTCGAGCGTAGCAACGGCGCCAACATGCGCTCCTCGCCACTCCGTGGCGAAAATTGCACTGAAGCACGGCGCGAGGGCCCACATGATGCTATTAGGCCAATAGCGACACGGCTTCGGCCAGAGCGCGTGAGGAGGAGGCAGCATTCTTCAAAGTGTGCCGCTACTTTACGAAGTTTATGGGGTTTTAGCAGGCCCCGCACACTCTCAAGTTCAACAAATGGCCACAGAGGGCGAAAAATCAATCGAGGCGCGTTTCAGCGTAAGCGCACAAGTGGAGCTACTGTAATTTGGTCGAATAGTTTAATTTGTGCTTTCTCTGCTAGGGGCGCTGAACATGCTGAATTTTTTAATTTACACAAACCATTGACATGAACAATCGAGGTGTCTAAGGATGCTTTTTTACCTCAGGCAAATAGGCAGTTGATTTTCTTTTAATTTGATTGTTGAAGCTGCTTTTTAGTCATAGCGTCAAGGTTTTTGTGCTCGATTAACCACCGACAGCCGACAGCCTATTAGTATCGATGTGTTTCCTGGCCGTTGGCGTTCGAATACTACGGCGGTAAAACATTTTCGAAAGCATGCTGGTTTCGTCTGCGAGTCATTACATAGACTTGCTGTACGAAGGTCTACTCTTGGCAAAGAATAGTGCCTCATTTTGTTTAGGCGTTGACTATCATAATGAATGCGGCGGAGGTTGAGGGAGTACGCTTGAAGGTACGTTTTTATGCCGTTGATCTCCATAACACCGTAAGTACGCAAACCGATGTCGCAGAACACCCGATGCATCATTGTGTGTTCTCCGTCATCGCTTGTTTGCTGTATGCCTACTAATTCTTCATTTCTTCAAGTGTTGTATCCTCCTTTTGTCCTTGTTCTCTTGTGCTTCACTTACAGTATGTCGTTCCGTCAGCTGTAATGCTCATTTGCAAAACCAATACGTTTGATAAGACGCAGTGGTTATCATAATTTCACTACACGTGTATTAAGCTGGCACATATGGTTCAGATACAGATACCTGTATGCGAACTTGCACGACGTTGATGCGGAGATTAGGATAATTATGACACCCGTAAGGAAGAGGCAGCTGACGGCCGTATAAGCTGTTGCGTTCTTTCCGCCAAACTACCCGGCCTGGTAGTGCTGTAAAGATGCTGTATAAAAGTGACACGCGGTGACAGGGAAATTATTATACTTAGCAGCCGACCGTACATTTTGTAGCTTAGGTCTTCTTTCTTGTGCGTTTGTGCTACCCTTATTAATGAGCCATCTCTTGACTATGTTCTTGACTATGTAACCGCGTTTGTGTGGATGCGTAGACGTGTGCTTTTTGTTGTACTTGTAAAATGCAAATAAAATATTTTCAGGCTCACTCAATCTTTGGTGTCGTGTGCATTTATTCCAGTCGAGGCCATCGTGCCATCTGGAAACCGCATTCTGTCAGTAGCCCTACACGAAATGCAACAGCTGGAGCGCGGCGGCACAATTTAACTCAGGGTAACGGCGGCGTAATAAACGAGAAACCGCTCGGGATGCCCTTAAAAGTCAGTTCAGAGTGTGCCTTAACTCGATATGACTCAGCGCTACATGTATTCTGCTGCGCCTCGATCGTGCTCCCGCCAGTTTGGTTGCTGTGTGGCAAACGTAGCGCCTACATAAATGTAGGCGCTACGTTGCCGAGGCGCAGCAGCCAGACACCCAGTAAAGCCACAGACCCAGTAAAGCCACAGAACACCTGGTAAAGCGTGTGCAAACCTGGTGAAGCGTGTGCAAAACCCTGTTTCCGTTTCCTGTTGTACAGCGCCACCTGTGGTCACATACTTTAGTTCACGACGCCACCGCTACGCTTATTTCCGTAGCACTGTGGAAGGTACAGTTTCCCTTCTCTAAGTTTGTATAGGTGTTCTGTGGTTTTAGCTCGCGAGGGGGGGCGGGGGGCGGCTTCTACTCCGCCAACTACGCACTTCTCGCGGCGGCCCGCGGTCGCGCGTGCCGTATCTTGAAACCGATCTGCAGACGGCTCATACCTTTGCGCGTGCTGTTTTCTCGCCGCTGTTAGCGTTGGAGCGATGGAAAGCATGAAGGTCACTTCGCTTGCTGCTGCTGCCGGGCTCGCTCACATCAGCGTTTTGTCAGCGAGTGTCCGCGGTCATCGGGTCTGGTGTGTTCATGTTTCCCTGTGCGCGCTGACACCATGCTTGTTAATTCAGTTAGTAAGCGAATGTTTCTAAATTTACACGGGCGATAAAACTACTATCGTTACCTCGTACAACGGTCTACTAATTTGCTGTCGTAATTGATGCTTCGCCTTTCATGCGAAATAGTAATTTTTGTTTTATTATCCTCAAGAACTGCCCGAAAGGCATTATCGGCGTCTTCGTTTGCTATGACGCCGCCGTGACTTCGCAGCCACTGAAAGGTCACGTGGTGTCCTTTCTCATGTGATGTATGGAGTAGGCATCTAATATCGAATACGAGCTGTTCGTATGGCCCGCGACGCAGAGCTGATAGCACAGATTGTAGGGCTGCCTTTGAGTCACTGAAGATTGACCATTGCCGAGGTGGTTCCCGATTGACGAAACAAAGTGCAGCGCGAAGGGCAGCTGGTTCCGCAGATGTCGATGTCGTTGGGTGGTCAGTCCTAAAGCTGATGGTAATAGCTCTTGCTGGGACAACCACAACACCGGACGAACGCTGGATGTTTGTGGAACCATCAGTATAAATATGTACACTGTCCGCATACCTCTCGTGCAGAACAAGCAGAGGCAGTTGTTTCAGCACAGGCGTCGACAGCTCAGACTTTTTCCCGATTCCTGGTACACTGAGATGTACTGTGGGGCTGATAAGACACCAGGGGGGTATCGATGGTTTAGATGCAGCGGTGAAGCCCAAGGGAAGTTTGTCGTTGTACTTCACGATAGTTTTAGAGAATGATGCTTGATGCCTGTCTGAAGGTAGTGTCTGAACGTTTGTCATTGTACTTGACGATACTTTAGAGAATGATGCTTGGTGACTGTCTGAAGGTAGTGTCTGAAGGTAGTGAAGACACAAAAGAAGAGGCCATACCACTTTCACGGTCCGACGAAGCCAGCAGACTTCGCGTGCTTGCACAGGAGATCGCGCTCTCTCTATGGTGCACACCAAGCATGCAGACCAACCGGAGCAATCGTCATTACCACCTGCCCTCTTTGATGCATGTCTGTATGCCAACTGGACTCCGCCGAAGATAGGCCACTCTGCTTTATCGCTTGTGGCTAGGGGTGGCATTCACGAAATCTTACTCATTTCGCATTGGAATGGCCGACAACGCTCTCTGCAATGCCTGTCTTTGCGAGGAGACGCTAGAACACGTTCTGTGCGACTGTCCTGAGTATAATGTTCAGAGGCAGTCCCGGCGTCCGTTCTAGCGCACCTTGACAATAAACCATTGTCAGTTGAAACTATTTTCACATGTCGCCGACAGAAGACATCGCAGCAGAAAGCGACGGAGGGACTACTTCGGTTTTTGAAAGAGACGGGCTTGGACAAGCGGCTGTGACAGTGATGTCGCGTACCACGTAAAAGTGACGGACTGTAACTGACGATGTGTGTGTTGTGCTATGTGCTCTCTCTCTCTCCCTACTCCCCATCTTTCATCCCCCCCATCCCGCTCCCATGTGTAGGGTAGCAAACCGGTTAGGCTAAACTGGTTAACCTCCCTGCCTTCCTTCTCCACTCTTTCCTTCATTCCTTGTTTTATTATCGAAGAGGCCGTAAGCATGCCAAGAATGGAGCTATCTGCCAATTGACCGATTGCAAAGTGCCTTGCATGAAATGCTTTGCATGAAATAACGCCAGCTGATGTAGAACGCACAATGCTAAGTTATGCAGGGTGTCGAAACTATCGTGCACCAACTTAGATTTAAAGAAATGCAAATGCCACGTACCTGAACAAAACAGAATTAAGCAATGTTGTTTGCCGTCACTTGGAGATACTCAAACAATTTTTTTTGCATTCCGCCTAATTGTATAATTAACTTTAATTAGTTAAACAACTGCCCATACATTATAATTAGATTAAAAGTGTCAAGGAGAAAATTGTAGAGCAACATGAAAAGCTCCCGATGCAGCTTTCTGCTGCTCAATACGCGTTACATAAAATTATTTTTCCGGGCGTGAAAGAAGCCTGCGAATACATGCAAAATTGCCGCTCAGCTGGCCGCTCGAGGCACACCGCCATGCGACGGCAAACAACATTGCCTTGGTTCTATCCAGCTATGTGTTATTTGCATATTTTTAAACTTTCGTGCATGATGGTTGGGACCTTCCGTAATTAGACGCGTCGTCTTGTGTACATGTGTGTGTGCAAGACGTTATGGTGAACACGTGCTCACGACGCCGCTGGCTGCGATACGGAGTATACCCCGACGGCCGACGAAGTAACGAATCCAGGGAGATAGCTAAGTAAGGATTCGCATTAGAATGTCAATGGAAGTGTTCTAAAGCACTTGTTATCTGCCCATAATTTAAAGTACCATAGATCGTTCAGCAATGCACAGAAGTACATGCTCACACTGACTTCCTTTTGCCCTGCACAAGCTCATGGTGTTAAATTCATTCACCCACTCGCTCGCCCACTCATTGACTCTCTTACGGCACGAGCAGACATGCAGGAACTATTATACACTGGAAAAATTCAAAAAACCCTTCTAGTAGGATGCTTGTCTAACTGTGGTGCAGGGTAAAAAACATATACGTACAGATAATATTTAAATACAACATCGGGAGCCAAGTGTTGCAGTATCGATTATTCCTAAGTTATATGTAGAAATTATTCAAGACAGTATTCTTGTGAAACAAGAATAAGAAAGTCAAGAAAGGAAGCAGGTTAATGTTTTTACGAAGTTTTGCCGTCAATAGAATGGCTGCGCATAAAACACAGCTAAAGGCAAGGCTTGTCGCTAACAGGCGCTAAGTATTGCCGCAGCTCGTGCCGCCAGTCATATTTTATAGCTTCGGTGTTAGCCTCATGTGCACCCTAATCTCTAAGAAAGATTTCGGCCGCCGTTAGCGCGCGACTCTCTCCATCAGATTTCTTGCCTACGGCGCTACGATCATAAGCTCACGATTACAGTCGTCGGAGGAGCGCGCGTAAGCGCTTTTCGGCTCGTTTGGGAAGCGCACAAGTCGCCCGTAATCATTTTCCTTTTAGTTTTCCTTTTTTCGTGCCTACTTCTCAAATCCCGCCCGCTCTTCAAAACTGCGCTGACGTGTTCGTCAACATGACCTACGCCGAGCTCCCATCTGGCGGCGAGGGGAATCTTAAGAGCCCATTAGGGGCTTCGTCCCGGGGCAGGCTGCGACTCAATTACGTCACCTGAGACGCCCTCCTTCCACCCGACCCGTCGTGGCGGCGCGATTTCTGGCGCAGCACGCCGGCGCTGCTGCGCGCGCTACGCTAAGTGCTTAACGATTCCACTTGGTAATGTGTTTACTAATAGCAACGTCCTTAGCGCCCTCTCCCGTCCTCCTTTCCCACACCGGCTGTGGGTGCGCGTGCGTGACTGCCCCGCACTCTTACTCGTTTTATTTCCTCCGTCGAATTCCTGAGGCCACGCATTCTAACGGGACTCGCGTACTGGTCTGATCGATTTTAAAATCAGCGCCGTCGACGCTGCCGTCGTTTGAGCGCGTACCCCCTCCTCGCGGTCCCCTTCTCGCCTTGAAGACCAATCAAACATGTCGCGCGGGTCTCGCTTTCTTGTTTTCTAGGCTTCCTAATGGGACGACGACGTGCCGAGCCGCTTCCGTTGCTGTCTGTGCGGAATGAAGCGACGAGCCTTCTCGCCACACCTCACCGCGCTCTGTCTCTTTAGCGTCTCCAGAGCCCGTTAGTGTTCGGGGAGAGTAAAGTAAGTAGACGAACGTCAAACCGCATTAGGCTCGTTTTTTCGATCACGTTGCTAAGTGACGCCTCATCTCTCACTCGCGCCTCAACTCCTGCCTGCTCCTGTCTTGGCAAAGCGCGCGCGTGGTCGCTGTGCTCGCACGCCGACACTCGGCGACAGGATCGAAAGCTTTTCCCACCGACTTAAAGGTAACGAAGGTCGATTAAATCAGTGGCAAAGCGAAAGGAAAACCCACAAATATTATCGTAGCGTCAAAATTTTTGACGACTGGCCAAATGAGGGCTCAGAAAACTAAAAACGAAGCTTTGAAATTTCTGAAATTGCGCACCTTTACCTGCAGGGACCGTGTTTTACTTTATCACATTCCGCGTAACTAACATTGAAAGAGATTCCACTGTATTCAGATTATAGTATGCGCATGTTCTGCAGTAAACAATAGCAAATGGGAAGTTGTATTAGTGTTTTACAGAGAGTGCAATATTTCTGTAGAACGCATTTCATGCGTCTATACCTGCCAGAAAAAAGATTCACCGACAATTCCGATACTCCCTTATGCGGAATTTGAGCGCAGCTCTATACATGCTTTGATTTCGCTATATATTGGCTTGTGCGGACAATCTGGCTCGTGCGGCACGTTGCAAACGGAGCGGACTGTGGCGTGTCTGCCTCGCTAATCGGGAGATCGCGAGTGGCAGCGCGTGGGTTACGCGTGGGCGCAGTTCACAGCAGTAGCCGCCGACAGACCTCCGCTCATGCAGCGCTTTGTTTCCATACAGACGACGCGCGCTACTCGGGCGCCATTTCGTAGCCACCGTCGCCGCACGGCGCCCTTCTCACGCTTTCGCCATACCCCTTCCTTCGCTTTCCACCTCATGCTTCCGCTGTACCCTCCTCCTCCGCTTTCCTCCTCGCGCTTCCGCCCCCTATTGCCGTCTTTGATCTCCCGCAGCGCTCCGCGTTCGCTTTCATCCGTGGCTGTGCTCGTTCGCTCGGTTACGAGGTACGACGACGACGCTCACAGGAACGGGCGTAAGAGCGGCGGTCTTAAAGAAGAAAAAAAGAAGACTCTGATGCAGACATTAAATACGCGCTGTGCATGCCTGTCAGTTCCCGACATGGATACTTCGCGTAGTATTACGGCGCGCTTCACCATCTCTGCCCTGCGTCAGCAGCAGCGATGGAATTGGTACGCTAACGATAACACCACCGCCTTACTAGATATCTTTCAAAACAACACGCGGTGACTAAGAGGAACAAAGATTGCGGCCATATTCAGGACTCCAACTATGATGAGAATGGGCTACTCTTCTTAATTATACAATTGAATCGCGCTACTTTGCAGATTCCGAACGTATGGTCATTGTAAAATACTTTTTGCTCGCTTGTGCTATAAAGAGAAAACAGTAGAACACGAAAAAAAAAAGGTTCGTCTGGGTCTATAACGTCCGCCGTGTAACCGGAGCCATGCACGACTCCAGCTGAATTTTTCAACGTTTTCGCTGAATTGAGGATGATCGAATATGCACCTTAGTGCGCAGTCATATGAAACGCAGAAATTCAGTTGTTCCCCTGGAATATTTGCTTGATGTCACAAAGACGTCTCAAGCAATAGAGCACTAACAGAGACACGGGCGAAAAAAAAAAAAAAAACAGAAACGAAAACACGCGGTGTGGCATGCAGACACTGGACTTACAAATCAGAAGTTTATTAGAAGCAGAACAATTTTTACAACAATCAAGTCACGTGAGCAGCCGGAACAGGGAGCGAAACAGATCAAAAGGTAATTAAAAATGTTGAATGTTTGAATGTTTATTTTGACAGAAGAATACAAAGAATCTCTGTCAACGAGGCTGACAAAAAGGCATGAATGCCTCACTAAGTGTCAGTCCCCTTGCCCGACCCGTTCCGAGTGCACAAAACATTCAAGCACATAGGGTAAGAATGGTACACAAAGTGGATACATACACAAAAATGAAAAGCACATGAAATACGTAACAGAAATATTGAATGCAATTTGTATACAAAAGAATGAACAGTCATAACTGAAGCGACAACAAATACTTGTTGACTTTTTTTGAAAATGCTTATAGACGGTGATTCATTTATCATAGTGAGTAAAACAGGGTGATGATTATTCAGAAAATCAGCAACTATAAACGCTTGCTTTTGCATGCCGTAAATTGTCCGGATCTTGCCCTTGTTGTAAGCTATGTGCCTTGTGTTGTATATATGTTCATTCTGAAGGTATGTTCTGAAAAAGGCGCTTTCATGGAGTCTTATCTCATTAAATATTCAATGGCTATTTTTTTGTTACTAAGGTACAAAAAGGCATGAAGCCGGACATTTACATTAATAAAATTATGACCATGTTTAATCTATAGAATCACGGATTATTACGCACCAATAGAACCGACTTAAGGAAAATTTTAAATAGTATTTCTAGCTTAGCAACAGTGCAATTGCATGAATCTCCCTATCCGCAATGTAACAAACCACACTAGGTGTTATTAGTTGAAAAAGCAGGCTACGGTTCCCAGTTACTCAGATTACAGTTGCCTATGATCCTGAACAAATTAACCACCAGGAATATCGACATTAGCAATGTCAGCAACCCAGCCCTCTAAGACTTCTTTTTTTACAGTGAAGCTGCTTATGGCTAGCCGATTTATCCGTCCATCCGTCCGTCCCTCTGTCGGTCGCCTATACGCCGAAAACATCTCCGGGGCAACCCCATGCGCATGCGCGAAAAACAAAAAAGAGAGAGAGAAAGAGAGACGCACGATTAGCCAACACCACCTAGATAGCACAAGGCCTGTTTACTCAGATCCGTGACGTCACGCTACCTGCATGGCCCGAAATTTCCATTGGCATGGCTGGCGTGATGAAAGTGCTGACGTCAAAATCACTGTTGCCTACTCGGGAGCATCCCAATTAGATTTTGTGACAGTTGCGCAAGGTAACATGACGTCATGGATAGGAGTGAAAAGGCCTTGTGCTATCTAGGTGGTGTTGGATTAGCTGCGCCAGTAGTGACGTCGTTGCTCTCCGTCGCAACCGAGCGCGCGCACAGCAGTTTCTCTCCGGCTCCGAAATAGGTAGGCCACGCGTCATACACACTCCTTAGGAGCAGGCAGCTTTCCATCAGCAACGCCGCGTGCAGAACCGGGAACGAGCTCGTCTATGCCGTGCGGATGTTGCAGTCCGGGCAAAAGAACAGGCTCTTGCAGCCGAGCGCAAGCAGCAGCTGCGTACCGAGAATCCGGCAGCCTACCAAGCCGTCATTTAATGAATCGCCGGGATTAATCCAGTGATAAACACCGGGGCGACACGTTTCAGCTTCGCTGGTTAACTGTCTCTACGGAGTGCTCGGGCGATGATGTTATGAACCTTTCATCGTTGTATATTCCGATATTGCTCCTTTCAGTATGAATTGTGTTGTATTGACCAGGTGTTTTCTGCCACCAAGAATTTATATCTTTATTCTGATTTGTTTTGTGTTACATTGGTACTTATTGTGATGTATGCATGGATGGATGGATGGAGGTTATGAGCGTCCCCTTTGAAACGGGGCGGTAGGTTGCGCCAGCATGCTCGTTTTGTTATTTTGCCGAATGCCTTTCCTATATTATTACTTTTTTTACAGACTAAATGTTCCCAGCATCAGAATTTCTGAGCCATTACTTGGAACTTTGTTTTTGTACGCCTCCGTTGTTTGCCGTCGCCCTACTTTTCTGCAACTAAGCCTGCAATCGCCTTTTACTAAGCTCTAGTGCGGACATGCTTACTTTCCTGCTGCTATCCGTGAACTCAAGGGCTTCAACGACGCCAGCGGAGCCTTAACCGACAGCCGGGTAGATATCTTCATTTTATAATAAAACATGTTCCATAGTTTCCCTAGCTGCTACTGCTGTTGTTATTGTTGTTCTTGTTGTTTCCCTAGCTTTACAGCAGCAAAGCACATGCTTCTTCTTCCGCGGTGTACCTAGCTTTATAAGTACGTGTTCTAAGGCATCCTGATCTTGCTTCGAAAAGTAAAGAGCTTCCCTCTGAGTTATCATAAAATGTTTTTTTTCCTGATTTGGTTTTTACCTCTTAGGTAGTTACTGATAGCCGGTTTCTCTTACATTACTCAGGAGATTAGTCTCTCTCATTATGCCTTTAACGTTCTTCTTTGCCATGTTGCTTACCATACCGGTTGCATGCTTTCATGTAAGCGTTCTAGTTCTTTTCCTCCTATGCGAGTCAATATTTTTCCTGCTCAAATACTTGAACACGATCGTAACCCATTTACTTTCTTTCATATCTCTTAGTCGTTCTTGGAAATCAATCTTGTTTTGAGCTTCCCTCACTTCAAAACTTGCACAGCCCATATCACCCTTGACATAAAAATTGTAACAGCGCAAACACACATGCAACCACAAAGTAACAAGGACGAGACAAGGACGTGTCTCGTCCTTGTTACTTCGTGGTTGCATGTGTTTGCGCTGTTACAATATTTATGTCAAGTATGCACCAACTCGCCCAGAAAGAGTCCCACTCACTTCTGATTGCCATCGAGTCGCGATTGCACCTCTGACTACAAGCACAAAACCACATTTCCAAATGTAAACCCTGTAACCATTACACCTATCCACATACCCTGGAGCATCTCGTTCCTATTTTATCCAGATAGAGCTCTGTGTTTCACTATGGCCGCAATTCTCGTCCCATCTACTTTCCTGTGTTTCCATATATCTGTTGTCGTCATTTATCCATACAACGAGGCTTTGTATTCTTTTACCCGAGGTATATCCTGGCCCTGTATTGACACTGTCTGTTCACTGTTTTCATTGAATACCGTAAGACCTGAATTCCTAACGCTAAATTTCAATCCAGAAATATCAAATTTCTCTCCCCAGATAGCAAGCAATACAATGTCGTCCGCATAAAACAAGCCTGGGAGCTGCTGCTCTATTATTGGGCCCGTCTGTTTGCATGAAAGATTAAACCCAATGTTGATTCCTTCTGGCGCCCTTTCCGTTCTTACTATGTGTAAATGTTCTAGACCACGGGCTCAGCTACCTAACCGGTCACTTGGTTAGAGAAACTCGCTCTGCTCAACAATGGCCCGCGAATATGCCACAGGGGACCAGGAGCGCGCGACGCGAAGCAAGAGACCCGCGTACACTCGCCCCAAGCGGCTCCCACGCAAAAAAAGGGCGCCTCGCGAACTCGGGCGGAGCAAACAGAAACACAACCCTACTTTTTGAAACGCATTTTTACTCTCTCAACGACGCAGGCTACCGCAGATAGCTAGGGTCGTAAAACGCCGGGTTCGAGGCGGAGGGAGATGCCTCCGGTCAGCGAAGGGGTCGAACCGGGGGTGGCGCGAGGCTGCAGGCATGCAGACCGCCCCTTGCGGGACTGTCTCCGCAATTCCTTACAATCGCCTCGCTTTCTGAGAAGAACGGGGCCTGGTGGTGACGGCGTTCGTTGCTTACACATGTACGTACATAATAAACAACAGCGGTGATAAAGGGCACCCCTGTCTCAGTCCCTTGTTGATATCAACTTTCTCCTCGCTCCTCATCCCTTTCCTTTCAAGGCAAACGGTATTTTCTAGGCAAAGCTCTCTCAAAAGCTGTAGACAATCATCGCCTAAGCCTACCCCTTCCAGAATACCCCACAAAATGTTGCGGTTCATTGTCATAAGCTCCTGTAATGTCTAAAAAAAAAGCCACATATAACGGTCTCCTTTCTACTCTGCATATTTAAATACACTGAGTAAGGACAAATAAGTTATCATCGAGACGCCTACCGATTCTCAAGCCATTCTGAAGTTCGCCCAATATGCCGTTATTTTCTGCCCATGCTTGCAGCTTTAATTTAATCACATGCATTGCGAACCTGTATATTTCTGATGTAGTGGTCAACGGTCTATATGAGTGAATTCGATCTTTCTCCCCCTAACCTTTATAAATTAAATTCAGCCTACTTTGTCGCCAACTGTATGGTATTCGTCTACCTTCTAAGGATTTTTTTCTACTGCTTTCAACAGAGATTCCTTACTTTTTGGTCCAAGTTCTTTAATCAGCCTAACGGAAACCTAGTCTAACGCTGCGGCTGTGTGCTCAGTCATTTTCTGTTCGGCTTTATTCCCATTGAAATTTCTCAGCACTGCCTCATTTTTTCCTGTCTGGTTCTCTTTCATGCCCTTTTTATCTCAGAATCCACCTCGTCATTGTCTCCGAATGATTGGACTGTTATTTTTCGAATGTAATTTATTTCTGCGTCCCCTTCCAATTTGTTCCCGTCTTCGTTTAGAATATGTTGTATTGTTCCAGACTTCCTTCCTAATAAGTTAATATGGTCCCAAGATATTCTAGATGTGGCCTTCTTTTTCTCACGTACTTCTGACAGCAACAGTCACTTTCACCTTTATTCTCTGCTGGAAGCAGTATTTTAACCATATATTCTTTCTCCTGGTATACTTCCCATTTTCGGCATAGTTCATCCTGCGGCAACTGCACTTTTGCCTGCCTGTGCTGGCGTGATGAGTTATTTCGTTCATGGATCGCTTCGCGTATCTCCTCAGTCCACCAGCATTTCGGTTTTCTGTTTCCTTTCCATCAACGTTAGCTTTATTTTAATCAGTGAACTCTACTGACAAGTGACTGTATTTGCTGTTCCATTTGTTGTTTTTTGCGCCTGTTTATAACATCTCATTGATGTATTTGGTTTATTATTCTGTGATTAAAGGTGCTACAAGTGCAGTCTCTTGCCACTGCCTGCTGTACAGGAAGTAGGAACCTCGACAAGCGTTAACCGCTCTTTTTTTTTTTTTGCCTCCTCCATCACAACGTTTGGAGATAGAAATACATGATTATTGTATATAATCATCGCGAATTCATGGCAAAGGAAGAAGTCACTAGAAAACTCCACTTGTCTGCAACGCGGATCTCATCTCGTGTCAACGACCTGTAAGCAGTCGCGCTGCCGTCGGCATGCCGCGTACGTGTGACGTGATCCTTGCCGTTAGCCTACACCATCGTTGTCATTGCCTTGGCATTCTCTCTGTACCGCCGCTGTTGTAGTATAGCTTTACTGACGTCCTGTTGTCATTGTCGGCAGCGTAATTGCCATTGGAGTAGTTTTTTGTTTAGAGCAGCTGAGGCTTTCGTCTGAGTGGCCCTAAATAATTGCTTTGTGACACCGGTAGACCTGCATTGCGCGCGCGTGTCATGGCCTCTCGGATGAGATATAGGCCCAAGGTGGAAGCACAGAGAGTGAATGTTAATATATATTTTTGCTCTTGCAAGATGACGTGGTACATAAACTTAACAACGAAAGAGAGGGTAAGAATAACAAAGAAAAATACAAGAACAAGGCAGGAGATAATAAGTGACAAGTGAATAGACAGCAACAAAAAAGGCGTTTTGCTTAGGCGGTGATATTCCACTGCAATTAAATGCTCATGCAACAGTGACATAATTTTAAGATTCGTACGAAAGGTAAAAAAGTAACAGCGACGGCTAGCGCAGTATTACCCGCTTTACAACCCGCAAGTTGCATGCTCACGCACTTTGAGTTGTTGAAAGCATTCGCAACGACGCGAGAACAGTCTGACTAGAAGAATCGCGAGTTTTGCTTCCTGCCTTTTTCTGTGCCATCGGCGCCATATAACTGTCTTTAACTTGGCGGTAATTTATGGCTGTCTCGCGCACCGTAAGGACACCGCAACATCACAGTGCCACCGCGACACCCCCGTACACCGTGTGTCACATGAGGCCGATGCCTCGCTAGCACGCGTATAGTGTCACGTCAGAGACTCCACATTCACTTTTTGTTTGCTCGACTGTTTGCGCGTTGATTTGTTTGTTCCTTTGTATTTTTATGATACGAAGGCAATAAGAAATTTCTCAGTACATCATCATGAAATTAACTAAAAGGTTATGCAGAGACCATAAAAGTAAAGAATACGCAATTTGCAATCCTCTTCGTTGTCTTTATTTCTTCACAGCCGAACAGACGGCGTTGCACGATGAGAAAAAAGTTTTGCACGTGTCCTCCTGCAGTTGGCGCTCGTTGAGAGAAGACAAGAAAGCAGGAAAGACAGCCATTTTTCCAGCAGCCACTGAAGTCGTTCCAGTCTGAGAAGAAGGTCGCCAGGATTCAAGCTCACTGGGGTGCACTTCAAGTGCCGCATCGTCAGGGTTAGTCGACCTCCGATGTCTTGAGATCGACCTACCGGCCTTCGTGGAGCCGCAACAACGTTCGACGCGTCTTGGTGACAAACCGCGAGGGCCGGGAGCTTCTACGCTAAGTCTCTGTATGCACCGATCTGTCCAGAGCCACCGAGGGTTATCCCGGTGTTCACGGCGGCGAATACATGCCCCGTCTGCGCATCACCAACGTGCTGACGCAGCTCGACTAGCGGCGGGGATACTGTCCACGGCGTCCGTCGATGTCTCTTCCAGCAACGGCGACCAGCAGCTGCCGCTGTTGATTGTGCTTTTCAATACGGCTAGGCAAATGATTCCTCGGCAGCGAAAATTATCTGCGTCAGAGCATCGCCAACGTGCTGCTAGAGCGCATACGGCTATGGGAATCAAGTTTGGAATTTCGTTCGCTACACATTTCGAAGCCACTTGAAGTGATGGCGACCAACAGCTGCAACTGCGGTTCCTGTTTTTAAAGCCAACTGCGCCTCGGGTTACCCCAATGTACCGACTCGACGCAGCGAGTTACGAGAATCGTGTCTGCAGCGTTCGTTGAGGAAAGTGCCGACGACAAACTGCAAGCCTGCATCCTGTTTCTCAAAACGGCCGGGCGACGCCTTTACCAGCAGAAGGAACGATCTGCGTCAGTGCATCACCAGTGTTCTGTCGCAGCACACCTAGCTCTCGGAACCTTGTTCGCGGCGTTCATGCCTGCGACAGCGACCAAGAGCTTCACATCGTTGTTTCTCATCATCTATCCACTCGGGCTCGACACTCCGGAGTTAACGGAGCGAACTAAGCCATTGGGCCAAGCACTACGACCTTTACAAAGAGCTGTGTCGAGTGTATGGGCCACTGCGAATTCAAGCAACCCGCAGCTTGTTGGGAGCTTCTGCGTGCCCGAACGGCGAAATGACGGTCGCCCTTGGACCAGTGCGGATGCTTCAGGAATCATTGCGATTGTGCGCAGCTCCCCTCTGCTTACGCGGAGATGCCCTCGGATGTTATCGCATATGAAGCTGCCTGAGTGACTTCTTCGCTTTGATGAACACTCTCCTCTTTGAGCAGCGATCAAATCGTTGACCTTTTCTTTCATCTTGTGCTTCTTGTGTAGGCGCAAATGTTGCTGTGTCTTGCTTAAAAATAGCGACTGGAACTGCTCAACAATGAAGAGTGACGTCGTCATCTTCATCTCGTGATTTATATATCTTCTTTCTGAAAGAAATGTCTAGCTTCGAGTCAGTGCTTGTGTGTGTGCTCTCTCGTGCCTTCTGACCGTTGCGCTGTTCCATCACGAATACAAATTAAGTCACTCAGACATGGGTGATCTAGTTTTGCAAAAAAGAGTGTCAGACTCTGATTTCGATGCGCTATATTCTCAAAGGAGGATTCTATTTCTTTCTGTAGCGCTCACGTTTTGCGCCTCAAGTTTACTTGCGGTGTGTGGTAATATTTTAAACATGGAAGTAACGAAAACGCCAGTTAACTGCACACTTTTGTCCATGACAACATTTTGGATTGTCGGCAGCATATAGTAACAAGTTAAGTAGACTTCGTTCCTGCATAGCTAAATCGTCAGCTCCCAGTACGTGTCCTGGGCGTAATTGTCTAAGAAATATAACCTCGTCATTACATGGGCAATAATCACCTGTCAATTTCTTCATCCGTGGTAACAGGTTTGCTCAATTGGCGGAATCCAGTAGCAGCAACGTCTAATCTTCTAAAGATAGAGCAGATAAAGCTGTGCAAGAAGCGTAGACGGTTATCGGGAGACCTTTGCAATTTGTCTATGGTAAGTACTATTCATGACATTACTCCAAACCAGTTTAAAAAAATGCGATTTTTAACAACATATCAACGTAACGCTCCGCGCGATGAAGGCTACGACTGCGACGTGTCGCAAGTCACAAGTGCAGTACGAACCAGTATGGTATACGACTGAGCACGTACAGCTATAGTAAGTATCATAATGCTATAATATAAAAGGTCAACAGAATTTGCTTGTGCTCGTGACTAGCGTTTCAAGTAATCGGGAGCCCTTTAAGCATTACTTTGGCGTACGAGGCGACCATGCAAAAGCAATAAAGCAATAATCGCACAGAATTTCGATTCAGCGCCCGGTGTAAAGGCAGCAGGCTAAGAAAAAAGTAATGACACGACACAGAAGTCCTAGTGGAAAATACACGAGGATGTGATACTCCGCCGTCCTCGGGCATACATATCCACGGTCCTTTGGTCCAACGGTGCATCCCCTATGACTCGCTGGCGATCGCAAAACGACGAAATAACACTTACTGGCACTTCGATCTCAATAAGCTACAAAAGGAAGTTTAATGCTACACTAAAGCTTTCTTTTTTCGCGACACCATCGGCAATATTTTGAACGCACTTAAGAATCCTGTTTGCTACAGAGCAATTTCAAAATCTTGCATACTGTGTTTCACCATGCATGTATCTGCTGTTTTGGCAGCGTTTTCGTTAAGACGACGATTAGCGAAACGTTTCCATAGTATGCCCACTAATTCTGTCTGTTTTCCTTTACATTTCTACAGAGCTCGATCGTAAGGTTCTCGAGGAAGAGCAGCTGACTTAACCGTGGGCTCACTTAGAAGCTACTGAACTGCACACAGTATGTTGCGGTGGACATGCACCGGAGGGGTGCCTTGCAGCCTGCTCAGTGGTACGAAGTTGGTTTCATTTCAGCGCACTATGACATCGTCGACACATTTCTTTCTAAGATAGGTCAACATGAGAGAAATTGCCTCACTCGACTTGTCGGCAATGTATGCGTGATCCACCAAGCGCAGTTGCGAAGACAGAAAGTGCACGATGTCGGAAACGACTAACGGTGGAAAAAGAGAAAGAAAGAAACAAGCATGAGCGACGGGCATCTAGCACAAAGCTCTAGCACAAAGCGTCAGGTTTAAGCATCTCTACTTGAGAGCACGTAAGATAGCCTGTGTCATGTTGCCTCTGTGTTGTCAAGCACAAACATTTATAGGGCAGTCTGATCCGCTTAACTGAATTATGAATGGTCCCGCTGTGTGCCTTCGACAGGTTTAACGCTCGGCAATAACACGCTGAGTTAAAGTCGCTTTGCTCTTGAAAGCTACTTGGATCAGCCTCGCTATGTGGACACGTCAAAATTTTATATATAGACGTCGAAATATACATATATATATATTTTACACACAGGGTTTCCCACGTAATTTGAACCATACATTAAAAGCATGCAAATGCCACGTAACTGCACAGAACCAAGATCATGTTGTTTGCCGTCACTTGACTCAGATTATCTTTTTGATGTCGCCTAATTAGATAATTAGATTTAATTATTTAATCATCTTATCAACTATTATAGTTAGATGAAAAGTGTCAATGACAAAATTGTAGAGCAACATGAAAAACTCCCGACACAGCTTTCAGTTGCTGGATACGTGTTATATAAAAGCGTTTATCCGAGCGTGAAAGGAGCCCGCAAACACACGCGAAATTGCCGCGCGACTGGCCACTCGAGACAGTTTTTGCGTTTATTCGCAGGCTTCTTTCACGAGAGAAGCTCTCGCTTGGACGTGAAGAGAGGGGACAGGGGCAGTAGCTATTGTTCTTTGACGTGCTCTCGCGGTATCATCCTCCCGAGTGTCGACATTGGCGGGCACCCGTTCTTACGAACCCATCCGGCATGTTCGTGGTCAGGAGTGAGCGCCCGCGTTTTCTTTTCGATCGCCGTGGTTAATGTACTCCAGGCCAACGCAAAGATAGCACGAAGTACCAGACGCAGTGCTCGTGTTCGCAGAACTTCTTTGAGCCTGTCTTAGATTCGCCTACTCGTCTGACATCTCCGCGACGGTCGTGTTGTTGTCGTGCTGATCGCTATCAAGAGTGGCGGGCACCCGCACGTTGGTCAATAACGCAACGCTCGTAAGAGATGTCCGTAAGATGGGGCGAGATGCAACAGTTACATTGAGATTAAAAGCGAGTGACCGGCCACGGCAACGACGCATTCGAAAACAACGATAACGCTGGTGGTTCAGTGTGGTTCAAATAAAGACCGCGTGCTAATATATCCGTCCGCTAAGGCTAGGGCAGTGAACACGCCACCGCAATCATCGCATTGGTTACGATCTCAAATAGGGACGTTACATTTTCTTATCTTTTTGTTTACACCGAAAACTCATTTATCGGTCATCATTTGAACATGAAATGCTGTGGTACGGATAGCGACACAAGCTGGCACTTTATTAAAGTCGAAATAAATTGTGGCATCAGGAGCCGTATAACCCAAAAGCTATTCCAAACCGTTTCTATTCCTATGCCGTAAATCTATTCCCAACTGATTCTATAAAACGCATAGCTAGCAATCCGCCCGGTGTCCCAAGCGGTAGGCCTGTGTTTATGACTCCTCTACTATCTACAGGGGGAGGGGGTGAAGGCCTCTAGTGGTGCGGTCGTCTTCCTCATCCTTCATGTTCGGGCACCTCGAGCTACGTGCTCTCACGAATGACCGGTCACTTAGCCGTCTGCCTAATCTGCGACACGTCCTTTCACTGAAGAGCCTCATTTCGGTCCCCATACGGTGCCCATAAGTCAAAGTCATTTGATCTTCAAAAGGAAAGTTAATTGGCGTCTTTCTCCATGGGGTCCTTGGAACGACTCTATATAGACTACAGGTTCTTGGAAGGGCCAACGTTTCATCTTCTTTTTTCGTAATGCTCTAGTAAGAAGGTGAAGTAGCTAACCTTGACGTTTACTTTCTTAGTCCCAGATAGGGCATGAGAGCCGAGCTTGCTTGCTGCTTTCCTTATTTTGTTGACGTAGAATTTCCCCCAAAAAAAGAAAACCTACGTCCACGAGCAAGACTAAACCTACAGTGTTTCGTGCCTAACTTGAGCGAGGGAAGACGGGCGCTGCAGTTGACTTTGCATGACTCTATTGAGATAATGACTTAGGGCCTCTATTACTCCTTTTAAGGAGTCTTTATGTAACCCGCTGGCCCCGCAACATTTATTCGTAACAGCAAAGTGTTCAAAAGTCACAAACAATTCAAATTATTATGCAATTTTCAGTGAACAAACCTATAACGACAGTTTACGAGTATTTGTTTCATATTTACATCAAATAAACATGTTTAACCATCAAATATTACTATAATTATACTTTTCATTTATTCATCATCATCATCATCAACCTGGTTACGCCCACTGCAGGGCAAAGGCCTCTCTCATACTTTTCCAACTACCCCGGTCATGTACTAATTGTGGCCATGCTGTCGCTGCAAACTTCTTAATCTCCTCGGCGAACCTAACTTTCTGCCGCCCCCTGCTACGCTTCCCTTCCCTCGGAATCCAGTCCGTAGGCCTTAATGACCATCGGTTATCTTCCCTCCTCATTACATGTCCTGCCCATGTCTATTTTTTTTCTTGATTTCAACTAAGATGTCATTAACTCGCGTTTGTTCCCTCACTCAATCTGCTCTTTTCTTATCCCTTAACGTTACACCTATCATTCTTCTTTCCATAGCTCGTTGCGTCGTCCTCAATTTAAGTAGAACCCTTTTCGTAAGCCTCCAGGTTTCTGCCCCGTACGTGAGTACTGGTAAGATGCAGCTGTTATACACTTTTCTCTTGGGGGATAATGGCAACCTGCTGTTCATAATCTGAGAGTGCCTGCCAAACGCACCGCATCCCATTCTTATTCTTCTGATTATTTCAGTCTCATGATCCGGATCCGCAGTCACTAGCTGTCCTAAGTAGATGTATTCCCTTCCCACTTCCAGTGCCTCGCTACCTATAGTAAACTGCTGTTCTCCTCCGAGACTGTTAAACATTACTTTAGTTTTCTGCAGATTAATTTTTAGACCCACCCTTCTACTTTGCCTCTCCAGGTCAGTGAGCATGCATTGCAGTTGGCCCCCTGAGTTACTTAGCAAGGAAATATCATCAGTGAATCGCAAGTTACTAAGGTATTGTCCATTAACTCTTATCCTCAATCCTTCCCAATCTAGGTCTCTGAATACCTCCTGTAAACTCGCTGTGAATAGCACTGGAGAAATCGTATCTCCCTGCCTGACGCCTTTCTTTATTGGGATTTTGTTGCTTTCTTTATGGAGGACTACGGTGGCTGTGGAGCCACTATAGATATCTTTCAGTATTCTTACATACGGCTCGTCTACACCCTGATTCCGTAATGCCTCCATACTGCTGAGGTTTCGACTGAATTAAGCGATTTCTCGTAATCAATGAAAGGTATATATAAGGGTTGGTTATATTCCGCACATTTCTCTATCACCTGATTGATAGCATGAATATGGTCTATTGTTGAGTAGCCTTTACGGAATCCTGCCTGGTCCTTTGGTTGACGGAAGTCTAATGTGTTCCTGATTCTATTTGCGATTACCTTAGTAAATACTTTGTAGGCAACGGACAGTGAGCTGATCGGTCTATAATTTTTCAAGTCATTGGCGCCACCTTGCTTATGGATTAGGACTATGTTAACGTTCTTTCCAAGATCCCGGTACGCTCGAAGTCATGAGACATTGCGTATACAGGGTGGCCAGTTTTTCTAGAACAATCTGCCCACTATCCTTCAACAAATCTGCTGTTACCTGAGCCTCCCCAGCTTCCTTCCCCCTTTGCATAGCTCCCAAGGCCTTCTTTACTTCTTCCGGCGTTGTGGGATTTCAAATTCCTCTAGACTATTCTCTCTTCCATTATCGTCGTGGGTGCCACTGGTACTGTATACATCTCTATAGAACTCCTCCGCCACTTGAACGATCTCATCCATATTAGTAATGATATTGCCGGCTTTGTCTTTTAACGCATACATCTGATTCTTGCCTATTCCTAGTTTATTCTGCACTGCTTTTAGGCTTCCTCCGTTCCTGAGAGCATGTTCAATTCTATCCATATTATACTTCCTTATGTCAGCTGTCTTACGCTTGTTGATTAACTTGGAAAGTTCTGCCAGTTCTTCTAGCTGTAGGGTTAGAGGCTTTCATACATTGGCGTTTCTTGATCATATCTTTCATCTCCTGCGATAGCTTACTGGCATCCTGTCTAACGGAGTTACCACCGACTTCTATTGCAGTATTCCTTAATGATGCCCTTAAGATTGTCGTTCATATCTTCAACACTAAGGTCCTCTTCCTGAGCTAAGGCCGAGTACCTGTTCTGTAGCTTGATCCGGAATTCCTTTATTTTCCCTCTTACCGCTAACTCATTGATCGGCTTCTTATGTACCTGTTTCTTCCGTTCCCTCCTCAAGTCTAGGCTATTTCGAGTTCTTACCATCCTATGGTCACTGCAGCGCACCTTGCCGAGCACGTCCACATATTGTATGATGCCAGGGTTAGCGCAGAGTATAAAGTCTATTTCATTTCTAGTCTCGCCGTTCGGGCTCCTCCACGTCCACTTTCGGCTATCCCGCTTGCGGAAGAAGGTATTCATTATCCGCATATTATTCTGTTCTGCAAACTGCCAATAACTCTCCCCTGCTATTCCTAGAGCCTATGCCATATCTGACTGACTGACTTGTCTCCAGCCTGGTTCTTGCCTACCCTGGTATTGAATTCGCCCATCAGTATAGTGTATTTTGTTGTCTTCATAGAAGCTTTCGACTTCCTTGTCATCATAACTGGATGTAGGGGCGTAGACCTGTATGACCTTTAATTTGTACCTCTTATTAAGTTTCACAAGATCTGCCACCCTCTCGTTAATGCTATAGAATTCCTGTATGTTACCAGCTATGTCCTTATTAATCAGGAATCCGACTCCTAGTTCTCGTCTCTCCGCTAAGCCCCGGTAGCACAGGACGTGCCCGCTTTTCAGCAATGTATATGCTTCTTTCATCCTCCTAACTTTACTGAGCCCTATTATATCCCATTTACTGCCCTCTAATTCCTCCAATAGCACTGCTAGACTCGCCTCACTAGATAACGTTCTAGCGTTAAACGTTGCCAGGTTCAGATTCCAATGGCGGTCTGTCCGTGCTGTGTTCGTGTCTGTGTTCATATGTGTTAACCTCCTATATGAACACATTTGTTCATTCCCACATTAACTACTGCCTTGCTTGCTGTGGAAGCACTTACGTAACCCATTTAAACTCATTGCAAATCCTACAGAATCAGGCTATTAGGATAATTACATTTAGCCCATATAACTACAAGCCTCACATGTTTTACAAACTAATCACATTCTTTCAGTCACACAACTCCTTAAATATAACCTAGGTACCTTTTTGTTCTGTCAAATCAATTTCACACGATGCGATAGCTTGATACCACAATCTTCTCTAATAAATACTAATCATTTGGCAGCAGCACTTGCGGCTGGTGGAATGCGGGCGTAAACGAGTTTCCTTACTTTGCAGACCAGCCAACGTTCACCCAACCATTCACCCAAGCGGCGTCACGTACCCGTCCTGCCTGCACCGCTGGAGCGCGCGTTTCTGACCTGTTCAACGAAGCTGGTCTATCCGTGGCTACTGCGCGTGCGTAACCAACGTCACCTGCGCACCATCGCCTTGAGATAGTCTGCTGATAGGACAGGGCTTCAAAAAGTGGTGCTGGCGTCTGTCCGGTTTGATTTGGCAGCAGCACTTGCGGCTGGTGGAATGCGGGCGTAAACGAGTTTCCTTACTTTGCAGACCAGCCAACGTTCACCCAACCATTCACCCAAGCGGCGTCACGTACCCGTCCTGCCTGCACCGCTGGAGCGCGCGTTTCTGACCTGTTCAACGAAGCTGGTCTATCCGTGGCTACTGCGCGTGCGTAACCAACGTCACCTGCGCACCATCGCCTTGAGATAGTCTGCTGATAGGACAGGGCTTCAAAAAGTGGTGCTGGCGTCTGTCCGGTTTGATTTGGCAGCAGCACTTGCGGCTGGTGGAATGCGGGCGTAAACGAGTTTCCTTACTTTGCAGACCAGCCAACGTTCACCCAACCATTCACCCAAGCGGCGTCACGTACCCGTCCTGCCTGCACCGCTGGAGCGCGCGTTTCTGACCTGTTCAACGAAGCTGGTCTATCCGTGGCTACTGCGCGTGCGTAACCAACGTCACCTGCGGACCATCGCCTTGAGATAGTCTGCTGATAGGACAGGGCTTCAAAAAGTGGTGCTGGCGTCTGTCCGGTTTCATTTGGCAGCAGCACTTGCGGCTGGTGGAATGCGGGCGTAAACGAGTTTCCTTACTTTGCAGACCAGCCAACGTTCACCCAACCATTCACCCAAGCGGCGTCACGTACCCGTCCTGCCTGCACCGCTGGAGCGCGCGTTTCTGACCTGTTCAACGAAGCTGGTCTATCCGTGGCTACTGCGCGTGCGTAACCAACGTCACCTGCGCACCATCGCCTTGAGATAGTCTGCTGATAGGACAGGGCTTCAAAAAGTGGTGCTGGCGTCTGTCCGGTTTGATTTGGCAGCAGCACTTGCGGCTGGTGGAATGCGGGCGTAAACGAGTTTCCTTACTTTGCAGACCAGCCAACGTTCACCCAACCATTCACCCAAGCGGCGTCACGTACCCGTCCTGCCTGCACCGCTGGAGCGCGCGTTTCTGACCTGTTCAACGAAGCTGGTCTATCCGTGGCTACTGCGCGTGCGTAACCAACGTCACCTGCGCACCATCGCCTTGAGATAGTCTGCTGATAGGACAGGGCTTCAAAAAGTGGTGCTGGCGTCTGTCCGGTTTGATTTGGCAGCAGCACTTGCGGCTGGTGGAATGCGGGCGTAAACGAGTTTCCTTACTTTGCAGACCAGCCAACGTTCACCCAACCATTCACCCAAGCGGCGTCACGTACCCGTCCTGCCTGCACCGCTGGAGCGCGCGTTTCTGACCTGTTCAACGAAGCTGGTCTATCCGTGGCTACTGCGCGTGCGTAACCAACGTCACCTGCGGACCATCGCCTTGAGATAGTCTGCTGATAGGACAGGGCTACAAAAAGTGGTGCTGGCGTCTGTCCGGTTTCATTTGGCAGCAGCACTTGCGGCTGGTGGAATGCGGGCGTAAACGAGTTTCCTTACTTTGCAGACCAGCCAACGTTCACCCAACCATTCACCCAAGCGGCGTCACGTACCCGTCCTGCCTGCGCCGCTGGAGCGCGCGTTTCTGACCTGTTCAACGAAGCTGGTCTATCCGTGGCTACTGCGCGTGCGTAACCAACGTCACCTGCGGACCATCGCCTTGAGATAGTCTGCTGATAGGACAGGGCTTCAAAAAGTGGTGCTGGCGTCTGTCCGGTTTCATTTGGCAGCAGCACTTGCTGCTGGTGGAATGCGGGCGTAAACGAGTTTCCTTACTTTGCAGGTTGGTGGTGTTTCTTTTTTTAATTTCTAAATTTTTTTTTCTGCCGCAACTGCTGCTGCCAGTGTTTTGACCTGTCTGAGTGATACCTTGTATATCTTACGATGCCAACTGTCGCTGAACTAGGTGAGAGAATTCAGCTGCTTGAGGCCTGGTCTGAAGGCAAACTCGAAGAAGTAGTCGAAAAACTGGTTGAAAAAACGAAACAGAAGATTTCATCAACTCAGCCTGAAGTTCATGCAATGAAGGCCGAAATCGATAGCCTGGTCTCAAGTGTCCAAATGCTGAATTCTCTTGTCGAGAAAGTGAAGTCAGAGAATGAGCGCTTAAGAACTGTTAATGAAACTCTGCAATCACAGAATGAAACTTTAACTGCAAAAGTGTCGGAACTTGAGCAGTACTCTAGGTTAAACAACGTTGAATTGAAGAACATCCCGTGTACACAGGGAGAGGACTGCGCGGCAATTATAAAAGCTGTAGGGGCAAAAATTGATTGTCCCATCACGGATAGTGACATTGATGTCGTTCATCGAGTTCCAGGGAAGGTTGGAACAGCTGAGAAAAATGTCATTGCCCGCTTCTGCTCACGAGCCAAGAAGCAAGATTTCGTCGCTAAGGCACGAAAGGCTAGGCTGAACACTAATGACCTCGGCTTTGGTGGATCGCAAAGTCGCCCTGTTTATGTAAACGACCACCTGACGCTGGAAAATAAAAGGCTGTTCGCTAAAGCGTTGAAGTTAAAGCGGGAATGTGGATGGATGTATCTGTGGACCGATAATTGCCACATCAAGACGAGAAAGTCGGCTGACAGCCGAGTATTTCGCATCTCAAAGGACGCAGACCTTTCCGTGTTTAGCCAGGCAACCTAATTGATCTCTGGTAGTCAACTATTGCAGGCTAAACTTCATAACACTACAACATGTATTACTCGACAAAACGTCTTCAACGTTTTTTTTTTTCAAGGCCCAGGTTTATCAGCTATCCACTTTAATGCACGCAGTCTCAGAAAACATTGTGACGACATTCATGCTTATCTAGCATCCCTTGGCCACCACTTTTTCTTCATCTGTGTGTCTGAGACGTGGCTATCAACTGACGATAAAAACTTATGCTGTTTACCACAATACTCACCAGAGTACTGTCACCGACAATCAAACCATCATGGTGGTTCTGCTATTTTTGTATCATCTTCTATAAAATATAAACGTCGGAATGACCTCTCCCTCCTAGCTGACAACACTGAATCTGTTTGGATTGAAATTGATGACGAACATACACAAACTGATGCTGAAAAAACCATCTTAGCTTGCATATATCGCTCGCCATCATCGTCAGTCTCAGAGTTCTGCTCTGCACTATACGAAAGCCTAGATAATATATCCTGCGAAAGAAAAAACGTTGTTATTATGGGAGATATCAACATTAACCTTCTGGATGAATCCAATCAGAACGCAGTTGAATACTCGAATTGCTTTGCGGGCTTTGGTTACGAACAGCTGCTTACAGTACCAACAAGATGTATCACAGGTGGCCCAAGCACGCTTATTGACCATATTTTATCTAACTACATATCATGTGATGAGTGTGGCGTAACAACACTCGACATTACAGACCACTATCCCATCTTTTGTCGCTTGTCTCATGCCTCACCACGCGCTGAGCGTTCTTTCCAAAAGTCCTTGTTTAACAAAGTTCAATTCATAGATTCCATCTCTTCTTTTGACTGGTCGACGATAAAATCTGAATCAAACGCTGAGCTAGCTTTTGTACGCTTTTCATCTGTAATACAGCAATGTGTCCATGATGCAACCACTTTTGTTCGATGTAACAAGAAGTATCCAGCACCCCACAACCCGTGGCTCACAGATGCTTTGCTAATGTGCATGCGCAAGAAAGAGAATATGTACAAGAAAATTAAACGTTGCCCATTTAACTTCAGATTGCAGAAGCGATATGCTTGCTACAAAAATGTCCTAAACAAATTGTTAAAAGATGCCAAAAAGAAGTACTATGAAATTAAAATTAATGAAGCTGAAGGTATCGCTAAACAGTGGAAGCTCATAAACTCTTTTTTTGAACAGAAACTTAAAAGACTCGCCAATAAGTGAGATTTCAAGCTCTAGTGCCACGTATCGAAATCCATCAGACATCGCAAATGAATTTAATAATTTCTTTTCCGATAATAATATGCCCCTTCCTACCAGTCCTATAACAGCACCCCAGAGACAACCACAATCTTTTTTTTTACATCCTACCATTCCGGACGAAATATACAATGTCATACAACAACTAAAGCTAACAAGTGCAGGTCTCGATGAAATACAACCAGTGCACCTAAAATATGTTGCTGATATCATTGCTGACCCATTTTCTTATGTAATTAACCTTTTATTTAAATGCGGTGTATTTCCATCTAAACTTAAGAAAGCCAAAATAATACCTGTATTTAAAAAAGGTGATAGAGGGTTGATTTCTAACTATCGCCCTATTGCTATATTATCCGTGTTCAGCAAAATTATAGAGAAATGTTTTGAAAAGCGTCTAACTAAGTATCTAACAAAATTTGACATTCTTTGCACCACGCAGTTTGGCTTTCGAGCAGGTTACTCTACTAATCTTGCACTTCTTTCATTCACTGATCGAATTAAGCACCACATTGACGAAGGTAAATATGCAGGAGCAGTGTTTATTGACCCCACCAAAGCGTCTGATTCAATTCTCCGTAACATTTTAATTACTAAATTAAACGCAATCGGCGTTGTAGGACCGGCGCTGGCTTTTGTTCGCGATTATTTAACTAATAGACAACAGGCTGTTAGTATTTCTAATCACCTTTATAACTTCAAATTAATTGATAGGGGAGTTCCTCAGGGGTCTATACTAGGCCCATTACTCTTCACTATCTACATTAATGACTTAACTGCCCATCTTTCGCATTGTGATCCTTATCTCTATGCGGACGACACTACGATTCTAACTGCTGACACCTATATTAATAGCCTCACTTCTAAGCTCAATACCGATTTGGAAAACATTATTCGCTGGTGTTGTTGCAACTCTTTAGAAATTAACCCTAGTAAAACAGTCTTCATGCTATTTCACCCCACTCAAAAGAAAATAATAAATATTCCAACCATAGCTATCGATAGTTACCCCATCAAACCTTCTAGTCATTGTCGTTTTTTGGGGGTTGTCCTCGATTCTAATTTAAAGTACACTACCCATATTTCACATCTAAAGCAAAAAATTGGATATGGTATCCGGATTCTTATAAAAGCACGTCCATACTTTAGACTACCAACCTTGCTATCTCTTTATCATGCATTTATTCACAGTCACTTCAATTACTGCATTGCGACTTGGGGCAACATATATAACTCTCATCTTGTTCCTTTACAATACGTGCAGAACCAGGCCATCCGCATTATTACTTTCCAGTCACCTCGATGTAGTGCATCTGCTCTTTTGCAAGAGCATCGCATTCTCACAATTCATAAACTATTTCAATTAAACATGGCAATCCTTGTCTATAATTCCCTTCACTTAAACATTCCCCAAATAATCTTTAACACTGAACAACTTGCTAATCATAATAATACTCGATTTGCATTAGCTAACAACTTCTTATTACCCAAAATCCGAACTAATTATGGCAAATTCACTTCTTCGTTCACAGCGATGTCTTACTGGAACTGTATTCCAACGGACATAAAGCTGTCTCCCAGTATAGGCAGCTTTAAAAAGCATTTATTCTCATATTTACTTAATTTGTAAATGCTGTAATGTAATTTAACATGTTCTGTTTGCTTCATTATGGGTAAAACATTATATCTCTTTAACATTTCACATTTCACCATTTCACCAACATTTCATCATATCTGTCCACTTGTTTCCTTGTGTCAGTTATTGTTAGAACACTGCCTCATAGGCTACATTTCACTTCCCATGTTTTGTTTTGTTTTTAATTCAGTACATGATGTAATTCTATACAGTGTTATGCCATGTTTTCAGTTTACTTGTTTTCTTGCATTAATACATGTTAACAATTCTACCTCTTTGCTATATTTGCATTAACCTGAATTGTTTTGTTACTTTTATTTGTTCATAACGCCATTCTTTGTACTATCATATGTTTTGGTTCCTTTGCTGTCATGTGTAATTATTTGTAGACAACTTTAAAACTTTGCTGCATTTGCTGTAACCTAACTTGTTTTGAACTTTCTAATTAGAACAGGAGGTCCCCCTACAGCCTTGCGCTTTGGGACCTCCTTCTGTATATCTTAATTGTTACTGTGATTTTATTTTCTTGAGTGAATAAATAAAATTCTTCTTCTTCTTCTTGATATTGCCAGGTTTGCAATAAATAGGATCTTCATTTTACTCAAAATGTCAATTTCTCATCTGTCGCATTCTGGAACACACTACCATTAGATATGAACGCACTTAAAATTCCCGAATTCAAGAAACAACTAAAAATTACATTCTGTCGAATACTGATGCCTAGTTCATACTCACAACCATTCTTTCAGGGTGCCTTCATTTCATTTTCATTGTCATACCATTAGGTTTCTGTTTGACGTCCTTGCCTTGCGTATACATTCGAGTTAGCAAACTATACTGTGTTCGTAACGTCACTTACGCTGTTACTTTATTATTTGTCAACGAGATTATGTTACAGTGCTTTTTTCATGACATTTATGCACATGTAATTCTTCAGTCATGATATTCATACTAAAATCTGTAATTCTTCCATGTCAACGATTTGTTAAAACTGCTATAATTTGTGTTTCATTACGTTTACTTTGTAAAAGAGGTCCCATTGCAGTTTTTGACTTCGGGAACTCCTTCTGTATATTAACATCTTGTAATCTTTCTAATCATCTAAATAAAAACCGATTCTGATTCTGAAATCTACGTGACCCTGTGTCCTAATACATTAATAATGGTAACTTTAATTTGGTGTCAGAATGCAACATTCAATAGCTAAACTGATCTCTAATTACACTATAAAACGAGCTACCTGCATAAGATTACCGACATTAACGAGATTACCTGCACAAAGTTTGAGAAGCCACGAGGACGTCAGAAACCAGATGGACGAATCAGAGTCAAGACCATTTCTGTACTTCTTTCCCGTGTTAATTGAGCTGCCAGGAAAAGCCTTTGCGTAAACACTATTGCAACAGTTATTTTTGTTAATGTTAGTGTGTAGTTATATGGCTAAAACTATTGTTTATTTGCAATTAACACTTTTCCTTGGCAATCTTTTATAAACTTTGCCTGTAAAGAATGCACCGCCCCAGAAGTACAAACAATGCGGTGAAGCAATGATTTTGAAGTAACTTGAACAGAGCTGCATGGTTCGAATGAGCAAATACGCTGTTGGCTTAGGCCTGTAGGTCCAAGAGCGGCTCTATTAAGCTTAAGAACAGATTGTGAGAGAAAGTTGATTGATATCTGTAAAGCGATTCAGCTCTGTATTGCAGATAAATGATAACATTTTCCGGAGGAGAAAAGAGAGGCAGTCAAATAACATTTAGATAAGAATAGAAAACAAGGTTACAAACGGGAACTATAAAGCTTAAAGGCAGACTGGTTCGGTTGTCCTTTTAGTCATATAAACTGCCGACTATTTTCATCCCAACCTTAGCTTTTCCAGCCATGAAACAGGCGTCGATTTTTTAACTGAACATGCAGTTTTCAGAGAAAACAAAACACGTTTTCCTCAACCTTGAAAATAAATGAACACATATCCAACAGAGAAATGAACATATATTTCTCAACCATGAATCACTTGACCATTGTTCTGGCATCCTCCGAGACTCACTTTACTGACGAATATTATTTACTATTCGACACGGGTAGAAATGCGAAGGGCTTTGCCGCCAGGAACATAAGGGGTGGTGGTGTGCTTTAAAGTCATGGTAGCATCTCGCATGTTGTATTACAAGCTTATTCTTAATCTGAGTCTCCGATAGTATGATACAGAATTTTTGCCGTGGTTCTACTGTACAGCCTTTCATCTGGGGCCTTTAATACCTTAACAATATCTACTGCGTTCATGCGATTTCACCCGTAATTTCATTGAATTGTTCACTCGGCTTAGTTAACAGCATCGCCGACACATTAGGCCATTTAACACTAATCAGCAAGACGCTGATTGACCATTTCCTCCCCAGCTGTCTGCACGGGCGATGGCGCGTGCCGATAATTTCTGGCATGCAGTGGAGACCTTTCGCCGTTTCACTTTTGTGGGAAAATTTCACCCACCGCTGAAGTAATCTGGTTGATCTTTTTCATGTTTTCTGCCTTGTTTTGTGTCCATCACTACCAAAGAAGAAAGCGGTAATGATAACTGTACAAGAGGTACACCCTTGTAGAACCCTTCGTCGGGGTATGCACCCCGCGGAGATAGCTGGTGTCAGTTATCGCAAATGAAGTAAACATGCGACTCACAGACGTCGGTGGAAGGCAGCACGGTCACATCGTCGTCAGACACCCATGCGGTGAGTGAGACGTACTCCCGCGCCGCCGGTGGTACCAGGCAGCGCAGCATGGCCACGCCCCCAACGCTGGCCACGCTGTCGGTTACCGACACCTCCAGTGGGGTCCGCACCACTGTAACGACAAAGTGAAAGGGGGACCCCCAGTGTAAGCAGCACGCAAAAAGAAAGGCGTCAGCACTCAAAGAAAGACGTCGAGCATCGCTATCACATGATTGTGTTCCTCTGTGCGCGTAGTAATTGGAGGAGCCTCGACTGTTTTTCTGTTCCGAAAGCGAAGATAAACGCTGTTAGCTGAACCCAGTGCCTACATAACGGCACCCCTTTTGTGCTGAATAATGCATGCACGCCCATCAGCTTGCACAATACTGCAGCGAGTGGTATCATCGGCTTTTCTTAAGGCACATACACACCGAAGGCGGAGCGGACAAGCGGACAAGCGGATCCGACCAAGCGGCCGCGGATTTTCCGCTTTTCGGAAAATACGCGGCCGCTTGGCCGGATCGCGCATGGACCGAATTTTTCCACGCGGACAAGTTGGCCGCTTTGGCCGCAGCCAATCAGAACCCGACGCCGCGGAAGCGCTGGTGAACGAATGTAAACGAATGTCTTTCTCTGGGATTTTCGCTTCTGTTCTTGAAAAGCGTCAAAACGGCAAGTTGGGCCAGTTGGTTGGGATTATAGTAAGGTTTGTTACAGCGCAACACAAGACAAGGACAAAAGAAGGTATAAAACGACGACACCCCGCCTTCCCGGCGGTGCGCTGGTCAACGCCGCTGGTCTGAACAGGCGCGGGCGCTCGCAGCCTCGCCGCTTTGAAAATCCGCTTGTCGGCTCAGACGCTCCGCTTTCGGTGTGAATGTGCCTTTAAGGATTAAGAAATTTAGGTCGAGGTTACAGTATTCTCCGATTGGGTTCTTCGTAAAGTCGCCAAACGTGGCATGGGTACTCTAATTTTCTCGAAAATGAGGCTTGCACGGGTTAGAAACTCCCATAACAACGTTTTTTGGGCATTTGCGATGAGCTTGCACAACGCGATGCAGACGCTACCGAAAGGGGCACAACCCTGCCTACTTCATCACTAGAAACGGCGAAAGTCCCGGCTGAGCGTCAGTCGAAGCCTTCAGCACATTTCAGTGCATAAGGACATCTGCAAATACGCAGCCAAGTGCTTGTCAGAGCTTGTCTGAGGACGACGCATTCTCGGAATGTTGAGCGAACATTCACGAAGGATACTACGTGATTGACTTTCTGATTCATGTTTATCGTACGCTGTTGTCGCGTTCTAGGGCATAAATAACACAGGAGTGCATTCCGACTGCTTTCTCTTTCCTCTGTCAGAAGAAAAGAAAGAAAGAAAAAAAGAAAGAAAGGAAGAAAGAAAGAAAGAAAGAAAGAAAGAAAACACGACAGATTTTTTACTTGACTTGTGTTCGGTGTTTTCATCACCACGTACAAGTTACAGTATAGGAGATGCTGGAGGCAAGGGTATCGTTAACGTATGCCAATAGTACGATGAAAGACAAGGTAATTAGTCCCACACATGGCGTTCCGCGTACAACCAGGCAGAGCAAAACGGAATGACTGTATCGTCAGATAACTCGTCCCAATACGCTAGGACTTGGCTCAATATTACCAACACATAAGCATGCAAAGAAACGAACCACGTGTACCGGTCACAGAAGCCAGTAACGTAACTTGAACCATCACAATGGCAGCACTGGTATCCATAAATTGCGTATATAACAGGCTCATCGCTTGCAGCATTTTATTTTATGCCGGCTATGCATACAATGGAATGCAAATATATAAGGAGGTCGTAGGTGCTGGACAAAAGTATGGTCGTCTTTGTCCAGCCTCTTCGGCCGCTTTGCAACAATCTGATTATAAGAATGAGAAATGGGCGCTTTCCAATTACCCGCACTTTCATGTGTACTCAGTCACGGTCTGTTAAGGATGCGTTACAGATGTTTAAGCCTGGGCTAGACGTTTGTAGGGAAGAATTTATAAAAGCCGCTGTGGCCTTCTGCCTGGACTTGATCATCGCCAAAGTGGCGTTCAGATGCTTCCTGTCTGCAGCGAGCTGACTCAGGCGTAAGACGCCGCTTTTGCACGAGGGGTTCCGCTTGTACGAACACTCAACCGTGAGCCCAGAACGCTTCACGGTTTGGTTGAGATCAACAGCTGCCATCTGGGCCGTGGCTGGAAATAAGTGAAAGTAAAAAAATTCGATATCTGATTTGTTTTCTCGATATGCTATCCCGTTTTCGCCTGCCATATGTCTACAGTTTCTTTCTTGTCCTGTCATTGGCGGTCCTCGGCACAGACTTGCCAAGAGTTTCAATCTTTACAATTCGCGCGTTAAACGCTATGATTAGGATACGTGTTCTTATTAGGCGGGTGTGTTCACAGCGTTATACTGACTTAGATTCTTACAGGTTTTCATACCTTGTGCGAGAACAGCGTTGGCTTATAGACGGGACAAATCATTAAAGTAGAAACCGGGTTAAATATATGCAACTTTGATTAAATAATCTAGACACCTCAGTTTGAGTAAGGATTTCTTATTCGGCGCAGATAATTTTCGCATTAAATTTTATAAATGGCTTGTGTGAATTTGGCTTTTTTTACAACTTTAACTTCAGAACATCATTAGTGCGAGGTTTACACCGAAATGTCGGTAATTTTCGCCAAACAGAAATGGTGCACAACCACAACAATATCCCGCAGCAGGAGCGATAAATCGTTGAAATGATCGGTGCTAAAATCCGCAGTTTGAAGAAATTCTCGTAAAATCAGAATATGCCTATGTGCACCATATGCCTATGAAGACACCAATGGGCAAAAAATGCGACAAAGAGAACCAGCTTGGTTCCTGAGAAGGTTCACATCTTTCAGGAGAAAAAAAAGGAAGTGTGCGAATATATATATATATATATATATATATATATATATATATATATATATATATATATATATATATATATATATATATATGCTCGTTAAACCAAAAGGTCCAGCTTCTGATGGGTAGAGAGCACGCTTCACCGCCACCACGACCGACCGAAAGGCAAGCGAGTTCACGACCCTGTTTTCTCCGCGAGGATTCGTTTTCCGAGTGATTCGCGAAATAGCCGAATAATCAAAATGAGTTTAAATGAATTCTCGAAAGCACGAAACATTATACACGTACATTTTTGTGTTAAACCTCTGTTCCAAACTGATATCCTCGAGAGAGCGCGTCCACGTGTCGGCAGCAGATTATGAAACTGTTCAGCTCTCTATGACTTGGATATCGCATCATGTCTGCAGTGATCCCCGACGGCAGAATACGCGCATGTGGTGAAAATACAGGATCACGTCCAGCTCCCTCTCAAGAGATCTCACACAAATATCTCGTTTTGTAATATGTCTCAAGCACGTGTTAAATCTTGCTTCGTGGAATAACCGTGTATCGCTGTACGCTGTCCTGCGACCCACCAAGCGGCGCGCAGGCACATATATCTTCCATTGTGCTTCTTTCGAATCACCTCTCGGGCCATCTGGTGCAGAAAGAGTGACGTGGATAAGAGCTGATCTCGAAACGACTGCTGCGCTTCCCCGTAATCCCATAATGGCGAAGCAGACAGCTCCGCGATTATTCCGCAAGCGGGCATTTGTCTCAGCAAAAATGTATTTCCCCTCAGCAGCCGTTGAAGCTTTGGCTAAAAGAAGACGCGTACTTCCATACGTGTAGAAAGGAACGCCCTTTCAATGGAGCTTGCGAAATGTTTACCTCGGTTAACACTTCCGTGTATTAACAGCTTGTGCTTCAATAACCAGGACTATGAGAGTAACAAAATCCCCAGTAATGGGTAGGAAGCGCAGAGTTCTTCTACCGCCATAAAAACACAGGTAATATTCACAATGGGGCTATGACCGCACAGAATAGAAGGACGCCGATACAGGTGCACACACACAAGCGCTGTATTGCCAACTAAGTTCATTCACCTGCGCCCTAAATGTTCACTTGTGAAAGCGCTCTTCTCTTCTGTGCTGCAGAAAACTTATTTCTCATCAACAAAACCAACTAAGATCAGATTAAGCTACATCTGACCATCTATCGTACACGATAAACGTCAACAAACTTAGTTAATCAATGACATGTGTCTTTCTTTCACAGCGCAGGGCCAACATTCGAAACAGTACTGGCATCCCGCAGAAGGCAGTTGTACCACACGTAGCGGCAAGAGTGAGCCTCAATAAAAATCAACAACTGTGTATTTTCTCCAATAGTTTGGCTACTGCGTTCCACTAGAAAACATACTTCCCCGTGACCATTACCTCACGTTGTTTAGCGGATCGTCGGCGTCACCATTATTTTTTTGCGAGCTAGTATACTTGCCATTAGAGTCTTCTTGGGATTTATTCGCGACCTCATTGGACCGATTCGAAGCTTCACCAAGGTCTTCCAGGTTACCGTCGTTCCATACACACTTTCAGTTGTTTCTACAAACGTTATTAAAAATTGTAACACCATCACCGAGTCCGCTTCCCTTTCGCCTTTTCTGACTGTGCAGATTCGCACAGCGAAGTGACTGCTAGTTAGACCATGTCGTTCCATTTGCACGTGACATCGAATACGACCTATCATACATGTACAGGGGAAAAAAAGGAGCAACAGAAGCAAGCGACATGGTAATAAGCGGTGTTAGTAAACGCGACGAGCATCATTCGTTTGTTCTTCCTTGTCATAGCCGTATGCCGGCGTATTCGATGGCAGGAAAAAATAAGTAGACAAAACATACCTTAACATTTGAACCCGTTTTTTTTTAATATCTCGCGCTATTTCACAGCCAGACTTCAGCGGTTTCACTTAATACTCCTGAACACCTGTGAAGTACTTCGCACTTGATTAGTTTCTAAACTTTAGTACAGTGGATAGCTGTCTACCATGCTAGTTGGTTTAGAATAATATTGCGCTAAAACTTTTAAAAAAATACGGCTTCTGGAGAAATGCTTTCGAAATCGTGCTAATCTGAACGCACATCGCACGTAAGCGTGACTTCATTGCCATCAGGATAGAAATTGTGTGAAATGTAGGTGCTCCACGTGGTCAAGGCTAAAAAATTGCTTGCGGATTGTGTCTCGTGCAATTATTGTAGATGCTTTTGAGATCTTTGTTGTTGCCATGCCATCACCAATAGCAAGTTCACATTGAGCCGCAAGATTCGTTCTACGTATCCGTTTGCTCCTCTAGTGCAATTGTTGTAGCGGCTTTCAGAAACAGACAGGGGTCATCGCATCGCACCGTTTAGTCTCTGAAATGGAAGTGATGTTTTAGGTGGTACGCGATAAGCACTGATAAATCAATTACGTGAAATAACATGGTACAAAGGGGGGATCAGGTGTAAGAGCCACCTCCGAGTTGTTTCTCGCTACTGCGCGTCGAAGTAAGCCCAGTAAGCAGTGCTTACTTCGTCTTCGTCATGTGGAAGCTCGTCGCGTTTCGCCTACGTGCCCGCCTGCTTGTTATTGACCCATTGTGACAACACTTATCTGGAGTTCTCAATACACCGGTTCTCGCTTATAATAACTATTTTTAATTTGCCGACTGCAATTATTATTATTATTATTATTATTATTGTTGTTGTTGTTGTTTTTGTCGTCGTTTAATTATCTCTTCATATTCTCGTTTAAAGTCACCTAGATCAAAGTGTTACCTTATAAAGGTCCATCAAAATCTAGTAAAAGCAACATATCTAAAGTGTATCTGAAGTGTATATACATTCATGAAGAAGTACGTAAAAGAAAACGCAATGAAAAAACAAACAAGAATCACAACACAGTAATAAAAGAAAACAAAAACTCGAAACTATAGAAATAATCTAAAAACATATTGTATTCGAGGTTAGAAAAGAGAACGGGCAGGCAAGACATAATTAAATTAACAAACAGACATAGTGATCAACAATACTAATAGCTCCATATTTTTTGCTCCAATTTTGCTCTAATTGCTCCAATTGCTCCATATTACTAATGCTCCATATTTTGCTCGCACAGACATATTTAAGTTTTCTTATTTCCCGAGAACCATTAGTGAATGGAACTGCCTTATCAAAGCAAGTATAGTCAAAGTGTGAAATAAGCTTTCTGAGCCTGTGTTAATGTTGCTTTTTTCGTTGCTGTTTCTTTTGTATTTCTTGTATTTGTATCGACCACCCTGCTTAAACCATGAGCCCGCAGTATTGTATAAATAAATAAAATAAAAAAAACAAAATGGGAGCGAGGGGGGAACAAAGGTAGAACAAGCAATAAAAAGGAGCGTTAGTACGCTATGCCCGCAATGTCCCGACAGGTGTAATCTAAACAAATAAAAGGTGAAATATAGACAAGATTGCATGATTATTGTCCGGTATCCCGATTATCTTCTGCGCGTTCTAAGGAACCTGGGCGACATTATGCTTTCCGAATGACACGTGTGAGATGCAATTTACCGCTGTGCTCCTCCCGGTACTAACAACTCACCGCTACTCACCTAACGTTACTGTTAACGGTATTACAACTCACCGTTAACAACTCACCGTTCGGTCGTGTCTGATCCACTCGATAAAAATAAACCAACTTTAGCGCCTTTTTTTTTTCTTTTTTTCTATTTTTTTTTTAACCTCGTCACCGAGACAACGCAAACTGCGCCCGACCGTCCCAGTGCTGCAACAGCGACGCCCGTGGCAGGCTGAAGAGCGCGCTGCTGGCGTGCTAGTCGGATTGCAGCAGCGACGCAATATCGGTGATGCTATGGGGCGTCGGGTTCAATTAGGAAACCGGCTGCGGCGCCACGCTCTGCAACGAAAGATAAAAAACAGGAAAACTGCCAAGTGCGCGCAATACGCCGCGTTCTCACGCCAACGCACTAGCCCTGCTTTCATTTCACTTGCCTAACACTGAGCCCTCGCCTCTCGCTCGTAGAAACGTGTAGGATTAAAGGGATAAACAGGCACGGTCGCCTCGAGTTGCGACCGTCTAGCTGCGCAACGGAGACTACTAGTGTGAGTTTCTGCAACGTGCACGTGCAGCGCACGAAGTTTGAGCAACTGCTCTTCAATATCGCACTACTTGGTTATTTTAATTGCATTTCTTGGCTTTATCTCCGATGTTAACTTTTCAGTTTCAGGAGTGCCACTTTACAAAGCTCCTCCTACTTGATTCGTGTGCATCTGGGTTTAAACGGCAGGGTATTTAAATATTTCGTCTATAGGGTCTGTGCACACGCAAGAAGAGCGATTCAGGGCATCTCTGTGGTAGATAGTATTTCTGCTGCCGCATTTGTATATTCCGCGTGATCTCTTTTATTGGGAACTGATTTCGAAAAGAAATTTTAAATGGTACGTGGACGTTTTCTTTAATATTAATCCTTTCAGCCCGGCGGACACGGGGGGGGGGGGGGGGGGGGGGGGCAAGTAGCCAGCGCAGTTCGCTCGTTAATTGACTAAAATCGCTTTTCCTGACTTTTTTATTCCTGCTTCTAAGGTCCCATTTCACAATGACAGCATTGCAGGAGGGCGCCGGGGGAGGCAAGAGCACTTTGAGCGAGTTTAAGAGCGCCGTTACGACATTCGTTGGCGAAAATCCTCCTTTTCCCGCTTGCATTCCCAAACCGGGCGCCCAACGAGAGCCAGAAGCACTGTACCCGTGACACTTTCCGCCTTTCTTGGTTTATTTAGGCCAATGGGTACACGTCTCAATCCTCATTTATCTGTGACCGAATGTCGCATGCGGCATAGAGCTTCCGATAAAGATTGCTATGAATAAACGCTGATGCTTATGACTGCGGAAGCAGCAAGCATTCAGCGAGCATGAGAAGGATGGTTAGCATACATCGATTTGCCTATAGACCTTGTCCTTTTGGCTTCAAACAGCTTTGTAGCTTTGCAAATTGATCATTTTGAACAAAATTTTGCCACATAAATGCAACAACCCGCACTGATTATGCGTGTGTGGAAGGCCTTTTCACTTTATAATTTATGCCAGTGAAGCCCGATCAGGCGTATAGTAAATAAAGCCACAAGAACGTCTGAAGCCACAATCATGGGGATAACACAAATCAGTGTACTAACCATCATTCCCGTGTATCTGAACGATCAAAGCGCCAGAGTTTTCCCTAGTGTCTTTAGTAAGAAATAATATCGCTCGCGGCACCAGCATCGACGACGATTGTACGCCTCAGCAGGCCATCAAAGTGAGCTGTTTTGCGTCACGACAGCGTCGAATATAAAACGGCTTTAGTCGAATAGCGTTGGTAGCGCTTCCGCCACTCCGTGTGCGCCTTGTTTTGAAACCGGAGGGCAATAAGGAGTACTTTTGTTGACAAATATCTCAACAACCGACGAGGCTTTTAATATCGCTTAACTTGGATCTCCCTTGCTGTGACGCCCCGTTGCAATACTGCCGTTGCAACATGGGCCTGAATATCTTTACTTGAAAAGTAAGCAAGGAACTTAGTTATTAAACAAACTACAAAGGCTTCTTGATTACCTGTAGTGTCCTCCGCGCTGAAAACACGAATAGTGAAGAAAGCACACTCACCTCGGTTAAATTTTATTTTAGAAACTTGAAAAAATATCACCTCGTATTTTTACACACACGCTGCACTGGTCGGGGACGCATTTTTTACAACTGTGCCTGTGTGCTGTCTCGTTTTTAATAGCCCGCGTTGCACAATCGGCACGCCATTTTTTGTTTCATTTCACGTGAAGCTAATTCCATAAACTGCAGAGCGTACCAGTTTCGTTACGTCGTCAAGTTAAAAGTAGCGCAGTGCATTCAAGAAAAGACGTCCTTTAAGCAAGATTGAATTGACGATTCAGTCAACGCGGCTAAGTGCCGCCGAATCATGCCCCTCACATGGCCGACAGAGACGGTCTGCTCGCGACGTGATTCGTTGCAGCTCAGCCACGTCAAGCTCTTCTGCGTACTGAATCAGAAATTTTACCGGTCGTGCTAGTCCAGCTTTACAGGACGCCCAAGAGCATCCGAGAATGCGGCAGTTTATGTATCTACCATGCAACAATCAGTACTCACGCTTTTTCCTCTTTTTTTTTTTGCTACCTATGGCTGGCAACATACGTTAAATGCATTGTGCCGCGTCAATTAAAGGGTATTGCCATAATGCTGAGTCTGTTCAGCCATCGGCCTTTCCTGAATCAAATGTCTCAATTCAGAAACCTTAACTCGTGCTGCGCGCATGTTTTTTCCCATATGTTATTGAAGTCGTGGGAACGTTAATACTGCCATGGAGAGGCGTTGTTCAACGGCCAAGATAATATCTAATGTAGCCAGACTTATTTCGCTAGCATGACTCCGGTGAAAAGTCATTTCACTGGCACGGTGCTTTCAGCCAGTAAGTTTAGTATGTGCAACGCCTATTGCGTGTTATAGCTGTATACGGCAGCGTTTTCGCCATATATTCGCGCACTGGCCGACGATTGCCGGCATGCTGGCTGTTTATATAAACAGCCAGCATCTGTCACATAGGTTGGTGCACGCCCGTGAAATACTACCACACAGGCGTTTATACAAAACTATTGCACAAAACGCACAAAATCTCTACTTACATCGGGCTTACACTGATACCGTGATAGGCGTACACTTTCGTACGCGGTCGTGATAATGCAGCCCAGCCGAATTCTTCTGCGTGGCTTAACCTGTACTGAATGTTACCATCTGATGACCGCGGTCGAAATGCGGCTTTAGAGTGTCGCGTTTCTATAGCAGCATCGGGTAGAATCGTTATTGGAACGCGATAAGGGGCTAACGAAATCTTGACTTTCATACTGCATGCGAGCATTTCAGAGGAAAAACAGTCAACGGAAACGGAGTCGCTTCCAGAGAGAGGGACTCGAGATGACGCAACTTTCGACGAGTGAAAAAGGAAACAAGAACAGGCTGGAAAAGTGCGCAAGGTTTGTTGCATTTTCTTCTGATCTCGCAGCTAGGCTGGGGAGTAATGAAGGAACTCGAGATTTATGACGCCGGCGGTGCACCTGGGCGCTGCCGGGAAGAAAGAAGAAGGCGCGCGCAGAAAAAAAATAATCAACGCGAACGGAACGGGTGCTCGGCGGCCAGTATACGGCCGAAAGGTAGGCGTGAAACAAAGTCAGCAAGCCGCATGTCGACAGACAAATGAAGCGGCGAAAAGTCGGCACCGCTGCTAGCTGCCGGAACAAGTTCGCACTGCCGCCTCGAGCAATGCAAGAGGGGTAATCGCGAAAGCCCCCCCCCCCCCCCCCAAAAAAAAAAAAATAAATAATAAGGAGAAAAGAAAAACAGAGGGAGAAGAAAAAAAATGCTTTTTTCCACCTCATCTGCGCCAGGCAATATCGGAAAGGCGGCGATATGAGAAGCGCCGCGGTTGACGCTAAGCGAGTGAACAAACAGCGTGCGGAGATCGAGCGCACGTGGAAATTTTCGAGCAGACAGCCCAGCCCTTACAAGGCAGCATGGAACAGAGTGAGGAAAAAAAGCAGCTTTAAGAAAAGACCCAATAAGAAAAGAAACGTAAGGAAAAGCGAGGCGTACACGGCTGCCAGTCAGAGCGCTTCATCATAATACGTTTGATTTATGCCGTCCGCCTCCGGCTGCAGCACGTCGGCGAGGCAGTTCCCACTTGGTGCCTCTAGCGCATGTTTTTCCTCCCGACTCCCCGATCAGACAGCTTTCTTACGGCAGCCTCTTTGCCATAGCTCCCGCCGCAGGGAAGGGGGAATGAAAAAGTGAAACGAGAAGTGCCAGAGGCGCGCTCACGCAAACACAGAAACCATGGTGCGGCACAGAAGCCACGAAACTCGCCGTAGAGCGCTTGTCCACATGCGTCCCACTGCTCTCCCGAAGCGTTGCGGAGCCGTCATCGCATGTAGGTGTTGCCACGACATCGCCACGCGTCAGCGGTGGGGAAGTTGAGAGGGAGGTGTTGGGGCACGGGCGTCACGCACCGGGGTTCGCAGCGCGTCACGGTGACGCAAGGCAAAGTGCTCGTCGCAACCGCGGCCAACGTATGCACCCACTGCGGCGCAAACGCTTCATTTTGCAGACTCAACCGCAAATGTTGAATATCGTGCGATCTTTTAGAACCCTCAGGCAAAGTATAGGCAAAGTATGCCGATTTCGAAGAGTGCCACAAACAGAAGCGGATCTGACATCCGAGTGGCCGCAACTTCGGACGCCCGCACTCCTGCACGTTCGTGCAGTCATCTGAAGGCGCGGTGCTTGAGCCTTTGCATGATTATAATTAATTCTGCATATTGTTATGTGGACAAACGCTCTAGCTGTCCCACTTTTATTACAATGCTCAGTCGCCATATTCCATCAACACTCCGTCTTCCTGTTTGCCTTCGCATGCATTCGCGCATGCATCTTCATCTGATCACTTCCACCCGTAGCATGCGACCCCCTTCTTAAGGGCGCGGTTGTCGAGCAGTTTGGACACCTTACTGCATGTTTTACAGCCAAGCCGTTTGTGCGGACCCTGTGCCGTCGTTGTCGGACTTCTCTAAAAAAGGTGCCACGTGACCTAGCGGCAGAGCAAAAGACAAGGGGAAAGGGATTCGTGTGACCCATATCCCCCCGTGAGAATGCTATCTTATACCCGAATCTTGTACGGTTGTCACACGGTGTATTTTCGGCGATCGAGCCAGATCGGCATCGAATTTGTCGGCGATTGATTCCACCCTGCCGCGAAAGAAACAAATGTTTTGCTGGCGGTTTGCGGCCAACCAACAGTGCCCATCGATTGAAACGCGATACTAGGAGCGCATGGCTGCCGGCACTGCTTGCTCGCGCAAGCAGTGCCGGCAGTGCTGCATGCTGAACATGCGCTCGTGGTAATGTTTACTGTCGAGGCACATGCGGTGTAGTCTACCAGTTCTTTAACAGTACCGCGCGAGCGTCGACTGGCCGGCCGGTCAGCGCCTTCTAACATCGCGAAGCGACAAGATCAGCAAGAGTAGCGCATGCGCACCAAGTGCACTGGAACTGCAAGTTTCGTCTGCTAGGCTCTTTCCACCAGCACGACACAGCCCCCGGCACGATCAACTCGGTGCAAACTCCCCGTCTTATCGGAAATAACGGCGTGCAGTGAACTACGTGCGCATGCGCTACTTCTGCTGATCTCGTCGCTTTGCGTAGTTAGAAGGCGCTGACCGGCCGCTCAGTCACCGCTCGCGTGGTACTGTCAAAGAATCGGTCGACTGTATACGTCTTCCACCGCCAGGTCCGTGTTCTGCGCCGTGATATCAGCCTCAGGTGTGGACCGCATGATGGCGACAGAGGCCTAATTACCCTCTCGTTTGCAGCGCTGTTGCCTGCTCACTTCACTTGAAATACCTACCAGTGTCATCAAAAGCGAAAGCCCAGCTAAGAAGCACTTCTCAATGGGGAACACGAAATGAGGCCATTTGTCAGCCTTTAGTTTTAAGCCTTCAGGAGTGTGTTACGAGTAGGCCTACCTCCCGAGGCAACACATTGAAAACCGTAATAGCGGGGCTGCCACTTCTAGAATCACGGGAAGCCCGTGTGCGTTTACAAATGAGGTAACATATTGAGTCATAGGTGCAGATAGTGCATAGGTGAAAACCTTCAGATAAATGGAACTACACGAACCAGAAACTGTTTCTTTCTTTTCGCTATTGCTCCGGAGCCAAAAAAAGAAAATGGTAACGTTCCGTTTGAGTTTCGGTTCAGGTAAAAATGATTCCTGGTTTTCGGTTATCGATTCAGTTCCGGTTCTTAACGGGGTTGCATTATTAACGCTCAAAGACAATAATATACCGCGGAAAAATGATGATTGAAAAAGTTTCGCCGAGCATAGTGACAGCTCCTGTGCATCATCTACTACGTGCGGCGTGGCACCCCTTATATATATATACAGGGTGTTTTGTTTAGCTGCACCAAAATGTTTAAATTAGAAAAATATAAATCGCGGTAGCGTTATATTTACCATTCGAGTGTACGGATTGGCATCCTCTAGATATGGAACAATTTCTGCAATTACGTGCGTAATTAGCGAAATTACGGTAATTTCCTTTCCAATTATCAACAATAGGTGGCTACAGCAAATAAGTGCTTTGGGGTCCGTGCTCGACACTACCTATCCCAACGGTCAAATTTTGAATAGGGGTCTTCATGTGGCAGCTACACGGGCAATTAGTTCCCCTTGGAAGGCTCCTTGAAACGGAAATTGACTGGCAAAAGAGTGCCTGTGTCGTCAATGTCACCGCCCCCCCCCCCCCCCCCCCCCCGGTTTTCGTCACGTCTCCGAAGTCACCGCCGGTCCGACCCCGCGAGCAGAGCCATAAGACTGACCCCCGCTACGAGGCCGCAAAAGTGAAATCACCATCATGTAACAACATATCGGTTTATGAGCACCTTGTCCAGACAACAATGAAATAAAATGGTCAGGTTCAACTTAATAGATGTTTGCACCTTTCTTAAAAGATAACACAAGACCTCATGGACAGAATTCACAAACTGTATCTCGTAAGAAATATTTACCATCGGGTAGCCGCTTTCGCTATCGCAAATGATCGGCGCCCATTCTTTGAAAGCATTTCAGCACACAAGTCGCTGTATTAATTTTTTTTCTATCACAATATATTGCCGCATGGGCTCATTAGTGAGCCATTCCCTGTCGCGCTGACTGCTAGGAACGAATGTAAAAACGCATGCGTAAATATTTCGCACATCCAATGAACCTTCCGACTCTACATGTACGACCGTGTTTTCTGCTGCGTTTCCTACAGCCCTGTCACTTCTTGAAGATATAAACCCTGAAAGCCTCGTGCTGACTTAAATAATAAAATGATGCATGCATTGAACGAATCATTAATTGAGTTTAGCGCCCTAAAAGAACACACGGGGTAAGAGAGGTGCTCTAGGGGAGGAGGCCGGTTTACTTTTGACCGCCTCGTTTTCTTGAACCTAAAGCACGGTAAGAGGACGTTCTTGAATTTCTGTCAGATGGGAATGCGGCCACTGTGGCCGGGAATTAAAAATTAAATTATGGGGTTTAACGTGCCAAAACCACGATCTGATTAGGAGGCACGCGAAAATTTGGATTACCTGGGATTCATCATCATCATCAGCCTGGTTATGCCCACTGCAGGGCAAAGGCCTCTCCCATACTTCTCCAACTACCCCGGTCATGTACTAATTGTGGCCATGTTGTCCCTGCAAACTTCTTAATCTCATCCGCCGAACTAATTTTCTGCCGCCCTCTACTACGCTTTCCTTCCCTTGGAATCCATTCCGTAACTCTTAATGACCATCGGTTATCTTCCCTCCTCATTACGTGTCCTGCCCATGCCCATTTCTTTTTCTTGATTTCAACTAAGATATCATTGACTCGCGTTTGTTCCCTCACCCAATCTGCTCTTTTCTTATCCCTTAACGTTATACCAATCATTCTTCTTTCCATAGCTCGTTGCGTCGTCCTCAATTTAAGTAGAACCCTTTTCGTAAGCCTCCAGGTTTCTGCGCCGTACGTGAGTACTGGTAAGACACAGCTGTTATAAGCTTTTCTCTTGAGGGATAATGGCAACCTGCTGTTCATGATCTGAGAATGCCTGCCAAACGCACCCCAGCCCATTCTTAGTCTTCTGATTATTTTAGTCTCATGATCCGGATCCGCAGTCACTACCTGTCCTAAGTAGATGTATTCCCTTACCACTCCCAGTGCCTCACTACCTATTGTAAACTGTTGTTCCCTTCCGAGACTGTTAAACATTACTTTAGTTTTCTGCAGATTAATTTTTAGACCCACCCTTCGGCTTTGCCTCACCAGGTCAGTGAGCATGCATTGCAGTTGGTCCCCTGAGTTATTAAGTAAGGCAATATCATCAGCGAATCGCAAGTTACTAAGGTATTCTCCATTAACTCTTATCCCCAATTCTTCCCAATCCAGGTCTCTGAATACCTCCTGTAAACACGCTGTGAATAGCATCGGAGAGATCGTATCTCCCTGCCTTACGCCTTTCTTTATTGGGATTTTGTTGCTTTTTTTATGAAGGACTACGGTGGCTGTGGAGCCGCTATAGATATCTTTTAGTATTTTTACATACGGCTCGTCTACACCCTGATTCCGCAATGCCTCCATGACTGCTGAGGTTTCGACTGAATCAAAGGCTTTCTCGTAATCAATGAAAGCTATATATAAAGGTTGGTTATATTCTGCACATTCTTCTATGACCTCATTGATAGTGTGAATATGGTCTATTGTTGAGTAGCCTTTACGGAATCCTGCCTGGTTCTTTGGTTGACGGAAGTCTAAGGTGTTTCTGATTCTATTTGCAATTACCTTAGTAAATACTTTGTAGGCAACGGACAGTAAACTGATCGGTCTATAATTTTTCAAGTCTTTGGCGTCCCCTTTCTTATGGATTAGGATTATGTTAGCGTTTTTCCAAGATTCCGGCACGCTCGAAGTCCTGAGGCATTGCGTATACAGGGTGGCCAGTTTCTCTAGAACAATCTGCCCACCATCCTTCAACAAATCTGCTGTTACCTGATCCTCCCCAGCTGCCTTCCCCCTTTGCATAGCTCCCAAGGCTTTCTTTACTTCTTCCGGTGCTACCTGTGGGATTTCGAATTCCTCTAGACTATTCTCTCTTCCATGATCGTCGTGGGTGCCACTGGTACTGTATAAATCGCTATAGAACTCCTCAGCCACTTGAACTATCTCATCCATATTAGTAATGATATTGCCGGCTTTGTCTCTTAACGCATACATCTGATTCTTGCCAATACCTAGTTTCTTCTTCACTGCTTTTAGGCTTCCTCCGTTCCTGAGAGCATGTTCAATCATATCCATGTTATACTTCCTTATGTCAGCTGTCTTACGCTTGTTGATTAACTTCCAAAGTTCTGCCAGTTCTATTCTAGCTGTAGGGTTAGAGGCTTTCATACATTGGCGTTTCTTGATCAGATCTTTTGTCTCCTGCGATAGCTTACTGGTATCCTGTCTAACGGAGTTACCACCGACTTCTATTGCACACTCCCTAATGATGCCCACAAGATTGTCCTTCATTGCTTCAACACTAAGGTCCTCTTCCTGGGCCAAAGCCGAATACCTGTTCTGTAGCTTGATCTGGAATTCCTCTATTTTCCCTCTTACCGCTAGCTCATTGATCGACTTATGGGCCAGTTGCTTCCGTTCCCTCCTCAGGTCTAGGCTAATTCGAGTTCTTACCATCCTATGGTCACTGCAGCGCACCTTGCTGAGCACGTCCACATTTTGTATGATGCCAGGGTTAGCGCAGAGTATGAGGTCTATTTCATTTCTAGTCTCGCCGTTCGGGCTCCTCCACGTCCATTTTCGGCTATCTCGCTTGCAGTTGAAGGTATTCATTATCCGCATATTATTCTGTTCTGCAAACTCTACTAATAACTCTCCCCTGCTATTCCTAGTGCCTATGCCATATTCCCCCACTGCCTTGTCTCCAGCCTGCTTCTTGCCTACCTTGGCGTTGAAGTCGCCCATCAGTATACCGTATTTTGTTTTGACTCTACCCATTGCCGATTCCACGTCTTCATAGAAGCTTTCGACTTCCTGGTCATCATGACTGGATGTAGGGGCGTAGACCTGTATAACCTTCATTTTGTACCTCTTATTAAGTTTCACAACAAGACCTGCCACCCTCTCGTTAATGCTATAGAATTCCTGTATGTTACCAGCTATGTTCTTATTAATCAGGAATCCGACTCCTAGTTCTCGTCTCTCCGCTAAGCCCCGGTAGCACAGGACGTGCCCACTTTTTAGCACTGTATATGCTTCTTTTGGCCTCCTAACTTCCCTGAGCCCTATTATATCCCATTTACTGCCCTCTAATTCCTCCAATGGCACTGCTAGACTCGCCTCACTAGATAACGTTCTTGCGTTAAACGTTGCCAGGTTCATATTCCAATGGCGGCCTGTCCGGAGCCAGGGATTCTTAGCACCGTCTGCAGCGTCGCAGGCTTCGCAGCTGCTGGGGACTGAGGAGCCGGGGTTTGATCGTTGTGTTCATATAGGAGGTTGTGGCCAAGTACTGCACCAGGGTGGCCAATCCTGCTCTGGTGAGGGAGTGCGTTACCGGTTCTGGTCACCGGGATCAGGCCACACTCCAGGCCTGTTTATGCAATTTTATCAACACGCGGATTTTTTTTTAATCCGGTGGAAAATTGCGCGGCACCTGGATTCGAACCACGGACCTCTTGCACGCGAGGCGGGTGTTCTACCTCTACGCCACCGCTGCACCCTACCTGGGATTACCGTGCACCTAAAAAAAGTACACGGGTGTTTTCGCATTTCGCCCCCATCGAAATGCGGCCGCCATGTGGCTGGGAATCGAAGCCGTGACCTCGGGCTCGACAGTAGAACGCCACTGAATCACAGCGGTGGGTAAATAGAGAGAGAGAGAAAGAGAGAGAGAAAGAGAGAGAAATAGAAGACAGGAAAGGCAGGGAGGTTAAACAGACGCACGTCCGGTTTGCTACTCTGCACTGGGGGAAGGGGGGTATGGGGATGAAGAGAGAGAGGATAGAGAGAGAGCACAGTTTCGCGCACAGTGGAAGGTTCGCACCGAGTCTACACACGGTTCCCAAGACCTGTCGACTTGAAGTATTTCAAAAGCGCTTTCGTGGCCTTCTGTGCCATCGACGCGTACGGCCAGGGTCCAACGATCTTCATTACGGAAAATGGTCGAGCTGGTTCAGTGCTGTCCGGAGAACTTCGCGCTTGACGTCGTAGTGGGGACAGATACATAGGATGTGGTCAATCGTTTCTGTGGTTCCGCAAGAGTCGCACGTGGGCGTATCCCCCATTCCAATGCGGACCGAGTAGGCCTTCGTAAATGCCACCCCGAGCCAGAGGCGGCACAATACTGTCGCCTCAGAACGGGAAATGTTTGATGGCACTTGTAGCTTTAAGGATGGATCCAGCCTATGAAGATAATACTTCGGTATGTTGGGAGAAGACCAGTAGTTGTGGGTCACAGCTTTAGCCACGATATGAAGCTGTCTTGCAGCGTCGGTTCTTGATGAGGGGATTGGAAGTGGTCAGGCATCCAGATGGGCAGACCGGGCGTCTTCGTCGGCGAAGTCGTTAACAGCAGTACCGATATAACCAGGTAGCCACTAGAATATAATTTCATGCCCTTTAGCGATAACTTGATGGTGATCTTCTCTTATTTCATATGTCAGCTGCTCATGAGTGCTATTATATATGGCAAAATGTAGACACTGAAGTGCTGCCTTAGAGTCGCAAGAAATGACCCATTTTACAGGTGTCTCTCGCAGGAGATATTTGACAGCGCCACGCAGGGCAGCAAGCTCTGCCGCCGTTGATGTTGTCACGTGGGAAAATTTGAATTTGATTGTGATTTTCGTAGCCGGAATAACAACGACACCTTAAGTGCTGGTAGGTGAGGCGAACCATCAGTATATATGTGTATTCGGTCCCGGTATGTCTCATTGATTAATAGCAGCGTCATCTGTTTCAGAGCTATTGTTGGGTGATTGGCCTTCTTCTTTACACCCGGAATTCTTAGGCACACCTGAGGCTGTCCGTCCGTAGACAATCCGTATGGGTGATTATATCTTCAGAAAACGTTGCACATTGTCTCTGCGATGGCAAGAATGCCAAGTGATGACCAGGGACGCGGGAAAGATGACGGATATGTGTCCTGAGACAAACCACAGCAAGGTATGTTTGGACGGAATTATCTTTGGCGAGCACGATTGTTGCAGCTGTTGATACACAGCGAGGAAGTCCTAAACACGTGCGCAATGCTTGGCCCTGTAAGCTCTCCAATGAGCGAATATTTGACTTGCACGTACTGGACAACACTGGAAGGCTGTAGTGTAAATAGCCTAGGTAAAGACCGATGAAGTCATTTATATAGTTCCTACTCAATATGGAGAAATATATAAGGACTAAATTTTAATTTAGGCGAAGGAAATAGCGAGTAACGCGTCCTTTCATGCATAAAAGAGCAGTAGACTACAAGAACAGGAAAACGTGAAGCTTTGACTCGGGTAGAGACGTGGAGAGGTCACTTCCAACGGAGCTGACACAAACACGACGATACCAACATTAATAATAAAACAGTTGGCTCCCAAATCTTTTTGCCTGGGCTAGGAACATGAAAAGAAGAGAGATAAAAAAGAAATCTGGATCCACGGTCCCACAAAATCCGTGATCAAATTAGCTCTGGAGATCTGCCGAACGGGGCCTGGGTCTTCCGGCATTCCCTGGGAACCTGGAACGTCGCCTGGGTAGCGCATTTTTTTTTCCACGCGGAATTCGTATGGATACGCCCGCATCGCAGTAGCGTTAACCATCGTGGTTTATCCGCGTACATGGTTGGGGCGGTCGAGTCATGGCGCAGGCCGAGCATGTAGCGGCAGTTGACGTCGCGAGCCAAAACAAGAAATATGCCATCTTCCAAATAAGCCTGAACGCTTACATCTGGAAATGATAACATTGCAGAACTAGAAAGAAACGCGTTTCCATCATGAAAATGAAACGACGTAACCTGAAGCGACCGTGCATGCTTTACTTTCTATCGGTGTTGTTGGTTCGTCTCAACATTAACGATAGTGCGCTGCGTCGAAAGCTCTTCTTTTGACAGCGAAAGCGCGGAGGCTTTTCTATTGTTACTAAAAAAATTGCTTCAGGTGCCATGGAATCTTCATACCTAATGTTTGCTTAAGTGTTTCTGCACAAATACGAACAGGGTTCACCGATATGCATAACACACAACCATTTGAATGGCTCACCATTCATAACTAGACAAATAGACACAAAGTTCCTTAGGCACTATGAGTAAAGAAGCACTTAGCTAAGTGTGCTGCTGCCCATAATTTCAGTAACAATACAGGCGCATGTATACATGTTTCCAAACATGCTCCACTTGTCACGTTAGCCGTTTGTACATTCCGCACTTAAAGATGGCATTCGATCCAGTGTCCAAATACATAAAACAAACTTGTAAGAAGTAGGACTGCGCAAACAGACTCTGGCTATGCTATGTTTTGTTTCACGCAAGACAGATACCCACGTGAGCAGCCGGATGTGGGTCAGCATCCAGTCACTCAGGATACTGGCCTCAACCCACATAATATGCGAGTATTGAATTACTGACATTAATCTGACTACATTATCTTTAAAGGAAGCGTAAACTGATATCATTATGCCGACCCAGCTTTTATTACTTATAGGACTTTGTCACCACCCTGGTGGTAGCTTTTATTAAGTTACCTATGTAAATTTTTAAGGATGCAATTTCAGGATTCACAGAAGAAGAGCAAGCGTAAAGAATGCTGCTTTGCGACGCGAATTTTCCCAGCACCAGAAGCGTACCTCTTACTCATTTCTCATTTTGTGTACGTAGTCTGCCACGTGGTTTGATTGCAGCGTTATTGTTTCTATCTGCCCGGAACGTCGCGTTATTGCTCCGACGCTGGTCCCCAAGTATACGTACCATAAATTCCAGGCGCTGCATTAATCTTTCACTAAGCTACATTCCGGCCTGCATATACGTCGTTTCACGACAGACCTGTAGTGGGTCGCTACAGAGTTATTGCCAGTCAGGCACCCAAAAAGAGAAATAAAGACGGACATTCCGAAGGCTCGCGTGACTGCCACAGCCGTGAGCGCTGCTTATATGAGCTCATATTTCTTGCGGTGCGCCGCTGGACGTTAATAGCAAAGCTGCTAGCACAGCAGGTTTATGAGGGAGTCACGTTTCGAGCTGAGGCTGTGGGGTTTAATGTACCATCTGTACAAGCCACTCGCACGAAATATCAAACGCAGTGCCTTCCGTGTATGTTTTCGCACTGCCGAAACATCCGTAGCAGGAAGTATAATGTAGAGAAGCAAAGAATGCAATACTAAAGCTTTGCACTGCTGAGCACGAGGTCATGGGTTCGATTCCCGTCGCGGCGGCCGCAATCCGATGGGCGCGGAATGCAAAAAAAAAAAAAACTATCGCGTACCATTCATTTTGCGCACGTTTAAGAACTACAGGTGGTCAAAGTTATTCCGGAGCCCTTTTCCACTACGGCGCCTCTATAACCCACGATGCAATTTCGGCACCATAAGCCCTACAATTAAACTTTAACGCAACGGAATAACACTGGACTCAGGTACAAGGAGGAATGTATGCTGGGTTTCTTTTTAGGTATCTACAACGAATAACCATTTTATTTAAAGATCAACATAAGTCTGAGCAAACAGAGACTTTGTATCACCAAAAGCATTTCGATCAGTTGCTGCGGTACAGCTTTGATTATCGAAGGATATTTCACCACTCCGTCTGAAGACCCGCAGCGCAACACCTCGTGCCGCAGAACCACGAGCTTACGTTGCGCAGAGTGGGGCGCTCAGGTGGCGTATGCGGTACGGGTGGTATGCCGTCGTTCGGTCATGCGCTTCAAACATGATACGGTAGTGGTCTCTTCCCACCATCGCAGTCTGCAAACTTTAAGCAAGGTGCTGCTGGGGTACAATTAAGTGCAACTCCGCTAAGTTTACGATTCGACATCATCATCATCATCAGCCTAGTTACGCCCACTGCAGGGCAAAGGCCTCTCCCATACTTCTCCAACTACCCCGGTCATGTACTAATTGTGGCCATGTTGTCCCTGCAAACGTCTTAATGTCATCCGCCCACCTAACTTTCTGCCGCCCCCTACTACGCTTCCCTTCCCTTGGAATCCAGTCCGTAACCCTTAATGACTATCGGTTATCTTCCCTCCTCATTACATGTCCGGCCCATGCCCATTTCTTTTTCTTGATTTCAACTAAGATGTCATTTACCCGCGTTTGTTCCCTCACCCAATCTGCTCTTTTCTTATCCCTTAACGTTACACCTATCATTCTTCTTTCCATGGCTCGTTGCGTCGTCCTCAATTTCAGCAGAACCCTTTTCGTAAGCCTCCAGGTTTCTGCCCCGTAGGTGAGACACAGATATACACAGAAGACACAGCTGTTATACACTTTCCTCTTGAGGGATAGTGGCAACCTGCTGTTCATGATTTCAGAATGCCTGCCAAATGCACCCCAGCCCATTCTTATTCTTCTGGTTATTTCAGTCTCATGATCCGGATCCGTGGTCACTACCTGCCCTAAGTAGATGTATTCCCTTACCACTTCCAGTGCCTCGCTGCCTATCGTAAACTGCTGTTCTCTTCCGAGACTGTTAAACATTACTTTAGTTTTCTGTAGATTAATTTTCAGACCCACCCTTCTGCTTTGCCTCTCCAGGTCAGTGAGCATGCATTGCAATTGGTCTCCTGAGTTACTAAGCAAGGCAATATCATCAGCGAATCGCAAGTTGCTAAGGTATTCTCCATCAACTTTTATCCCCAATTCTTCCCACTCCAGGTCTCTGAATACCTCCTGTAAACATGCTGTGAATAGCATTGGAGATATCGTATCTCCCTGTCTGACACCTTTCTTTATTGGGATTTTGTTGCTTTCTTTGTGGAGGATTACGGTGGCTGTGGAACCGCTATAGATAGCTTCCAGTATCTTTACATATGGCTCATCTACACCCTGATTCCGTAGTGCCTTCATGACTGCTGGGGTTTCGACTGAATCAAATGCTTTTTCGTAATCAATGAAGGCTATATATAAGGGTTGGTTATATTCCGCACATTTCTCTATCACATGATTCATAGTGTGAATATGGTCTATTGTTGAGTAGCCTTTACGGAATCCTGCCTGGTCCTTTGGTTGACAGAAGTGTAAGGTATTCCTGATTCTATTTGCGATTACCTTAGTAAATACGTTGTAGGCAACGGACAGTAAGCTGATCGGTCTATAATTTTTCAAGTCTTTGGCGTCCCCTATCTTATGGATTAGGATTATGTTAGCGTTCTTCCAAGATTCCGGTACGTTCGAGGTCATGAGGCGTTGTGTATATAGGGCGGCCAACTTTTCTAGGACAGTGTTCCCACCATCCTTCAACAAATCTGCTGTTACCTGATCCTCCCCAGCTGCCTTCCCCCTTTGCATAGCTCCCAAGGCGTTCTTTACCTCTTCCGGTGTTACTTGTGGGATTTCAAGTTCCTCTAGACTATTCTCTCTCACCTTATCGTCGTGGGTGTTACTGGTACTGTATAAATCTCTATAAAACTCTTCAGCCACTTGAACTATCTCATCCATATTAGTAACGATATTGCCGGCTTTGTCTCTTAACGCACACATCTGATTCTTGCCTATTCCTAGTTTCTTCTTTACTGCTTTTAGGCTTCCTCCGTTCCTGAGAGCCTGTTCAATTCTATCCATATTATAGTTCCTTATGTCCGCTGTCTTACGCTTGTTGATTAACTTAGAAAGTTCTGCCAGTTCTATTCTAGCTGTAGGGTTAGAGGTTTTCATACATTGGCGTTTCTTGATTAGATCTTTCGTCTCCTGCGATAGCTTACTGGTTTCCTGTTTAACGGCGTTACCACCGACTTCTATTGTGCACTCCTTAATGATGCCCATAAGATTGTCGTTCATTGCTTCAACACTATGGTCCTCTTCCTGGGTTAAAGCCGAACACCTGTTCTGTAGCTTGATCCGGAATTCCTCTAGTTTCCCTCTTACCGCTAACTCATTGATTGGTTTCTTATGTACCAGTTTCTTCCGTTCCCTCCTCAAGTCAAGGCTAATTCGAGTTCTTACCATCCTATGGTCACTACAGCGCACCTTGCCGAGCACGTCTACATCTTGTATGATGCCAGGGTTCGCGCAGAGTATAAAGTCGATTTCATTTCTAGTCTCACCATTCGGGCTCCTCCACGTCCACTTTCGGCTAACACGCTTGCGGAAAAAGGTATTCATTATCCGCATATTATTCTGTTCTGCAAACTCTACTAATAACTCTCCTCTCCTATTCCTAGAGCCTATGCCATATTCCCCCACTGACTTGTCTCCGGCCTGCTTCTTGCCTACCCTGGCATTGAAATCGCCCATCAGTATACTGTATTTTGTTTTGACTTTACCCACCGCCGATTCCACGTCTTCATAGAAGCTTTCGACTTCCTGGTCATCATGACTAGATGTAGGGGCGTAGACCTGTACAACCTTCATTTTGTACCTCTTACTAAGTTTCACAACAAGACATGCCACCCTCTCGTTAATGCTATAGAATTCCTGTATGTTACCAGCTATGTTCTTATTAATCAGGAATCCGACTCCTAGTTCTCGTCTCTCTGCTAAGCCCCGGTAGCACAGGATGTGCCCGCTTTTTAGCACTGTATATGCTTCTTTTGGCCTCCTAACTTCACTGAGCCCTATTATATCCCATTTACTGTCCTCTAATTCCTCCAATAGCACTGCTAGACTCGCCTCACTAGATAACGTTCTAGCGTTAAACGTTGCCAGGTTCATATTCCAATGGCGGCCTGTCCGGAGCCAGGGATTCTTAGCACCCTCTGCAGCGTCGCAGGTCTGACCGCCGCCGTGGTCAGTTGCTTCGCAGCTGCTGGGGACTGAGGGCCGGGGTTTGATTGTTGTGTTCATATAGGAGGTTGCGGCCAAGTACTGCACCAGGGTGGCCAATCCTGCTCTGGTGAGAGAGTGCGTTACCGGTTCTGGTCACCGGGATCAGGCCGCACTCCAGGCCTGTTTGTGCAATTTTCTCAACACACGGTTGTCGTTTTTTTCTGGTATTTTCCGGTGGAGAATTGTGCGGCCCGGGATTTGAATGACGGTCCTCTTGCACGGGAGGCGGATACTCTACCATCCCCGCAGGAGTTAAATTTAAAACTCAAATTGTGGGATTTTACGTGACAAAACCACTTTCTGATTATGAGGCACGCCGTAGTGGAGGACTCCGGTAATTTCGACCACCTGGGGTTCTTTAACGTGCACCTAAATCTAAGTACACGGGTGTTTTCGCATTTCGCCCCCATCTAAATGCGGCCGCCGTGGCCGGGATCCGATCCCGCGACCTCGCGCTCAGCAGTCTAACACCATAGCCACTGAGTAACCACGGCGGGTCCCGCAGGAGTTGTACGCCTCATTTAATATACAGTGGTGCCCTATTTGATCAGTCAAGGTGGACCAATCTGAGCTCGGTTATACCGCACGGATGGCACTCGGCTAGAGAACCTGGTATTTATGACCTGCACATGTGAGGCCATACATAATTGAAGATATATATCTTTCTTTTTTTTATTTTAGGAGGGTTCCCGTACAGTGATAAAATAAAGGAAAAGACATTAAAAAGAGAGAAAAAAAAGAAAGGAAAAGGGGGAAAAAAAGGAACATAACAGGTGATTTGAACTCGTGACCCTTCGATGTTGCCCGGAAAGATAGCTTAGTCGGTTGGTTCGTCAAGCCCCAGGCTATTTTCAAGCGCCACAGCTCCTGTTACGAGCCTCACACTTACAAAGGTGTTCTAAGAATTGTGATACTAGTACAGCACGAATTTTTAACTACCGTAGTTGCGGTGACTTCGGCAGCGAGAAGAGTAGCCCAACAATCAACAGTGTCGGCATTTACAAACCATCTCCTACGCATGCGTACCACCCCAGATTGGCACTTGCCTCTGCGCACGTCTCGATATCACGTAGATCGCTATGGGCAAACACCAAGCGCCGACCAGTGATGAAGCGCTGGGTCCCAAAGCCCAACGTCGCCGAGAAATAAGAACATCCTTACTGCGCATACGCCATGCGTCATTGGGTTTAACCGTCATACGTACTATCGCGCTCAGCGTGAGCAGAGTCCTTCCATGTTTTCTGGTCACAAAACTCCGCCGTCGAGGTTCATACGCTGGGCGAGGTTCATATAGCTGCCGCAACGCGGCGCCACTGTGCCTCAGAGGGCATCGTTGCGTACCGAAACGCTCGCGCGGTGCGAGGCGTGCTGATTGTTATGGTGCGATCTGCGCATGTGCTGCGCTATTTTTCGAGTTCCGGGCTGTTCAGCTGAAGTGGCGGGTGGGACGACGATGCCGAACATGTGTTGCGTGTCAGGGTGCCGTTCCGGCTACGGGGGAACGACCGAAAAGGTGTTTTGTTTACCCAGTGAGAAGGGGAGCTGCGTGAGAAATGGAAGCGGGCCACACCGCGGCATGAAACTGGTGGTTTGAACTTTGAATGGAAATATACGCGTTTGTGCGCGAAACACATCGACGGCTCGGACACCATCACTGCCTACGGTTTCGAGATAAACTGCGACGCCGTATCCCTGGAGCGCTAAAAGCCGACGCTGAAGCCTAACGCCGTCACAAGAATTTTTGAGGGCCTTCCAGCGAATCTCACGCGACCCCAACCTCGGTCCCGCTCATCGACAATTCGTCCCCCATGCAAACAACCACGTTAGTCGTCGGGTACGATTGAAGAGCGCCCATTTTAATTTTTTTTTAATTGTCTGAGTAAGAAAAAAACTGCGGTATTGGTGCTCTGGCTACTTGTGTTTGTTTCAGAATTGATTTCCCATGTGTTATGAAATGCTTATGCTTTGTGCTTTGTTGTGCAGAGAAACAATGGATTATTCATTCTGTACTTATTGCCATTCGTTTGCTGGTGCTTGCTGCGCCCCAGCGCATATCTCCCTTCTTTTGGCCTCCTTTCTTTATGCTCCTTGTATGAGTGCCATGCTTTTAACAGACTTCTTGCATTATGAATGGTGGAGCATCCGTGACCGGACGCCTCCTTGTGTTGTCTGCATGTCGCTTATTTTACATAATATAATAAATAAATGTTCGTGCTTGGATGGTGTGTTTGCACCCACACGTTTTATTTCTTTTTCTTATTAAGTTATAAAACTTTTTTTTTCATTTTTCGACCATCACACATATATCTGGATCGCTGATTAGAATATTTTAACCTCTTGCAAATAGTTGCACAGATACCTAGTATCGTTGTTTCTGCGTCGAAACCACGAGCAACGTGAATAAGTGCTGGACTTACTCACGCTTCTAAACGACTGCTTGCGAAGGCAATTACCTAATTACCATGCCCTTTCAGCTGTACAGGTCCTAACAGTTCATGTTCGTCTTAATCCTATACTAAAAGCCGCACCGAAGACATTTAGTTGTGAGGTTTGTCTTACGTTTATCTGACCCCAATCTCGTTCAGAAATGGCATCGCTTTGCCGAGAAATCTGAAGCGCACGGAGCAGCTCAGTTTCCTTTTGTGTGTCATTAAACGAAGTCATTATTACGGAAGCAGCCCTGGCAATAACGATTTCATTGTTTTGAGCTCCTGATAAGATACTGCTTATGGTTTAACAGAGTGAACAGCTGTGCTCGGCGAACAACCTGGCGCTTACTTACGGGTGAGCGGGGGGTGCAACAACCCAGATGTTTGCCTCTGTTTACAAATGGCACCACTGGCGCTTTGTTGCAAATGCGTGGTGTTTCATTTCAGGCAAATATTAAAAAGCGGAGCCTATCGAAGCGTTCGGATGAACGCTTCGATAGGGAGCAAAATGCACAAACACCCGTTTATTTAGATTTAGGTGCACGTAAAGGTGACTAAAATTAATCCGGAGTCCCTCACTACGGCGTGCCTCATAATCATAAAGTGGTTTTGCCACATAACATTTCAGGTTTTTTTTTTTGTTTTGTTACAGACCGCGACAAGCTGCATGTTTTGAGCAGCTACTTTTTTCTCCCGGGGCTCTCATTTCATGGCAAAGACGCGCTCAGGCAATTACTGATGCATTCGGAATGTTAAAAATAGTTAAGTGAAAGTAAAGCGATGGTTGCACAAGTTTAGAATATCAAGGCTGCCCCACACACAACCCCGGTGGTAGCGGCGTTCGCATGCCCTCTCATGCGCAGTTACGCCTATGGCGGCGGGCGCTTGCTCGATATCAAACTGAGGCGGCAGTTTCGTGACCAGAAACATGGAAGGGCTCTGGTATGAACTGCAACGCGAAAGAGCGTGGCAAAGCGGTCACGCGTTGTAGCTCATACTGAGCGCGATGGCGCGTACCTAAGCGTGCATTAAAGAATTCAGCGTAGCATAAGGGACACCATCCCAAGAAACAGAGATGCCAGACTGTGCACGCGCAGAATGTTACGGTAGCTTTGAGCTTTGAGTGCTACCGCTAGTTTCGGAGGTTAGCGTGAAAGGCTAAACGCTCGCAAAGACGATTGAGCGCGGAAAACATGGCGGTGCCTTCGAGGCGACAGCCAGCCGCTTCTGATCTGCACATTCAACCCCACATGTACCGCCTTTGCAAACAATAAACATGTATCGAGTCAGCATCCTTGACTGTTTGGTTCATTTGTTCGCAACATATGCTTGTATTTGCTTTAGATTAGTGTCACTATGCTTCGACCACAGAGTATTCGTGATAACTGGGTACTCTATCGGAGATCTCGATTTTTCGGTGCATTAGACTCGACAAGAACGGCCGCACGAACCGTGTTTCTCGTCCGCGCGGCAAGCCACGTATGCTGTCAGATCTCAGGGGCCATAAATTATGAATGATTGCTCGTACTTTGTATTTCTTATAAATGGCGCCAGAACCAAAATTTTATGAGGATGATCATCACCATCGTTTGCACAAAGTCAAAGTACGGTGCCTGCCACCGCTGTCCTTGCTGCACGGATAATACGGACACAGCATTGAATTAGGTTTACATTTGATGTGAAGTCGGTTTACTCGTACTTTGTGGACTTTTGAATCTATAGGTAGCGGCGAAACTCTTTTTGTTTGTGTTAGTGTTCTTCTCGGTTCCGTTATACTGAACGACTGTAGTTTGCGCCGTGATCTCAAGATAATAATAGCGTCAGCGTTCCGTCGCTCGCTACCGCCAGCGTAATTATTTTAAGCAATACTGAAACACTCTATTGTAACTTTAATGTATACACACATATTATCATGAGAAAATTGCGTTGGCAAGCTTGGCGGCTAGCATCGAAGCGTGAGTAGCTCCCTTTGCATCAACTTCGTCATGATCGCCGCACTATTACTAACGTGCTCCGACGACTCCGAAGTGCTGAGCTATGATTTTGCCCGGTTTTGTAGGCAACAAGAGAAAAAAGTTAGAAAAAAGATCAAATAAAGTTTTGTGCCTGCGCCGAGCACAAACTTGAAGCCAACGGTTGTTTTCAAGCCTCAGGACTGTGGATAGGTGGAACAATTGCTGTAAACGCGTATCGGTGCGCCCAGGCGTTCTGGTGGCTAGAGGCGCAAGTACAGCCCTTGCCAACAATATGGAGTGGTGGATAATTTAGGCGTGCACTTTGATTGGAGGGCGCTGCTATTCGCATGGAATCTATTCAAAGCCGTCTACGGTATAAAGGCATTTCGAAACTCCCAGTGGCACCGTATCTAAAACAGCTGCGAATATGCACGCAGTATGCAGTTACAAGCCTCTTGGACTTGGTGATGCAGCGAACACTGTCAAGGCGACAATTACAACAACATGTGGAAGGCGTGCCGTATACTTGCGCAATAAAAGTATGCAATTCGTCACAAAAACTGTGACACGAGGCCAGATACGCTTCAGGATTAAAGCATATACAATGCTTTGACCTATACTCCAGGTGAATATTCAGCGACCAATTGTATCTTTTTTGACACTATACTCAACCACGCACTGGTTTAGAATTGCAGGAGAGTGCCAAGCAAGTTAGTCGAGCTCTTTTCGCAAGTGGCCTCAAAAAATTATCCTTCCCCAATTAATTTGGGGGAGCTTACATAAGACGTTTCTTGCACGAAGCCTTGTCATGTATCATGTGGGTTTTCCTTTAGCGACACAGGTATGTACTCCAGATATTAATCGGTACAACTATTCGTATATGTTGAACGAGCATTTAGACACAGGTTGTTGCTGCTGCACAGAGGTTGCTGTCTAGGGGAAGCTAAGAAAATAGTGAAAGAGCATCTATTTTCTCCATAGCGGAGTCTATTTTCCAGTGTGGTGTACTCCCAAAAAAGTGAGAGAAAAAAAATGAGGGGCCAGTCCACCTTGTGAAGGTGGTTGACCAAGGAACTTGCCATGGTGGTATAAATTATTTCGGTGTTGAGTGGTGTTGGTATGTAACTATACATATAATTATGTTATTTATGCGAAATGCAAAGAAATATATAATTATATGTTGTCTCTTCTCTCTCTTTTATGTTTATCTTGTCACACAAGCGATGCTGGCCTTGTGGTTGCTGTGATACAATGTTCTGACGACGCCGGTTAGGTTCTTGGCTAGCGTCAAATCTATACACAACCGTTGACGCGTCGTCGTGCGCACGTTGGGGTCGCTGTAACACTGTCGGCCGAACTGTTCGAGCCCTTGGTCGCCTTATCAGGCGCGCACTACGTCACGCGCTACGTCACGCACTATCTCATACATACACACGGTTACAGCCGAAGGGCTTTTACGACGACGCTGTAAAGACGCAGGTGTTACCGACGCAGCTGCGACGGAGTGTCGTTTAGACGCAGGTGGCCGTTAAACCGAGCCTCGACGCGAGTGACGATATGCGTCGACCGGGGCGCATTCCAAAGGAGTGCCCGAAAGAAAACGCGTTTGTTTGTAATTTGCGATTGAGCGTGCTTCGTAGTTAATTAGCTGAATGAAACTTAGAAGGACTGGAGTTTTATTCTAGCGGGCAAACATGGGACTGTCCGTTTCCCTTCCGTAGAAGCCCGTGTACTGACAGCAGACGGGAATTCCACAATATTTACAACTTCACTGTGAAGTACGTAATCAAGAAAAGTAAATAAAACTCTGCGTAATGTTAGAGTCGTCTTAGCGGCCAATTGCCACATAATTTGTTTCGGGATAATGTTGATAAAACAAGAGTTACAGCCGTTTTCTGTAACGATACTCCCTCCGTAGATACCCATGCATTGACATCTGACGGGAATTTTGTAACGTTGACAACTTAACTGTGAACTAATTAATTATGACAAGTAAATGAAACTAGGCGTAATGATAGAGTCGTCTAGGTGGCCGATTGCAGTATGATTTTTCCGAGATACCAACACTATATTGAGAGCTACTGCCATATGAGCGTTCGCGAGAAAGATGGCTTTGCCCCAACGCGTTTTCTGTTTACCGCCACGATTTTTCGAAAGGGTAGCCATAGACAGCTTCGGTGTAAAAAGCGACGACCAACCGACCGGTGTAATTTATGCGAAATGCAAATGGCGGACCAACTCAGGGCTGTCCAGAGGGCCCGTGTGACGGTAGAGGGGCTCGGCCTCTCTGTACCGACGTGGGAGCGGCCCGCATCAGTCCCAGACTGATCCCTCAGGACCTAAATAAAGTTCTTCATACCATACCATACAAGGAAATACATAATCATATGTTGTCGCCTCTCTTTATTTTATATTTATCTTGTCGCGCAAGTGATGCTGGCCTTGTGTTTGCCGACCGACCGACCGACCGACCGACCGACCGACCGACCGACCGACCGACCGACCGACCGACCGACCGACCGACCGACCGACCGACCGACCGACCGACCGACCGACCGACCGACCGACCGACCGACCGACCGACCGACCGACCGACCGACCGACCGACCGACCGACCGACCGACCGACCGACCGACCGACCGACCGACCGACCGACCGACCGACCGACCGACCGACCGACCGACCGACCGACCGACCGACCGACCGACCGACCGACCGACCGACCGACCGACCGACCGACCGACCGACCGACCGACCGACCGACCGACCGACCGACCGACCGACCGACCGACCGACCGACCGACCGACCGACCGACCGACCGACCGACCGACCGACCGACCGACCGACCGACCGACCGACCGACCGACCGACCGACCGACCGACCGACCGACCGACCGACCGACCGACCGACCGACCGACCGACCGACCGACCGACCGACCGACCGACCGACCGACCGACCGACCGACCGACCGACCGACCGACCGACCGACCGACCGACCGACCGACCGACCGACCGACCGACCGACCGACCGACCGACCGACCGACCGACCGACCGACCGACCGACCGACCGACCGACCGACCGACCGACCGACCGACCGACCGACCGACCGACCGACCGACCGACCGACCGACCGACCGACCGACCGACCGACCGACCGACCGACCGACCGACCGACCGACCGACCGACCGACCGACCGACCGACCGACCGACCGACCGACCGACCGACCGACCGACCGACCGACCGACCGACCGACCGACCGACCGACCGACCGACCGACCGACCGACCGACCGACCGACCGACCGACCGACCGACCGACCGACCGACCGACCGACCGACCGACCGACCGACCGACCGACCGACCGACCGACCGACCGACCGACCGACCGACCGACCGACCGACCGACCGACCGACCGACCGACCGACCGACCGACCGACCGACCGACCGACCGACCGACCGACCGACCGACCGACCGACCGACCGACCGACCGACCGACCGACCGACCGACCGACCGACCGACCGACCGACCGACCGACCGACCGACCGACCGACCGACCGACCGACCGACCGACCGACCGACCGACCGACCGACCGACCGACCGACCGACCGACCGACCGACCGACCGACCGACCGACCGACCGACCGACCGACCGACCGACCGACCGACCGACCGACCGACCGACCGACCGACCGACCGACCGACCGACCGACCGACCGACCGACCGAGATATTATAATTATAGCAAAGCAGCCTTGCATGAAACTTTACCTGTTTAAGTATAAAACTTATTGCTGCCAAATACCACAGCAACGCCAATGTACACAAAGAAAGAAAGAAAGAAAGAAACAAACCAACAGGTGCAGCACATCAGCTGGGGTTTTGAAAAGTGGATGCTGCTCCTCAACTGCATATATGGACGAAAGTATAGTACTAAACAATTTGTTTGCAGCTCCACGAAATGAAGTATGCGCGACCTTCGCGCATCACTATATAAACAAATCCCTCACGAGTTTACTGCATATCTGTCGTTCAGGGCTCCGATCTAGGAAGCGCGGCTCTGCATAAGAGCCGGAATACGCGCTGTCTATTTTTAATATTGCACGCGCCGTAACTGCCGTCAGCGTTCAGAAAAGAAATGCCGGCACGCTTTCCACTCCAAAACAGACGTTGCCCTCTCGACCTACTGCGCAATACTGGCGGGAGAATAGAAGCTTCCGGTTGCGCTTTTACTTTCATTGTACCTCCCGAAAATTTCGTACGAGAAAACGAGGGCGAATTCCAGGTCAACCTCTTTCCTTATTCAAAAGCGAACTACTGCGATGAGCATAGACATGGAAACAAAAGTACCGTGTGGATACTTTGTTTCGAGGCTGTGGAATACACGCAGCTTTCATGGCATAGTTGTCCGGCTCCGAGGCACGACAGGAAACACCCACCCCTTCAACTCGAATCTCATCTCCGCCCAGCCCACTTTTCGTTCTATTTATCTCCGCTTATTTTATTTTGGGCTTCTTTCAGCAAGGCCAAATATGCGTAGATATTTTGATGAGCATAAGGGAAAGATTGGCAAAGAAGAGTGCACGTCATAACAAGACTAGCCCCACAGTAAGCGCGTTGGACACAGATATTGCGGTGCGTGTCAGATTCAATGCGCAGACCAATTGACAACTCTGTTTTAAAAAAGGAAAGAAAGTGCGAGGAACATGGGTATGAATTTGGGAAGTGTAAGGTGAGCACAAAATACTGCGGATCACCAATGCAGGGCTGCCAAAAGTGAGTACACTTTATTCACTCGAGAAAATTTTCGTATGTGACCTCCACTGAAATGCACGCCAATGGGAACTGGGTCCATGTGCACAAAAGTAATAAATAGTCTCAGTAATAGTGGTAGGCCACAGCCGTAGATCATATCACTATTGTTTTCTAAGTCTCAAAGTATTGTCATTCGATTTCCATCATAACTTGTAATTTTAGAACTTCCTTGTATTCCACAAAAAGCTATATACTATCGTAGTTATAGACAAGACGTAATACATTTAGTATACAGAAGCTTTTACTTTCACCTTGAACGAAAGAAAAAAAAAGGACTGCATTATACAACAACTAAAATGCCAACTGACGTTCTTGGCGTTTCACAATTTTAGCGCGCAACTCTGCGGCCAGCGTCGGCATTGTCCCTCGGCGTAACCGAGCGAACGGGCACAGCGCAAGATGAAAGCGAAGGCAGAGCCCAGCGTGAGAACAAAAGCGTAGTGCCGTGCAAGACTTGCGACGACCGCTACGAAATGGCGCCAGAGGAACGCGCTGTCTAACGCCGTCGTCAGTTCACCGATGGCATGCGGCGAGCGCGTCGCACGATGCCATCTATGGAAACAATGCGCGGCATGAGCGGAGGTCTGTCTGTCTTTCTACGGTGGCTGCTGCGAATTGTGGCCACGCGTCAACCACGGCCTGCCTGTCGTTATCTTTCGATTAGCGAGGCAGTCGAATCACCCTTCGCTCCGCTTGCAACGTGCCGCACGAGACAGATTATCCGCGCCAGCCAGTATATCGCGAAATGAAAACACGTATAGAGCTGCGCTCAAATTTCGCGTTAGGGATTATCCGAGTCGCCGGTAAATTTTTTACCTGTGCTTTTACTGCACAGTGATATTTGGTTTATGAGGCTCGTATAAAGTTCTTGAGCTCAGCGGGTTCGCTTAACTTGGCGCACCCTTTTCCGTGACGACGCGAGGTGAAACTTACTGTAACAGTCTTTCGTTGCCCGTTATGGTGTTACGACCACGTATTCTAAAGCTGCATGGTGCAGCCCGCTTATTCTAGAATGGAGGCTTATAGCTCGTCGGCGTTGTCGTTTGCATGGCTCAGATAAAACGACTTTTCCTATTTTTTCCTCCGACATGATGCTGTGGTGTCCACACTTTGTAACATGAGGTACACGAAGCTGCTGCACTGCCCACGGTGGTTTTACTCAAGTATATAGGGTTAAATGCCCCGTGTGGTGACACGAGACTGGTGCAAGTCACCAGTACCGCAAGCATTCTTTCGCGCTGCCGCGCTCAAAGCGCGCAACTATATTTCGTAATCCTTCGTTCTGAAAGAAACGTTTGCACCGGAAACAATAAAGCGTTCGTCTCAGGGCAATCATTAGACTCGTACAATCGTCGTCTAAGCATTCATGTGATTATACTTCGTTGCTTGGACAGTTTATTTGCACGCGATTGGATTCTGTAGTAAATACACTCTCGGTGCTTCGCGTAAGCTTGCGCAGCAGAAGACACGACCCGCGGAACCATGCGAGTGGCGCATCCGAAAGAGGTGCCCCGTGCGGGTGGCCTTGTTATAACTGTTCCCTTTGCTTTCTCTCTTTCCCTATACAAAGGATACCTTCGACGCTCTTCGAGAATCCCACATGTTCTTGAGTACGGTACGCACGTAGGAGTTCATACTGCACCTAACAAATGAGCGCCAAATATATGTATAGCGTGCGAGTGTAAATTAATCGCCCTCCTCTGGGAGGCGCTCTGCTAGAATAACGATGCCGCCGGCAGTGAGCACCGTCCACGCGCGCGTTCGCGTCGGCATGCGAGCGCACGTTGACGGCAGAGCGAAAACTAAGGACCAGAAGGAAATAAAACTGCAATAACAACAACGAGGAGGAGGAGCCCGCGGCCATATAACGGCACCTTCGTGCAGGAGCAGCGTGAACAACAACGAAGGCGACGACAACAGCGAATGACGGCGCGTCGCGACGGCGGCGCGCTGCAGGCATATCGCGCACAAAAGACAGGCTGCAGAGGTGGAGAACGAGGCGGGCTCTCCAATGACACCGGCGATTTGTCCGGCACGACGCCCCGAGAGGCGCCCTTATTGTGCCCGCGGCGCCACGCACGGCTGCGCGCCGGGTGCGCGCGCGCTGTCAAGGAGCGGCGGTCGCGTCGTGTCCCCGCACAACACGGCGGTGCGCGGGCTGATTGAGCAGCCATCGCTCCTTTATTGGCCTCGCTCCGTCCGAGGAGAAAGCTGCGCGTCGCGTGCTGGCATAGCCTGCAAAGACGGCGGCCGCGGCGTGAAGATGGACCGCTAGCGCACTGGCGGCAGCATCGGGTCTCCAAAGTGTGCCTCCATTGTTGTTCGAGGAGTGGTACTTCCTGCAGTCGGTACCATACATACCCACACACAAAAAAATAGAGAGGTACAAAAAATGAGGAAAAGGGGAGGGTGCACCGCTCATCACAATGCAGCGAATAGCCGACATCATGTCCATTCGTTCGCCGCCAGTTTGCTCTGGTCCACGCGGAACCATCGTTCCGCGGATACAGGATGGCGGCCCAGATTGGGACAGAGAGACCAGGAGTCGGTCCAAGACAAACAAAAAGAGGCACGCGTCAGAAACGGAGAAAACAAATAAATAAACGCACAGACTAGCCACAGTTGCGAGGTGAGGAGCCACAGAAGGGCGAGAATGTAGTGGGTGCCCGGATACCGAAATATCGAGAGCACTGGGCACCAGTCACGTGATTACGACCACTCATTGTTGCTCCTACTACACATTCGCCTGACGAAAACATCAGTAATAAGAAGTGCCGGGCGCATGCCTTCAGTTTTGTTTTTTAACGAGCGTCTTTTACTTGTATAGTGTACACTGCACTATCGAAGAGGGCAGTTGCCCGAACTACACAATGAGAGCCAACAGCAGCATTCTAACTTTTCCGGCATGCCCGAAAGGACGTTGTTATGGACTAAATTCTTGGCTCGGGCATACAAGCGATATATATATATATATATATATATATATATATATATATATATATATATACCTAAACCCTTGCCTCCTGCCTCATCGCCTTCGATTCTGTATTCAAATAGCACAGTAACGTGACAGGAGTACTTCGGTCCTCAAATCGCAGAAGTAGCATCTGTACGAGCAAATCGTGAGGGCTGTGAATGGATGAGCTGCCTCCTTATAGCGACTTCAAATTAGAGGCACTGATATTTCGCACATGCATTTCGGGCCTTGTTAATTTGAAAAAGACTTGTGGCGTCGCGTCGCTAACGCGCAGGATGCTGATCACCGCATTTCTGTTTTGCTTAGTAAGATGAATCGCTGCATGGACATCATACATTGATGTAGGAGATGCGCGCGATCATATGGCAAGCTGCCTCTTCCTATAATGGTTTATCTTCATGAAAAAAATTTCTGTAAACATAAATTACTATTGTTCGCACGTAATGAGATATAAATTTATGCTGCAGGTTAGGAACTAATCCGTTTCGTAATATATCCAGGTGCTTGATACAACCATATGGGGACTTAAGTAGAAATTGCTCTGTTGACTAAGGAAGATCAGTCAGCGCGCGTTCCATAAACGTAGATAGCAAATCAGTTCTGCTGAAGCCCACGAGGTGGAGGAAAGTAAGGGAAAAGGAAATTTTTTTTCCTTTTCACAAATGTAGATAGTGAGAAAAGGCCTTGCGTGAACGTCATGGGTATAAATATACTTTTAGCACATTTAATATGCGGGGTATCCACAATGAGTGAGCTGTTTGTTCTTTCCTCATTTACGCAGAAGGTTGATAAGCTACTGATTTTATAACTATTTCTTTCTTTGCGAAATGGGCAAAATAATTACTTAAATTAATAGATACTGATTTAGCTGGTTTTTCTCCTCCACAGCTGCGATTATTTGTCGCTTGGGTGATGGTTATGTTTGTAATCACCTTTGAACGTTTATTCTCGATGTCTATAAGCAAGTGAAGATGAGAACCTTCATCAGTGCATTTTATTGCCTAAACACATACAAGTCAGACATAATGTGGAGCAACAGATACATAAATCAACTAGTCTTGGTATAACAAGAGTTAGTCCTGCAATATACATACAGAGAGCTAGTTCTTAGGTTTATGGTCGTGGGTTTAAACTGAATTAGCACAGCAAGCTGGGCGCGTTGGTCACTGAACATATTCCTAGGAGTTAAGTTTCTTCTCCTCCAGGTCTTCCAGGCAGACGAATCGTCAAGGAGTGATCGCTGCCGTCCGGCGATACTTTGCACTCAGGGAGGCCAACTTAGAAATATATAGGTTTATTAAGACAAAGACGTATACATTGACTAGCGGCGGCCGATTATATACCCTTGTGAATTGGGGTGGTACCCTTACTTTCAGCCTCCTCGCTCACATTCTACCAATTAGTTTTATTTTAAAGTAGGCTGGATCATCAACAATACACTCTGTGACCGCCCCACTTTACTAGTCCGGTTTTTGGAACACACAGATCAACATCACTTCACATCAACATCAACGAACGCCACATGGCCCTCTTGCTCGGGGTCCACACGGCTTGGTGCAGCCGGCCCGGTGCACGGGCATATTCTGCGAAGCCATAAATTGCCCCGCGAGCCACTAACCCCGTTGTCATGCCACAGAATCGTATCCTCGCACGACGCGGCCGCCATGTCTCCCGTTACATACGTATGCTCGGCGGCGTAAACACCGCCACGGGAACGCCCCCACCCCTGGCAAGAAGGCACCTGTATCCCGTTGAGCGACATGCGGCCGCTTGGCCTTTGGTTACACGCACCGCAGCGGAAGCGCGCCGTCCGCAGCGGTCCCCGTCTCAAGGAGTGGCGCCGTTCTATATAAGAACACAAACGACCGCCGGCTGCGAAAGAAAACAACCTACGAGAGCGTGGCTTCCGGTTTCCAAAGTGGTTGCGTTCAGTACATACAAGGCTGATTCTGTCAGCCAACTTAACTCTCGGGGTGGGCAGCGCAACCCGGACGAAGGACAAAAGGAAGTACATGATACGAGCGCTCGTATCGTGTACTTCCGTTTGCCCTTCGTCCGGGTTGCGCTGCCCACCTATAGGACTATGTGGGTTTGTAGCCATTTTCCCAGAAAATCTGCCCTTAAATATTTTAGCAAACAACCTGCAGCTGTATCCTCGCGCTTTTAACATGTCTCGACAACAACAGCCGTCAAGCACTTCCCCTGCCTGGTTTTACAGTAAGCGCCCGCACGAGCATCGAAAGCGAACAGAATAGTAATAGTTGGAAAAACTGAGGCCTTCCAAGCAGCACGTAAGCAAATGAATAAAAAATAAAGGAACAACATAAACAATAACAAAAGAAACCCTGGAGCGTGAGATATGCACTGCAGTGGTGATCCGGAATCTCGTGGCTTGGGCCTAAATAAATAAAATTGAGCGTTGACATCCCGTACACGAAGAAGAAAAGAAGCCCACCACGGACCAAAACAGCGCGCAGAATGATGGGCCAATTGCTACACGAGCACGTCCCAATCGATCAGTGCGTTCTCTTTTTCTTTTTCGTAAGGAAAAATATGCTAAAGGCGCATCCTTCCGGGTTCAATTTGTCTGTTGAGCGGAGAACGAAAAACATTTTACGGGCAACTTGAGCCCTCCAAGAGTGGAGGCACTTCTTCGCAACAGAGAAACGCTGGGAGGATGGAAGTGTACCGATTCGTTATTTTAATGTCTTAGCCAGTGACCTCGTATGCTCTATTTATTTCCTTCGCTCGCTACTCGTATACGCTGTGATTCCTGCTTTTCTGCAAACCTGCGCGTAAAGGGTTTGTATTTGTTTTTCTTTTTTTCTTCTCTTCATTGTAGCGAACTGGAAAGCGGGGAGCATCTCTGAGCAGCCGAGAGCCCGTGCTTTCTGAACAAGAGCAGATTGGGACCGCGAACTGTGTCCAAGCCGCATCTTTGCAAGTGCACACGCAACGACACAACCCTCCTTGAAAGTGTCCGCTTTCCGTCTCTCACCGTCTGCGAAGCAATCAAGATGGCCCCTGTGCTTGAGAAGCAGGGGGTGGACGGCTGCCCTGCAAATCCATCAATCACAGCGAAATTCTTGATCCCGCCAGAAACTCCGCGCCGCCAGCGCTCTCGATATTGGCGAAAAGAAAGCACTCGAGAAACAAACTCCCTCTTCCTTTGAGAAACGAGTCCAATGTGGTCCACTCCCTTGGCTCGTGACCGGCGCTGCACCGTTTCTTTCTGGCGGCAGTCGGCGCGCTGAGAGCGGCGCTCTTGCCCGGGGGCGAACCTCGAGTGATTCCCCTGACGTCAGCGCTCTCATCCGGTGCCGTTACCGTCTCGGCTTCTCTTCTCCGCGCTTAGCAAGCAAGTAGGCAGGTCCAAGTTAGTGCGCTTACTAATAACAATATTAATAACAGCACCCTACTGTGTATGATAAATAAATAAATAAATAAATAAATAAATAAATCAATCAATCAATCAATCAATCCATTTGATAGAGTGCTCAGGAACAACCTGGTGGTCTTGGCACTGGCGCACGTGAAAATCGGTATAACATGCATACACAGATAGTAGGACTTTCAGACTGACTCCAACAAAATAAATGAATTTTATTAGCCCGGCGAAGCCGTTGAATTCTCCCCCATCCCAGAAACGGGTGTTCATTCCATACGTCAGAGGAACTGGCGAAGCGCTCAGCCGAATGTTGAAAAAAGAAGGCCTCGGAGTTGCGCACAAACTGATAAACACTTTCAATATCCACTTCCCTAAACCAAAAGATCGTCCACCAAAAGAAAAAGCTCAAGGCGTCATCTAAAAAATCAGCTGTGCCGACTGTCCAGCGTTGTACATCGGGGAAACAAAATATCTAAAAGAAAGAATCAGGCAACACGATAACGACGTCACGACATTCAACCGTATACGCAGCGCCGTCGCCGAACACTCTGAAGACGCCGACCCCAAAATTGCTTTCCAGGAAACACAAATCCTTCAAACAGAGACGAACTCTCGAAAAAGACTACGACTGGAGTCATGGCACATTCAGAATACGGGGGGTAACATAAACCACGTGAAGGGCAACCTACCCTCGGTGTATATCCATGGCCTTGGCGACATGACGAAAAGAAGGACGCCGAGCCAGGTAGATTCCCGCTCGAAGTCACCAACACCAGAACGTCTCAGGTCCCTCGTAAGCCTCCACCCCGCCTCCCGTCAACGGCACTCCCGCGGGTCAAGCTGCCCCAGCATCGGTCATCCCAGACGACCAGCACCACTGCAGCCATCTCACCCTTTCGCTTCCCTCCCTTCACGTCTGTGAAGTGTCTCCCCACCTTCCGTACTCTCGCCTCCTTTTTCTTTTTTACAAAAGACCCTTTAAAAGCTGCACACCGCCACTCCCGAAAAACAACCCCTGAAGAAGGAGCCGAATAGGCTCCGAAACGTTTGGTTCGACGCAGTCGCACTGCTGTCTCGCTCCCTAGTGTTTTTGAATTTTTTCGACGTTTTGTCAAATAGATTTGTCGAAGACGTCGGACGACTCGCCAAGGTACCTTCCCTACCGGAGACCGGGGGGGCCTTCGCCTCCCGTCGCTTCGATAGGAGCCTGCAGAAGAGCCCGATCTGGTAGCGGCGAGAGCTCCGTCATGACTACGCCTGACCTGACACTGGGCCAGAGGCCACCGACTGACCCTGAGAGCAACCGTGACTGTAAGCGATACAAGGCTACAGAAACAGACGACGAGTCTACGCTTATTGACGATTGTGACATAGCTGACATCACAGATCTGGACGATGAAGGCTTCAGGCTTGTGCGTCACCGCAAGAAGAGGACCGTCGGAATCCCAGTGATTGTTACGCCTGCCACAGAAGGAGCCGACCTGAAAAAAGTAAATCCCATTGTTCTGTCTACGGAAATTGAAAAACTTCTTGGCGCATCGCCAGTTAGGAGCCGATTTACTGCTCAAGGAGCCCTGCTTCTAGATGTACAGACAGAAGAGCATGCGAATTCCCTTCTCAGCTGCAAGTCAATCTCAGGGACTGCAATCTCAGCACGAGTGCCCAATTCGTACCTGCAAAACACATGCATTATTAGAGGAGTACCGAAGTGGTACACTGACGAGGAACTGTTGCTATACCTAAAACCACAAGGAGTTTACCATGCAAGGAGAGTCACGCGACGCGTCCAAATTTCCGAATCCGATTGGGAGTCCAGGCGAACCAGCTCCGTGGTTCTTACGTTCGCTCCAAATACAGACCATCCAGAGAAGATCAACTTGGGCTTCACAAGACACGAGACCATTGACTACGTTGAGACACCACCTCGGTGCTTCAAGTGTCAGCGCTATGGACATGCGGCTAAGTACTGCCGTGGTGAGCAGTGGTGTAAGAGATGTGGAGGACCGCACGATTTCAAAACATGCGCGTGCAGAGAGAACTTTCTATGTGCAAACTGTAGTGGTGGTGATCCAGCTAGTTATAGCAAGTGTCCTACGCGGGCAGCGGCAATAAAGCGTAAGAAAACGTTTATCTTGGGGCCAACAGGAAACGATGAGAAAAATACGACGAAGAAAAAGACAGACAGTCACAGAGAGTCAGACGAAATGAAATGGAGCTCAAAGAGTGAAACTGATTTTCCAAGCCTGAAGCCTTCTCCAGGAATCCAGGACACAGTGGTGCCATCGCGCAGCGGACCGGCTAAAACAGTCAAATCAATGAACAGAGGCCCCATAGACGAGAAGACTGCTGAACAACCGGAACAGCGAAGTTATGTGTCTGTACTGCAGCGACCCCAATCGCGTTGCGATGAAAACACAGCACAGGAGGACTGTCAGCAGGTGCTACGTCCTCTCTTCAAGGCCTTGCGATCACACATAGAGAAGATGCCGGCAAGCTCGATGAAGGAAATGCTCGAAGTAGTCCTAGCTCTCGAGTCAGTGATTCTCAGCTCTGCCTCTTTTTAAAGCACCTAGCAATACGGATGCGGTCAGGACACAATGTTCACCATCTCGTCCACAGGTGCCACTTATTATGCAATGTAACTGTGCGGGTCTTGCGTGCCATTTACCTGAACTGTCGCTTTTCTTTCGCAACACGCCTGTGCCAATATTGGCCCTGTCCGAGGCTGGTCTTCCAAGTTCCAGATCAATTGCTGGTTATGTCCCACATGGAAACCAAAGTATTCCGACATTTCCGAACGGAAGCGCCATGCTATATGTGAGACGTGAAATACCACATTACGTTCTACCAGTTCAAGACCTTTGCAGCAGTGCTTTGGAAGTCACTGCTGTACAAGTGCGGCTGGGAAACCGAAGCCTCAGCGTGGCCTCCGTGTATGTGAGCTCTCGCCTGAAGGTCTCGATGGGAGAAATTATAAGAGACCTCTGCAGCCGCTGCCCAGCTCCTAGGATTATATGTGGCGACTTCAACGCGCACCATACTCTCTGGGGCGACAAGGCGACTGATGCACGTGGAAAGCAAATTGTTAGTGCTTTAAACACAGAGGGACTCTGCGTGGCAAATGACAAACAGCCAACGTTTTTTCGACCACCGGCCTCTTACAGCGTCATTGACTTGACGTTACACTCAACGGACATCCTCGCATCGTCAATGACTAGTAAAGATAGAATGGGCAGTGATCATTTTCCTGTCTTCGTTAACATTGCTGGATATAGAACCAACGGCCGAAGATCCTGTCTTGTGACGCATTGGGATACGTACAGGGACGGCCTAAGCGAATCATCTGGAGACCTGTTCGCGGACATGCTACGTAGCAAGAGATTGGCTACCGCTGAGCTGAAGCTACCCGACCACTTCCCCGCTCCGGATCTAAAGCTCAAAAATCTATGCGCTGCCCGTAGAAGAGCGGAACGGAGGCTGATGAGGACGAAGGGCGACCCACCAATGAAGACTATATATAACAGGATTAACGCAGTAATTCGACGTTATACAAGGAAACTAAGAAGAGACCAATGGGCATCATTCTGTGCAAGCCTATCGGTCTTCACGCCAGTTCCACGGATATGGTGGGTCGTTAATAACCTTGCTGGAAACTTTCAACCAAACAAGCCATTTGAAGCCCTAGCATTGAAGTTAGGCAAGACACTCGCTTGTCTTGCGAATGCCTTCGCTGAAATATACTCTTCCGGAAAGTCAGCCGGCACAACCAACCCGCCCCCGCCGCTATCGTCGTCTCTAATGGATGCTCCTTTCACACTCAGAGAGCTGGAACTAGCTATGAGCAGCCTCCGACGTCGCTGTGCGGTGGGACCTGACCTTATCAGTAATCAGATGCTGACTAACCTACCGGTTGAGAGACGGCGTGATTTGCTGGCATTTTTTAACCAAGTCTGGGCCAGTGGGGCTATACCACATTTATGGAAGGTAGCATGGGTGGTACCGGTTCTGAAGCCTGGAAAGAATCCTGCAGCTCTGGACTCATACAGACCGGTATCACTGACCTCGTGTGCAGTGAAGCTAATGGAGAAGATGGCGTGCACAAGACTCACTTGGTATGTCGAGCAGGGTCGAAAACTACCATCGTGCATGACTGGGTTTCGGCAGCGTCTAAGCGCTCAAGACAATGTGCTGGACCTGCTAAGCCACATAGAACATTACAGTGCGGATGGCCTGTCGACACTTGCTGTTTTCATGGATGTTTCTAAGGCTTACGACTACGTGTCTCAAAGAGCCATCATCAGCCAGTTGCAAGTTATAGGCGTCACGGGTCATCTCTCGCACTTCATACATACGTTCCTCAATGATCGACGCATCAGAGTTCGTCTTGGCGACACTTTGAGCGATGAAATACGTATATTTCGCGGTGTGCCACAGGGGAGTGTTTTATCTCCCTTATTATTTAACATTGCCATGAGTAGCCTCCCAAGAGTACTAAACCATCGAACACCAGTGCAGATATCTATATATGCCGATGATATCTGCATATGGGTCTCCGGCTACCAGCATCGCCGCCTCGCACGAATAGCCCAGGGAGCAGTAAAAGCCATTCAGGGCCACTTGGCAACGATTGTATTATCACTATCAGCAGAGAAATCATCATTCGTACTATTTCCTGGAGTGAAAAGAAAATCTACACGTTTGACGGTGAATTTGGACGGATACCAGATATGACAAGTCACTAACGTCCGATTTCTGGGCGTTACCTTAGACCACAGGCTACTCTGGCGCCGCGGTGTTGTCCACGTTGTGGCGTCATCGTCACCCAGGCTACATGTGCTCAAGCGAGTCGCTGGCATACGCTGGGGCAACCACCCGACGTCGATGCTACGACTACATACAGCGTTGGTTAGCAGTCGAATCCTGTATCAGCTACCTCTGATGTCACCCTCAGACAGCCAATACGAGCGCCTAGAAGCCATCCACAGAAAAGGTATCCGACTTTGCCTTGGAGTCCCTCAGCCAGCGTCAAACAAGAAAGTGCTCTACGAAGCTGAGTCACGCCCTCTACGACTTCAGGCTTCCCAGGCTCTGATGATCCAGCTCCTACGATTGAGTGAGTCTACGCCCGGTAGAGCCCTCTTACGACGTATAGGTAACAGGCCGCGCTCACATATTTATGCAGCATTGAACACGCTTCGCGTATTAGGATTGCGCTGCTCGAGACAGAAGGAAAGGATAGAACCACCCTGGACATTCGAGGACATCACATGCAACTTAAGTGTACCACGATTGCAATAAAAGAGCTGCATTCCATCTGCAGAAGCCAAGTCATTAGTCCTGGGACGCCTGAACACGATTTACCCGAATCACCTACAAGTATACACAGATGGCTCTGTCAAGGCAGACGAAGACCGCTGTGCAGCTGCATTCTATATTCCTTCTCTAAGATATACGTGGTCTGGCCGTCTGGACTGTATAGCCTCGTCGACAGTTGTGGAAGGCGTAGCAATAGCTTCTGCTCTGCGCAAATTAAAGACTTTGCCTCCGCAGAATGTGGTTGTCCTTACGGACTCAAAGGCCGCATTACAACAAGTATACCGTGGTTTGCCATCCCTCAAGTTCCCACGCAAATCACTAGCCATCGTGAAAGAACTCAACAACAAAAGCTTCACAGTAAAGTTTCAGTGGATTCCTTCCCACATTGGTATCTCAGGAAACGAAAAAGCTGATGCGCTTGCATACGCAGCACTCTATAATCCTTCCAAAATCAAGGCTTCAAAGAGTAATCAAGTGCAAAAATCTGACATTCGAAATCACTTTGCGTCGCTTTGGGTTCCACCGCATATGCCCTGCGTAACCAAGAGATTGCACCGAGAGGAAGCCACACTTCTATATCGAATAAGGACAGGATCTGCTAATACACCAGCCTGGTTATTTAAAACGGGGCGAATCAATTCTCCGAACTGTACGGCATGCAACGAGACAGGAGACATTGAGCACTTTTTGTGGTCCTGCCAGCAATTCCAAGTTGAAAGAGACACTCTCCTGCAAAATCTGCAAAACAAGGACCTTCCGCATGCGCGCCTGCAACACCTTATATTTCCCGAGGGATCAGTTATAGCGCGCAAAGAAACTTCCCGTCTCCTCATCAAATTCTTAAGAGATACGGGTTTGATGGACATATGGTGAAACCCTTCAGCGGTATTGTACGAGACGTTCGGGCGGAGCGATTGCCGGCCTTGTTCGTCAGGCTAAACCCGCCTGTTGCTACAATTCACCACCACCACCACCACCACCACCACGTCGGGCTAATAAAATTCACTTATTCGGTTGGAGTCAGTTTGAAAGCCCTAATCTATTTCCCAACTAAACAGGCAATTTTGTCGAAATGTTTAGCTTCAAGTATACACAGATATACATATATCAACAAAGAGGAATAACAAGTGCACATTGTATACAATTGCTGAGTACAATATATAACATACATAATATAACACAACATAGCCTAACACAACCTAACGCAACATAACATAGCATAACATAGTATTCCTAAGGTTATAGAATCATTCTGCTAGTCCTGGTACCGATCTCACTAACGAAAATTTTATTTTAAGACAGCACTGTTTTGTATTCATTGATGATTCTCTCGAAAATGTTTCAGTAGTCTTTTGACACGTACCACATCCCCGTTGACTGGAAAATCGGGAAAGTCATTCCACTTCACGAGTCCCGTAATAAAAATTCGCCTCATTTATCGTCCCATCTCCTTAACCAGTGTTCCCTCTAAAGTACTTGAAAATATCCTGCCTTCTCAAGTTGCCCCGTTTCTCGAATCGAACTCGTTCTTGTCCTCTTCACAACATGGCTTTCGAAGATCATTCTCTTTTCAAATCCAGCCTTTTTGAACCACAGACTACCGCTAATTCCGGACCGCATTTCCGTGGCTGACTGAGTTTTTCTTGATTACGCAAAGGCATTACTAAAATACTTAAAAAACTTAAAAAATACTTAAAATACTTTTTTTAAGTTAAGCAAATTAAATATAGATGCCCATCTTCTTAACTGGCTCGGCTATTTCCTTTCTAACCGTCTTCAGTTCATTCCAATGCAATGAACGCAGGTCATCTACTAAACCTGTGCACTCTGGGGTACCACAAGGGTCAGCTTTAGGTCTCCTCCTGTTCCTAATATACATTACCGACCTACCGGATTGATTGTGCTGTAATATTTTCTTATTTGCCGATGAGTGCGTCGTTTTCCGACAAGTTACCAATGATAACGACACTATATCTCTACAAAATGATCTTGACGCTATATCTAATTGCTGTAACAAGTGGCTTATGGCACTGAACCCTAATAAGTGGAATGTTTTGCGTGTAACACGAACACATCGGCCCCTTGCCTGTTATTTTCTCACTAACACAGTTTTGGAATCGGTTACTTCAAACCGCTATCCAGGTGTCAACATAACCTTAACCCTTAACTGGACTTTTCATGTCAACAAATTAGTTAACGATGCTAACCGCTTGCTAGATTACCTCCGTCGTAACTTTTCTTCTACTCCTTCATCTTTCATGTAGATGCTCTACAAAACTCGAGTCAAAATAAAACTTGGATACGCGTCTTCTATATGGGATCCCTATTCTAATACACTTATTACTTGAACTTTTCCAGAATAAAGCCGCTAGATTTATTATAACTATCACCGCACAGTAAGCGTCATTGAAATGAAAACACCCGAGCTTCCTTCACTAGCCTTTGTCTTTGTCTCATAAAATCCTAGAAAGAAAATAAGTGTACATAATAATGTACATAAAAAATGTACATAAGTTAATTACAAAATGAAGAGTGTACGCAAAACAAAGCGCAAAGTAAACACGAAAGAAAGAATGTGGCAGAGCCCATCTCACGAAGACTGTCGACGGTAATGCGTCAGCATTGAATTAGTATAGCCACACAACGTATTAACTGTCGGAACGAGTTATGTGTATGAGGCGTGTACTTCGGTGGGACGGCTCTTTCGCGCTTCCCTAATGATGCTGATGATGCTGATGATGGTTTAGTGGCATCCCCTTTGAAACGGGGCGGTGTCAAATATTCACCTAGCCTGCTTGAGTTACTAGGCCATGCTAGACATGCTTTTCATTCTAGCATTTCTGTATACATCTCTTTAATCTTTATTCTCTTCCTCAAAACTTCCCTACCTTGTACCGCAACCTATGCCTGTAACGGATCCGGTAGAATCAATCTCTTCCCTGTTTTTCTTTTTCCGCCAATACTCTAAACAACTTTTCCTTATCTCGACTGCTGACCGGTTGATACTTCCGTACATTTTAAATCCAAGCGCTTCTGGAAGGTGTACGTTACGTACGGGTCTCATTGGGTGAATCCCTTTGCATTCCATTCGGATCTGCTGAGTGGTCTCCGGATTATTGCTGCAGCGTACACATGCCTCTCTAGTGGCGAATATTTGCTCCGGTATGTTTTTGTCCTTAAAGGGACCCTGAAATGATTTTGACGATTTTGTACTAACGTACTGAGTGGTTAGAGTAGGTCCTTCTGATCATCTAAGTGCTCCGCATAAAGCGTGTAATTTATTATAAGGTTTTAAAAATGTACATCGCCACCGATTGCAGCACACTGCTCGGCGGAATTTTCAGCCGCCCCTACCTATATGACGTAAATCACCTAATTGGCGTCAGCAGGGCGAGCTATCCGATTGGCTGCCCAGGGCGCGTCATCGATAATTTTTCCACCTCTACGGTGAACAAATGATGTTCGTAATAGTTGGAATGCTACTTAATTTGTTTCTATAAAAATAAAGTAACAGAAAGAGAATGCACAAGAACAATTTCTCGCTACACTTAAGCACTTCCGGCACACAGCAAGCGTCGTCTACTTGTGTTACAACGTGCTCCATTTTGACGAGAGCTCCGCGGTCAGAGTCGGTCTCAGTCTTTTCGCGAGCACTATGACTCGACTTTATTGCGTTGTGGACTGCAAACGTAGCGACTGGCAATATGTCAAGCTGCGACATCGTGTCCCTCTGCAAGCCAGTAGACGAGCGGGCTGGCTGCAGTGCATCGCACTGCCGCTATCCGATTGGCGCCAGGATTTGTGCTTTTGCGGCCGTCACTTTACACCGGAGGATTACTACCGCAATAGCGTTTCGCGAGTCTGGTATTCGGGTAAACGCAAGCACAAGGGGACAGGGCCTGGCCGTTTGACCGTGCCGTTTCACGGGATGAGCAGAAGCGCAAATGAGAATGGCCTGCATGGTGCAGCCACCTGGTGGCACAAAGCTCAACCACACACAGTAGCAGCAGAGTCCTTCCATTTTTTTTCTGGTCACGAAACTGCCGCCTCAGCAAACGAATGGCAATAAATACAGAATGCATAATCGATTGTTTCCATAAACAAGAAAGTGTAAACCATAAGCATTTCATAACACATGGCAAAACAACTTTCAAACGAACACAAGTAGCCACATCACAAATACAGCTATTTTTTGTAAATGGCTTGTTAGAGATACCACCATTATACTCCTCCAGCTGTTACTTGCAACACGTGTTCGGCATCGTTGTCCCACCCCGCCACTTCAACTAAACAGCCCAGCACTCGAAAAATAGCGCGGCACATGCACAGAACGCACTCGATCACTCGGCTCACCACGCACTGCGCACGCGACACACGCATTTCGGTGCGCGAACGCTGCCCTCTGTGGCACAGTGGCGCCGCGTCGCGGCACCTTTGGGCCGCATATGTACCTCTCCCATAGCGTGACGGCGGAGTTTCGTGACCAGAAAAAACATGGAAGGACTCTGGTAGCAGTAACAAAATGTATTCTTCTTTGCTGCTGGTGCAAATTTTTCGCAGGTGTGTAATCGTTAACACGTTTTTTTTGTAAATGTTTAAAATGTTTTACACTTGGTTAGAGCAATATTAGCGCCTTGTTTGGCTGGTTAAGCTCTGCGCCAAGAGGTGGCTGGACCATGCAGACCGATCAGGCCGCTCACGTACGTCTACGCTAAAGTTCCTTCATCAGCTTGAGTTTATGCCTCCAGCCATCCGCAGAAACGCCCAGCTCGCCTGTGGTTATCGGAATACGAGACACGTTCGGCGCTGCGACAGAATGCTCGAATCGCACGCTGCTTCGATAGCTCTCGCTTGGGGTCCACTGCCAAGCAGCTCGCGGAGAGTTTAGAGAGGCTTCGCGCGCTCGCTCCTAGAAAACCGGAAATCATGACGCAAAGCTAATGAAGGCGGAGCTTAGTCCCGATCACTTGGCGAACGAGTTGAGGAGAAAATGCATCACCATGGAGGAGGGTAACTTGTAATCGTCGTAGCTCTTTTAATATGAGACGTTTCACAGAAATTGTGGTGCGAATGATTAACTTTAGCTGTACCCTACGCGTCTACAAAATTTGTCCGAACCGTTTCAGGGGCCTTTTAAGCAACCAGCTCGAGCCTCGAGAAAGCCCTTCTCTTCATGTTATCGTACAGATTTTTCTTTCTAATTTTTTTCTTCTCATTCTTAATCTCCATGGGCTTTCTTGCTTCCATTCTTTGCATCCAATTATCTCTGTATGTTTCTCTCACTTCCTTTTTTCTGAGTCCTGGTTTTCTATTTACACTTTCAACCACACTGTACTTAGTTGCCAACTCTCTTGACCTTTTCCTCCATTATGTGTCCGCGCTCTTCAGGTAGAGATATTTGTGCACTTTAGCCGCCCATTTATTTTGATCCATGTTCCTGAGTCTTTCTTCAAAAGTAATTTTGCTTTGCGCTCCTCTGACTTCAAACGACGACCAACCCATGTCACCCTTCACTCCCTCACTTGTGATTTTGCCGTGGGCTCCCAAAGCCAATTGGCCCACCAATCTTTGGTTATCTTCCAGCCCCGACAAGGTATCCGATTTTAAGCACGAAATGGCATTTTCGAAAATTAGCGCTGGCGCCATTACTCCTTTCCAGATTCCACGCACCATCTCATATTTACTGCGGCCCCAAAGAGTTTTATTATCGCAGCATCCAGCTTCCACTTTATTTTCAGATTATATTGGTAGGGTGCTTGAGTATGTCTTTCCTTGGTTTATGCATACGCCGATGTATTTATATTGTTTGACTATGGGTATGACTTGCTGTTGAATTGACTTTATGGGGACGCTGCGCCGTCTGGTGGCGCTGCCGAGAAGTCCACGCGTGGCCTCCGAGACGAGAAGCGTGGCGCGCCTTCGAACGCCAAGCATTGGTCCCTGGTTTGCTGCGCACTCAGCGGCATATACTTAGCGACCCAAGTTGGCGAGACATTTATTGAAGAACGGCACATGTCCGGTGCATTCATGGCGCAGCTCGCTAGAACGTTTGCGTGAAAGCGTTCAGTGAAAACGGGCACATACCCAGTACACGTGTGGCGCAGCCTGCTAATGCGACCGGCTGGCGTCCTTGAGGACCCCTCGTGACGTGGCTAGATTATGTTCCGCGTCAGATAAGTTCAAGCGATCTTTTGCTTCATTGTAGAGCGTCACATTCCCAGTGGCACACACCTAGTTACCCAAGTTTGTGTCAAATACGTTCATTTGTATTTTGTTTAATTAGATAATTAGGCAAGATTAATCAACCAACTTCTGAATCAACTAAGCAGGAAAAAACATTCCCGTTAGAAAATTGCAGACCGGTTTGCAAAACGTCCGAATCAACAGTTTCTGTCTTTCTATCTATTAAGTATTAGTGTTCTTCAGCTTACAGCGGATGCCCGCGAAATATTAAAAAGAACCACGTGACATGCCCGCTTACGCGTCGTGATCGCACTGCTCCCAAGCGTACCGCTTCCGCGCACAAACGAACATAGCATTTAGCCGCGTGGGCTGTCTCTGCGTCTGCTTATCGCTATCATGAACCACCGCGAGGGAAGCACATCGCTGGCGTAAATCGCACAGCACACGCCTTTGTCACTGCCCTGTCGCATTTTAAGTGGCAGCACGCCCTACTAGATGCTATGTTCGTTTGTGCGCGGACAGCTTGGGAGCGCTGCAATCAAGGCGCGCAAGCGTGTATTTCACACGGTATTTTTTTTTATTTCGCGGGCATCCGCGGTAAGCTGAAAAACACTAATACTTAAGATAGATAGTTAGAAACGGTCTAATCGGACGTTTTGCAAAGCGCTCGACAACTTACTAATAGGAATTTTTTGCCTAACTTTGTTGCCTCAGAAGTTGATTAATTAATGTTAACTAATTATCTAGTTAAGCAAAATAAAAAGATAGCGTGGCACACCACGTACAAAATTGAGCAACATGCATTTGGTCGCGTCGTCTTAGAGTACATCGGCATATTTTTTAACGCTGGCCAAAGTTAGCTGAAACACCCTGCAGATGTCTACACTGGGACAAATATACTGCTGTAATTTTCGAATTGAGGAGGGGATGACATCAGGGCCGCAGGATAGGGAAGGCTTCAGCGCTTGAGGCAATCACTGATGAGCTTTTCGTCAAACAACACAGCCTTAGATATAGGAAGCGTCGTGTGCTGCTGACTGACAGCAGGTTTAATACCTGAAGCTTTATGTAAAGATTATAATTGGGCAGCAAAACATTCCGCAATTGCTTGGACTTCCGCTCCTCTAAAGTAGAGCAGGCGAAAAAACCCTGCTTGTTTACTCGAGCGCTCGCGGATATAGTTCCGAAATTCCGCCGGACGGTCGGGAGCGCTCTTTTCGAAGAATGCAATGCATGAGTCGTGATCCCATTCACGGAGTCGTTTGCAGAGAGGCCGAAGTAAGTGGAATTCTTCTCTCCACGCACTAGGCACCGGACTTCTAGATTTTCGGTGCACGCGACCTTTATGCTTTAGGACTTTATGAATTTAGATGACAACCAGTGGCGATATTTAGAGCGTTCAGGACTGTACTGGGGAATGTATTTGCGCATACCGCTCAAAACAAGCTCCTTAAACAGGCCTACTTAGTCGTCAACACTGGTTTTGTCTGTAGACAGTGACCAATTGATGGTGGACAAGAAATCGTGTAAGCCAACGTAATCACGATGTTTTAAATTAAAGCAAGAGGATTCATTAATGCCACTGGAGGAGCAGATCTGCCTCAGGGCTGACACAGAGGCTGTTATTATCAGTGACATCGGGGCACAAAACAGAAAAAAAAGGGTTAAGGCCTACTTCAAAGCAAATCGACTCCTGTATACTTTCTATGTCATTGCGCCGAATGCATCTCAGTGAACTGTCAACAGCAATCACTATAATAATAATAATAATAATAATAATAATAATAATAATAATAATAATAATAATAATAATAATAATAATAATAATAATAATAATAATAATAATAACATCTCTGCGGATGGAATTGGACGGTCAATATTGCTTTCTTTTGGCCGAAGAAAAAGTACGCATGACGTACGCGACTTAATTCTTAGCATCGCTGTGCACATGCATTATGAAGAAATTGTGGATTCATGCAAGCTACCCTGATAGAATTAAAGGTTCAGCTGCACCATCACCATGTATTCAGCGAAAGCGCAAAGCACGGGAAACAATAGCTGACCCATCTGCGGGCGGAAAAAAGAAAATACGCCGCTCGTTCAGACTGTTCAGCAGCCTGTTCAGACTTTGGAGCTTATAATTGGCATGTTGCGAAATCGTGACAACGGGCGATTAGTAAGGGTTTCACTATTCTGGTCGTCGCGCTTCTCCATTGTTGAATACAAACATTCTTCCTACGCAATCCGTTGGAAACACAATTAATTGTTTGTTTAGCGAACAGACGTGCCTTCTTGTAACAGTCGGACAGCCGTATCCGCAGTTTCAATACATAAAAAACCAAGGCCTACTGGTTGAGTCGCGGGTTGCTTCCGTGGCCTGGTCTCGCTGTTTAAATGTCAGTATTCTAACCTGCATGAATCGGGTGATTGCCGCCGTAACATTATTGTCGAAATTTTTATTGCTTTTTTTGTACCTTTAAGAGAGTTCACGTTAATACCTTCGTTTCCACTGGCGAGCTCATGTTACTGCTAATCTGGTGAAATGCGTTTCACACAGCCATGGAAGTAAAACCAAACAGAGAGAAAGTAACTTGCGTAATATGTGGCGCCTAATGTTAGGACACACAGAGCTATGCGCTAAAAATAATAGAAAAACAAGGCTAAAGAGTAAAATTAATTTTCTTTGCTGAATATTTCTGAAAGCTTGTAGGAATCTTGACTTCATTATTTCCGTTAATTTCTATGAGGTTTACTAATTTTCATAGAGAATACAACTGAATTACTTATTCATACTTATATTGCACAAGCATATCGAATGGTAGAGAGACATAACCGTGCTGCGTCTGTAGCCTACAGCACATGAAAAACGCTGGTTGTTAGCTGCTTGTACTTGATTAACCAGCGCGGCTGGCTACCCGTCTACAGGGTAGCCAGCCGCACTGATACTGTTTAGAAACACGACTGCCTCTTACTTTTCAATACAAACCTACCGAATTACTGCAGTAAACAAAAAGTTAATTATACAATTTTAGTTAATTCGGCTGCTGACAGCGGTAATTGACACCTCACTTTGTGTCCCCCTGGCCACATAACTTATTTGCACAGGTAGTCTTCGCGTGCCTCCCAGTGCAAAATTTTAAGAAAACCATACAGCCTAATTTTGAACACCCTGTATATATATATATAGAACATCAGCGCATACCGTAAAAACTTTCGAGGCGTATGTGGCGTCAGTCTCAAAAATCTAAGTGAACGTAATTTCAATATTGGACCTAAAGTAAGTAGTTATTATCATTAATAATAGTAAGATAATGTGATTACTAATTAGATTACTAATGCCCGCTGCCTGTAGCAATGGTTTAAAAAAATAAAATAGCTCTATATTGCATCGTTTTCAAGAATATTGCTTCTTATTTGAAGCAGGTTGTACATACAAAATACCCGCAGATACGATTACGGTGCGCGCGATATGCCTTTACAGTACTGACTGCCCCGCATCTGTATGCAGTCGATATAACGACCCTGTCGGTGACAATTTCCATGCGTGTGGAAAAGTAGCCTTGAATTCTCCCGGCCTGCTTTTGAAGCGCTAGCGACCTTCGGAGTAGAAGGGTGTCCGTGTCGGCTTTGAGGGGCAAGCGGGTGGAAACAGATTTGCCACCGTAGTTTTGGTACGTAACACACATATTGTCACACGAGGTCAACTGAGGAGTGGACGCGCTCAACTCAACGCACCGCTTCTCTTCGTTGTGCACTCTCGGACGTACGCTCTCGCCCCCCCCCCCCCCCCTCTCCGTCCTCTCCTTCACTTCCTCCTGGCTCACTTTTCACTGTGTAGCACCACTTGTCGTTCACAGTGCCCAGCCGTGCTCAAAACTGGCCGGCCGTCTACACCACGGAGAGCATCCGGCGGGTTCTCGTGTGTCTGCCGTGTATTTGCTTCCTTCCAGGTCTAGCCGCAGAGAAGCGCGGCGCAGGAACCAAGTTTCGGGCGTCGTCACCGCGGAGGGGAAGTATACGGTCGAGGTCGGCGGCGAGAAAACTTTCTTAAGTCGGCGCTCGAGTTTGGTGGCGCCAGCTGGCGCGGCCCGAGCCGGAGCACGCATCCATCGCGTGTCGCTGGCGCACGCAAGCGCTCCACGAAGGGCGTAGCGAGACGTTGAAGGGCTTGTTTTGAGGAGCTTGCTCCTTTGCCCTCCCTCGCGAAAGAAAATGTAGGGGTGGGCGTGCGGCAGAAACCAGCGGCGCTGGGCAGCCATTTCTCACGGGCCGGTATTTTTAATTAGCGATTTTCGAGTAAAGGGCACGTCCATTAATCGCTTTCAGCCCGGTCTGAAAGAACGCTGCCTTCGTTTTGAGCACGCCGTTCCTTCGCTGTTCTTTTCGCCACGTGTGCAACCGGGAGGCGCGAGGTGAAGGGAGCGCACGTCGCCGAGAGCAGCGCGCGAATCGCAACCGAAGCGACAAGAAATAAGTCGAACGAAAGAAGGAAGCGCAGCCCCTGACGCGCAAAGAGGAACCGCGCAGAAGCTCGACGCTTCTTTTTTCCATCGGCGACGCAGAGGACGAGTTCAAATGCGAGCCGGGCGACGGCGCCATTTTGCGCGAGCGCAGTGGTTTATAGCGCCATTAATGGGATGAAACAAGCGCGGCACGCGAACGGGGGCTCCACATTAAGGGCTCGGCGAATCGTCTTCAAAGTGTCGTTACGAGCAACAAAGGCGGCCCCGACCGCCACCGTTCAAGAGGCCATTGAGAGCGCGGTCATTCGGGGGAGCCTTCTTCATTAAGCGGAAAGCTGCGGGACGTGAGCTATACGCAAAAGTGCTTCGGCTTAATAGATAAATTATGCGCCCACCTTGCCTCGCGAGCAGCCCCTCCTTTCGCCGCCTGCGCGGCTTGGCGCGCATGTCCGGCCGGCTCCGCTCGGTCGACGCGATGGCAGCGCACAGCTTTGCGCTCGCCGGCGTACGTGGCTGGCTTCGCCGTGTATCCCCTTTATACGGTTACTTCGCTCGCTCCTCCGTGGAGCCACGCGCAACGGCCGGTCGAAGCTAAACGAGGCTGTGTAGAGGCCGAACAGTCTCACACATGCACGGTGGCTTTGTGCCTTGGGTCGCAGGTGTATTGCGTTTTCTTCTTAAGATGCTGAAACTGCCCTCATGAGCGCAGTTATTCCCCTCGAGGAACGTGGCAGGTCCCGTGGAGCACACACACGGACGTGCTCATCGCGGCCAAAAACACTTCCAGGTCCCCGACTTTGGCAACTCTCCGTGACCGATTCGCGGGTAGCGTTGCTTTCTTCCTGTTTTCTTTACTGACTCCGCCTGTTTGCTGCGGGTGCCTGTCCGGTGCAAGGAAATAGTTAAAATTTACCTACTAACTGCTGAAAATTTCGCATAAATTATTGCTATGTTGAAATTTCTGTTCTACTTGGTCTCGAATTGAGCGAAAGCAAGGAGATGAAAGGAAGAGAGATCAACCAGAGAAGCGTCCGGTTTGCTACCTCAAACTGGAGATAAGAAAAATGGGGAATGGAAAGAGGAACAGAGGAAGAGAATGGACAATGCGTGCACGCCGAAGGTCTATAAACGGTCACAAGGCCGATGCACCTGGCGAACTGCATCAGTGCACGGATAGCCTTTCGCGCCGGCGACGGATGTGGCCTAGCTCCGAGTATCTCTGACTCGGAAAACGCATGGTCTTGAGTTCAGCCGGTTGAAGATTGTCCGGAGAGAGGTGTTGGACGTCGTAGCGAGGACAGATATACTTTATTGTTGCCGCAAGGGGAGGTGACAGCTGCTAACACTATCCGCAAATATAATATAAAGTGTTATACAGTAATGAGCACCGTTTATGTGTGGGCAACATTTTACTAGGTCGCATACCAGATGTAATCCCCAATGAAGTATTCCCATTTTATGTTATTAAATTATAAAATAATATGTTTCAAAACTACAATTGGCCGGCAGCGTCTCTTTCTTCTTGTTAGTAATATACAGCGCTTAACCCTCATGTGAGCCACCCTTCACTCATTTTGCTTCCTCGAATCTTCCGCACTAATATCCTTTCTGACGTACGCGATCAGGCAGCGTCTACGATATACACGTATAAACTTCTAAACAGCCACATCGTAAGCACATTGGCGTCGTGGCTAGGTATTGTCATGTGCAGGGTCGATTGAAAAGGGTCATTGAACAGGGAGCTAAGCAAAAAACAAAACGGACAGCGATAAATTGCCGAGAACAAAGTGTCGATTGACTAATTGCCGGAACGGCGGCGAGGGAGAACAATGCGTGTTCGACCGGGGCACCCCAGAGACACATTACCGTTGTGCCGGTTATGCCAAACGAATTCGCGCGCGTTCGGGGAAGTGTATGCACAGAGGCTCCCATGAGACTCTTCTACAACGTACCTCTTTACTTGGAACATAAAAACGCGGCAAGTCGTTGGTAGGTAGAATTATCGCGTCAGAATAACAGGTGCTTTTCGCTACTCGCACTGTTCCCGTGCATCGAGCCCCATGATTTTTTCTACGTCGCATGGACTCTCATGGGTGAGAAGTAGAAGCTTGGTCCGCGGGAGAAATCAACAAGGCACGATCTTTTTCTTCTCTCTCTCCTTTTTTTTATGCGTATAGTGCTATTTTTAAGACGCCTTTCCGTGAGTGACGCAATCGTGTCAAGAGAGTTCAAGGGCCGTATCCACAAAATTTTTTTTACGTAAGTGCTGTTTGCCATTGTTCGGTCACCTTTGCTAATAATATGTCCAGCGCCCAGATATTGTGAAGTTTACGCCTACGCACAATTCTAGCGTAAGAGCGTTCTGTGACTATGAGCCCAGGATTGCGCAAGTAATTTGGCGCACAGTGGAGAGCTCGCAAAATTACAGCCACCCACAACCACTCCGATTTTTCCACCCCGGTACGCCTTCCTCCATGCTATGTGAGCAACGATTTCGAAAGTACGAAAAAGACAATGAAGAGAATCGCCTCATAGCTCGTTGTTACACTTTGAGCAAGAACCAGTTTGCGGCTGAACAAAAGCTAGCTTGAGCACCTCCGACTCGAATATGTGTTATTTGGATGGGAATTAGAATGTGTCAAGAGCGTGAAAAAGCATGATAAAGCGACGAGAATAACAACGTGAACGAGCGACTATGTTGACACCATTCACTGCCACGCACTACCTCTCGCCGATGCCATCACGTCACAAAGTGAGCGCATTAGTTGGCCAACCTGTTGACCAAAAGTTGGCCAACATTTATAAGCGACATATATGTCGCTTATAAATGCTTCGAAGCCGGACTCTGCACAAAGTGACCAGCGTAGAGACACTGAATAGGTGGAGTATACGCTCCTGTAGTTAGCGAAGCGAAAGAAAATCGCTGTGGAACATGAATCATTCCGGCTGATGCCGCACTTCTCTGCCTAACCTCGCAGTGGGCCATGAACCCTTTTAACTATCCCTCACTGATTCAGCGTTGTGAAGGCCATGACACAGGCTCAGTTATAGCCTGTGCCAGGCATAGTTGGAAGGAGAACCAGTTACGGAATGCTTCCGAGTAAACATTTCCTCCGTTCCTCAATACCCCGGCTTCCCCTGTACGAAAACCTCAGCTGTCCTGAAGTTCTAATTCACTTTGAGCAAAACAAAAACGCCAGTTTAGATGTTGAAAAGCGACGCTTCATGGATCGCGAGGTGTCCGTTGGTAGCATTTTTGCTTGCACAGCTACGCCACCAGACGCATGTTATGCATTTTCGGCTCATGCGCATGGGATTCGATGCCCGTAACACATAATAAAGTTAAATGAAAGCTTCATCTTGGAAAAAATCAATCACATTATCCACTGATGCTTGTCAATTTGTGAGCGTGTGTAGCTGATCCCAGATATAATAAGTCTTCTATCACAGAAGCTATCTACGACAGCATGCTTCGAGGCTAGCGTATCAAACCTTGTAAGTGAACATCAAGTAGCAGTAAAAGTTCACACTTCCCGACCCACATTAGGTATGACCGATGCTGTATCTGGGCTCGTGCGAAACTCAGCGTTGCGCCCTGCTAGAGTGACGAAGACAGCCCTCGTTATACTCAAGTACGTGTCAGTAGTGGATATTTAAGGAATGACTCAGTAGTCAAGGAGCTCCGAGGGAGGCTGCGTAGAAACTCGAATGATTTGAATATCGCACGCAAAGAAAAGGAGACCGAAGTCTTACGAAGGACCGAGTCTACGGCTCAAATACTGTTGTCTTCTACTTTGAGGAAAAACGTCTTGTGAGGGGTCTTTGATCTCCGCTTTCGAGTGTACAGTCCTTCCCCGGTTCTGAGGCCTGTTCGTCCTGAAATTCTGCCTAGTCATACGGTGCACGTTAACGGGGCTAAGCAGCACGTGAGCAAGGAAAGAAACATTGGCATGAACACGTGCAGTCCGTGTGGTCGGACGTATTTCCTTCTACCTCCGCACACATACTAGAACTTGGCATATACTAGCTGTGTAGAACACCAGGTCGCCGCCACGGCATCAAAGAGCCTCCCCTCGTTCCTGGCCCCAATCTCCGTCGCGCAGCAGCGTGTTGTCGCGACACGGCATGGGCGCAGTCAGTACTCCAGCGCGCAGATAAATTTCAAGAGCGAAAAGGCGACCGCGTCCACCGGCCGGCGTACTGCTGAAATTAACGTTCGTATATAGGAGGCGATAGTCCGCAAGGAGGAGACCCCAAAGCGGCGTGTTCTCGCGAGTGAACGGCCCAGAAGGTGGCGGCCGCAGTGACGGCGGCATACATCTCCTCGGTGACGGGTCGGATGACGCCGGCCGAGCCAGACCGGAGCGATGGCGCCATATTTTGCGCAGCTTGGCTGGGGGACACGCGAACGATTGCACTCGGCCCGCTGCTTCTGCGGGCTGTCGCTGCCTGCGCCGCCCGAAAGGTGGGCAGCAATTTGTCTTGGGGCAGCACATAAAAGGGGGCTGCGAGCCGGCCATAACGGTGCGCGAGCAGCAAGCAGCCCGTGGTACGCCGGCAGCAACAGTGGCGGCCGCCTCTCCTGATGGCGGAGTGGTTAGAACCAGCGCGCTCATTGTAGCAGACGTACGCTCCAAGAAGAAATAGGGCCAGCTCGCTTCTAGGGAGGAAAAGAACGGCACGCTCGGTTCTTCTTCCCGTGACAAATGCCGACCAGCTCCCCGAGGCCGGCCACCGCAAACATCGTTGCAATCTTGAGCCGTGTGAACGCTCGCAGTGCAGTTGCTGTACGCAGAAAGTCTGAGAGCATGCGGGCAGTTGTGAATCGAAATGCTGTCCACGAGTGCACATCTGAATACAACTATTGAAATTAGTTGATTATGAACAGCTTTAGCCTCCCAAGCTGCTGCAGAATATCACAGTTGAATGTATCTTTCTCCGCCGCATCTGAGATTATATAGGGAACAAAGAGAGAGAAAATAATGCAGAGAAAGGCAGGGAGGTTAAACAGAGGTAGTTCCGGTTGGCTACCCTGCGCAGGGGGAAAGGTTAAGGGGGATAAAAAGAGAAACATAGTGGAAGGGGGAGATAGAAAGAAAGGGAGACAAGCACGAACAAAGCGCGTACACTACAGAGCGGTAGGGGGCGGCATTCTTAGAGTCTGTCGTGAAGCCCCGTAGACCGCAAGAACCTTAATAGCGCGAGTAAGGCCTTCAACGCGGATGTTCTTTCGGAGCATTGGCCTTAAGCTTTTAGTTCTGAAAGTGTACGATTGTCCAACTGGTCTAGTACTCTGCACATCACTTGTCTCTGAGCACTGTATCGCGGGCAGACACAGATAATATCTGCGAGCGTCTCGTCGATGTTACATGTGTCGCACCTGGGGCTGTTGGCCATTCCTATGAGGAAAGCATATGAGTTTGTAAAGGCAACGCCTAGCCACAGACGGTAGAGCATGGTCTGTTCACGTCGTGGTAATCCAGGCGGGAGGTGCATCCGTATGTCCGGAGACAACGAACGCAACCGACACATGGTGAAAACATTTGAGTCCCACAGGGGCAAAGTACACTCACGGGACATCAATCACAGCCCAGCCGCAGCGTCTGTTCGCGAAAGCGGAATGAAGACTCGTTGACCACTTTCATGTGCAGATCGGGCGGCTTCGTCGGCGTGGTCATTCCCGCTAATATTACAATGTCCTGGAAGCCACTGAAAGATTATGTTGTGTCCCTTGTCATGGCTTTGAGGATTTATGTGCCGAATTTCTGAGACCAGTTGTTCATTGGGTCCGTGGCGCATTGGGCTTCGTATGCACTGAAGGGCTGCCTTGGAGTCACTAAAGACTGTCCATTGTTGCGGTGGCTTCTGCTTAATAAAATCAAGTGCAACACGGAGTGTCGCGAGTTCTGCACCCGTCGATGTGGTCACACATGAAGTTCTTAATTTGATTTCCTCAGATTTTGCCGGGATGATGACTGCAGCAGCAGAGCTGTTGAGTTTTACTGAACCATCTGTGTATATATGTTGCCGGAATCTGTGCACGTTGTGAATGTGCTTCAAAGTTGCTTGTTTCAAAGCTTGCAATGGCGCTCCAGCTGTCTTTCTGATTCCTGGAATTGTCAGTTGCACTTGCTGCCGGTGCAGACACCACAATGGATCTGACAATCGTGTAGCGGGTGTAAATTCTGATGGCAAGTAGGACTGATATCTTACAATAGTTTTAGCAAAAGTTGAAAGTGGCCTTTTTGCTGGCAAGCAAGCAAGATGGTGTGAGGGAATCCGAGTCAGGTGTCGGATGTGTGCTCTCAGGACATCTGTATCAATGTAGACTGTCAAAGGAGCGTCTCTGGCTATGGCCACTGTCACAATCGATGACGTAGTTTTGGGAATACCGAGACAAGTCCTGAGTGCTTGGGCTTGCACGCTCTGGAGTTTGCAAATATTTGTAGGGCAAGTATTTCCTAGTACAGGTAAGCTGTACCGTAGGAAGCCCAAAAACAGTGCTTTATATTGTCACGCGCTAAGGCAAGAATAAGCAGCAGTATCAGCAGCCAGACATGAAAATGTCAGACACAAGGAGGACGGTTCACCAGCTGGCGCAAGATCCTTGACTTCGTCGTCTTCAATCACCGTTTTTGCTGGGCACGCAACGCTGGCTCAAAACACCAAGTGGCATTATTCCCCCTCCCAATGGAGCATCGACTCGATGCTCAAACACAAAACGTACATGGAAACTAGACAAATTAGGTAAAACAAAAAAAAAGTGGGGGGGGGGGGGGGGACGCGCTAGCACACATACGGAAATGCACACGGAAAAATGTGTTCTGTGGTCGGGAACAACAAAAAAAATGAACGCTTCAAAGTTCTTTGGAGGAAGACGCGACGACAGCAAAAAAAAAAAAAAAAAAAAAGGTTGTTTCACTAGTACACTTCACCGTGTAAAATACGGCTTGAGGCGGACCACATGTACAGTCTCTGCGCGTGGTAAACAGCGCTTGGGCGATGGCAGGTCTCCATCTGGAATCACTTCATAGTTCACGTGGCTTACACGCCTTAGTACTGTGTATGGTCCGAAGTACTTGCTGAGGAGTTTCTCGCTGAGGCCTCGCCGTCTAATGGGTGTCCAAAGCCAAACTTGGTCACCAGGCTCATAGGTCACTTGTCGATGGTGGAGATTGCACCTTATTGCATCGGTACACTGCTGCTGTCTTATGTGCACGCGGGCCAGTTGACGCGCTTCCTCGGCGCGCTGAATGTACTCCTCGACGTCAGGAGCTAACTGGTCGAGCTGGTCGGTATCTTCATATGGCATCATGGCGCCTAGCATAGTTTGGACATCTCGACCATAAACGAGGCGGAATGGCGGGAAGCGTGTAGTTTCCTGCGTGGCAGTGTTGTACGCAAACGTTACGTACGGTAGGATTTCGTCCCAAGTTTTGTGCTGCACATCCACGTACATAGCGAGCATGTCTGCCAGTGTTTTGCTTAGTCTTTCTGTCAAGCCGTTAGTCTGAGGGTGGTATGCAGTGGCCTTTCGATGACTCGTGTAGCTCAGCTTGAAGATGTCATCCAGAAGCTTTGCCGTAAATGCCGTCCCTCGGTCAGTGATGATGAATGACGGTGCGCCATGCCGAAGCACAATGTGATGCATAAAAAACTGGGCAACTTCAGATGCTGTCCCGCGTGGTAGTGCCTTCGTCTCAGCGTAACGCGTCAAGTAGTCAGTTGCGACAATGATCCACTTATTGCCGGAGGAAGACAAGGGAAATGGTCCAAGAAGGTCCATTCCAACTTGATCAAACGGCGTACGCGGAGGGTCGATGGGTTGTAGAAGGCCTGCAGGCTTGAAGGATGGTGACTTGCGGCGCTGGCATTCACGGCATCCTTTCACGTAGCGTTTGACGCAAGCAGTCAGTCTAGGCCAGTAGTACAGTTGCCGTACCCTGTCCAGAGTCCTTGAGTAGCCCAAGTGACCAGATGTTGGCTTGTCGTGGCAGGCTAATAGGATGTCGTCGCGAAGGGCTTGAGGTACTACTAGCAGATGTGGTTTGTCGCCGGCACCTGTGTTTCTTTTGTGTCGCCGGCACCTGTGTTGCTGCTACGGCAGCAGTCTTCTCAGGATCAGGCCGAACACCTGCCGCGCTTACGACGTGACCAAGGAACTTCAGTTCCTCGTAACCGAAATGGCATTTCTCTGGCTTGAGTGTAAGGTCAGCCGATCGAATGGCTTCGAGTACATTCCGAAGGCGTCGAAGGTGCTCGTCAAAAGTTTCCGAAAAGACAACGACATCATCGAGATAGACGAGGCAGCTTTTCCATTTGAGGTCAGCGAGAACGGTATCCATCATTCGCTGGAATGTGGCTGGAGCGGAACAGAGGCCGAAAGGGAGTACTCTAAATTCGTAAAGGCCGTCCGGAGTCACGAAAGCAGTTTTCTCGCGGTCACGCTCATCTACTTCAATTTGCCAGTAGCCACTTTTCAGATCGATAGAGGAGAAATACTTCGCGTGCCTCAGCCTGTCCAGAGAATCGTCGACACGAGGCAACGGGTACACGTCTTTCTTTGTGACGTTGTTTAGCTTCCGGTAGTCTACACAAAATCGAAGCGTGCCATCTTTCTTTTTAACAAGAACGATTGGCGATGACCAGGGACTGCATGAAGGCTGGATTACGCCGTCTTGAAGCATTTCCTTCACCTGCGTTTGAATAGCATGTCGTTCGGTCGGGGAAACACGGTAAGGCTGTTGCCGTATGGGGGGGCACGTCGTCATAGGTGATGATACGGTGTTTCGTAATCGATGTTTGACGTACCTTCGACGACCGTGCAAAGCAAGAGTGGAACTCAAGCAACAGCTCGCGCAGGGGTTGTCTGTTCTCTTCAGGAAGCGTTGGACTAATGTCGACGTTGCGTAGAGGTGCTTCAGCAGTGCCGATTGCCTCGGAAACAAAACACTCAGTGACATCGGCGATCGGGTCGGTGTAGGCGATTACAGTACCGGGGAAAAGGTGCCGGTGTTCGTAGCTGAAGTTGGTGACAAGAACCTCACAGTGGCCATCGTGGAGATCGACAAGGTTTCTTGCTACGCAAACACCATGAGAAAGCAGGAGAGAGCGATTGCTTTCTACGACTGCTTCACCGTGTATGAGCTTGTCACATGCCACTTGAACCACGACACTTGCACGCGGTGGTAACGTGACAGCGTCATCGATGACACGAAGAGATGCTCGAGGGTGGATGGTGTTGGTCGTCGCTGTGGCGCTTTGTTGATTATAGCGCCGTGCTCCCTGAGAAAGTCCATGCCGATGATTAGGTCTCGAGAACACTGAGGGAGAATGCTCAAACTGGCAACAAACGTAGAGCCGCGAATCTGTATTCGTGCCGTGCACATACCGAGTGGTGTGACGATGTGCCCGCCAGCTGTACGAACTGGCGTTTGATTCCAAGGCGTGGTCACTTTCTTCAGAAAGGTGGCCAGTTTTTCGCTGATTATAGAATAATCCGCTCCAGTGTCCACTAAAGCAGTCAATTCACGACCGTCAAGCAGTACAGGAATGTCCAAGGAAATTCTTTTTCTGTAATCAGCAGGTACTGTCGTCGTCGATGTATCGTCGGTCCGCGTACGCGTCAGTGGGGGTCCTTGAGCACGTCCAGACTGAGCGGCCTCGCCCCCAAAGGTCGCTGTGGTTAGTTTTCCCGTCGTGGGCTGGGCGACCGACCCTGCACCACGCTTGAATACGTACGGCGAGTCGGAGAAAACCGCCGCGGAGAAGGGGAGCGTGACTGGTGTCGAGCTGATGGAGATCCGCGCTGCTGGGCAACGTATTCTTCAATTTCAGGAGGACGCTGGCCGAACCTAGGTCGCGGTGAGTTCGCTGAGAATCCGCGTAGTCCGAGCTCTCGATAGGAGCACTGTCGGTAGACATGCCCAGCTTCGCCACAGTGAAAGCAAAGGGGACGGCGATCAGGTGCCCGCCACACGTCTGATTTCCTCGGGGCCTGTCGGTGGTCCTGGTAATACGAGGCAGCTTGGACGGGCTCTAGCATGGCCGGGCGCGTGGCGCGAAGCGGGGAGGGAGGTGGGGCAGGTTGCCTTAAGGCTTGCGAATATGACATATGTGGGCTGTCATTTCTTAGCGGTCTAGCTTCTGTATTGAAGGGTGGTTCTTTTAGCGCATGCTGGACTTCGTCCCGGAGAACGCTGGACAAGGAGCTGAGCGTCGGTTGTGAAGGTACCGACAGTTTCTGGAGTTCTTCGCGGATCACGGAACGAATGAACTCTCGAAAGAAATCGACGTGACCCCCGAGAGCTCCGAAGAAGTCCGTAGGTGAGGCAGTGTTCACTTGACGTTCGTATGATGGTGTCCGCTGGCGAAGAGTCTGCTCCATGGTGATGGCCTCGGAAAGAAATTCTGACAATCTTGGGAGGACTGCGCACGAGACCGCCGAACAGCTGCTCTTTCACTCCGCGCATCAGGTACCGCACCTTCTTTTCTTCCGACATGCTGGGGTCGGCTCGTCGAAAGAGACGCGTCATGTCCTCGACGTACATTGCGACACCCTCGTTCGGCATTTGTATACGGGACTGGAGATCACGCTCAGCTCGCTCTCGGCGATCAGGGCTCGCATACGTCTCAAGAATCCGCCGTTTGAATTCTGCCCATGAAGTTAAGGCATCTGACGGTTCTCGTACCAAACACGTGCGCCATCGTTAAGGCTGAAATAGACATTTTTCAGCTTGTCAGCGTCATCCCACTTGTTGAACGCGGCAACACGTTCATAGTGCACCAGCCAATCTTCAACGTCCTCATGTATAGCGCCGTGGAAGGGATTCGGCGTTCGCGGATTGAATAGCGTACAATGAATCGGCGTTGTACCTTCCATACCGGTTGGGGTGGTCGGAGCTGCCATTTTCTCTGGGAGGAGTCCAAACTCAGGGGCTTGTCCACGGATCCTTCTGCTGGCGCGGTGTACAGGCGTAACCACCGGTACGGGGCTGGAGCTCCTGCTGCCCGGAGGGGTTTGGTGCATAGATTAGATTACCCAGCACCTCCACCAGTTTGTCACGCGCTAAGGCAAGAATAAGCAGCAGTATCAGCAGCCAGACACGAAAATGTCAGACACAAGGAGGACGGTTCACCAGCTGGCGCAAGATCCTTGACTTCGTCGTCTTCAATCACCGTTTTTGCTGGGCACGTAACGCTGGCTCAAAACACCAGGTGGCATTATAGTTCCAGCATTGACCGTACTGTTGCACCCCAGGACTTCCCGCCGAGAAACGCAAGAAGGTCCACAATGGCGGCCAAACGCTTTGTCATGTACGAGATGTGAGGGCTCCAAGACAAGTCTCTATCAATGATGACGCCAAGAAATCGGTGCGTTCGTCTATATCATATAATTTGGTCCTTAATCCGCAAAGCATACGGGGCCATCGCTTTGCGAGTAAAAGCAACGAGTGCACATTTCTCAGCGGAAAGCTCCAGGCCTTGTCTTCTTAGGTATGTTGACACAGCCGTTGAGGCTTTCTGAAGTCGTGCGCGGACTTGTACACGTGTCACGCCTGAAGCCCATATGGAAATGTCGTCTGCATATACTGAGAGCTGAACGGTTTGCGGTAACGAATCAGCGAGACCAACGAGCACCAGGTTGAAAAGGGTAGGGCTGAGTACACCGCCTTGCGGTACACCACGACTGGTATAGCTAGGTGGCGTTGGTCCGTCTTCGCTCAAAATAAAGAAAGATCTTCCATTCAAATAGTTGCGTATCCAGCGAAAGGTGCGTCCACCTATCCCTACAGCTTCTAAGGCGTCCAGAATTGCATGATGATCTACATTGTCGTACGCACCTTTAACATCAAGGAATAGGGGCGCAGTGATTCGTTTCAGATGTTTCTGGTGTTGTACGTATGTTACCAGGTCGATAACGCTATCTATTGACGAGCGGCCGCGTCAAAAACCAGCCATTACCCCTGGATAGACGTTGTAAAATTCCAAGTACCATTCTAACCGGTTAAGGATCATCCTCTCCATTACCTTGCCGTCACAGCTGGCCAGTGCTATTGGACGGTAAGATGACAATTCAAACGGGGATTTCCCAGCCTTGAAGAGTGGAACAAGCCGACTGGATTTCCACGTTGTAAGGACCAGGCCGTCACGCCATGATGTGTTGTATAAGCCAAGAAGGGCATCTCTGGCCTCTTGACCAAGGTTTGCAAGCGCAGAGTATGTGATGCCATCGTGTCCCGGTGACGAAGATCACCTGCACCCAGCAAGTGCGGCCTCCAGTTCTTCGATGGAGAAAGCAGCATCCATACAAGGATCTCGGGAGCAAGGGGGCACAATGTGAATAGGTGCGCAAGGTGAATACGTGAGCGCTGGACCCGCGATCCTTGCGCAGTAATCTTCGGCCACCTCGACTTCTCGGCGTCCTTGATGTCGGGCTAGATACTTAAATGGACGACGCTGTTGAGGAGCTGTTCGAAGTCCACGGATTGTTCTCCAGACAACCGACAGAGGTTTACGCGGGTCGGGAGACTCACAAAACGATTCCCAGCGTTGATTTTGCAGTAGAGCAAGGCGACGCTGAATTTTCTTTTGAATGCGTCTGGCCTCTCTAAAGTCGTAGAACGATTTAAGCCGTCTGTACCGTCGCTCCGCTCGCCGGCGGATCGCACGGATGTTCTGTATTTCCGAATCAAAATCTGTGTATTTCTCTAATGGCCGAAATGAGCGCATAGCATCCTGCATAGCCTTGGCAATCTCAAATTCTAGTGTGGACGAAATGCCTTCGTGGCGTACGTCTTCCATAAGTGATTTAAACAGGGGCCAATCTATTGTTTGTTTAAAATTTGATGGAATGGATTTAGTGAGGCTTTTTATCTTCAGGTAGGTAGGAATGTGGTCGCTTCCGTGGGTTTCTATATCTGAGTGAGGCATTGCGAAACAAATGCTAAGTCTAAACAACTACTGTACGTCCGGCCGCGCAGAAACGTGGGACTGCCATGCAGATGGCGTCTGCATGTCATTTATCAATACGCGAACGACCATCATTAGAGATTTTATTATGGCAATTACTTGCTTGTCTTGACCTCGCACGTGATCTGTGCCCTCATTGGTTCGTCGGTAGTCCACCGTCGACGTTTGTTGGGCTGGAGGACTTAATGTCGGAAGTGCAGGCCAGTCGTTTGCAGTAGAAGTATTCACTGCGTCATCAGACACCGTGTTGTTTGTGTGGGTGAGCGCCTTGGGAGCACCAGCCTCAGGAAGTAGCGTCTGTCTTGCGACGGTATCAGTATTTCTAGTAGACGAGGATCGTCTACGGTGACGGCGGACACTACGCCGTCGCACTTTGGCGGCGGCCTCCTTGTGAGTTGAGTTGTCTCTCACCATTTGTTTTAGGACTTTCCGCTCTTTCTTGTGTCTCGGGCAGTCTTTCGACGATGCTTCATGAGGACCAGAGCAAGTGGCACACTTGAAGTGAGTCGCACGGCAAGCATCAGCACTGTGCTGCTCTGAACATCTTGCGCACACGGTCGAATTTTTGCATATGCCGCTGACATGCCCGATCTTCAAACAATTACGGCACTGAAGTGGTCTTGGAACGAACGGTCGCACTGGATGACCGAAAAATCCAACTTTCACGTGGGACGGCAAGCTACCTCCCTTGAAAGTTATCCTCACACAGCGTGAATCTCTTAGGCGATGGATTTCAATAATAGTTACACCTGCTGTGGCGGGGTTGACCAAAATAGGCAGATCGTTGTCGTCAATTGACTCATCGACATCATAAATCACACCTGATATAGTATTGCTGTCCTGTGGTATTATGGTGCGAACATTTATCTTGCCCAGTATTTTCACTGTACTCAAGATATCCAATGCTGCTCTGTTCTTGACATCAACCGCGAGAATGTTCTTACGGGTGTTAATTCTCATATCCGTGATCTCATTTGGAACAAGAGCCTCCAGTGTGACAGATATGGCTTGCCTGTTTAATTAGCCGATTCAGGTTGTCGGTCGGCGTCTCGGGTAAGAAGAGGATGGTATGAGCCGTGTCATTGGCCTTTGCTGCCACCGTCGTCCTTGTTGAAGACGAGGAAGCAGTGACTATTCTCCTCTTTCCTTTTTGCCTCACAACAGTCAAGTAGTCGCCGTCATCCGACAAATCTTCTTCTGAAGCAGAGTAGTACAGCAAGGTGTCCTCTCTGCCTGTGTCGCTCATGAGGTGATGGCGCTTCCTCGGAGCGCTTGATGCTGTGACGCCGGTCTCATCCGGACGTCTAGCTGACTCCGCTTCCATCGCCGAAGGTCTCGGAAGCGGCACCTCCCGAAAACACGCAAATATACTCGCAAAATGAGAGCAGTAGAAAACGGGGTTCCACACAAGAGCCACTTCTTCAGCTTCTTCAGAGGCAAAAAAAGAAAATGCGAAAAAGTTATTCTGCCGTGGCCATTGTTAGGTTTTTGGTCTTGCTATAGTGCAAAAATTGTGCCCTCCATTTATTTTCCCTTCGTTTAAAGAAGGAAACAAGGACAAGTACTATCGTGCTCACTGTGAGCGTGATAGTACATCTTGTTTCAAATGACATGTTTGAAAATTTGCTTACCTATGTGCACCAAGGAATATTCGCCCGTATGTTCCTTGTTTCTGTCATATATAACGAATAAACGTAACAAAGAACAGCCCAACTTTTCCGTTCTTCCCCCTGTTCAGTCTCATGATATTTATGAGATAGCCATGCCCGTTTTTACAAGTTGGCAAATTAAAAGGAAAGAACATACCAAATTTATTTAGACTGACTTTCATTTCCTCTTTCCCTAAATTCTTCGTGCTATAACTCTGTATACAGTATTTTAGGCAGTATCAAGCATTAGCTTAGTTTTACCTTTGCTTGAACCGCGTATACTGCTGGTATGGCACGCCGCCGGTGTTCAAATGACAAATCTGCTGTCAGAGCTTTTCATCATCCATAGGTAACTGTTCTTTTTATTCAAGGAGAGCTACAGTCTCCGTTGTATTCTGAATGCAGCAAAGACTCAACCTAGCAAATGTTGAAAACTTATCTTGCGTTGAAAATGGCCCGAACACGAGCACACAACTTACTACTAGTGGCGTACGTTACATTTCCGTAACGGCCTCTGAGGTTTTGACAAAAACATACAGAACAGAAAATTTAGTCTTCAATTCTGCGATTAGTATTTGCAAACCTTTCCTCATAGAATGAATACAAACAGTTCTGGAAGAATATTTTAGCACTGATAAAGGGTGTCTAGCGAGTCGGTGAAGAGAATCTACTTAAGGCTGCTCCTTTCTTGCCGTTTCGTACGTCTAAACACGCCCACACGTTTGCCCTAAACAAACCCGTTTGTTTGTTTACAGCGAACACCACGAAAATCAAGCAGGTTGAAAATGTAAATCAACAGTGCTCTCGAAGTGTGCGCACATCTAAGGATTATTGCGTCTAAGTTAGCGTAGCAGGATCACTGCTAGCTGGCCACTATTCTCTCCTACTGCTGCTAAAAATAGAGCAATAGTGACAAGAACCACATGTACTATAAAGTCCTGCTGTCCGCAACGAATAAATTCAAATCAGTCCCATTTACTTTATTTTACTGTAAAAATTCACATTCCAATTTTTCCGGAGTTTCTAATTAGAGTGAACACCATTATAGAGTCATGGAAAATTAAAACACGAACAAGTTCGGGCTAACCAGAACGAGTTGTTTTGCTTCTACTGTCTCCAACACGTGTAATATCAGCTTATCTTGGCTTGTGCGCATAGTCTGAGGCCTATAGTACCATCTTTGGCGAACGAATAAGTAGCGGGGTGAGATAGTGCATGACTGCAATGAAAGAGAGGCATAAGGTTTAGTTAAAAAAGTAAACAGAAAAGAAGGAATGGCAATCTCTATGAATAGCACGAAAAAAAAAATTCACAGCTCTGCGTGCAATTCTCAGCTCCATTCCACACACAAACAACCCGCCAGAGGTAAAAGCACTGCTTTCCACGGAATTGTTGGTGCTTCCACAACCACCAACAGCTCCACGGCAGGCTTACAATGAACAATCGTTACAAAAATGTTTTTATATTTCAGTGGAATGCTAATAGCCTTCGTAATAAGTCAGCTGATTTTCGCGAGCTTTCCTGTTTGATATATCCAGGAAGCAGGCTTGCAAGATGACTCTCGATCGTCTTTCAAACTATGTGATATATAAGTCATCGCGCATTGCTGTAAAAGTAGAGCGATGTTATGTGTGAGAATAGACCTGCCGTCCCATTTGATAGTCTAGCGATTCAGATATACCGGAGTTCGCAGCATACAAGATATCTTTCAGAAATACATGCGTCGCTGTGATAAGTCTTTATTGACAAGGTTCTAGCAAAATATGCCTAGACAGCTTGGTGAATGTGCTTGGTATCGCAAACACATTATTCTGCTGGTTTGTGGTGACTTCAGCGCACATACGTCATTGTTATTGAGTGCACAGCAGAAAAATTTAATTGGACCGTGTTAAATGACAGCTCTCCAACGTTCTTGCGGGGGTTCGTTACTCAAGCTGTATCGATGTTACGTTTTGCTCACAAGACCTCCTTGATGGCGTTGAAGGGTCAACGGACATAGAAACGCCCGGTAGTGATCATTTTCCGGTTCTGGTAAAACATCGTCTCATACGGAGTGAAGGGACCCGGTGCTCCTCAAAATATACTAATTGGCAAAGTTTTCGTCACTTAAGTAACTATTGGGTGAAAATCCGAACTTTCAAAGTTTTGCAAATATATTGTGTGAAACTTACAAGATCTGCACAAAGCAAGTCATTGTTCCGAATGAATACACTGCAGTTGACTTGGAATATGGATGTCTAAGAGCAATTAGAAGACGTGCAGAACGTGCTTACCGCCGCAGCGGAAAACTGGATGACTACAAGATGGCACAGAAAGTTCAAGTCAACTTCGTGCGGACGCTTACAAAAGTGAGGTATGAGAAGATGGCGAGAATACCGCGCGTCGTTGTCTCCTTTCACTCCAGTTACCAGAATATGGTCAGTTTTCCGATCCTTTAGTGGTCCAGATACCCAGAGCCATCCTTTCCGAGCCCTTGTCGTAGCTCGAAGCACTCAGGAAACATCTGTTGCTGACGAATTCTGTCAACTTATATCCAGACCAGGAATTTCGTTTACTTGCCTAAAATTTGCGAGTTCCACAGCACTAGAGGAACAGAAGGCTCGCGCGTGCTGTATTTCCCAACACCTTCAACTTGACTTTGAGTTTAGTTTAGATGAACTGAAATGTGTTCTTTCTTCATGCCGTACAAAGACAAACGCAGGCCCAGACGGTGTTACGTATGTGATGCTAAAGAACCTTGGTTCCGGCAGGAAGAATGACTGTTTTGGAGATACTTAATGGTATATGGATAAGAGAGACGCGTCCAGATCCATGGAGATTAGCTCCGGTAATTCCAGTACTGAAACCAGGAAAGACTTCCCTTTGTCTTGACTCCTACCGACCCGTCAGTCTCACAAGCTGTTTTTGCAAACGAATGGAGAAGATGGTAGACAGCCGATTGCAATAGTGGTGTGAACACACAAATGTGGTTTCCAGCTGCATGATCTGGTTTTCGACAAGATCGGTGCGCAATGGATGCAGTATTAGACATTGTCACATGCGTCGAACATGAACGAATGTGTGGAAATGTGACAATATATCAGTAGTCTTAGACATTCAAAGAGCATTCGACACTGCAAGGAACATAAACGTCATTGCTGGTATGTTAGAGCTTGGCCTACACGGTCGAACATTGCGATGTATATCAAATTTCTTGAACGAAAGAAAAATATTTATGGAGACAATTGAAGGAGAGGGTAATTATCACATCATCATGCAAGGCGTTCTTCAGAGCAGTGTTCTCAGTCTGTTTTTATTCAACTGTGCCATGGCAGCCTTACCACAAAAACTACCGTCTGGTCTACAGTATTCTCTGCACGCAGATGACATCTGCATATGGGCCTCTGGATCTCATATACAAGACATTCAAGCAACGCTGCAAGGGGGTCTTGATAGTATCGACACCTTTACAAGAAAGAGGCCCATGAGTCTCATACGCAAAGACAGCTGCACTTCCTTTCACTAGACGACACCTGAATAACTTCCAACGTACGCTTAATGGGCAAACTTTGACCTTCGTGAAAGAGCATAAATTCCTTGGCGTTATTCTTGACCGCCATCTGACATGGGCATCACACATCCGCGGAATTGAAAAGCAGACCAAGTAATACACGTTCTTCGGCGACTCGCTGGCACAACGTGAAGGGCGGGGGGGGGGTGATCAGTCTCTTCACCATTACAAGTTCATAACGCACTCATAAAACAAAAAAATTCTTATTCGGCACCTATTCTCCATGGTTTATCGGAACATCAAGACGGCAAGTTGGACCAGTTGGTTAGGATTCATTATCGCAAACTTCTGCGTGATGTGCGACTTCAAGACCATCCCCATCGCTCGTTGGCCCACAAAGCTATGAAGGTACTTTTGTCTTTCTTGAGGGCGGCTGGCATATGTTTACGCCTTTGACTCGCTCAGGCACTCCGCGTGCGTGCACAAGCTCACCGCAGCTTTCCTTCCCCTCTCTATCTTATCTTTCTATTCCCTCTTTCCCGGCCACCGGAGTAGGGTTGCCAACCAGGCGCATTTCTGGTTAACATCCCTGCCTTCTCTCTTTATTTCCTCCTCCTCCTCCTCCTCCTCCTCCTCTGAGGAACGTTTTCAACGTTTACTGCAAGGGGGCTGCAAGTATGTCTTGGGGTTCCGCAGGCTACCTCGAGTTCTCTAGTAATTGCTGAAGCTCGTCACCCACCACTTCCAGTCATACGAACGGTTGAAACATGCCGACATATTTATCTCATTTTAACCCAACACGAGAAGCAACCGTTAAACCTCGCCCTTAGCGAACGAAACAAAAGCAAAATTCATGATGTTGCTCAAGAACATAAAGCATTATTACCAAGATTCGAATTATGCAAAGTGGATGTTAGTTGCCCTGTTTGGATGTTAACAAGTCCTAAAATAGAATTATTGGTAGACGGGATTATATCCAAGAGAGACATGCTCATGGTAGCCGCACAGCAACTGGCACTCTTCCAAATTTACTCATTATATCCCCAGTACATCCACGTCTATATAGACGGTTCGTGTCATAACAATTTCTCGACTTCAGCATTCGTGATTCCACATTTAGCGCTACAGCAAACATTTCAATTATCCCGAAAGACATCTTCCACCGTGGCAGAACTGTTTGCAATCCTGTGTGCTTTGCATTTCATGATATCAGAATTCGCAAGGAATGACATCAGGAATTCGCAAGAATGGGTTATCTTTAGCGATTTGCAAGCCGCTCTCACATTACTACAAAGCAATAAGAAACATTCTTTGAACACTTTGCTATTGTATGAGACGCTCAGAGAACATACAAAAGCAAGCGCAAGGAATCACGTAGTTGCATTTCAGCGGATATATCTGGGCACTGCAATATTCCTGGTGATACTGTAGGGGACGCGGCTGCGAATCGGGCGCCAAATAACGCAGAGACAACCAGTCTTCCCCTTTTGCGTTGTGAAGTCCGTATGCTCCTGAGACAGATTTCCTATTGTCTCAGCAAAACTACCTGGTTTGATCAGCAATCTAAGAACTCGGAGTTATACTTTATAGACCCATGTATAAACCTATAAATTCCGGAAAACGTATGAGAAAACAGAAAACTTGAAACATTGGTACTGCATTTACGAGACACTTCTTACACAGAATAAAACGTGACTCTAGTCCGCAGTGTTCTTTTTGCCATCCAGACGAAGATGTATACCATCTCCTCCCCTAGTGCACTAAATACGATCCACAACGAAGGGTATTGCAAGCAAATTTGGTGCTTTTAGACAGAAGACGATTCACTGTAAAAAAGACACTTGGTCCATGGCCAACTGGGTGCCTTCAGAAAAGAGCACTTCTTCCTTTGAAGAAGTGTTTCGAGGACACCAACATTTTGGGGAAACCTTAAGTTTCAGTTATTCCTAATAAGCTAAATGAGTGAGATGGGTGTTGTTCTGGGCTAAAAAATTATGCATGTGGTGATCGTGACTTCTGCGCAGTGTGTTATTGTGTCTTTGCTTGCAGTGTAATTACATGTGTTGTGTGTTTGGCTATTCAATATATCTGTCTTTGTATATGTGAATGTGTACTGAACTCATGCACAAAGCTTTGCGATTCATGCACTGTTAGACTGTATAGTTTTTATTCATCTGGTGTACTACTGAGTGCTATATTTTGTATAAGTATTCTCCTTTTTTACGCAAATTTGTTTCATTTGCTAAGTGATAAGGAGCAGCCGGTGCCGCCATAAAGGGGCCAACCTCTCCTAATATTAATTTCAATAAAAAAAAAACATAATCGAAAGCGCATTTGTCACCGTCTTTTCTGTTACCTCCGACTTCTCTTTAATGAGAAGAAGGCAATTCCGCTCGCGAAAATTCTTTGTTGAGGTCACATGGTATTTTACGTCTGTGAAAATGTATCCGCAAGTCTTTTTATATGCTCTTGTAGCTTTTTGATTCGCATACAGCCGCCACTTTTTGACACTTTCAAACGGAAGCAGCTCACCTACGTGCATTTCCGAAGCAGAAATAATTAACTCAGAATTATCCTCCAACTTCTCCGTAGAATAAATTTCAACAAATCAGAAATCAAGCAATAATGTTGATTTAAAGACTTGCCATACCCGCAGCCCCCGTCAAAACCGGTTCGACAATACTGTATCGTGAAAAAAAAAAAAACAGAAATAAAAGAAGGAAAAAGAAGAGGAAAGAACTAAGCCTAAGCACGCGGACGGGCTTTCCGGTCTTATTTCGGTCTTTCAGGGCGAGGATCTGTAAGCAGGGCACGGAGCCCCTTGCCAGTAATTCTCGTTTACCATCACCTCACGACTACAAAGCTCAGACAAAAAGCATAGACACCAGTGATTTTCCTTTTTCACCTTATATCGCTCTACTAGAGCCACAGATCACGCGAAGCATTGCTTGTCTCTGCTTTTCGTGCTTCGCGGAAATAAAAGGACGAGAAGCCAGCAAAGGACGCTTGCACCCAGCATTCAGACTATGAGCGGGGGTGAAAAGAGACTCCGGAAAACTATAACTATACGGGCCTTCCACGTCCGGACCGTATGGCCCACTTCCTTTCCTTCGAATCTGAAGAAGCTGTGTACGACTCATTCCGCGCATACTGCCATCGCAGCAACCAATCACCGGCCGTGGAACCGAAAACGCTGAGGACGTCTGCCGACACATGCGAGAGGCGTTTCGAGCCTAACAGCAAGCGGTACTACACCGAGGTACAAGCTGTTCTCCTCTTCTTCTTTTCCGTGCATCTGGCGGACATTGCCTTCTTTTCTTCTCCGACCTGGAAACGAGCGACGAATTGCAGAGTGTTAGACATGCAAGTCAAGCTCGTGTGCGGTGGGTATAACCCTAATATACTGCCGCCGGAAAAACAGCAAGACTGTTTGGGCGAAGAAAAGAAATCAATAGAAGCGCCGAGAAAAAAGCCGGCACTCGCTCGCAGCGAGCTGGCGGTGTTGTTAGACCCAGCATTGGAAAGCGCGACAGCGTGGGATCGCAAGCGCCATTTGAGGCGGACGCTACCGGCATCGAAATGGCAGTCTTGCAAGCACGAGAGACCACGCGTCCTCTGCAGGCTGCGCCGGCTGTGCTCTTGTTTGCGCGGCCACGCTGCTGGCGCCGCTTACCGATGCAAAGAGAGGCAGAGAGAAAGGAGCGAACGAGAACTGCATTAAGGCCCCATTGTCTCGCGTTAACCCTACAAGGAGAAAACGCTGTTGCCGGCTTTGCGTATGCGGCCTAGTAGAGGATTCATCTCTCTTTATTTGTTCCCGTACGCAATGGTTGCCGTGTTATGCCCTGCTTGTGTGAAGACCACGAGTGGCTTTTCTGTCAGGATGCAAAAAAAAAAAAAAAAGACGAACAAACCTACAAAGGAGCCGCCACATTTCGAGTGGTGGCGGAATACAGAAATGGCCGTTGACTTGTGCCTGACTAGGCGTTGAAGCAGCTCAGACGACTTAGGGTAATGTAGAGGTACTCCTATACTTCCAGAACAACATTCCGTCTTTGTTTATAGCTTAGTTTTATCGTTGCCGCTTCGACTACCACACATTCATTTCCATACGCTGCCAGCTTTGCGAAGCACTATAGGATATAATGACACAGTTGTGCAGAAAACCGATTTGAATACAGAGTTATTAGGTGGTAAAAATAGCAGCCGGACAAAACAAAGCGGCACAAAAACAGTGCTTTAGTAGAAAAATTAACAATACGGCTAGAAAGCAGAATAGATAGATAGATAGATAGATAGATAGATAGATAGATAGATAGATAGATAGATAGATAGATAGATAGATAGATAGATAGATAGATAGATAGATAGATAGATAGATAGATAGATAGATAGATAGATAGATAGATAGATAGATAGATAGATAGATAGATAAGTGCTTTAGTAGAAAAATTAACAATACGGCTAGAAAGCAGAATAGATAGATAGATAGATAGATAGATAGATAGATAGATAGATAGATAGATAGATAGATAGATAGATAGATAGATAGATAGATAGATAGATAGATAGATAGATAGATAGATAGATCAGATGACTAGGTCCGGTTTGCTACCCTACGCTGGGGAGCAAGATGAGGGGGAGGTAAAGTGATAGCAAAGTAGAGATAAAGAAAGAGAGGAACATATACATACAGTCACAGTCGGTCACTGTCACCGCATACTGTCAGCGCACAGCACAGTATCACTTGCAGCACTATAAACATCTGTTCAGGCTACAGCCGCTTGTCCAATTCTGTTGCCTTTAAAAACTGCAACAGTGCCCTCGTCGCCCTCCCATGCGATGGCTTCTAATGTCGGCATTCTAAAATAAGTTCCTCTGTTAGAGGTCTTTGGTCGAATCGTGCTCTCGCGATTACGAGTGATCGTCTCTGTAAATTGCAGCGAGGACAGTCACACAGTAGGTGTTGAAGAGTCTCCTCGCTACCACAGTCATCACACGGGGTGTCGTCCACCCATCCGATTCGGAAAGCAAAAGACTTAGTGAAGGCCACACCTAGCCATATTCGCCAAAGCAGGGTAGCTTCGCGACTGCAGAGTCGAGCTGGAATGCAAAGGCGTAGAGAGGAGTCTAGGTTGTGCAGCCGGTTGTTTTGAAAACTTCCTATGTTCCACAAGGAGAACGTGATATCACGGGTGAGCATTCCAAGTTTTCTTGCGGCGTCTGTCCTTGATAACGGTATCGGCTCCTCTTCGTCGCCTTGAAGAGCCGACCGAGCAGCGTTATCGGCGTGTTCGTTCTCTATGACGCTGCAGTGACTTGGAAGCCGCTGAAATGTCACGTGGTGTCCTTTCTCAGTCAAGGTATGGATTAGTTCTCTAATCTCGAATACCAATTGCTCGTGTGGTTCACGCCGCAGGGCTGATAGCAAAGACTGCAGTGCTGCCTTCGAGTCACTGAATATTGATCATCTTCGAGGTTGTTCTTGGCTGAAGAGACGAAGTAGTGCAGCGCGAAGAGCTGCAAGTTCCGCAGCCGCCGGTGTCGTTGGGTGACTGTGATGTGTGGTGCGCGACGTGGTGCGGGGCTCGGGACGGTCGAGAGCAGACGACGCCGAGTGCACGCGCGCCGAGCTGGAAGGAGCAAAACGACGACGCCGAAGAGCGCCCGGCACGTGAACGCGCGGCGCAGGAAAGACAACAAAAAGAAAAAAGCAACCAATTAGAAAAGACCACGGGGCATTCGGGCGTCCGCGCCGTGGGCGAGAGGGGAACAGTCGGGCTACGGGCCCGAGCTCTCTGCCCGGCCAGAACGCCGCCGCCGTCCACTCCTGCTACACAGCGGCCAGCGTTACCTCGCCTCGCCAGAGCTGGCGCGCTCCCGGCGCCCGGTCGGTCAGCGTACGCCGCGAGCTTTGGTGAGACCGGTGCCACTCCTTCTGCCAGCTTCTCACCGCGTTGCCGCGTCGAGACTGCGACGCGTCCCCGCCCTCGTGGCAAGCCCGGACTCGCGCCCTCGTTAAAGCCCTAAGTGTGTTCCTTACCGCAATGTTCGCTTGAGTGTTTATTTTATGCATGCTTTCTGTTTCTTTCTATTTGCTTTATGTTTCCTTTAGTTTGATTAAAGTCCTTGTGTGTGTGCTCTAAACCAACGGCTTTGTCCTCAATTGGGTTCTCGGAGGCTCCGCCTAAGAGAACCGTTAAAACATTGAGAACACGAACCTTTGCCCCCCATAAGTGGGTCGTCACAAATTGGCGTCCGCGACAGGACAAGGCCGTTCGTTTGGATATTTTCTTTTTTTTTGCGGCTAGGAACCATGGCTAGCGCACGAGACTTGTTAGCCTTAACCGAGCGCATGGGCCTAGAAGGTGCGGAGTTGAGGGCATGGCTGAACGAGCAGGTAGCGCGTGCACGAGAAGAGCGGGCAGCGGAGCGCAATGCTAGGAGGGAGCAACTTGCGCTTGAGGAGAAAAAATTACAATTACGGCTTCAAGTCGCAGAGGCAGAAGGCGCGTATGTAGGCCAGAAACAGCCAGAAATTAGTCTGTCTGACTTAGCCACCGTAGACCAGCGATTGGGTTTGCATGGGGAAGACTTGCATAGGTGGGTGCAAGACAGGTGGCTGTTAATATGCGAGAAAGCTCAGAGGGAGCGCGACAGGCGAATGGCAGAACAGGCAGCTGAGAGGGAACGCCTGGAGGAAGAGCTTCGCAGGGTGCGCGTTCGCATCAAGGCACTCGCGGATGCTTGCTCCGAGGGGACAAGATCCGCGGTTGAGGATGCAGCACAGCAGTGCAGCGGCGACCCAAGGGTTCCCTCCGACATGGCCTCAGGCCTCGGCGAGGAAAAAGTGTCTCAAGGAGAGACGACTTGTGACCACGAGATTGTAGGCAAAGATACCGTTAGGTCACAAGACAAGAAGCAGATTGCTTCCGTATCTAAACCAGTGCTGCGGGGGTCTGGCTTAGGCGATGACTGGTTTGTACAAGGTGCAAAGCTACCATGCATAAGCATGGTTGAGAATAAAGTTAGAGCAGAGCAACCCCTACAGGCTAAAGATAGCACGTTGGAGGGTTCGCATCATGATCAGGAAGAACCTGAAAATATCAGGGCTCCTGTGGAACAGTGTTTGCTTTCCCCAAAAGGTATTGAGGGGTCGTTACTGCGTCCCTCGACACAAACTGCTTGTGACTCTATGCGCACTTGGAAGGGCTCAGGCTTCCGTACCCAATCAACACGTGGCTTTGGGGATTCAGTACATCCTTTGCCTTCTCATGCACTCGTGTGTGGCACTGATGCTGCAACCACACATTACATTGTTGATTACCTTAGAGCGCCGACAGTGACTTGGTCGGCAGCATGCAGAGGCATTATTGCCTGGAGCAATATTATCGCAGACTGGCCAGGGTTCTCTGACCGAGAAGATAGATGTCTGGTCCGTCTCATGTGGGAAAGGGTCACCTGAAGGAGCCGATGCTTCGCTTATGGCTTTTCTCGGACTTGTGACCCCGGACATGGTGACCTTGGACTTTATTTGTTTTTTTTCTTCAATAGGGTATTATGATAGCCTTTGACGCTACCATTTATTTTTCACTTGTTGTGCATTCTTTGAATTGTGTTTTCCTGAAATGTCTTATATCTGTGTGCTCAGTCAACTGTGCCACTCTGTGAACTGTGCATTGAAACATTACAGTGCGTTCTTGTGAACGGACAATGACTATAGTGTTGTGAACTGTGTCGCGCACTGAGCGGCAGTTTTTCCTCAGAAAAACTTGTTAAAAAAGGGGCTTTTGTGATGTGTGGTGCGCGACGTGGTGCGGGGCTCGGGACGGTCGAGAGCAGACGACGCCGAGTGCACGCGCGCCGAGCTGGAAGGAGCAAAACGACGACGCCGAAGAGCGCCCGGCACGTGAACGCGCGGCGCAGGAAAAACAACAAAAAGAAAAAAGCAACCAATTAGAAAAGACCACGGGGCGTCGGGCAGCCAATCAGTAAATGCCAAATCGGCCATACCACAAGAAAAAGCGTGGTGCGCCGGCAGAACGGGGGCGACACGCAAGAGGACACGCAGGGAGACGCCGGGGAGACGCCAGGAGAGTCCCAGGAAACGACGGCAGGAGGAGGTCAACCACCGGAGCGGGCGTTGAAGACGGGCCGTCGGGTTCCGGACCCGAGCCCACCAGGACTTCACCCGCCCGGGGCCTCCTGCCAACCTGTTCCTGTGCGTCGCCCGTCTACCTGAGCGTGCCGTCGGCTCCTCAAGGCCGGTGAGCTTTTGCGCCAGTGGGCAGGACGAGAACAGTCGGGCTTCGGGCCCGAGTTCTACGCCAGCTGCCCGGCCAGAACGCCACCCCCGTCTGCCGTGCCGCCTGCTGCCCGAGGCCGGCGTTCGAGCTTCCGCGCCGTGGGCGAGAGGGGAGCAGTCGGGCTACGGGCCCGAGCTCTCTGCCCTGCCAGAACGCCGCCGCCGTCCACCCAGCCGCCAGCGTTACCTCGCCTCGCCAGAGCTGGCGCGCTCCCGGCGCCCGGTCGGTCAACCTACGCCACGACCTTTGGTGAGACCGGCGCCACTCCTTCTGCCAGCTCGTCGCCGCGTTGCCGCGTCGAGACTGCGACGCGTCCCCGCCCTCGTGGCAAGCCCGGACTCGCACCCTTGTTAAAGCCCTAAGTGTGCTCCTTACCGCAATGTTTTCTTGAATGTTTATTTTATGCATGCTTTCCGTTTCGTTCTATTTGCTTTACGCCTTTTTTATTTTTGATTAAAAGTATTTGTGTGTGTGTTCAAACCAACGGCTTTGTCCTCAATTGGGTTCTCGGAGGCTCCGCCTAAGAGAACCGTTAAAACATTGAGAACACGAACCTTTGGCCCCCACATTGAGGGGTCGTCACAGTGACACGTCTTCAAACTGATGGTGGTGGCTTTCGCTGGGAAAACCACGGCTCCAGAGGAACACTGGAGAGTTGCGGATCCATCGGTATAAATACGTTACGTGGTCGGCGTACCTCTCGTGCAAAAGCAGCACAGTTAGTTGTTTAAGAGCAGGTGATGACAGCTCAGACTTTTTCCTGATTCCTGGTACGGTGAGGTGCACTGCCGGTAAAACAACATGGAGGAATCGATGGCTTAGTTGCGGGGGTGAAGCCTGATGGAAAGCAGGTGTAATAATCCGAAATCGTAGCACAAAATTATGCCTGCCACCTTTTTGACGGTAGTGTTGCCAGATGATGGAAACGGGCATGAGCAAAGTGCCTAATGTGCACTCTCAGCACTTCCATCACAATGTGTGTTTGTATGGGTTGGTCCCGGGTGATCGTAATAGTCGCCACTGTCGATGTGCATTTTGTCAAACCAAGACAAACCCTGAGAGCCCGAGCTTGAATAGCCTGTAGAGCACGAAGATTTGTCTGGGAAGTGTTGGCCAGTGCGGGAAAACTGTATCTCAAGAAGCCCAGAAAAAGAGCCCTGTACAATTCCAACATTGCATGCACTGACATTCCCCAAGTCTTTCCGCCCAGAAACTTGAAAAGCTGGGAGATTGCTGTCAAACGCTGTTTCAAGTAGGTCACGTGCGGGCTTCATGAGAGATCTCTATCAATGATTATGCCAAGAAATCTTGGAGTCTTCTCATAAGAAATGATTTTATATTTATATTTATATTTTATATTTATATTTATTGAGACGTCGTAGGATGCCATTGGTTTGCGAGTGAACGCCATCAGTGCACATTTGTCTAACGAGGTTTCAAAACCTTGGTTGCGGAGGTATATAGCTGTCAGAGTAGCAGCTTTTTGAAGTCTTGCACGTATCTGAGGACATGTCACACCCGAAGTCCATATACATATGTCGTCTGCGTACATTGATATCTTGATCGCTGCTGGCAGATGATAAACGAGACCAATGAGTGGGAGGTTGAATAGGGTGGGCTTAGTACACCGTCTTGAGGAACACCTCGGTAGGTGTAGTGTCGTGCGGTTTGACCATCGCCGGTACACGCAAAGAACGATCTCATAAAAAAAAGTGCCCAAGAGGAAGGTAAATGCTACTAGGAGCGAATCAGCACTAAGGGTTCATCTAGGTTTGTTTTCTCTGGTCGTGAGTGAATATAGCAAAGGAATACAATTAATACGCATATATTGAGTTTTTTTAAGCCTACGAAGCGGTATTGTAATGAGAGATGCAGAAGTCAGAGCTCCGCATTACTTTATGCCACCTGGGTTTCTTTAACGGGCACCCAATGAACTGTGCACGAGCATTTTTCTATTCTATCGCCATCGGAATGCTGCGGTTGGGAATTGTGCCACAACGGGCAGTTAAATGCCAGCGCACGATGATTTTTGTATGCACTGCTACGCAGATGAACGAATCGCCCTTTACTCTGTGGCATGTTGACAACAGTATTTGCAGACGTAGCCATTAATCGGAGACGTTTTTAAAGCGCGCAAAGGTCTTCGGGCTTTTCCGTAAGGCGTCGTAAGCAATGCCTGTCGGCACTCGTGCACAGTGTACACCCCAACCCAAAAACACGTGCGCCAACTTCAGCTCGGACACAATTCACGCTAACGGCATGTTACCGAGGGCGCTTTTTTCTTTATTTTTAATAGAAACGAATAAAAAATGTATTCGACAGTTTATTGGCCACTATATCTATGAGGAGAGACGAGAATAGGCGGCTACCCTTTGCTGTGGAAGCGAAAGATAGGGAAAAAATATGAAAAAAGGGCAGTTCGCTGAAGGAAGCCTGCGAGAGAGAGAGAGAGAGAGAGAGGTGCACTGACGCGCCTAATGCGGAACGCGCTGGTGCGGGTCAGATGCAGCGACATCCTTAGGGAGGGCACGCAGACCACAAGTGCGATGCTTCCTTCCTGAAAAACCCGTGCGGTTTCCTTTGCTTCGTGCTACTCTCGGGTCGGTGACATTTTGACCTTTCTATGATTTGTTCCTCCACCTTGCAGATTTTCTCAGTGCTAATTTGCCATATTCAGTGCCCCTGCTTTTCCACTTATCCATTAATTCGGCCTTATCCTGCAATATTACAGCCTCTCGGTTAGCTCGGATGGTAGAGCGACAAGCCCGAGAAGGCGTTGGTCCCGTGTTAGACCACCCGAAGAAGGACTATGTTTATTACGTTAACATACGGGCACTCGAGGCGAATTTCCGCCGTCGGCGTCGCTGTGATGTTCCGTACGAATTGCAAGTGCGATAACATCGCGACCACGCGAGGGAAAGCTTGTGATGGTGGGCTGAAACGGTTTGTGGCTTGATGCGGCGTCGTCTCCTCGTGCGTGCGTGGAAGGAAGGCGGGGAGGGTGCGCGCCGTCTTTTCACGTGCTCAAGCGAATGAGCCGGGAGATGTGCGCGCCCTGGGGGGCAAGTCGTTGCGCATTTTTTCTTCTACTACGGCTGCAGCGGCTGAGCGCGGCCGCACGCGCACCATCTTGAAGGTAATCTGCGGTAGGTTCGAAGGCTTGGCTAACCGACATAGGTGATGGCTTCGCATGCGCTGTGTTCTCGTGCGGCTGGTTAGCATTGAAGCGAGAGGCAGCAGGAAAGGTAATTCACTCGCTGCCGCTGCCGCTATTCATCACGCCAGCGTTCTAACAGCGAGTGTCTGTAGTATTCGAGGGAGATGTGTTCGTGTTTCATTGCACTCGTGTGACAACGTGCTTGGTAATTTAGCTAGTAAGTGAATGTTCACAGCAGTTTATGCAGCTGAAAGAAGACTAACTTTAGTTTGTATAGCTGTCTATTAATTTTCTGTCGCAATCAATGCTTCGCCTTTCGTGCGAAACTGCGACTTAAACTAGGAAGTTTTCCTTTCGGAGAAACCCATATAGATTTCCTTTGTAACTTCGTGCTACAGACCGGTTGATGACAATTTTTCTGTTTAATGATTTTCTTATGTTAGTATTTTCTGCAATTTAGAGCGCAGTCGCTATCAAGTTATTAATTTTGACGATTGACCGGCGATTGTTGTATCGAGTCTTTCTTAAATACGAACGACTTGGTGAAACGCGTTAAGATATCTTCTAATTTCCTTCGCTTAGCTTTGATTTCTCCTGCGAAACAGCTCATAACGCCGCCAAGAAGCATTTGATTCTTAGCTTTCGTTATCTATTAACATATGCGTTTTAAGAAAAAGCCGGTGCATTTGCGTATAGCAGAAAGCTGGGCGCTCGTCTTCGCCCCTCGTTCTCTTCCTTGATACAAAGATAGAGATAGAAGCAAAGAAAGGCAGTGGGGATAACCAGACGCACATCCGGTTTGTTATCCCGCACTCTTGCAGAGGGGTTATGTGCAGTAAAATAGAGAAAGAAAGGAGGAGAGGGAGAGCACTAGTTGTGCGATCACGCCAAGATGCGCAGCAAGCCTATGAACGATCGCACAGACCTGCCGACTTGAGGTTCTGTAGCAACGTTCCCAATGCTTTGTGCGCCAGGGAAATAAAGAATGAAAGACGAGAATTCGCTATAATGATTGGTCATCGTAGTTCTGCATATTAACAAAGGCTTGCGCATCACTGAACCTGAACTGTGTGAAATATGTCCTCCTGTCCTTTCTTTCCTCGTGAGCTATTTGTAGAGCTGTTCATGAACATCAAAGTACGTTTCATAAGCAGAAAGAAAAAGAAAACGGCAAATAATATATGGCCTCCACAAACATCCGCAAGCCCTATGCTGAAGCCTTGGTGTGTTGCAGATACAGAAGTAGCACCCAATGCACTTCAGAGTCATACCATCAGAACGAAATGATGCGACATAAAGTAACGTGTTAATTAGCTTTATTAGTTCACTAAGATATGCAGCAATGAAATACATCAGTAACAAAATCAAGTTTTCTTTTTATTCGCTATATAAACAAACTCCGTTGTGGGAAAACTTACGTTGCCATAATGCCGCCTGAATGAATGCTAAAATATAACTGCATCAATCTAGATCGGGAGAAATTAAATGCAATTAATGGCTGGAGAGATGAGATATTAGAGAACGTTGAACTGTTATGACCACCAGTGCCGATAAAGGTACACAGCCTTGCACATTACTAACTACCAGGAGATATACTCACTTCTTCCAGGAAAACTGCTAAAACAAAGGCTGAAGGTCTTGTGATACCCGCCATGCATGTCTTACCCCTTCGGTAAAATTGTATAACTGCAACTTCCAGCACAAGGAACATCCGGAAGCATTTTGATATTATGGTCAATAAAAGTACCTCAATACTTGCCTCTCAAAAGCATTGTCCTGAAAACAGTTAATTTTAGGGGTGTGCGAATGTTCGAAACTTTCAAATAACCAATCGAATAGTGTCCTATTCGATTTGGTGTTCGAATCGAGTAGTCACTATTTGTAATGCGAATATTTTTCGAATGCTTTTTGAATATTTTAGAATGTTAGCTTTGGCCAAATAAACATAAAGTTGGAGCGAAAGCACGGCAAATTTGCACCCGCGCGGGCATAGTATAGACATAAACCATGAGAACGTGCGCAGTGGAAAGTCACTTAGGTATACTTTACAGGATTTACAGCGATCATTTGCACTCTCTGAAGAGCCCTGTGCATAAGAAGAAAGGTCTTGTTTGATTCTAATGCTGCATTTGGGCATTTAATAAACAACGGTTCATAACGCACTATGTAATGAGAACTTGCTAACTTTAATAATAATGTGATGTGAACATCGCTTTATATTAATTGTGATAACGGCTATTCATTATTTGAAGACTATTCCAAAAGTATTTGATATTCGATTCGATTCAATTCACTTCTAGCACTATTCAATTCGTATTCGATTCGGTCTCAAAAATTCCGTATTCGCACACCCCTAGTTAATTTACGCTTTTAATAAATTTTCCGCACTGGCACTCACTGTATGAACTTACGATGGAACGAAATTTCAACCTGTCCAAACACACGTGACTAAGAGCGGTGAAAACTGAGAAAGAAAAAAAAAGCAATTCTGCCCAATGGAGCACTATGTAAGGCGCGCGAAATAAAAATAAGAATTATAACCATTCCACTATGTGAAGATGCAATGGCAGCGAAGGCATTTTGCTTTTCGTTTGAGAGCTTTGACTGTCGGCAGCTTTCGCTGCCACTCAATCTTCGCAGAGTGGAATGGTTGTCATTTGTTTGAAGTGTCTGAGGATGAGAGTTGATGTGTTTGAATGGGTGATTTAGCAAAGACAGCGGTTGATGTTCGGCTGAGACTCTTTATTTTGTCAGGGTAGTCGCGATTGCTTTATGATCACTGTGATACACACTCACAGGTTCGACTGCCACCCTAGAGAGGTTCTTGGCTAGAATCAAATCAATACACGTCCGGTGATGCGTGGTAGGTATCACGGTGTCCGCACCTTTGAAGCCGTTCACTCGGTCCATCCGGTATACCTCTGCCGCCGTACTGCGTTGCGAGTCTGGCGTCGTTGCTCGTTCGGAGGCGCCCGGGCTCGCGAGTGTCCTTTTGGTTGAGCATCGCGGGAGCGTTCTTCGTCGGTGGCGGTTTCGCGCCGGCGCCATTTACATTCTGGTTGCTGTTCCCTCCGGCGCTCCTCGTAAGCATGTTGTTCTTCGGGTGCACGAACTACACCTGTCCGCCCCATCGATAACGCAGCTGTTGAACGGCTCACACCCCCTTAATCAATGGTTCATATTACCTCCGTAGACGCGGTCTTCCAGTTACGACGACAGAAGAGAAGTGAATTCTACGCTGGAATGATGAGCGGCAATGGGGCCAGCTGTGGAAGACGATGACGCTCGCGCGATTGCTGATGATGCAAGTTTTTGCATACCGGAGCCAGCTGTGGAAGACGACGACGACGAATGCGTCATCAGTGGCACTAGCCTGTTTGCGCGGTTGGCGCCGAGAATTTTTAAGTCCTTTCCACAGGTGTATGTGCCATTAAGCTGGACCCTTTCTGCACATCCCCAGGATCGGCCCACATGATGACTTTCTTTCTCTTGCCGGAAGCCGAAAAAACTACGGAAGGTTAGCCATATGGCAGCTTTCGCTGTAATCAAACGAAAGGAAAGACACATACTAAGTCTAGAGTTGAACGGCACGTGCGTAAAACCCTCGCGATAGAAGCGTCCGCTAAGAGGAGGCGGCAGCAAGCGCGTCTCGCAGGAGGAACCGCTGGGCGGCCTTTTGCGCCCACAGATTCGATCCACGCCGCGCCAATTTCTCACACTTGTATCGCGGTGCGTGTATATGGAACACGTGCCGAGCGGCTGCGCTGAGAGGGGGCGACAAAAAGGCGCAAAGCGATCCGACGTTGTGGGCCACAGCGCCTCCTCGCTCTCTCGTGCAGCTCAGCTCGCGCGATCCCGAAAAAGAGGGGCGATGCGCTCAATCGCGAGCTGCGCCGCGCGAGCCCAACGGCCGCTCCCGCTGCGATCCGTCCGTCGCAAGTGGCGCGCCTTCCCAAACGGGAGCGGGGGGCGCGCAAGGCAGTATATCGCTCCTCGTTGCGGTAGCGTCTGGATGCGGGCGTTCTTTGCCCCGGGAGTATTGTATACTGGATCCGCAGGTCAATCGCTCGCGGGGCGCCGTCGACGTCTTTCGCGCCAGCGGAGAGTCTTTGCGGGATCGCGAAACGGCGCCCGTGAAAGGCTCCCTTACAAAGGCCGCCCGGCGGGGCGGCTGGGGAGGTTTTGGTCATGAAGTAATAAGAGTGCCTTCTTCAATTTCTTTTGTAGCTTGTTTGGATCTTTTTTGCTTCTGCTCAAAAAGTACGCGCAGGTGGCTCCAATGGTGACGGCGCACCGCCTTTGCAGCGCGGATAAAAGGACCCGTCCCGATCTCCCTGCTTTCTTTCGACGTCGAACGGCTTCCGGGACGTGCGACACCGCTCTGAAAAGCGGGGAAGAAAAACAACTTTTCTTTTATGCGCGGTCGCAGGTCGAGGCTCGGTAGACGAGTGATGGTGGAGGAGTAGCTTGCGACGAATTGAAGTCGTTTGAAAAGCTTATTAGGTACACAGGGCAGCGCTCTTTCTAGAAACTTTACGTTCAGATACATCGAAATTCAATTACCCCCCTTTCTTTCTTCTTCTTGGTCTATTTCCTGTGTGCATCAAACATTTTGGAATTATCACGATGGTTTATAACGCGAATATATTTGCATTGACAGTGCACTGAATAATGCACTGCCGCGCGTCATCAGTGAAAATACATTGGCCGCTAACGTAAGCAAACGCGGGAAGGACCGCGCTGCGAGTACACAACTCTACATTGATAATGTAATATCTATTCCCGTATTTTTCTTATCCTTCTCGCTATTCTTTTTCTCAATATACTCGCCACAAAGATGTCCTTTTATCTGTTCGGACACGGCGGCCGCATTTCGATGGGGGCGAAATGCGAAAACAGCCGTGTACTTAGATTTAGGTGCACGTTAAAGAACCCCAGGTGGTCGAAGTTTCCGGAGTCCTCCACTACGGCGTGCCTCATAATCCGAGAGTGGTTTTGGCACGTAAAACCCCATAATTTAATTTCTTTTCTTTTATCCGTTACTTCACCGCTCCACAGCTTCAGGTGTCAACTGTCGGCTAGGCAGTTACGCGGTGCGGTCGGCAGAATACTCCTTTCCCGTTCTTCTTCTTACAACAACAACAACAACAAACTAAGAAGAAGAAGAAGAAGAGAAAGGAGAAGAAGATGTATCGGCCTCCTATGTTGAAGTTTAACTATGTTTGTTAGCAGGCGCGTATTGATGATGGGATGAGAACGCGGGAAAACAATGCAAGATGTCTGTTATCAATCATTTTCCAATATTCATAGGACCCGCCGTAGTTTGCTTAGTGGCTGTGGTGCTGGCCTGCTAATCACGAGGTCGCGGGATCGAATCCCGGCCATGGCGGCTGCATTTCGATGGGGTCGAAATGCGAAAACACTCGTGTATTCAGGTTTAGATGTAGGTTAAAGAATCCCTGGTGGGCCAAATAATTCCAGAGTCCCCCACTACGGCGTGTCTCATAATCAAACCGCGGTTTTGGCACGTAAAACCCTACACTTTTTTTTTTTTTTTTGATATTCACAAGCGCAAAATTTGGATTGGGACCATTTCAAATAATTTAGCGTAGATGAGTGAGCAAGAAAAGTTTTTGCCTTTGAAAGGATGACATATAGTCGATTACCTCGTTTTGAAGAACGTGACCTGGTTACCCGTAAAAATTATACCACTTAAGGGACTGCAACGTACAAGCAGGAGCTGAAAGATTGAAACGGGACATAGTCAAGCATACTATACTGAACATCGCATCCAGAAATAAAGATATTTAAGTAAGCTCTAAGCATACCGTTTTGTATTATTTAAACACTCTTCGGTGGCCACCATGGGCACTAAGATTTTTAGTGCGATATCAATAATATGGACACCCCAGGCGAATTTCCGCCGTTGGCGTCGTCGTCGTCGTGATGTTTTGTATAAAGTCCAAATGCGATAACCTCGCGGCAGCGCACCGTATCTGGAGGTGCGAGCGAAGGCTTGCCAGGGTGAACCGGGAAGTATGGTAGCTTGATGCAGCGGTGTCTTCTCGCGCTCGCAATGGAGGAAGGCGGGGAGCGCGCGCGCCTTCTTCTCACGCCTGTAAAAGGGGAGGGGGGGGGAAGCGGGGAGATGAGCGCGCGCTAGAAGGGGTTGCGGGGAAGGGGGCAGTAAATAAATTAACCAAAAAGTTAATTAATTTTCGTTAATTAGTTGAATATGTATTTCGATCTTTAGTGTTAGTAGTGTCCGCCTCTTCGGATAATCCAGCTCAACTGCAAAAAATTGTGCTATCTGCCAAAGGCAATTGTTAAAATTCCATAAGACTTAAAGATGATCACTCTGTATGCTAGTAGTGGTATTAGAGGATTGCTACCATGAGAACTGCATATATACTCTAATAAAAATATTTATAACATTCACCGTGTACATGTCGTCTATTAACTCCTTTTTGCGTTAAGTTTGGTGTTAATATCTCTGTTATCAGTTCTATTACCCGAACTGTACGCTTCGCGCATTGTGTGTCTAGTTTTCAGCTATCGGTGCTTATAAAACACATAGCGCGCAGTCATGCAACCTTTACTCACTTTTCATACCGTTCACTTCCGTTACCAAGGCCAATTCACAGTCACCTGCAGTAAATGAGCATGCAGCACTTCCGTACTTAAAATTATATCAAGTCGTAAATAAACGAGCTCCTCGGGCTGTTATAGCTATATATTGGTTCTTTGTTAGGCAGTTCTCTCTGTTTTCACAACTTATAACGTTTATCTTTTTTTCCCCGACGGCTAAGCAATAACAGGCGGCGTCCTGCAATATGAACGTTTCAGCCGTCGCGGTTGCATTCGACAGCTTTCCTCAGCTTTCACGAACACACTTGAGAAGCGTGCCGCTTGCTGGCAACAATTATCGTCCTCCTCCTTCTTCCCTCCTCCTTCATGCAACCTCCTTTGTTTCCATAAAATTCCAAAGCCAAGCCACCTAGCCGCCATCCACGCGGAAAGACGGCTCCACCAGATCGCTCTTCCTCGGACTTGTTAAGTTGGCTGGCTTCCCCTCTTGCAAAGTAGTCAGAGCGTGCTTTACAGGAGAAGCCACGTGCGCCGCTACTAACCGGTGCGAGGGTGAAAGAGGGATAGCAGAATGCAGGGGAGCGGGAAGGAAGGGCAAAGCTCCTTTCGGGACGAAACGCTTAATTCAAACAAGATTCGGGAGCGCAGGTCCCGGAAGCCGGCCCGTCGATCGATGCGCCGCCGCCAGAAGCGCTCACCTAAGCCGCTGGAAGAAGGAGCCACTCCGTGAAACAAAGCAGCAAAAGCAGCGCGCGCGTGGGGGGGAGGGGGACACCGCGTGGTTCTCCCCCTACTCGCGCGCGGAAACCAAGCGTCTCGGCGCGGGGTCCGACGCCGGGCTTTAAGAAGTCGGAGCAAATATTGACCAGAGCCCGGCGGCGGCGGCGGGGCGGGAGTCAAGGACGTCTCCTGAGCGGCGCAACCTGGCCCCGCTCGTGCAGCCGAGCGCTCGAGCGGCAACGCGCCTGGAATAGCGGTCTTTCCGGATGACCGCTTCGCTGGGGCGTGGGCAGCGGCCCCATCGGCCTGCGCTGGCAGCTGAGAAGTAAAACGAACGCTGGTTGCCGCGCAGGTGTAAAGAGGAGGAGAAAAAAAAAACATCTCCGGCTCAAAACAAGAGTTTGTCTCCATGGCAGGCGCCCTGGAACCGTGCAGAAAGGCGGGAACTTATCAGCACCATGAAGAGGAGCTCTCACGATAATCGAATAAGCCGTCGAGGTTCCTTCTCCTGGAACAATGTCCTTAGCTATTTGTGTTCAGAGCGGGCGTCATTTTCCCACGCTCCGGCGGTGTCTAACCGGCTGATTATATTCACCATGTTGCCACACTGTTTTGAGGTACCTAGGAGTCACTATAAGAACTTAAACTTCGCTCATAATCATTTTTTTCCATGCATATTGGTGGGCTTTTGTCTGTCGGGCGACTAGGATTTACGCCTTGCGCTGCTTGCCTAACGCACTGTTCAGAAAAGCTTCGGAGTTTAGCCGAAAAGGCTAAGCATGGATTGCCATAGCAAATTATTAGACAGCTATACGAAGTAAAGTTAAAAGATCCGCCAGCGGCATAAAGTGCTGTAAACATTTGTTTCCTAAATAAATTTATAAATTGCTGTAAACATTTGCTTCCTAACTAAATTAATAAGCACGCTGTCACGCACGCACGAGCAAACACGAACACGTTGCACTCGATAACCGTGGACACTCGCTGTCAGAACGCTGGCGTGAAGAGCGGCGGCAGCAGCGATTGAACTTCCCTTCGTGCTGCCTCTCGCTTCTATTTCGACCTGCGCGCGCGCGAACACAGCGCATGTGAAGCCATTACATAACTCGGGCCGCCTAGCCTTCGAACCCACAGCAGATTACGTTCAAGATAGGGCACGGGCGGCCGCGCGCAGCGCCGCGGCAACCTGTGTAGAAGCGGCGATCTGCACTGACCCTTCCCACCCCTCCTAGCGCATGCACATCTCTCCGCCCCCCCCCCCCCCCCCACCTCTATCCTTGCGCGCTTCAGAAGACGGCGACTACCCTCCCCGCGTTCCCCGCTTGCGGCCGCGAGAAGACACCGCCGCATCACGCTAACATCTTTCTCCTCTTACCCTCGCAAGCTTTCCCTCTCGCCTACAGCATACGGCGCGCAGTCGCGATGTGATCCCACTTGGACTTTATACGGAACATCACGGCAAAGAAGACGGTGGAAATTCGCCTTAAGTGCCCATATAATTGCTAACGCGACGAAAACTTATAGATTTATAGTCGTCTAATGTTTATTGAAGTGAGTCATCGCTTCCTTTTGGCTTTCATGGAACACGCTGCCATAAAACATGCTGCGACAGTAGGAAACATTTCGAGCAACTTCCGATAAAGGCTTCGCTTGTTAGGTTCAAGAACTTGTTAAACGTTTTTTTTTTTTTTGCTGTCATCGCTTGTTGCCCAATAAAACCACTTACTTCAGCGTTACCTATGAACATGCCGGACAGGAAAGGGCGTGTCGAGTAAGAGACGTGAATGACCACTTGGCAGTTGTTGAGCTTGTCACAGTTCCCTGTCAGTGGGAAAGCAATCAGTTCTGTTTATGCCCTCGTCTGCAGGGACACAATGCAGTAACACGGAAATGAGCAACGCGACTTCCGAAAATTTTAAACAGGGAGGAAAGGTAAGGGAATGATAGACGGGTAATCGCAACAGTACCGGTCGCAGGAAAGTGACGTGCTCTCAATGTCGCATGATATACTGCTAAATCATGTTGAAAGTCTGAAAGTTGGTTCAGTGTCAGACGTAAAATAAAAACAAACAAAGAGAAAGACGCGATTCATCGTAATTCAAAGCTTGGGCGCTATAACGTAAAGCTATTCCAAACTTTTCTATTCCAATTCTGCTATCAGCCCTCCACAATTGGTCAAAAACGTTTTTCGACCACCCCCACTTCACCTGTCTGTCACGCGACGTCACGAAAACCGCGATACCTCCCCATCTGATATGATGTGTACACACTGATTATGCATGATTTCACGGAAAAAAGAAAAACAGTTATTTCTGATTCGACGCCTTTTCGCCATTAGCCTCCGGCTATTGGTCAAAAGCTTTCGGGCTGCACCCATTTCACCTGCCTGTCGCGCGACGTCACAAAACCACGAAAACTCACCGCGTCAAAGTGACGTGTACGCATTAAAGATGCATTAATATGTCGAACAAAACCGAATTTTCTTCTTAATAGCCGCAGGCTGCCCCGTTCCAAAAGGAATAAATGATGGCTGCCGCCGATCGCTCAGGCGCTGGCTACTCGCAACTGCCGGAGAGCATGCGTGTATTTGCGCATAATAAAACTTCTTGCGTGGCCGTGTAACGTTTTCAAGCACTTTCGGCACGTTTACCACCTCATTCTGCCAACTCTTCTTTGCTGAGTGTCCCTTTTAGCGTCATTCTTAAGCTTCCGTTGCATGCCGCCGCGATTTTCGACCAGCCACCGCAAGCTAAGTAAGGGAAAGCCGACCAATCGTAGACGCCGGCACAACCCTCTTCATCCGGTTATCAATTTTCAGTGCACTGGCTCTGCCCCATCGAATCCCTCTCCACTTGAGCGTTCTCCTCGCCTCTTGTCAGCCAATTAGATACGACAATCCACTCAGTGTAGGCAATGTTATTCGTTTTTCAAGCAAACAAAAGTGACCTCCTATATATATGAACGAGGAGAGCGCGTTTTATTGGTGTGTTCAGACAACCCTGCGGGTGACCGCCCGGTGCCTGCGTCGGTGGTTACGCAAATTTGACGTCAGGAGATTGGAATAGAAGCATATTGGAATAGTTTTACGTTATAGGGCCCCTTATTACCGCAAAATAGAGATACATCAAAAGCGCGGATCCATGTCATCCAGAGATCGTCTGCCGAAGCCGCGTGGTTTCGCTCTCCAGCTTGCTGCACTGGAAACGTTGCGTGGTAATGGTATGGATCCTAAGGGCTCTCACCCGATACGGGGAATTATTCGTACATCTATATGTGTATACCACTTCCTTGGCACAGCCATGGACTAACGTTCTTAGCTTTCTTCACGCTGTTACCTGCATGTCAGGTGCGTTGAGTGAACACTTCGCTTATCCGCAACGTGTGCTGCCTGGCATAGATTCGTTAAATGTTTCGCCGCACGACCATCCTGAGGTTGCTGCGGGGGCAGCGACCGCACGTCGAGCCGTTTCCCCCGAGGTCAGTGCAGATGTACCTTCCGTGCCTTCCCTTTTTACCGCACCTCGTCGCCATTCGTATGATTTCCATTCTTCGGCTCCAGCGCGGCCACGAGATTCCGTGCTTCGCCAGTCGCTTTCGCCTCGCTTCGAGCGACTATCGAGTTCGAGCGGGCACGCGACACGTAACGGTGCTGTGTCGCCCTCAGCGGGACCGGCACCGCGCGTGGCGCGCTGAATATTCATAGTGGCTGAGCCACCGATGCCACCGACGTCACCGCTCACGGTTACCTGCCGCAGAAGCGCCTCCCGTCCTTGCTTCCCCACCCGATGAAGCAGTGGTGGTGGAAGCAGCAAGCAATGGCAGCAGGCGGCTGAATATTCATAAGAGCACGCACGAAAACACCTCTAGCGGCTCTGAAACGCTCGGGGCCAGGAGTGCGCCGCGCTCTCCACACGCGAGCGACGACGACGATGACATGCAAAGAAATAGAGAGAACGGGCGGGCGTGCGCTAACAGCAGCAGCGAGGGGGGGAGGTTGCCGGAGCCTGTGCCCCCCCTCAACTCCTGAGCGCAAGCCATAGGGAAGGGCAGGAGGGGGGGGAGAAGTTGTTTTACGGACGTCGACGGCGTCGCAGCTTTTGTTTGTGTACCGTACGCGGCGCGCGACGCGCTTCCAAGGGCTTCATTAATTCGCCCTGCTCGTTAGCGCAAAGACGGCCTCTTTTGCCAACACAATTTTTTTTTCCTGGTTGGCATTGCTTGTTTTCTTTACCTTGCTTGTTTCGATTTCCCCCGTGGCAAATCTCTTCTCACTATCCAAACCCCTCTCCCCAGCCTCACGTGTTCTTTTACCCCGCGGTCTCACATTTCGCGGCGCGCAACGCGCTTAAGCTGTTAGGCCGTTGAATCTCGAATAGAGGGGAAAATTACTTTGCTGAACGAGAACTGCTCCAAAACGGAGAGACGGGAAGAGCGGCAACCCACGTTCCGCGCTCAAAGTGCGGCCAGATGTGAGCGAAGAAAAACGTTAGAGTGCGCGTCGTGGATGATCACACAGGAATGGCAGCACTGTGATAGACATAACGTCGTGAAATTGTGTCACTTTAAGCTCTGCAAAAAGAAGCAATAAAGAAAAAGCCTTCACTTCAACTGCAGTCAAGAGAAGAAGGGTCTCTTTCTCCCCTTGCGCGGAGTCTACACACGTTGTACATCTTGCGTGTCTTATGACGTCTACGTGCTCGTGCGCTCGCGCGTGTGTGTTTGTTTGCGTGCTTGTGTGTGTGCGTGTGTTCTTCCAGCACGCGATGGGAACTTGGGGGTAACGTGTGACAGACTATTTAACTCAGTGTAAGGACGACCGTCTGCACGATAACGCACCGGTGATAGTCACAACGACCTTCTCACAAGGCACAGCCATGCCTGGCACGTTGCACAAATTGATTCTCTTCTTTTTCTCTACTGTACCGGAGAATTCATCTTCTTTTTTCCTCGTTCGTTCAGCAGGCTTTTATTTGGCGCTAGCGCAGGCGACTGAAAGGTGCTTCTGTATACCGATCTACGCGCCCTCTGTTTGCTAACGCACATTGCCTTTCGCACTAATAGGAGAGCGCCAAGAAAAGAAAAAAGAAAGACGGAATAAAACTGGACTGTAAAACATTTTCTGGAATGCATGGAACGGAGCACACCATTTGGAAAGTATTCAAAACTTCCCATTCATCTGGGGCGTCTAGGGCAGCTGCAGGAACATTTTTCTCCCTCGCATATATGGAAATACTTCTACCATCGTCAGTCGGCGCTGTCTGTCTCTTTCAATTCCACGAAAGCGAGCAGGCAGAACCCCACTGCGCAACCGCACCACTGAGGCTAGTGAAAAGTTGGGAATGGCTCGAAAGAAGAAAGCTTTCCCTTTCCTTTTACGCTTGGAACGCGACGACGCACAAGAAAGCCATGGAGAAACGCCCCAACGCAAAACTCACTGCGTGGCTCCAAATGCCACTACAATGCCACCTCTGCGCGTTATGCTGCGTGTTTCGTTAGTTTTTAAGGTGCGTGGAAGGTGGTACGGCCAGCTACCACATGGAGCATGAACGCTCATGCGTGTGTGTCAGCCTTCTCTTCTGTCTTTCTTTCTTTCTTTCTTTTTCTTGTCGCTTACACCTCCGAGCTCCCGCTGGGTATCGCATTGTGCCATTCTTTTGCGGGAGCGAAGCGACGAATAGGGAAAAAAATAATGGAATGCAATTCTGACTGCTGTCACAAATGCCGTTTATCTGCTTTTCAGTGAATTGAAGAAAAGAAAATGGCGACGAAAGTGAATGGAAAGAGAATTTGAGGGAGCGAAGGCTTTCTCTCTCAACGGCTTATTGAGTGCAGCTTAAAGGTCGGTCTTGCAGCAAATTTCGACCACCAGGTTTAGCGCCGGGAGACACGACATAGTCGACGGTCACTCGGCGCGTGACATGCTTGAGCTTGGGTTGTGCCTCGTGTATTGGACGACATGCAGAGTTGTGCTTCTTTATTTTTTTATTCAGTAGCTTCTTGATGCAAGTCATGTCGTGCTTATCCAACCTTACTTTCTTGCGACTACCTCGTCAGTTAGGTGTTTTCGTGGGCAAAAAGGCAAGCTAATAAACAGATACACATAGACAGCGCTTCACTTTGAACTGTAGATTTTATTTTCGCACGCATCGATGTATATAACCGTACGAGCGGAAACTAACGTGAGAGGAAAAACAACCACAACAACAACATTCAGTGGTGCGTATAGATGAAACGTACCCGTGTGCAAGGCATGGTGAAAACATATACTGCAGTGGTTACAAAGATAAAGCGGGGAATCGTATTTCCTTTTCAGATAGTGGCACTGAAGGCTTGCTCACGCACCTTTCCTGTAATTTTGCAATTTCGTAGCCTTCAACTATCTCCCTTGTCATCCTGCTTTGAGCCCTATACACAATGGAAATACTTTCAAACTTGGGTTTGCAGGAACAATACCCAAATGACCCGAGATTACCCTAGTGACGTTATATCAATGCTCTTTTAGGCTCTCATTGATGCATCTGCCGGTTTGGCCAACATACGTTCTTCCGCATGAAAGTGGAATGGCATAGACAACCTTATGAGTGGAGGTTACTAATTGTTTGCGATGCTGAGTAGAACATGCGTGCCTTTTGTTACTTTCTGTATGAACCTGTTTGCATAGCTCCCGTAAACGTTCAGGTGTAGAGAAAACCACGTCCACCCCAGACTTTGCCGCTATTCTTCTGAAGTTATGTGAAATGCAATGAATGTATGATACCACAGCAACTTTCTTTGCTCTATCAGTGGCACTGCTTCCATTCGATGCGTTTTTACACTTCCTGCTTAAGCCCTCCGCGACAGAGGTGAGCATACGCATCGGGAAACCGGAATCTGTGAGGCGCTAGCCTGATCTCTAAAACTGGCTTCCACTTTGTGGTCAGATAACTTTGTCAGAGAATTATTGAAGCACGACGTTACTACTGCGCGTTTTACGAGTTTTGCATGAGCAGAATGAAATGGTAGGACTGGCTTTTTTTTTCCTGTCACGTTTGTTTCCGCTCGTACGGCATGGATACGTCGATGCGTGCGAAAATGAAATCGAAAGTGAAGCGCTGTCTCTGTGTATCTGTTTCTTTCTACGTCCTCGTTCAGTCGCGCTTATACACACTATCATGGGTTCTAACCAAGTAGCCCGCCAACGTGTTTTAACTAAGCTAATAAAGAAAAAAAAAACAGTGGTCAAAATGTATTTTTGGTCTCCCTGCAGGACGCACGATATACAGCGCACTAAACAGTTCCTGCAACAACCGTCAACTACACAGATATGGCATTCGGGCATATGTTTGCGAATCAAAAACACCTCGTGCTAGGCGAATACCTTGGGCGTCGTATCGTTAGTTGTTGTAATAGGAAAACTGCACACGGACGTGGGCCAAATTTCAGCACCTCTTGAATGCGACCGGTTTTATGAATGCGAACCCTTATTGGCTGAGACCATGGTTACTATAACGTAAAGCTATTCCAAACTTTTCTATTCCAATTCTGCAATCAGTCCTACATGATTGGCCAAAAAATTTTCGGGCCGCCCCCACTTTGCCTGTCTCTCACGCGACGTCACGAAAACCGCGAAAACACCCCAGCTGATAAGATGTGTGCACATTGATTATGCATGATTATACCGAACGAAAAAAATACAATTATTTCTGATTCGACGCCTTTTTCGCCATAATACTCTGCCATTGATCAAACGTTTTCGGGCTGCGCCCACTTCACCTGTTTGTCACGCGGCGTCACAAAACCGCGAAAACTCACCGTGTCAAAGGGACATGTACGCGTTAAAGACACATTAATATGCCGAACAAAACTGAATTTTTTTCTGAATAGCCGGAGACTGCCCCACTCCGAAAGGAATAGAACATGGCTGCCGGCCGATTGCTCTGGCACTAGCTACTCGGAGCGGATGGGGAGCATGAATTTTTTTGCTTATAATAAACATTTTTTCGTGGCAGTATAACGTTATCGAGCTCTTTCCGCACGTATACATCACTTTGCCAACTCCTCTTTGCTGGGGATCCGTTATGGCGGCATTCTTAACGTTCCGCTGCACGCCGCCGCGATTTTCGATCAGCCACCGCAAGCTAAGTTAGGGGAAGCGGATCAATCACAGACACCGGCACCACCCTGTTCGTCCGGTTATCTACTTTCACTGTGCATGGCTCGGTACTATCGAACCCGTCTCCACTTGAGCGTGCTCCTCGCCTCTTTTCAGCCAATTCTATAAGAAAATCTGATTCTATAGAATCTAATTCTATAAGAAATAAAAGATGTAGGCAATGTACTCGTTTAAAAAGAATAGTAACCTCCAATAAACAGAGGAGCTCCTTTCATTGGGCTTTTCAAACAACGCTGCGGGTTACCGCCCGCTGCTTGCGTTGGTGGTCACGTAAATTTGACCTCAGGAGATTGAAATAAAAAGAGATTGGAATAGTTTTACGTTATAGGGCCCCATTTCTACTATTTCAGAGCGCGGTATTGACATGGCGGCATGCAGCCAGATCAAGAAAAATGCCCAGCGCGCGAAACTTCACAGGTGGCATTCATGACCCCACCTTGGACCAGCCGTGCACATGAACAAGCCTTGCGCCACACCTTGGCCAAGTGAAAAGAACCAGGACTCAAAGAAGCAGAAGAAAACACACACACATTAAAACAACATTTATTTGTTGTGATGCTTGGCTCGCAGCTCCGTTCCATATCGGGTGCTCAAAATTAACTTTACGGTTTTGTTAAAGTTAGGCTCTGGGAGGCACGCGAAGGCCACCTGTGCAGATAACCACCTGTGCAGAGACCACCTGTGCAGGCCAGGAGGACACAAAATGAGATGACAATTATTGCTGACAGCAGAACAATTAACTAAAATTTAATAATTAACTTTTTATTGACTGCAGTAAGTGTGTAAGTTTATATTCAAAAGTTGGAGGTTGTCGTGTTTCTACACAGTTTTACTTGGAAGAATTCTTCTAGCATGTCTGTGCTCGGAGATATCCGACTCCAAATTTTAATTGTCGTTCGCATGATTACGCATGCAAGAAAGTGAGGATCGGCCCAAAACTCCTCCCTGATGGGACGCGGCTGTTGCGTGCGGCGTTTAGTCTGACAGGGCGGAGGCATAGGCAAAGGTGATGACTGTTCCCCTTTCCCTCTGTCTCCCAAAACAAAAGGCATCCGATATGCACAACTCTTAAAGGACCAGAAGGGACAAAAACACGGGGATACGCGAGGAACTATTCATTTCAACAGCGGCCCTGTACTATACGTACGCATACATACATACATACATACATACATACATACATACATACATACATACATACATACATACATACATACATGCATGCATGCATGCATGCTTACATACATACATACATACATACATACATGCATACATACATACATACGCAATATTATAAACTGCCTCATAATTATGCTAAATATCTGCTCGCTATTAGCCCCGAGAACGAACTACAGGGGCGCTGCGAGCACCGCTCGCGTGACGTCAGGGCACGGACTCGCGCCTGTCGTCTGCTACAGTCCGGGCGCTTTCTGCGGTGTTTTCGTTTGTCCACCTTCGTTCCCTCTGCTTGTATACTTATGGCGGTAATATCAAATACATATTTACGGCGTCTTCATTCGCGAAAATTTATAGTGCTTATTTCTTAGACGACAATGCAGCTCTCAAAGGCAATGCTACAGTGCCAGCCGAAGGAGCGCCGACCAGCCCATTGCGGGTTTTTCCTGAGCGGATCGACAACCGCAATGACATAGCATTTAATAATAATCCAGTTATGATACCATACATGCCGCGATGCAACAAGTATGTCACAAACGCTGACTATATACGACCTTTACAACAGTTACCTTGATTTTAATGTGCTAAAACAGGTTTGCTCATGACGAGTGGTTCGGGGTATAATATCGAATTTGTGCATTTTTTCACAGAAACGCTCGGCAGTAACACGAGGACTTCATTAACACTTCAGTTTAGATTCTACAAGCAACACTTGCTTCTTTACCTGCTTCTCAAAATTAGGCGGTTCTTCACGTGTTTATGCTAAGTGGCCTTAATTTGAAGTAAAGCTAATGAAGGCTTACGACTATTTGCAGAATACGAAAAGGAATGTACCAATATATATTTCCTTTTCCGTGCTACACGTTCAACTCACTTGAGAAATTTGCTGGTGCTTGTTGCTTGCGGAATATACATGACGGCGAATATACATGTTTGGCGAACTGACACAGGCTGCTCGGCCCAATTTTTTTTGTGAAATATGCCTTTTCGACCGTATGGCTACAGCCAGAAAGAAGTCGAAGCGTCAATCATTAGTAGTATGGGACATATTGAAGATATCATACTTCCCCGGTAGAGGGTAAAAATCAAGTGAAATATGTAAGGCTTGTGGTGTTTTCTTTATGAAGGTTTGCGAGGTTCTCTTTTATGTATGACGAAGCGAATAGTTCTCCGTTTGTATAACTAAACGACGCTGCATCGAGACATGGTGAGGCAGAAGGTGCTTGGATTTTACTTTTCTAGGCACCCTAAGCTGTGCTCTAGTACTTCGAGAATACTTTAAGCATTCCAATTGGCGCTGTAAGAAATGTTGTAGTGAACTTTGGGATTCGCGAAGAACGCGTGCCTCGCCATACCGACAGTCGGTTCCTACCGTTGAGTGAGGGGTGTGCCATATTGTCGATAAAGGCTACTGAGGGCCACCATGAAACATTTCATCGCTTGCAATTGATTGGCTCTCGATCTTAACCACGAAACTTTTCTCTCAGGTGATTGCTACTATAGTATTTGTGAATCAACTATGTAAATACTCTACATGACGCGCCGTAGTGTTAGCAGCCATGAGCAATTAGATTTTTGGAGGCCTGTTTCAGAGAGGGATGAGAATAGCAGCAAACTTTTTCATAAGAAATGCTCGCCTAACTCTTTCTTTTACGCATTAATAAATGGCCATATTTGACTAGAACTCACCAAAGTAATAAGAATCATGATGATAGTTTCGCTGGGCAGTGTCTTTCTAACACGGATAACATGCTGACGCCAATTAACAAGATTTTTCTTCCATGTAAAATGCAATGTCTCTCATAGCTAAATACTAACGGAATGTTAAGTGTTTAGCGAAGCATCATACAGAACTTCACGTGTTGAACTTGCAGAAATTCTTTTTACGCAAAATCTATGGACAGACACGGCGCACATATATGCATTGTAAAACCAGTAGACCCCTTTACCCCTACGTAGCTTGCGATATGCAAGCCGCAAATTTTATCGACTCTCACCTTTTAGGAGAAAGAACAGTGGTTCATTCATGGCAGCAGAAAGAAGCCGACATATCCTTCAACAAGTACGGCTCCAGCCACCCATACCCCAAGCATACACGAAGGGAACGAGCGCGCGCGGCAGCCGAGCGAGCTGCAGCTAGCGGCGTCCTGGCCGTGACGTCGCTCGCGAAAGGGCGCAACTCCAAATTCTTGCCGCTAATAGACACGCTCACGTATAACTTATACAAAGTGAAACAGCAATTAGTGCCTAACGATCGGTCTCGCAGGATGAAATCGCTCGACAAAACTAAATCATAACAGAAAGAAAGGAAGAAACTAAAACAATAGAAATTAAATAATCCCAGAAATGATGTTTCTTAGTGAAACTCTCAATTTCTCTAACGCGAATATGTGGGCAACCAAAATGTCAACATGTAACCTTTATAGGCGCCAATATTTGTCAAAGTCAAGCAGCGCCTACGTGCGCACGCTTCGAAATTTCGTGTTTGCGCTGCGGGGCCAAATATCACTCGCTTATGAAACGACTCCCTTGTCCTTACGCTCAAGCTCTCATTTCTCGTAGCCGAGCTGTTACGCCGTCGTCAGTTTTTATTGCGGCGCGCAACGAACGACGGCCGAGAAGCCCTCCACGTGTTTGCACAGCACGGATTGGTTTTAGTTGAAATGGCGGGCTGCAAAACCAACGTCTTACGTAAAGCGAACGAAATACGAAACACCGCTTTATTGTGTTGCCTTTTCCGACGGCTTTTGACGTCGCAGAAGAAGGAAGACCAAAAAAAAAAAAAAAAAAAGAACGCTCTCCATATATATACGTTTTATATCTCCCCACCGTAGGCCGCGTACGGGTCGAGGAGCTTGTTTTTCAGAGAACAGCGGAACGCGATTTTTATTATCCGTTTTTTTTTGTGTGTGTGTGCAGAAACCTGTCTCGAGTGCACCGCATGAAAGAGCGCACGAAGCATAGGTGGAGAAGGATGTGCGCGATGAATGGGCAAAAGGTGAAAATCGAGTTTATTTGGCGGAGGCGTGAGAGCAGCACTTCCGCCCGCGCCCCGGCCTCTTCCTCGCGTGCGCCCCGAATCTCTCGTCGTCACCGTCGCCGCTAAGTTTCGCTAATTCGAAAATCGGGAAGCACCTCACCCGTCGGCCGGCCGCCGCCCGTTCAGCTGACTAGGAACACGAATTCGCCATCTTGCAAAGCCGCACGCTCCGAGGAGCACGGCTGGAAGTGGCACGGATTTTACTCCTCTACTCGCGGGTCGCCGAGCGCCGCGCGACAGAAGGAGTCAAAAAGGGAGAAAAAGCGAGGCTTTTCTTCTCAAAGGAGGCGAACCTCCGGCGACGAGGAAGGCCGCCCGCACGCCTTGCATATTCCATCGGATTAGCGGCTGCCGCGAAAGTGCGTTTTTCGCCATCTTGCTCTTCGCGCGCCACGATGGTATATATGCAGACATGGGGGCGGGGAAAATAAGCGCCAGAAGGGCACTTTGAGCCTCTCGCCCAGCCGCTCCTGTTGCTGATGCTCGCTAGTCTCCACTTCCTCCTCGCGTTTCCGCCCACGGAATCTTCCCCACGAGCCATCCAACTTTTAACGAGAGGAACTGCCGCCCATCCGTTCCGTCGGCCTTTTATTTGCACCTTTTTTCTCTCTCTCCCTCTTCTTTTTTCCTGCGTAACATGCGCCGCGAGCTTTAAGCCAGTCGCTGCCAGCGTGAATTATGAAATAAAGAGCCGATCTCGGGCTCTTCCCTATTTACCCGCCTCTCTTTCTATTTTACTCGCCCTCTCCTTGCCCTCGCCGCGAGCGATTCCTTATTTACGAACACTTTCGGCGTTTTCCCAGCGAGGTGCATAATTTCGGCGGATAAGCGCGAAGCCACGCTGGGTCTGCACTTACCTCGCGAAAGAGAGGGGAGAAAGATGGGCAGTGGGAGAGAGGCGGGGGTGCGGCTTTTCATCAAGTTCTCAACTGGCGCGTGTCTCGCGAATGCAAATGTTTCGACGCGGTGCCGCGCGCTAAGGTTGCAGCACCTATCAACCCCTCCCCTCCTCGCACTTTTCTTTTTTTTGGCACCCAGCACGAGCCTGCGAAAATGTGTCTTATTGTGCGGCGTCGGCCGGGGACGCAGTTTTCAGTGTCGCGTCACTTAACGCGTTGGGGATTGCGGCACAGCTAGCGAGAGTCGCACCTGTTAGGGCCCCTAATCACATCTTTCACCATTATTTGCTTTTTCTCTTTATGTTTGCGTGCGCCACGCTGAAGAACTCGCTGCTGCTTGCATCAATATTTCTTTCTTTATTTATTGCTTTCTTTCTTTATTCCTTCCTTTCTTTATTTCTTTCATTCTTACGGTACTGTTTCTAAAGCGGATACACCTTGCCCTCTCGTAGCTTTGAGAAAGTGGACTTTGTGACTTATAATTCAGCGACACACATGATTGGCGATGCAAACCCGCCGCAGTGGCTTAGCGGCTATGGCGTTGTGCTGGCAAGCACGAGGTGACGGCATCGAATGCCGGCCGCGGGGGCCGCACATTGATCGGGGCGAAATGCAAAAACGCCGTGTACTGTGCATTGGACGCACGTTAAACAACCCCATGGAGGTAGCCGAAACTAATCAGCCGTCCCCCGCTACGGCCTGCCTCATAATCAGATCGTGGTTTTCGCACGTAAAACCCTTCAATTTTTAATTGGGGGATTCGACAGTCAAGAGTTTGAATGCATTGACCTCCAATGTTCGAAAACCATCCAAACTTCTGAATGATGCTCCGGCAGATTTCGACGGACAAATATAGAAGAATAAAACATTTACTAGATATGAAGACCGCTCTTAAAAGAATATCCCAGCGTTCGCGCATACATGGTGCCTACCTGCTGTCGTACTCACCTCGCATTGTGGTCACGTGCGCTGCGCATAAATTCGCGTGCCTAAATATTAGCTTGTTGCTTTTGAAAGCGGCACCCTTCTATTCCCATATGGAGTTTCGGTTTGCTTTTCATTGATTCACTAGTTGACTGATTAGTTGGTTTCAACAACCCCAGAGGCTGCTACAGCATCCCTATACCATGTCGCTATCAAGGATGTATATAAATAGGAACTCCGAAATAATTTTTATTACACACGGGGTTCTTGGAAAAACATCCATATCACAGTGCACAGGTGTTGCTGCCTTCCGCATGCATTCTGCAGTGGCTATGGTGTTGCGCTGCTAAGCACGAGGTCATGGGCTCGAATTCCTGCCGCCTCATTTCAACGGGGGCGAAATGCAAAAATGCCTGTTTCCCATGTATTGGGGACACGTCAAAAATCCCGTGGTGGTGAAAATTAATCCGGAGTCCCCCACTACGGCGTGTCTGATAAACAAATCGGGGTTTTGGCACGTAAAACACCAGAATTCAAGTCATCTAATTCCTTGCGCGGTCCTGAACTTGCTCTCGAGCTTCATTATTGACCTCCAAGTTTCTGCCACATATGTTAGCACTGGTAGAATGCAATGATTGTATACTTTGCTTTTCAACCACAGCGGTAAGCTTCCAGTGAGGATTTGGTAATGCCTGCCGTATATATATACATGTCCGGAAACTAATCGGCTTTCGAAAGTAACTAACCTGGGGCCCTATAACGTAAAACTATTCCAAAATGTTTTTATTCCAATATCCTGACGTCAAATTTGCGTGACCGCCGACGCAAGCATCGGGCGGTCACCCGCAGGGTTGTATGAACAGACCAATCAAACGCTCTCCTCGTTCATAGAAGGTCACTTTTGTTTGCTTGAAAAGCGAGTAACATTGCCTACACTGAGGGGCTTGTCGTATCTAATTGGCTAACAAGAGGCGAGGAGCACGCTCAATTGGAGCGGGATTTGATGGGGCCGAGCCACTGCACTGAAAATCGATAACCGGATGAAGAGGGTGGTGACGGCGTCTGCGATTGGTCCCTTATTTAGCTCGCGGTGGCTGGTCGAAAATCGCGGCGGCATGCAATTGAAAGTTAAGAATGCCACTAAAATGGATCCTCAGGAAAGAACAGTTGACAGAACGAGGTCGTAAACGTGCCGAAAGTGCTCAAAAACGCTATGCGGCCACGCAAAAGGTTTTATTATACGCAAATAAACCCATGCTTTCCGGCAGGTGCGAATAGCCAGTGCCTGGGCGATCGGCGGCAGCCGTCTTTTATTCCTTCCGGAACGGGGCAGCCTGCGACTATTCAGAAGAAAACTAAGTTTTGTTCGGCATATTAATGCATCTTTAACGCGTACGCGTCACTTTGACGTGGTGAGTTTTTGTGGTTTTGTGAGGTCGCGTGACAGGCAGGTGAAGTGGATGCAGCGCGAAAGCCTTTGACCAAAAGCCGAGGGCTAATGGCGAAAAGGCGTCGAATCAGAAATAACTATTTTGCTTTTGTTCGTCAAATCATGCATAATCACTGTGCACACGTCATATCAGATGGGGAGCATATTGCGGTTTTCGTGACGCCCCGTGACAGCCAGGCGAAGTGGGAGTGGTCCAAAAAAGTTTTTAACCAATTGCGTAGGGCTGATTGCAGAATTTGAATAGAAAAGTTGGAATAGAAAACATTATAGCGCCCCTGAATTCACTACACTTTCCTGCCGTTACGACGCAATAGCATTATAAAGTTTAAGATTAAAGTCATTGAATGTTCATGTGTCAACAGCGCACCGCTTACAAGTCAGTGCCGACGAATCCTTCGCAATAGATCATGCAAATAGAGCTGACACACTTTCATGCACAGAACGCGAGTGAACAAAAACCAGACTTTGACAACCACAGCAGAAAGCGCAAAAATTAAAGCAATGTCGCGCCTTCAACCGAAAGCACGTTTTCATGTTTGCCCTGTTTTTTCTTGTTTGTTTGTTTGTTTGTTTTGGCCACCCTCGAATATACCGTCACTGAGAGCACCAGAAACTCGGCTCGGCGAGGCAATCATGGTGGCACCTTTTTTGCAAGGCCGCTAACTTGAATTCGCAGAGGGGAACGCTCATTTTCATTTCAACGTCAGCCAGGGCGCGACGGAAAAGGAGATGCGTCTCGCCACGGAAACGCCGTGCGAAGAGCAAGCAGCGAGAGACAGCGAAGAATAAGGCCGCTGTTGTGGCGCTATCACTGCAGCAGCAACGCCCTCTCGGGAATCGAACGCCGAAAATAAAACGCGAGGTTATCACGCAGATGGCGAAAAGCAGGACGCGTAGGAAGAGGCGGCGAGAGTGGGTCTGCCTCCCTAGAAGCAGCACTTGCCGTCGGGAAGAGCACTGGGCGGCGAACGAATAAACAGAGGGGCGTGGAAGTAAAAGAACGGGTTTGGACAATGTGTACAACTTATAGCCAAGGGAAGGAGGAGGGCGCACTGCAGGGTTGAAGGCCAGTGTGAAACGAATCTGTCGGAAAGGGGCGCGGGGGGAGATAAAATAAAGAAACCAGTCAGTCGCTCTTGCAGCGGCAGCTGTCGGGCAAACGTCGGGACGGGAAAATGCGGGACGCGCCTTGGTTGTCGGGCCACGCGAGCAGCTGTTGCGGCTGCCGCACCGAAAAGGGGCCGCCAGGGTGGTAGGGGTGCCAAAATCAAGCGCTTTCCAAATGACAAATCAATAACTTTCAAGGCAACTTTCAGAAGGAAGGAGGCAGGCAGCAGGGGGCACGCATGCAGTGCCGCGTGTGGCGTGCGCCCATACCAAGGGCAAGGGGGAGGCGAAAACACGCTCGGCGCGGCGGCGACGCTTCGCGCCGGCGTTCGCCGCCTCGCGACAGGTGCTTCACCCTTCGGCCGCTGCTGGTGCACCCTAGTCTCGAAAAGAAAACTGAGACACCGAGAGGTCGCAGGCCCCAATCGCACATTCTGGCCGCCCATTGCCGTAGCATCGCGGGCGGTGACGACGCGAAAAGTTGAACGCAGCTGGCTCCTTTCAAGCGTTCCAAAATGCTCGTAGAGCGAGAGAATCTGCGCGCGGTGCTTCGACGCGCTTCTCTGCTGCACTGAAGCACTTCTTTTGCCATTTTCCTGTCGAGAAAATATAGGGAAAAAAGGTGGAGAGCTTCCTACGTGCTCCCCGAAGGAGTAGGCACAGCTGGGTTCGACACTATGCGTGTCGCCCCATCGAAAAAAAAGAAAAGAAGTAGCCGACTATAGTTCGCAGTGGCGACGAATAGAGAGAATTTGACGGCGAACACGTTACGGCCGGTTGCCCTGCATCATGGTTAAATGATTGTGCGAACGGCTAACTTTATGTGCAACTTTTATTGTCTGAGTGTCCTAATTCCGTCACGACAACTCGACTACTTTAATGTCTTGCTGTGCCGGACCAGCTGCGCGAAGTCCTCCTATCACCTTTAGAGAAAAACAGAAGAAAAGGGAAAGGCAGGTAACCAGATGGGAGGATCTGATTTGCTACCCTAGGCTGGGGAGAGAGGTGAGGGGGAGGTAAAGTGATAGAAATGCATGAAGTGGTCCTTACGCATTGTGAGCCGATGTTTCAGCGTAAAGAAACAAATCATGTCTATTAACGCTGTGTTTTTGCATATTGAATCGGTGAAGGTTTGTGACCCTGAGGGTGCAGACCTAAGAAGAAACTATGTAAACTCGATAAAAGCCGCAAGGTACCTGGAATAAGATTCTCTGGTATTTGGTATACCAGGATATTTGGTACGCTACGGCATCAAGAATTATGAAGCGCCACCACACTACGCCGTAATTTGTACAAGCAAGCTAAAATGAAAAAAAAGAAAAAGAAAAAAAGAAGCTTGAGTAAAGCCATCACAATAGGCTGATGATCAAGTTTCACTTACATTTTTTTTTTAAGAGTTGACATGAAACCCGGTACCTGTAAACGTTAGACTGCTGACGATTTGTTTTTTCTGCCGAGAAGTAAATTCCTTTAATTGCCAAATAGCTCTAATCAAGCGTTCGACTTTTCCTAAATTTCACAACGTTTGACAAATGTCCCTTAATGTTGAAAAATGTGGTGTTCTGAAAATTATCAGGATAAAGTCCATGGCGGAATTCTAGTACATTGCGAGTTATGATGCCTCGATCAATCGGGTTTCCTCGCACAATTACCTGTGCGTACGAATAGCAAATGATCTCTGGTGTCTTATGTAAATGATGTCAGATTAAACGCAATGAAAATACGTTTCTCCAGCAGAAGTAACTGATTACTTGCTCACTCCTCCCTAAAAAATGAAAGAAAGAGAAAAAAAAAAGAAACCCCAAATCTTCATAAAATACAAACAATTCGCCATATCAGTTTTCGAATACGCTTTCTTTGGTTTCGATTTAATAAACACCACATAACAAACTCGATGGAATACAAAGGAACGCCATGCAATTAGGTTAATTTTTACCAAATACTAAGCAATCGATTCACTCACCGAATCAATAATGACAGTAGGCCTTTTCAGTTTTCAAAGCAGTGCCAAAATATATGAGTAAAGTTCACGCATCTGCTCCAACACGGCCAGCTAAATACCGACATCGCAAGATTGACGTCCACCGCGTAATTGAGCCTTTCACGTACTTCTTTGACGCTCAGGGAATACTCTCATTGTACTATATGGATGGATGGATGGATGGATGGATGAACTTCCGGCAGTAATAGGAAACAGGATCAGCTTAGATCAGTATAATACTAACACACATTTGCTTGACCAGTTGCTAGCGACAGTCGAGTAACCAGTCGAGCTAGAAAACGACGAAGACAACGAATAATCAAAACATGAGACACCTAGCTGGAAGCGCAGCTGTGCTACCTATGCAAGAACCATCGTATCACTGCAATTTAATATGTGTATACGATCGGTGTCTGTACAAGCGCTATTCCCTTAGCGTGTTTTACTACCGGTGTTGTTGTTCATGAATGTTTATAGCAACCTGCATACACTTTCACCGGCTTAAGACATGTTTCTCACTCTTTCTTTCTTTTTTTTTCGCAAGGGCAAATGATCAAAAATCGCAACCTGCGTGCTTTCTGCAGCAGGTTTTCTTTTTTCTCCTTTATTTTCATTCATACTGTATTGATAGTTCCAGGACCAGAAAAAAAAATAAAAGAGAAACGTGATGCGCAAAAAGTAAACAAAACAAAAATAAATGAATTGGGCAAATACCAAGCAAAACTACGAGGAGAAAATTAACACAAACAGAAAAGTAAGAACACACACAAAAAATAGATCCATTTTCTTTGAAGCATATCCAAGGGATTTCTGTGAAATAGTGGACCACGTACCTCTGTGTACGTTTTCTTTGCACTGTAAAGCGAACGGCTCATCGCCCATGTCTTTATATTACCTAGCATGCGAGATGCAAGTGCTTATTCCCAACTTAATATAATTTTACTTCATTTCTCGACTAATAGATTTATTAATGCCTCCGTGCACTACACATGTCTTAGAAACGTCCATAAACCACTAGCGTCTGTGCCAGTCCGATAAGCGAATGTGGATTGAGCAGGGCTAAGGTCTTCGGAAATAAGTGTTGCACATACAAGTCCTTACCACGTGATGCAGCCTATCACACTTGTTCCCGGGATTGCAAAACAATGACAGTGTATGCTCTATACATTGTAATAACTAAGACAACGGTTCCGATCTCTCTTCACCTGCCTCTGCACGACAAATCCAGCGCCCGCTTTTGTCGCAGCTGAGGACATGCCTCCCTTGCTTGCCAGCCAGGACCGATTCGTTCGTACGGGAGCCGATTCCCTCGAGGGCGCTTCTGTGTCTCCATTGTGTCAAGACCGTAGCGCGCTCCTAACGGGCAGAGCGAGCGACGGCGCAGGCAGAGAGGGCCGACAGGCGGACCCGAGTGTCGAGTGCGGAGAGCGGGCGAAGCGGCCGGAGGAGCTCGCCAAACATCGCCAATCGACGTCGTTAGCATCGCTCCGCGCTTTTGGGTCTTAGCGGCAGCGCCTCTGGCGTGCGCGCGGAGCAATCGAATTATGCGCAGGGAACCGCGGATCCTGCGTCCTAACGACGTTTTAATGCACGCTCGGGTTTTGACGCCGCGCACGAGTTTTCGAAGCGGTTCTGATTAATGGGAGGCAAGGCAAAGTTGAAGAAGCAAAACAGCGGAGGCACAAAACTGAAGACGAGGGAAGGGTGACCAGGGCGGAATGGGGGAGTGAAGCAGCCTGGAACGCTGACGCAGTGAGTGCTGCGAGATCGCCGGGGTTCGTTAATGGCTTTCCCGAGGTAGCACTTGAGAATTCAAGTGTGAGTGCGGTGACCGCGACAGTGTTTCAAAATAGGCACCTCCTCGGTCTGCGTACGTCTCGTCATTCTCACTTTGATTGGCGCGGGGCACGCGGGTACCGCTGCTGGCATAGCGAGCACCTGCTGCTGCAGGGGCATGCGAACTCGGGTGTATCTTACGAGCGTCGGCAAGGAGCAGTGCAATTGGTAGAGGCATCTCGTTGAAATTACGCGCGAACTATTCTGTATCTGAAGCCTGAATGAGAATATCACGACACGGCACGATCGGTTTTGATTATGTCAACAGCACTCAATGGCCTCGATAAGAATATAAGCAGACAAAATAGCTACATCAATTGAAACTATACGGCTGAAACTGGTGCACATGTGCTGTGTAGGCATTCGATAAAGAATAACTGCTGCGCGACATCTCCGCCAAATTACCTTTTCTTCTTTGCACAGGTGGCCGCAACCATTTCTTATTAATTCGGTGCCTGTTCGCAATGAGAACAACTTGCCACCAAGGGATAGTTATGATTGTCACTTACGGTTCCCGTATACGACTTGTGAAAGTAGTTAGCCATGTTTACATAGAAATATAAGGAATAAAAACAATGCCCAACGAGTCACGCCGAAAGCCACAGTTTGTTTTACAAGAAATGAACAAATAGCGAGTGTGTCAGCGTGAAATGACGTTTACAAGCTGTTGTTCTCCGCAAACTGCCCGTCAGAGGACACAAAGGAAGAAAGGACAGCCGTGACTTTCCCAGGACAGCACAAATGATCTCGGCGGTGGAGCTTATGACAAACGCAAACTGGACAAAAAACATTTATCGAAGCACGTCCCGAAAACTTGTCGAGGCTCAAAACCATCCCTGCGGCGACTGTCTGCCGTTGAGCAAAGTTCACCGACAGGTGAGATAACTGGACGGCGACGTGTCACTTTTTCCACTTCTTTCAACGTTCCATGCAGTGCTGCACATTTCCTGCACCACTTTGCCGTTCACCGACTTGAAAGAAGTGACGTCTGACACTAACCTAACTTATAGATGACGCAATTTTAGTTGGGAAACTGGTTCATGGGAAGGAAATATCGTTGTGAATATTCAAGTTTGCAATGTCAGCACAGAAATTCACGCATCGATTATGAAAACAACAATTCCTTTATATCTCATGTACGTTACAGTTCAATAGTTTTTCGAAACAAGTGTAGCCTTTAAGGTATACCTCTTCCTGGCTCAGAGGTTGCAAGACCGACGCCATGCGCGCCTTGGTGGCCGATATTTCCCCGCACTAAATCCGCGCAGTATCGTGTGAGCCGGACATACTAGCGGCAGATCAGTGGCGCCCTCCACAATGTCTCTCTTACGTAAGCACGATGCGTGGTTATTGAAACGTTGACTATTGTGTCATTGATAATCCTGAGTGGTCAACAACAAAAAAGCGCACACTAATCCCTAAACACCTTCGTGTGTTATGAGGTTCGTTAACCTGCTATCTCATTAGGCCGCTCTAGCTTTTACCGTGGTGCAGACATTTAGTGGGGAAGAGCGTGGGCTCAGTCTTGCGTCCTTCAAGGTGGTTTACCTTCTCGCTGCGCAACGGGTACAGCGTTATATTTCCGCTTGTTTCTTGGCGTGATGGCGGCATTACTCTGGCGTGCCAAGCAAAAATGGCGATTCCTCTGGAGGTAAGTCCCTTCAGCTGATGTCTTCAAGGCAGCGCCAATCTGGCGCACATAGAACTGTCTGTCGAAGAGAAATGCCACGAAGCCTATTGCTCCTAAATGTTCCAAAGCATCAGCTTTTCACGACGCAGTAGTGGAGGGGGGGGATCCATTGAAGCAGCTTTAAGGTGGGTTTGGCCAAAGCGCCAGAGGGGAAATAAAAGGACAAGTAGAAGTGATAAAGAAAAAAGAAAGAAAGTAAACCAGGAAAGTAGCTAATGCGGGAAGCAAGAGAAGCTACGACTCAATCTGACATATAACGACGCAGATTCCTCTCGGTGCTTGATTTATAGACCTGCTGCAGGGTGACCTTACTAAATAAAAGCAAAAGGGGAAAGGCAGCCAACGCCGCAGATATCTAGGAGCAACTTACAAATCCCCACGTTTTTCTTCCGAGAAGTTTGTTTCTTTTCTCACAGCTTTCGTGCTGTTTGTTTGTTTTCCTAACGCTATTCTTTTATATTAAGCCGTAGCCGAATTAGTGAGCGCTTTCTCAGCCTTCTGGCAGCACAGACACCCGCGAGAGAAAGAACATCTGAAACGTGCGCGTCTTAAGTGCGGAGGTGGGAGAGTCCAGAGTGGCCATTTCAGATCTCTTTCCGCTACACAGTTAATTTTTCTTGTTCTTCTTGCCGTATCGCTCTTTTTTTTTTTTTGTTCACGCTAAGTCTCCGAAAACGGGACTGCCAAAAGCGCACAAACACAGAAAGGTGCTTTCTAGCAGCGACGACTCGCGCAGAAGAGCCGCAGTGCGAGAAACGGGAGTCTCCGCAGAGCACGAACCGACAGAAGAAAGCGCTCAGCATACGAACCTCCTTGATTTGATTAAAAGTAAAGCACGCGTCAGCGTCCCGCTCGACTGTGCGGCGAGCGGGCTGCCTCTGTACCGCTCCTCAAAGGCGTTCCTCCGTCTCAACGCGGGGCTCAAACATGGAACTGCAAAGTGTGAATGTGGCACTCCGCGCTCTCTGCTTTCTTTTTTTTTCCTTTCTTTTTTTGTGTGCGTGTATGATTCCCGGCGGCATATACCTTGAGTACACAAAGAAAAATTCCCGAAGAAAGCTCCCATCAACAGTGCCGTAACAGCGCAGGTTACGATGGTGCAAACATCTCATGAGTAAATTTCTGGGAAGCGGACGCTTTCGCTTGATTTAATTGTGCACGGGGGCAACCGATCCCGTATCTGCAGCAAAAAAACGTGCTGCCTGCTGTTCGGCGCTGAGCGTTCTTCTGTGCTGGATGACGTAGGGCGAACTTTCGGAGGAGGCAAAGTAGGAGCATGAACACGTATGTTTGCGTTGCCGGTATTGGTTCTGCATGTGCTAAAGCGTACGTTTGCGCCTAACAGTTCGCGTTGTAACAAACAGCGTCATGCGTTTCTTGTTGATTGTAGAGCTTCATTTACATTCTGCTGAGCACTTGCATAGACAGTAAAAGTTTCATTATCCTGTATGATACTTACTTTTTGTGTTCACTTCGCGGCAGAATGTGCAAAAGTTCTTCTTTGAAGTCCTTGTGTTTCTTAACGTTATGTAAACAATTCTTAAAGACGTCCTGCAACACTCCTGATTGCCATTTCTTACGTGCCATTCTATTGTAATATATAGTCCACACATTGGTGTGAAATGTGCAAAAAGTACGAAAATGAAAAAAATAATTTAATCTCATTGGCAGGTTTTTAACTGCATAAAACGCTTGTAGCTGCACACGAGACTAATTTTAACACAATATCCTTACATGTAGACTCGTTGCACTTTTTGATGTCACCGATCACACAAATTTTGTCAAATACAATTCGTCACAAGCCATAGAGCAATGCGAAGGAAGGTAGAGCACCTTAAATTGAAGGAAAATCCCTGAAATGCTTTCTAAGCACGTGGAATATACCATATAGCTTTTATATATCCAGTTCTCCTGTAAGCGGACATTTCTTGCATTGGGCACAGCATGCATATCGAACAAATGCAGAGTATATGCCCTTCGGTTCCGCGTGCTCTTTAACAATTCGCATTCATTTTTGCGGCATGAAAATACGTTAGTTCACTGTATTCGCGTTTCACGACGGTAGTTTTCTGCAAACGCGAAGTGTCTGGGCGGTCTCGGTTGGCACTGCAGGCCCTGCGGTAGGCGCGGCACTGTCGTCACAAAACTGAGGAACAGCACAGTCGACGCCTGTAACGCAAGCCCCGCGATGGAACACGCTATACTATTAGTTCGAAGGCGAGCGGGCGCTCCGTAGTGTCTCTTTCGTAAGCGACCAGATGAGCATTGCTCGGTATATTCACTGGAACGACAAGATGCAGATCCATATTTTAAGCTCGAGATTCAAGTCCGCAAGCCACCTCGCCAGAATTTCATAACGCCGTTCGCTGCCCGATGCTCAGCAGGCGCGCGCTGCGGCGCAACGCGCTCGGAAATTAGAGCAAATTAGGCCGACTGCAGAGTGAGTTTTCCACCGATCAAAACGTTCAAGGGCTCAGGCTTTCTAAACTATAGCTTTGCGTCCCCGAGAAGCGCATACGGACGGCGCGACGCGCCGTCACAAGTGTGCCGTCACCCAGCGTAGCTTAGACGAGCGTCGGGGTGCGTTGCTGGCGCTCGCAACGAAATGAACGCGTGTCCCTGACAGCGACTGGCAAGTGCCCGTTGCATGCGCGAAGGGGCTTGGGAAACGCGCGCGGATACTGCGTCCTGCAGGCTTGACAGCGATTCCGGTTCCGTTTGCGTGGCGTGTCCCGCCAAGTGCTGTCACTGCCGTCGCGCTTTGAAATGCATGTCTCGATGAGCCCCGTCGTTGGGTGCGCCGGCGTTGTGTTGCGAAAACCGAGCTTTCCTGTGCAGTACAGCGCCGCGCGAACTGCACTTTTCTGTCCGGGAATTTGATTGTTGCCAGCGTGCGCGGCTGACACTCTTCGAATGAAATAGTTTCGCCGGAGAGAGAATTTCGGATCTCTTTCCTTTTTTTTTTTTTAGTTTCCATCCGCGTAGCCAGTTACAAAGCGTCTCCGTTTTACTTCGCCTAGCGCTTTCGAAGCTCCCATTACATAGAAATGTACGCAGCGGCGCATTTTGCGAACGATATTGATGCGCACGCAGAACACGGCACGGGACACGCTTATTCAAGCTTGGCAGATGAACAGCAGCGGCCATTTCCGGCAATTTATTGCTTAAAAAATAATATTCTGGGGTTTTACGTGCCGGAACCACGATATGATTGTGAGGGACGCCATAGTGTGGGACTCCGGATTATTTTGACCGCCTGGGATTCTTTAACGCGTAGCTAAATCTAAGTGCACGAGCGTTTTTGCATTTAACTCACCTCTAAATGAGGGCGCCATGGCCGGCATCGATCCCACGACCACGAATTCAGCAGCGCAGCGCCATACACTATATTGTTCAAGCACACGCGAACGCGGGAGAGAAGCAGAGGCAGCGGGATAAGTTTTGAAGACAGTGAGAGAGATAAGAAGGAAAGGCAGAAAGGTCAACCACGGTCTTGCCCAGTTGGCTGTACACGCGAGGAAGGGTAAAGGGGGAAAGATAGGTAGAAACAAGCGTGCAGTTGCCCCATAGGGCTCGCCGTCGTCTGATGCACAACTCGGTACCACACGGCATCACTCAATAAACTTAACCTGTGATCAATAAATACGGTGAATTATTGATTTCATGGATTGATTTTTGCAGCAAAGGCTGTACGTGTATGCAGGAATACAGCTTATTCTCCTTAAAAATATTCGCCTCTCACGCATATGCACTTTTGAGATCGCGTTTAGAGGTTCCACATATGCACTTTTGGCGAAGGCTACGATTGCGTTGGATGTGATTGAGCTCAGCGATCACATTGCCTCAACACGTCGGCCATTGCACGTCTTTCGCGCTGTCCCAACCGTCGCGGAAGTGCTTGCACCACTCGTACACAAACTTTTTCTATAAAGCACTGTTTCCATACACCTGGTGCATCATGCTGTGACATTACCTTGGTATTCTTACAAGTTTTAAGGAGAATTTCACGTTCGTATGTAGCACCATTTCACTCGTAACAGCGTCGCTGCACTAGACCTTGCTCCACACGTCTCGACAACTGCACGTCAGGGAAATCACACGGCTTCGCAAAAAATGAGTGATAGACCTCGAGCTTCACTGACCAGACCGCCAACCAGTAGTACCAACTGCACTGCATGCCAGCAATCCATTCGGTGTATTTCATGATCACAAGTTGTGCAATGCAACCTCACTCATCTGTCGTAATTGTCTGGATACTAGGATAGCAAGGTATGCCGCTCAATAGGGAGATTTAGAAACAGCGTGCCCAAGTGGCTTTGCATAGGCGAAAGCCTAAACTCCGTTGTAGGCTTTTCGCGTTCTTTAGCAATCCCGGTGGTTTGCGTACCCCAACTTTCGGTGCTCAAGGTCTAAAACTCCCTAATGATAGAGATAACTTGCTCTCCCGAGAATCCTTTTCCTGGGCTCCCGCCGTCCCCGGATCAACCCAGACGAGCCCCACAACCTCGCCTTCCCTCGAGTCACACGAGTGTTATCGTCGCTTTTTCCCTGTCACGCACCCGCACATCACGCGTCAACAAGGCGCCATTATCCGCAGGGCAAAAACAGACATCCTTCCCACCCACGAGCGCATCCACCTTCTCCGAGTTCTCGCGGAAGATTTCCCTCCCTGCACACAAAGCGGCTACAGCTCAGGCACCTCTCGCATACTGTATGTATGCCACCCTCATACACTACTTTATAGCATCTGCCTATCTCTACCACCCAACCTTGGGTGACTGACTACGGCCACCACAGACCAGGAGCAAGAGTACGTGGCAGCGTACATCTCATCCGCAAACAAGTACGCTGACAGAGGTGGACTGGGTTGAGGCCGCTACCTCATTAATCCGCTGAGTCACAATAAATTTTCATCTCTTCTTCTCTGGCCTGTGCGCTTTCAAGAAACACGTTTGTTGTTGTACATTTTATATAATTGACGTATGACAAAAATGCAGGGAGAGGGACATCATGCGTTGAACTTTGTGTCGAATGGGAGATCCCATATCCTTTGTTATTTATTGAAGCTAGTACGATGGGGCTAAGGATGCCTTTCATTGGTGCTTTCACTGGTCAAATCAGGTGCCTCTCATTGCTTACTGTGTCTGGCCTAGCAGACCACTGCACTAGTAATCTAAAGATTAACCAATTGCAGGCATTTAAAGGGAATTGAGTATTTAAGGCGGGATTAGATCGCGGTTGGACAAATGCAGTTAAGGCTGAATTGTTAAAACGCCTTTAAAAGAACTTTAGGGCAACTCAACACTCAGCTATCACCATTTGCCGAGGAATGACTAATTAAGGCTGATGCTAGTGTCAACCGCAGCCTTTCGCAGGCTGCAAGGGACAACCGGCTACCGGCATTTAATACATATATTTCCACTTTGGTGTCGGCCGGCCTCATCAGAAGAAAATCTTGGCCCTTATGCACAAACATCTCCTACGGTCCTCTGCCCAAACATAACCGTGAGGCTACAAACTCCTATTTCTTTTTAAATATTTTCCGATTAATGCTTATGAAGTGCCTGGATTAATTAACATACTAAGGAACTGATCGTTTATGAAGTTGACCCCCAGCTCAAACGCAAGAGAAAAGTAGAAATTTCGAAAAGCACCGAGACACTAATTCATCAACTGCGCTTTGGAACATGTTATACAACGCATTTTTATATATCGCATAAAACGGGCTTCATCCGCGGCTTGATCCTGTGGCAACGACGATGAGGATGTTCGCACTGCACTCCTCGAATATGCCCCAAAAACGAGAGCAAGGACGTCAGCTCGAACATGAAGTAAACTCCATTCATCCTCACCAACCATTCACACTTGCAAAATTGCTAGGCCCTTGGCCATCGAAAACAACGCTGCGTAAAACACGAAACGCATGCGAACACCTTTTCCAAAACGTTCAGCACAGACACAGGCATCCTTAACGAGTACCAGATGCCGCACTGAATAGTTACCACAATGTAACTATAACTTGTGTCCATTATTTGTATTTATGAGCGCTTGTATAGTATGTGTAATACACTTTTGTATCCTGTGCTGAAGCTCACTGATGTGTTATTTAATCGGTACGTATTCCTCATCTATTCATGTGTTGATTTGGTCCTGTTGGCCTTAGGACATTGTTTTTATATATATATATATATATATTATTATTACGATATGCTCAAGCGATGCTCAAGAAATGAGCCGCCGCGACAACGACGACGAAGTTGGTCGGTGCGCTTGGCGCGAGCGAGTGTCAGCCTGGCTGCCTGGCTCCAGTGTAAATAGCCTGTAAATAGCTTCTTCTGTCTGTGTCTTTCCACACGCAACATTCTGGTGGAGGTGCTGGGTAAAGAGGGCTTGGGCGGGCAGAAGGACTGGAACGATTTCTCCTTGCCAAGGCTAGGCTGGCGGGGGCCCATGGTGCCGGATCGCGAGGTGAGCTCCTTCATTTCAGATGTCGGCTTCTGGGACGCCATGCTCGACACGTTCACGCAGCGGAGCCTGTGTTCTTTGATGTTGTCCTTGGCGACTGATCTCTAGTGGTCAATTAGCTCGCGGGGGCTGATCTCGAGCGTCTCGATGCCAGCGGTCATGGCGTAGGTGCCGTCTTAGCCCAGCGTCAGCGTGGCCAGGATCGCGTAATTGCTTATGCGAGCCGCCTCCCCTTACAAAAATGACTTTAGACTGTCTATAGAAAGTCTATAGACTTTTCATAGACGACCTTTCCTTTCTATAGATTTGGACTTTTGTTGGTACAAAGTCTATAGACTGTCTATAGACGAAAGTCGATAAAGTTTCTATTTCTTTTTGTCTATTCGCAGTCTATAGACGGTCTATAGAAAAAAGTTGATAAGGTGTTTGTTTCATTTTTGTCTACTTCCCCTCTATAGAATACCTACAGACGAAAGTCGACACAGTCTCTATCTATTTTTTTCCATACTTTGTCTATAGACTTTCTATGGACGAAAGTCGATAGGGTTTCTATTTCTTTTTGTCTACTCGCAGTCTATAGACGGTCTATAGAAAAAAGTCGATAAGGTGATAGTTTCTTTTTTGTCTACTTCCCCTCTATGGACTACCTATAGACGAAAGTCGATACTGTTTCTATGCATTTTGTCCATAGTTTGTCTATAGACTTTCTATAGACGAAAGTCGATAAGGTTTCTATTTCTTTTTGTCTACTCGCAGTCTATAGACGGTCTATAGAAAAAAGTTGATAAGGTATTTGTTTCTTTTTTGCCTACTTCCCCTCTATGGACTACCTATAGACGAAAGTCGATACAGTTTCTATCCACTTTGTCCACACTTTGTCTATAGACTTTCTATAGACGAAAGTCGATAAGGTTTCTATTTCTTTTTGTCTACTCGCAGTCTATAGACGGTCTATAGAAAAAAGTCGATAAGGTGTTTGTTTCTTTTTGCCTACTTCCCCTCTATGGACTACCTATAGACGAAAGTGGATACAGTGTCTATTTATTTTTGTCCATATACTTTGTATATAGACTTTCTATAGACGAAAGTCGAAAAGATTTCAATTTCTTTTTGTCTACTCGCAGTCTATAGAAAAAATTAGATAAGGTGTTTGTTTCTTCTTTGTCTATTTCCCCTCTATATGGACTACCTGTAGAGGAAAGGCGATACAGTTTCTATTTATTTTTGTCCATACTTTGTCCATAGACTCTCTATATTATGGGCAATAGTCGACAAGGTTTCTATTTCTTTTTCTCTACTCCCGGTGTATTGAATGTCTATAGAAGAAAGTCGATAATATGTAATTCCGAGTTCCCATACCCCCCGCCCTCTGCGAACGCGATGATATGGCGCTGGTTCATGCACGACGGCACCGCAACCCCGGCGCGGCGGGAAAACCGTGCAGACTGCTAGTCTGCGTTCGGTGCAGCTTCCCCGAACGAGGATCGCGGTGGAGCAGGCACTGTCTGAGTCACCAATGTCTTCCAGGCACCCGAAGGCCCTAAACCTGGCTGCTTCCCGGACGCACAGTTCGCGAAGACCAGGTGGTGAAGGTCAGATGGTGATGATGTGGCAAAGGTGGTGAATAAGTGGCAAAAGCCGGCAGACCAGGTGGTGAATTCACCACCTGGTCTGCCTCTGAGTTGTCGTGGTCTTGCATGTCTATAGATTAACAATAGACAAACATCGTTAATCTGGGCCCAACCCGTGTACGCTGTAAGCAAGCGCAGGTACCGGTGGATAATACTTAGCTGCGTTTGATATAAGCCACTGAAGTTGTATACTGCTAAGATTGCTGTAGAGCCTATTTGTAGACATTAGTACGCACATAGTGTATACCTCCGCATTTGTTGACCACATGATATGATCTACGTAGTCGCTCTCGGCAATCCCAAGACAGTCTTCACAGTTGTCGCACCACTTTTGCGGCAGTAGAATAAAGAAAGCAAAACGCCGATCCAATTGTTATAATAGATGTTATGAACGCCAGCTTCAGCTACAACTGGATTCCAAACAGGCATCAAGCTAACAGCAAAGACACTCGTAATGTTTGTAGCTGACAACGCGGACTTTGTGAATGTGCGATGAACCGATGTCGTGCATGTGGTGTTCGCGTTGTGTGTCGTCCGATTCTCGGATACTTTTCACATTGTCTTCATATCTCGGCTGCGTCACTAACATCGGGCGGTTTTTTGTTGACTGATATCCCGCACTATAAACCCATCAAAGTTTCTCATTCACTTGAAATAGGTGCCAAATTCTCTGAGCCCACCCAGTGTTTCGCCGGCGGTATGCCTGCGCAGCCTCGCATATGAGTACCTCAATGCTGTACTGATTGCTTTGACCTATCATGGGAACAGAAAAGTAGCACTAACATACGTGCGGGCATCACATTTGGCGGTAGGCTGGAAGATATGCTACAAGTACGCTGTATTACTAATCGACGCTGGCAATAATGCGTCTGAAACGTCTGAAGGGCCCTGTAACGGCTTTTACAAACAGCGCATTCATGTTAGCGTTCCAGTCTCATACGATAGCCCACAGCGTTTGTCATGCAACCTGCCAGCGCATTTCCTTCGTCCATGAAAAAAGATGAATTATGGTGATAAAGATGCATAAGCCACCCGTTCCGGAGCGCATGGCGCGCAGGGAGAGAGAGAAAGAGACAAAAAAAAAATGAAGGAAAAGGCGCTCACACTCTTCCGAGCGCGCACGCCCTCGGGCGCGGAGCTCCTGCGCATGCTCGGAGCTCTTGCGCATGCGCGGCGGTGCGTCGTCTCAACGAGTGCGCCAGGCACGTAAACGGTTGTATCGGTGTGCGGTGTCTGCCTGAACGTTGGTGTCTGTGTATGCGTGTCTTCTTTGTGGCATCACACGTCAACTACACCGGACGGTAAGCTTTAGCAAATGTTTTGCGTCAATAGCTAATGATTATGTGAGCGCATTTCGTAGCGCGAAGCGGCTGCATGTAGCGCAGGCGACTCGGGTATAGTGTCGGTTTGTCGTTGACATGGTTTGATAACGCGCTCTTGTTCTCGCTTCTACTATACGGAATGTTTTACGGCGAGCGATCGCCGTAAAATCGCCGTTGATTTTAGCATTATAGTTTAGGTGCGTAAAGAAGGTAGTACACCATGTTTTAACTTGATACTGAGCTACCACTAGGCGGATTGTGTATGTTGGGCAGCCAGTGTGGTAGATCTCATTTCGTGGCGCTTGATCCCGCCTCGATGAATGCTGCGCCGCATGTGTAGTGAAATTCTCGTGACACGCTTTACGTGTATATCTCGAAATTGTGTTGGCATCAAGAATGTTCAGACAGACACGTATAGTTGCCTAACTGCTAACGTACTCGGATGAAAGGCCGTGTTTGCGGGGCATGCATCAGCAGTGTGTGCGCTGCCGTTCTCGCATTGTTTAAAAGTAGCAGTATTTTTAAGGTTCCTGGCAACCAATCTAAATAATTTTGGGAAGTTACCCCAAGCAAAACACGAGACTTGAAGAAATATCAAGCAGAAATCACTAGATTCACCCAATCTATTTATATGCAACCACAAACGCCTTTGGAGCATGAAACCTGCGATAAGCTCAGTCACTCGCAGCTTCGCAACTTAGCCGAAAAAATTGGAGAACAATAAATTAGTCGCTCCGAGAAGCACCTTTACACGTTTCAAACTGAAGGCATTGCGTTTGACGGTAGTTGGAAGATTTGTTTTTTGTCTCTTTTTTAAACAGTTTAGCAGCAGAAGTTGTCTTTCGAGCTATATGAAAAGCGTTAAGCGCCTTTCGATGCTTCGGCGTTATGCAGTTTACGTGCTCTTAATCACTAGGCAGCTGCTGGCGCAGATTCGCATTGTGCCAGTCGTGCATGGTATGAAGCCCTTGTCGTGCGTAATAAGTGTTCCGGTTTTCATTACTGTTGCATGTAGTGCCGTCGTCTTGGACAGACTGCATACTATATGCGCTGTACAAAAGAAAATAGAGCCAGATTATCAATTTGGTGGTCTTTTCTTAGTAGATAACGCACAGATTATTCAAATAATTCAGTGGACATTGCATTTGTTCTACCCTTATCAACACACCTAAGAGATCGTAACATGTTTTAGTTGATAAGTAACCTGATCAGTACGCCCCCATTCATGTGCATTCTACTGAAAGTGTGGCAAATGTATTCATCTCGAAGTATGAGAAAAGAGACATTGCAGACTGTTCTAAGCGGAAATAAATTGCAAATGTTAACGTGATTGTTCAAAACTGCAGTCAGTATGCTGAGCATGTTCGTTCGGCACGGGCATATTGCATTAACACCTGAAAAATGTGCAGAGTCCAGCCGGGTATCTTTGTTTCAACAATTATTATTATGGGAATCGTTTGGGATTCTCGCATTTCTTTTATTTTTATAAGTACACTGTGTGTCACGTGAACCTGTCTTGAAACGAAACGTACCGTTACTGGCACCGGCGACCATTACGGTTGTCTAACTGCTTATCATACTGTAGTATAACGAAACATCATAATGGTACTGATTAATATTGCCATGTAGTCTTTAGTCAGAGGTAAACAAAGTTAACTAGAGGCATAAGTGATGAGAGCATATTATATGAAAAACTACTATTGAACCGTAAAAATAACTCATTGTATAGTTTTCCCTCACATTGTTGCATTTGTTTTACGTGTGTCTCTGTGTCTTCCGTGCTGTACTCGTGTGGCCATCAATTACGAACTTGCCGAAGCCCTTGTCAGCTTTATTAAACAAGGGATTCATGTCAGTTGCATCTAATACTACATGTCAAGTGACTGACGTGTTATTCGTTTTATCAAAATATTATGGACTGGCAGTACTTGGCAAGCATTAAACCACAATATTTTTTTATTGCACTTAAGCTGCAGGCGTCATAGATTGCCAGAAAATTTTCATGAAAACAGCCAGGGAAGGCTTGGAAAAAGATCGGGAAATTTTAAAATGGCCACATAGGTATGCTGTCTCGTTATATGTCATACAAAGTTTCCGGAGAATCTCTGTGTTAAACATATTTTTAAAACGTTTCACTTCATAAAAATTGAGGAAAATTGGTTCTATTTATTTAAAAAAAAAAAGAAAGTCAAGCATACTGACAAGGCATTTCTTACTCAATATGTTTTTTTTGCGTTAGCTAAACGTCCTGAACCTCGATAGCCTAGAAAAAATTTTCATCTTTCAAAGCACCTTAAATAATTTACTGTCATAGAATTCATTCGAACTATACTATCAGTTCTGTTTCCTAGGAGGTGCATATCTTTCGTGCCATGACACAAAGTGCTCGTGTGGTATTTCGGGTGCTCATGTGGTATACCTAACTTGGAAACCTGTTAGCATGCCCAAGAGGCCTCATTACCTGTAAGAAATTAAGTGACCATATCAGTACAATCAACCCATCTGCCTTCTGTTGAAGTTATGGCCAATGACCCATTCATTTAAAAGTATTAGAAAGACATTTAAATGTGTATTAAGCAAAATAAATTACAATCTTAGGCATGATACTGAATATTCCAGTCACGTCTTCTGAAAATATCCCTCTGCACGGGCATACTTAACTACCAGCCAAAGAAAATGTACAGACAGCCCAACTGGGTAACGTTTCAGCAATAAATATAGAGACCATTTGGGATAAGTACATTAATGCATCATATATGAACTTTTCATAAAAGGGAACATACTGTTGCTGGCACGAGCAGCAGTTGTGACTGTTTAATTGTTCACCATACCATGCAAGAAAACATTGTATAAAGGTACTGATTTGTATTGACAAGCAGCCATTAGTCATAGTTAAACCGCATTAAGTATTGACTTAGATGGTTTGAGCAAATATATTAAGCTGCCTAATGAACATAACAAAAAATACACACTTGTTATTTTTGCCTCATTTTGCTGCATCTACTTATTTGCAGCATACACCTGCAGCACCTTTGGGACTAATGACACAAAGGTCAAGGCCAGCCTGGCGACCATGCTTGCCAAGGAGTAGTGTAAATATTTAATCTGTTTCCATAATAGCATAAGACATGAATTTAAGGAATTCATCTATTATATCCAGCAATAAAAACTGTTAATGCATTGCCGGTGCATTTGTTTTATTTTTTGCGCTGCATGATTCAGCACTATATGAATTCTTTCTGTTTATGCAACATATATAAAAGTACAGCTGGTTCAGGAGCAATATTAATCTACTAACGGTAATGCATAAGTGCAGATGAAAAGGAACAGGTGCACATGCATAAACACATTCAAAACGTTTTGCTACCGCATGTAAAGAAAAATGTGAACTAACTTGTAGATAGCCGCTATGGAGTTATGGCCTTATACACTCTTTGTAGACTTGTCTATAAAATGTCTGTGTCTTGGAGTGTCTATAGATTAATGAAAATTCATGTTTGTTGACAAATGTCTGCAGAATGTCATAGAAAAAAGTGTATCGGATTATGAAGTTCTGTTTTTGTAGACTGAAGTCTATAGAATGTCTATAGACTATCTATATACATTTGTCTATAGACATTCCATAGACTTCAGTCTACAAAAGTAGAACTGTATATATAGTTCTACTTTTGTAGACTGAAGTGTATAAAATGTCTACAGACAAATGTCATCTATAGACATTCTATAGACTTCAGTCTACAAAAGTAGAACTGTAAGCCTATACACTTGTCCATAGACATTCTGCAGACAACTGTCTACAAACATGAATTTTAATTAATCCATAGACACTCCATAGACTCGGACTTTTTATAGACTAGTCCATAAAAAGTGTATGGCCATAAGTCTATAGACAGTCTATAGACTCAGACTTTTTATAGACTAGTCCATAAAAAGTGTATGGCCATAAGTCTATAGACAGTCTATAGACAATCTATAGACTCAGACTTTTTATAGACTAGTCTATAAAAAAGTATGGCCATAAGTCTATAGACTGTCTATAGACAGTGTATAGACAGTCTATAGACTCAGACTTTTTATAGACTAGTCTATAAAAAGTATGGCCATAAGTCTATAGACTGTCTATAGACAGTGTATAGACAGTCTATAGACTCAGACTTTTTATAGACTAGTCTATAAAAAAGTATGGCCATAAGTCTATAGACTGTCTATAGACAGTGTATAGACAGTCTATAGACTCAGACTTTTTATAGACTAGTCTATAAAAAGTGTATGGCCATAAGTCTATAGACTGTCTATAGACTAGTCTAAAGAAATGTCTATAGACGGTCTATAGACTTCATAGACAAATGTCTATAGACTGTCTATGGACTTTCTATAAAAATTTTTGTAAGGGTCCTCACACCATCGGAGCGCAACTATTCCATTACGGAACGAGAATGCCTTGCTGTAGTCTGGGCGGTTGCGAAGTTCCGTCCTTACCTTTACGGTCGCCCTTTTTCCGTAGTAACTGACCATCATGCTCTCTGCTGGCTCTCTTCGCTAAAAGATCCTACAGGTCGGCTTGGTCGCTGGGCTTTGAGGCTACAAGAATTTTCATATTCCGTGGTGTACAAGAGTGGCCGCCTGCACCAAGACGCTGACAGCTTGTCGCGTTACCCTGTTGACGACTCTGACTCCTCTAATATTGTCAGTGCTTCTTGCGTATTCTCTGTATCACAGCTGCTTCATTTCGCCGACGAGCAACGCCGTGACGCCTACATCAGAGCACTCATCGACCGTTTTGAGCACTCTCCGCCCGTTGCTACTCTACGCCTCTTCGTCCTCCGCGACGGTACTCTGTACCGTCGTAACCTTCATCCGGACGGCTCTGAGTTCCTACTTGTAATACCTAAACACCTCCGCTCCATCGTTATAGAAGAGCTCCACGACGCACCAACGGCAGGACATCTCGGCGTATCTCGAACCTATGACCGTGTACGTCGCCGTTTTTTCTGGCCTGGTCTTGCCCGTTCCGTACGACGTTACGTCGCCGCTTGTGAAGTTTGCCAACGACGCAAGAAGCCTTCCCAGCTCCCCGCTGGTTACCTGCAGCCGCTCGACATTCCTGCCGAGCCCTTTCATCGTGTCGGCTTAGACCTTCTCGGCCCATTTCCGGAATCTACATCAGGGAACAAGTGGGTTGCAGTCGCGGTGGACTACGCGACCCGCTACGCCGTAACCCGTGCTCTTCCGACCAGTTGCGCAACTGATGTTGCGGACTTCCTCCTACATGATATTATTTTGATGCATGGTGCTCCGCGTCAATTGCTAACAGACCGTGGCCGTACGTTTTTGGCCAAAGTCATCGACGACATCATGCGTGCCTGCTCAATACGTCACAAATTTACCACCTCCTACCATCCCCAAACGAACGGCCTCACTGAGCGCTTGAACCGCACCCTTACAGGCATGCTATCCAAATACGTTTCCGACGACCACCGTGACTGGGACCTGACTCTACCTTACATTACCTTTGCATATAACTCTTCCCGTCTCGAAACTGCTGGCTTTTCCCCGTTTTACCTCTTGTACGGCCGCGAACCAACGCTACCACTGGACACTGTGCTTCCGTCCGCCACAGCTTCAACTAGCGCTTATGCCCGTGATGCAATCGCCCATGCTGACCACGCTCGCCAACTTGCGCGCAGTCGTCTACAAGTGTCTCAAGACAAGCAGAAGCAACGCTACGACCTCCGTCACCGTGATGTCCATTTTGTGCCCGGCAGCCTCGTGTTGCTTTGGTCACCGTCGCGTAAAGTTGGCCTATGTGAAAAACTCCTTTCTTGTTACACAGGCCCATATCGCGTGCTCCGCAAAGTGACCGATGTCACCTATGAAATTGTTTTAGCCACGCCCACTACGTCCTCCGCTGTGACAACCAGGGACATCGTCCACGTCGCCCGACTCAAGCCCTACAACTCTCCACGCGCCTTGGATATTTAACAGCACCGTGACGGTGCTTTTGCCGCCGGGGGGTAGTATTACGATATGCTCAAGCGATGCTCAAGAAATGAGCCGCCGCGACAACGACGACGAAGTTCGTCGGTGCGCTTGGCGCGAGTGAGTGTCAGCCTGGCTGCCTGGCTCCAGTGTAAATAGCCTGTAAATAGCTTCTTCTGTCTGTGTCTTTCCACACGCAACAATATATATATATATATATATATATATATATATATATATATATATATATATATATATATATATATATATATATATATATATATATAGATATATATATATTGTTGTTTCTGCTATGGGCGAAAAGATGTAGCCGGCACCCTACAGGGTGACTGCATCTCTTTCTCTTAAAGGCATACGGAACAAAAATCTGAAAAAAAAATTAGGGAAGCATCGAACTTCTACTCGGAAGACACTACTGTTGCGATGAGCAGTGCTTATTTCACATATTTTTCAAGGGATGGCCATATTTTTGGAGGATCGTGTGCACCCGGCGGCTGCACGCCGACAGGCGTGACGTCATGTGTGCCGGCTTGCAACACCAGCAGCAGGCGCTGTTCTAACAAAGCACGGAAGTTGTTTCTAAATTGTTCGCGCTTAAGTTTCTGAACACTGTGAAAAAACACGGGGGCGATTTGCACGTTGTATCGACAATGTTCACACGCCGATACGGCAGTCGACCATCGCGCGACAGCGAGCATACACATAGAACGCCTGTGGCGTCTGTTCGTCGTCTGCTCCTGTCCACTTTCTACTTGCGCCAGCGTTGTCGTGCATCCACTGCGGGCGCTATATGAAGCTCTCCCATGGCGCTACGCGGAATTTTCATGACCAGATGGCCGTGCTCTCGCAGTGGTTGCAGAATTAGGCGTCTTTTCCTTCTTTAGATCAATATCTATCTGACCAGATGAAAAGTATTGAAGGACCCTGCTACTACGATGCCATAGCGCACTTTTGCTGACATGCCGCAGCTCTGCAGCGAAGCAGGGCTCGTCTGATACTCTCTGTCATCGAAGTGTTCGGAGCACAGAAAGTCACGCTTTGATGGCGCCCATGTTGGCTGCGATGGGCGCGCAGCATGAATGCATATCCTTCGGAGCTTCGGCTCTGTCGGAAAGGTATGACACGGCTTGCCTCGCCCGACGATACTTTTCTCCCACCCTTGCGCGCAGAAGCGTAGAGGCATTCTCCTGCGTTGTGCCAGCTGCTTCACTGATGACATTACAAACCAGCACACAACACAAACGGCGATATTGATGACTTGGGCACAAGCTCCGCTTGCGGAAACGAGCATGCGGCTGCGAGCAACTGCGTAGTTGAGACGTCGTTCACTGCCGTCCGGCGCCGTCCACGCGGATGGGCAGACGCTGGCTGGCACGCCGGTATCGGGCACAGACAACGTCACAGGCACCTCACTTCCTGTGGTTCACGGCGCGGCCGCTTGACGCGGTACATTGCGAAAAATGCATTCAATTCATTATTTTCCGCTAGTTCCTGCCTGAAAACATGGTTGCGTCAACCATATTTGAAACAGAACAGCGCGGTTTTGACGGGGACAGCAGGGAGAAACGGCATGGACGAGCGCTGTCCTGCAACTGAAGTTTATTGCTTGGAACGAAGAATATACAACAGCTGCAACCAACAGGAGAAACCAAAAAATCCTGTCCCCTTACCTCTACACGTGCAGTGTAGAGGTAAAGGGACAGCGCTCGACCGTGTCGTTTCTCCCTGGTTGTCCCCGTCAAAACCGCGCTGTTCTGTTTCAAATATGGCTTACCAACTTGCCCAAACGTCCGTTTTAATGTGTCAACCACGTTCAGCATACAAGCTTTCATTTGGGCTAAATATCTCGGCGGCAAAATATTTGTTCAGTATCCCTTTGATTTCATTTCACTAGAAAAAAAGTACAAGCGGAACTTCGATGAAGATAAGGAGGAAGTCGACCAAGACTATGCATGCGGGGAGAAAAAAAAAAAAAATGGCAGGGTAAACAGTCCGGCTCACCTGTATTTCATTACAACACTGTCGACCCGTTCAGTGCCATTACAGAACAGTAACATGAACACACAGCCTACCGGCAAACATTTCAGTAGCACAGAATTTGCGAAAAAGGTTCACGCGACTTGGCCTCTCAGCCTGCATATTACGTGAGCAGTGTAGTAGAGGTTAGGGGAAGTATCTACTGCAAATTTTCACTCGACGGCAGATACTGCAAAATGAAAAAAAAAAAAAAAGCTATTTTTTTCCCGCGAATCCCGTGTTACGAAAGCTTTTGCGGTCGGTGGTACATGAATTTCTCGGGGAACGAATGTAACAAAATGGTATTTTAAAAAATATCACTGCACACAGGCACAACCACTTCACAATATGATGTAGACACCAAAAGAAGATAACGCGCTATATCATTGTTAGCAAAAATTATATATTTTTTAAGAATCAACTAAAAAAAGCTATTTAACGTGCAGGAGCAATAGATAGATAGATAGATAGATAGATAGATAGATAGATAGATAGATAGATAGATAGATAGATAGATAGATAGATAGATAGATAGATAGATAGATAGATAGATAGATAGATAGATAGATAGATAGATAGATAGATAGATAGATAGATAGATAGATAGATAGATAGATAGATAGATAGATAGATAGATAGATAGATAGATAGATAGATAGATAGATAGATAGATAGATAGATAGATAGATAGATAGATAGATAGATAGATAGATAGATAGATAGATAGATAGATAGATAGATAGATAGATAGATAGATAGATAGATAGATAGATAGATAGATAGATAGATAGATAGATAGATAGATAGATAGATAGATAGATAGATAGATAGATAGATAGATAGATAGATAGATAGATAGATAGATAGATAGATAGATAGATAGATAGATAGATAGATAGATAGATAGATAGATAGATAGATAGATAGATAGATAGATAGATAGATAGATAGATAGATAGATAGATAGATAGATAGATAGATAGATAGATAGATAGATAGATAGATAGATAGATAGATAGATAGATAGATAGATAGATAGATAGATAGATAGATAGATAGATAGATAGATAGATAGATAGATAGATAGATAGATAGATAGATAGATAGATAGATAGATAGATAGATAGATAGATAGATAGATAGATAGATAGATAGATAGATAGATAGATAGATAGATAGATAGATAGATAATGATATTTTCGAAGCTGTGAGAACTGGGCTCATCAGTGCGTTCAATTGAGTTAGTCTTCCTGAAAAAGAAAGTCTGTAAAGCAAGCATAGCAGATAGATGTCTATAGAATATACCGGCTGTGTGATGTATTGAAGTCTGATTTGCAACAATGCGGGTATACTTGATTTGCTATGAAGGACGTGGTCAGTCTGATCGAGGAGATTACTCACACCACCTTGTCATCCCCGTATTACCCCAACCTACATTAACAACTAAGATTGTAGGGTTGAGCAGTAGGGACTCAATTCAAAAGGTGCACTTCGAAGCCCACTCATGACGCTCTGGCTACTAAATTTTTGAGACTATACCTCCTTGTGAACACGTTGAGGCTTTTATAGCCACCGTGGCACTTTGAGGTAGTTCGCACGGCATCCGTTTCTTGCCATGTCGGGCTTCGCCCACTTCACAGTCTTCTGAGCACTACTAGCGCTGCATCGTTATTATTTTAATATTTCTTGCTCTCTTTTTCGGCATCAATCGCTTTTCGTTCTTTTTATTCTGTTTCTAGCTCCACTGTGTCCTCAGCTTTCTCAAGAAACCCCTCGAGGCCAGGCACTTCATCACTTGTATGTGTACTTTCTTGGTCCCTTTCGCTGAGCGATTAGGGCGACAGGACTCTTGTGTACTTTGCCCTTCTTATCTCCCTGCACTTTTCTGTCGCCTCCAACACCGAAGCGGGTAGGAAAAAGTACCGGGCTATCGATCCAGGACTTCGTCGTAAGTACAAAATCGCTCGCTTATTCCCATGGCTTCTTACCACAGTATCGTTAACTCGCCAGCGAGAGCTCCTTTCTCCAGATCACTTTTTTTTTCTTCCATCATTACGAAAAGTGTCTGCTTCAGCAGATTTGCCTAAGTCAGCCAAGCTTTCTCTTTTCACTTTGTGTGAATATTCTTCGCGTAACCATTTCCTCCTCCCTCCCCCCTCCCCTTGCGCACTCATTGCCGCTATCATCGCCACCACAGCTAGGGTGCGTTGTTGCGTACCGACAAGCGTACCGTTCTTTTTTGTTTCTTTCGCGCTTCAGCATAAGCAAATTATTCTGATGTTCGTTTTCCTGTTGCAGAGACAGTTTGCAGGAACTGATTGCCGTCATGTCAGTAATGCGAGCACAATCTAACGAAGACAGTGGTGACGGCAGTGAATTTCGCCCGAACGTTACTGCTGTTTGACAAAGAAGAATAGCCATAATTCCGCTATGAGGAAGCATCTGGTAAGTCAAACGGCAGTCCGAGCCAATATAGTTTTCATTATGTTCGAATTCAATAGCATGCTAATTATTATTTTCCTTTGGGTAGCTATGCACCTAAGAGAGAGTCAACGTCAACATAGCGAAAACAACACAGGGTTGAACGGTGATGGAAAAGTTATTGATCGATTCTTGGGAATTACCGCCTCAAAGCAACGCACAGGCTATGGGAAACCGTAGTGAGGTGCTCCGGGCTAGCTTCGACCACACTTGGTTATTTCATGTCCACACAAAACACCATACACGAGCGGTGTTGCATTGCGCCTCCATCGCAATGCGGCCGCCGCCACCGGCGATAGATTCCTAGAATCCGTGCTCAACGAGAGAGCGCCATAGCGGCTGAGGGCGACAGAAAGATGTAAACGGTGACTGTGCGAGTTTCTCCCGCTGCCGGCAAGGTAAATTGTTTTAGAAGTCCGAGAAAGACCAACTTAAGGTGTCTTCACTTTTTCCCCTATTCTCAGCAATATCGTTCTTCTTTCTGGACAATAATAAGGTAAGTCGGCAACAATCCTGTTGTACATTGAGCTGCCAGGTTGGTAACAAGTGGTAGCTGTCTAAGCTGCAGCGATTATCTATTTATTGCTGAAGCATAAAGAGCATTAAGGACTGATGAGTATGAAAGTAAAACATTAAAAACACTATTTACGCAAGGTATCGCGCACAATGCGCGGTATGCCTGTTGGAAACGCTTCGTTTGAAATTCAGCAGACTGGTGACCCAAACAGAAGACATATTTGCGCAATGCACTCAATGTTTATATTTATCTAAATATTACTCCGAAATACGCGAAAACTTTATGCTTGTGGAGATATGTCTTTCTTCAAACATTTCGTTTGTTGCTTGATCATAATGAAGCATGTATTTCAGAAGTTGTGTGGAAAAAGTGGCTCCGAAGGATTTTTGTTGCACACAGTACCATAAGATAACGCAACAGATTGTGAAGTCACATCGTCAATCCAACGGCTCGATGAAATAATCCATAAGTAAAAGTAGAGCTTCATGGTACGTATATGTTGGTGCTACTGAGTAACGGAATAGCTGTAGTCAGCTCTCGTATAAGTGAGTATAAATGTGGTAGAACATGAGGTCCAGCTTAACCGGTGCTTAGCGTGAAGATGGCGTCGATTTTGTCCTAACGCTGTGCCAAACAAAACAGAGGCAGTACTTAGAAGCGAATACTATACATAATGACTCCCAATGTCTCTAGCTTATTCCACCAATATTAGGCTATCTTCTGATATCTGTATTACCTTCTGTATTACGCTGTCTAACGGGCATTTTCGAGAGTAGTCGAGTCCATGAAGATCATACTCAGTGAGGCCATGCTCAGTAGAGATCATATACAGTGGAGATCGAAACATTTCGTGTTTCTACCACGCTTTTAACGTTTAGCGCAAACCAGCTTCAATGCTAATCGAATCTGCACTTATAGAATATAAATTATTTTTGCCTTCCGGATTACCGGTGGCCGGTGGCCTTATTGAATGCTGGATAAACGAACGAGTTATTTCTGCTTTGGCATGTAACCGCAAATTTGACAAACTTTTCCGGTCTTCCTCTTCTAGTGGTATACGACTGCACTGAAGGTGCCACCGACAAGCATTTATTCAGCTCACGAGTGAGTCCAACTTGCCTTTAGCTAGACCGACACGTGCGCTTGGAGGACCATGCATCGGGTGCCGTATTAGAGACCTGCTAGCCGAATTCTTCATTTTATGAAAGTGGCTCACTTTATCACCGCTCCGACAGCGCTTCGACGAATACGCAGCCTACAGCGACCTTTAGAGCGTCACAGCGCTTCCTCGCACACTGTTGCAGGAAGTGTGGTGTTTCTTCAACGGAACGGCTGCTCTTCATAAATAAGAAAAAATAAAGCGTGGCACAGCGGCTGTGCAAAAGGAAAAAAATAAGAAGAAAGGCAGAAGACGCGAGGCGTTCGCGTAATTAATGTCCTTGCCTAGATAGCAAACAAGGCGCAGCTCGCAGCGCTTAGCGCTCCGAGGGACCCGTCGGTGCCTGGGCCCGGTGATAACGGCCCGTAATGCTCTTCTGGCCCTCGCCGCGAAACACCGAATACGTAGCCACGGCGCAAGAGCAGCAAGGCGGTGCGACGGCAGGAGGTGTGCGAACAAAAAGAGAGATCGAAACAAAGAATCGGGGTGCGCGAGTTCTCTGCTTAGAAGCGCATGCCGGATGGAGGATAACTGCGCAGCGCCGCGGCGTCCGTCAGCCGCTCGAGGCGTGGTGGTGACTGCGAGCGGGGAACCTGCGGTGCGCATCGCGTTAAGGGAGACTAGCGCAGCCACAACAGAAGCGGTCTCGGAGATTCTGAGCACTGCATTAAAGAGAGCAGAAGGGAGAGGTAATAAAAAAAAAAAGGCTCGGGAGCGCTGAGTAACTACGCTCTATATTCTCGAGCTGTACAAGACTAATGACGCGCGTGGATTGTGTTGGATGCCAGCATTGTTCGAGAATGCGGGTTCTCTTCTCAGGCGTTGAGCCTACTCGCTCTCTAAATTCTGTGCCAGGATTCGTTTTGTTTGCACCCTCTCCTATATTCATAATGGTGGCACTTGAAAGATATATGACCTGTCTCGGAATCTTCATAAGTAGTAGTCGCGTCGTGGCCTTGTCTTCAAGTACTTACTCTTGGCATCGCGTGAGGATGAAGGCGCGTGGTCTGTGCATAGCTCGCTGCAAAATAAAGACGCGCATGTAGCAAATTAAGTCGAGCAAAGGCACTTGCCGTCGGGCCTCTGCATTGAAGGCTAGAAGGTATTGTATTAAAAATTAAATCCTGGAGTTTCACGTGCCAAAACCACGACATGATTAGGAGGCACGCCGTAATGGAAGATTACAGCGGATTAATTTTGACCACCTAGGGATCCTAAACGTGAACGTAATATACGGTACGCGGGTGTTTTTGCGTTTCGCCTCATCGAAATGCGGCCGCCGTGGCCAGAATTACAGCCCGCAACTTCGGGCTTAGCAGTGCGACACCAAAGCCACTACGCCACCACGGTGGGTGAAGGTATTGCGTACGATAACGTTTCAGAAACACACACAGACTGTGCGCGCCTCAGCGCGAATGTACGCCAGAGCACAGGCACAAAGGCGAACTTCGCTTGCGTAATATATGCAACTGCTTCGTGCGACATCGTGTAAACTGAATATACATATCTGCAGCAAAATTGTATCGAGGTAACATGGAAATAGCGGCTGTTCCAGAAAGCGCTGCATCGCGCTTTGCCTCGCTCGAAAAGATACGCGTGTACACTTTTGCTGCTGAGCTGTGCAGTGTGTATCGCAATGCATCAGCAGTTTCACAAGAGAGCGACACATGAACTTTGGAACGACGTAACGACAACGCAGGGCTTTCGTTGTTGCCTTGTTTATCTATTTTTCGTGCCGAGTTACTCGCTTAATTATGTTTATTACCTGCTCTTCTATAAACTTCTCCTCTATTAAAGGCGGCCTAAAGAGGACGCGTAACAGCAAAAAATTAACTGACATGTCCAATGCTTGAAAGGACTCGTCTAGTACGCTACTACATTGTGATACAGCTTAGGTAGAAGACATAGGCTACAATACTCCGCGTTAGACGCATATACGACGTACGATCTGTCGCACCAACGAAGGCATCCAAAAAAGTTCCAGCGGCCCACATCAGGTTCCAAAGAATCCAGTAGTCGGAACAGCCAACGTTCTGACGCGTCGAATATTGTATCCGACACCGCGTCGCACTATGTGTGCGACCATGCGCATATGCAACGCGTCCGAACTAACGGAAGCTTATTGGGAGACAATCAGCATAACAAAAGCCTCCGTCTATACAGTCGGCCGTCAAGGCGCTGTCGACGTCAGGCACCACTGCTGAACATATTGCGCGAACAAGTGTGCTCATAAATAATAAGCGACCCCTGCATAACGTGATAGCAAACATAACTATCAAAGCCTGCGTTCGAAAAAAAATTATCTTGCGTAGATGCAATTGGTGAGTATTGGTATCCTTGGATGTTGCCCCGCTGTAGCCTTGCTCGGCGTTCATGCGCCGTCCAATGAAGGCCGGGCACGGTAGATTTTAAAGCTACTGTGATAACGCTTTCCTCTGGCTTCAATTCCAGACCGGTGCACACGCTCTTGTGGACAGCAGTATACCTTCGCTTATGCGTGCCTGTCACTCTGGCAAAAAAAAAAAAAAAAAATTGCGAACAAGACATTCTGTGTCTAGACACTTTTGTACCACGACATATCAGAATAAGTTTTATCCAGAGAGAGAGAGAGAGAGAGAGAAAGGCAAAGGAAAGACAGGGAGGTTAACCCGAGATTATCTCCGGTTGGCTACCCTGTACTGGGGGAGGGGCAAGGGGATGCAACTTCTAGTCTAGGCATTGTATGAAAGCTTCGTGTAAGAACGTTGCTCCGAAAAATGCTTCACATCGCTTTAGCTTAAACGGTCGCTGAGCTTCTGTGATTAGTGCTTGTCACGTGCTTTGTGGTGAGAGAGCAGCCATTAATTGAACAAAACTACTGCATGCAGCACGCTGCCTGAAGAGCACTTGTGGTCGAGAAGAGCCACACGCCCTCACGTCCTTCCCCCCATCCCCCACCATGTGAATGTTTAATAGAGATCAACACTTCAGCACTGCGTGATCAGCAGCTTCTGCTGATCAGGTGGATTTGCGGCTCGGAGGTGGCGACGACTCCGTGCCGAACGCGAGTGACTTGTTCATGGGATATCGCATGGTTATTGGGAATCAAGCAAGTGAGTCACCAAAGGTCTCTGAGGATGCCCTTGAGACTGCTCGGTCCCATTGATGTTGATCATGCCAGCGCCGTCTTTCCTAAACCACTCTGTTGAACTCTGTTTCTATCTACACGTCATGTCAGACTCTCAGCCCTTGCTTGCCCGTCCAAGCGTTTCGCGTCTTTCGTCGCTTTCTTCCCATCGCTTGCGCGGCATCTTAGTGATGTACTAATTTTAGTGACGCAACGAAGTCTTGGCGACACAAGAATTCCTTGCTGCTCACTCTAAACAGCTTTCTTCAACGTAGAAAAAGCAACAACAGACGTTTAGGAACAGCAGCAGGCTCTTCACAACCGGGTTCACGTACAAAGACTGAGGCGTAGATGTATACGTCCAATCCTCCACATCTGCTTCTTACAATAGAATGTGTTAACCTGTTCGGATGAGCTCAGAAAACTTTCTTGATATTTATATATACAAGGCTAGCAATATGTGCTTTGTACACACACGTCACAAGGCGCATTTTTTTTTACGCAGACGGCTTTGTTAAAGTGAAGTGTTATTTTGCTTTCGCTTTTACCAAGAAGCCTCCGAGGAACACCTATTATACATTCATAAATAACAAACACTGCTTAAATGACCGATTGAGACAGCACGCCAGCCATTTAGGGACAGATGAAAATGCGTATCTTGATGCGTACTTTAGCCGCCTCTCCTCACTTATTCTTGTTTTATCGCTGCAGTGAAATGGTCAAAATCGATTAAATGCAATGTTCGAAAATTAGACTCAGGACAATACAGATTTGCATCGTCCATCCGGTTTCGACAAGTGGCGAAGTCCCGTAAGCTTCTTCCTAAAATCGACCCCTGATCGAAGTGCATTAAATAGTGACAGCTCCTATGCGCTCACTGTCCTATTCGTTTTGATGCCCTGCGAGGTCGTCAGTGTCCACCGCCACGGGGTTCGTCGAAGGAATTCCAAATTGCTTTGCGAGAATTTAATAAAGAAATAAAAAGCATAATATCCCACGCGGATTCAAACTCCGGACAAACATTGATTGCCATTCGAACATTCTACTTCTCAGCCACTTCCGGTGAAGCAACAGCAAAAAAGAACGCTGCGCCTGAGGAATACTCTGCCTGGCTTCTTGAGCACTAGTTAAAATGATCGGCTGCCACCATGCCCTAAAGGTTGTTATTAACTCACGGCTGAGGCGAAAGAAATTGAGCAAAGTCCTCGTAAGAAAAGGAAAACAGGATAGGAAAGAGAAGGATAACAAAGACCTGTCCTTCTACTTCACCAGTGCGGAGCGCAACCGGCACTAAAGAAGACGACTCGTACTACAGTCGTCACTTAATAATGTTAAAATATTTTTCTTTAAAAGAGATTTTCCAGCTATAGAGCCACTACTTTGAATTTCTGGCGAAACTGCAACCTTTTGTCTAAAAAAAATTAGGCAAGCTTTTTATACTTGCAAACGAAGTGTTTTCTTACAGAAGCAGCCCCTTCTATATCAATTTCCCCCTGTTTACCATTGTCTGTGGGAAGCGTTGCCACCAAATCCAGCACTGCTATTTTGGTAAGAAAGTCATCGGTTTGCGCGAGCTGCAAGTCATTATAATGTAACACATAACTCCCATTGCCACATACAGACCTTTTTCACGGCGATCCCGTTGGCGCCGCCATGTTTGATCACGTGGGGACGCGTCCTTTGCTTGCCTCAGCTGCCTCGGTTGCCTCCGCGTTTACAATGGATGTGCATGACGCCGGTGTGGTTCAGCAAACCTCTGTTTCGGTGAATATCGTAGACGGTTACTGGGTGAACGACGCGAAACTTTGGCCACAGCTTCATGGGACATGTAAGCGATTTCAGAGCTCATTACGCCTTGTCAAAACGGCGTGGGTAGCTTATACAGTGCTTGTATTGAAAGCGGCGCTAGAAATCTATTCCAAGCTGTCCAAACTTTCCGCTTATGAATTAAATTAGGATCAGTGTGTTTTGTTTTTCCGTCTTTATTGCCAAACATTTTGAAGCATTTGCTTGTCATGTTTCTCACTCAATAAAGTTCCTTGGTGCGGCCACCGTTTGATTATTTATTTTCTGCCTAAGCGCGCGCGGCTGTGCTCAGCTGCGATAGATTTGTTCTTGCTGCGCACAAGGCTTGGAACGTAGATGTGCTGTAAAGACGTATTATGGCTAGCCACTGGCTCACTCGGTCGACCGTCACGAAGTGTTAAAATTCGAACTTCCGCGTGCAGTTGGTCTATACAGTCGCCGACACTCATTCTTCGGCTCCTTGATTCAAATTTGATGCCATTCACGTATTCTTCATGCGTTGGCGATAGAGTGGGCGCAAGCTTGCCTGTGGGTTGCGCTAGATGCGTGCCGATAACGCGCGAGAAACTTGCAAGAAAACGGTGCTACTGCCGTTGTCATTGTATAACTAGCGGTACTCACTCTTGCCGGCATCCCCGGGTTGAAGTCCTTGCTTTCGAGGTTAGCGATACAACGCTGGCGGATGAGGGAATTTTTTTGTGCTCGAGGAAAGCCATGCGTTGCGAAGGGCCCGCAGCACAGGCAGTCCTTATGTAGGAGCATGAACTTGGTCACAAAGATTCTTTCCACTCCTTAAAAAAATGCCAATCTCTATATTCTCTTTTTTTTTTTTTTTTTTTTGCAGCGAACTGCACCACACGTCTTCGCTCTGCCGATTCACATATTGCAGCATGAATGGAGCACAGTTGGTTAGCGAACATCCAGTTGCTTTTCCGGCAGCTGATCGCGCAAAAGGAGGGCAGGAGTGGTAATTCTTTCGTATTCGTGCGCTTTCGCTGCGCCAACGTACGGCGCGCCGCCGGAAGCGCCGTCTCGTTCTTCTAGAGCAGGGGTCTCCACACTACGGCCCGTGGGCGGGATCCGACCAGCAGAGGTCTGCGGCCAGTGCCCGTCCATCCAATGACAGCATGCACGCCCTCAGGCGGTCCTGTTCCCCGCAAAGCCTCCATCTGAGAGTGGGACATTTCCACGAAATCTTGCGCCATTGCGCTTCTTCTTGGGAGCCAGATTCATTGCAGTTGCAAGATCACGCCATGACGTTACGTTGTGCGAGGCAGCGCCGACGAATCATCAGGAGCCTCATGCGATAATCGCGTGAGAAGCGTGTGATGCTCCGATTGGCCGGTCCCAGCCACCACGTGAGAAGACCCCTCCCCGAAGCTTTCTCAACTTTGCCCCGACGCGCTAGGCTCAGAGACCTTGCTACACATGGTATAAGGCTAATTTCTTCAGTCCACTGAAGAAGGTCGTTAAATTGGATATCTATCTTCCGGTTAACCTTCCTGCCTTTCGCATCTCACTTATCTCTCTCTCTCTTCAGTTCACAACGTTCATCGTACGGTAACAGCGAATGGCATCCTTAAAGAGTTCAAAAAGACGGCGTCCGCGTAAAGCTTGCAGTAGGGGCAACCCAAATTTTGTCACAATTCATGGGAAAATATGTCCGGAGTTGAAAAAAAATTTCTAAGGCAAATTATAAAAGGTGCTGAAGTTCGTGAATCCTAGAAGTCAATGTTTTTCTACTGCACGATTCACCAGCAAATACACTCTGGGAAATACATGGACATGTTTCTTGTTTTTCTTCTTCTAAATCCTCTTGTTTCACTGTTAAAGTTATCAGGTCGCATGGTGCACAATCACCACCAGTTCAGTGAATTTATGAAGAATACGGAATCTACGTTTGGGGACATGGATCCGCATTCACAAAACACTCTTGTGCTAGAATTGTTCGTATCAGAAAATTCCACCCTATCCTGTTGCTAGGCATATTATAAGTGAAGGCATCCGGCAATTAGCATTGGGCACTTACGAAGGAGAAGCTTTGCGAATTGGTTCCCTGATGTATCATATGGCACTTTGGTGGCTGAGCTGCGGAAAAGTTCTGTGTCGTTTTTTTAACGTTATGAATGTAACAATGAGGTACGTACAAAATAGTACCGCCCCGAGGCATTAATGTCCAGTTACGAATGGCTCTGGCAATTGACCTTTCGCGTCAATTGCCAGACACACGAATAAGCTCAATATGAAGCTGCAAGGAGAGGCACCCTGATTCATGACCTTTACACGGACATAAGAGGCTTCAGGGGAAAATGGAGTTTTTTTGAGAAGCCGATGAAAGATCGAAAAAGGAAGCACTTCAGCTGCCGCGCTGGTGTGGAGACCAATACAGCATTTCCTACCCAATTCACGGCAAGAATCTTTGGCAATCTGTACAAACAATTTTTCGAGCGATTCTCTGACCTCGATGCACGGAAAGAGGAACTACAAGTGTTCCAAAATCAATTTAGCTGTGATGTGGATGCACTGCCAGGTTCCTTTCAAATAGAAGAAATCAAACGACACCTTGAAGGAGAAGTAGAACGAAGATTGAATGAATTTGTAGAAATTACTTGGCTCTGAACTGTTCCCAAACTCAAAGCAATTTACTCACGGGTGCCTGTAAATGTTTGCACGCTACTTACCTATGTAAGAAAACTTTCTCCAGAATAAAAAGTGACAAGTCGAGATACAGGGCTAATTTACTGGACGGGTACCTGAGTTCACTGCTTATTATTGGCTCATCAGGCTTGCCACCACATTTTACTGATATAGTCAAAGCATCAGGCCCACCAATCCTATTAGCCCCATCCTACGTCTTAGCAACGGGATGCAATTGCAATGCATTCAAGTGTAGTGCATTCTGTTTAGTGGCCTGTGCGGCACCTCGCTGTCGTTCCATGCTTTCCCATTTGCACATATCCTAAGTATGCTAATGTAATTATGGGAATATTCCCTCCTGAAGTTCTTGGGTGAGAATTCTACCCTACATTTATTTATTGGCATGATTATCACCTTTGATCTTTCGTTAGGCAGCTGCTTTTGCCCAATATTGATACATGCATATTGCGTGTTTTGTTTGGACGATGCACGCGCGCGCCGACGAAGCAGACGAACTGCTCCCGAGTTTCGAGCTGTCAGCTGAACTGGCCAGCGTAGCAGTCGTTTTGTAAATATATTTTGTAAATAGTCTTTAGTGTTCAATCCATCGTTCGCGCAACGAAATGTTGCAATTTTATTCGTTCCGATTCGTGCCATTATGATGGTGCAGTGTCTTATCCCAGACATCCCAGACAATGTATTGTCTAAATAAAGCATTCATTCATTCATTCATATCAGCGGACACCTTCATTTGTAGACGAAAATTTAAAGCATCCGTCATTATGTTGAATTTTCTTTCCGACGTTATGCGTATTGTGCTTCGTGCCTCATTTTACGGCTATCTCACGGTGTAATGGCCGTATGTGCAAATTTTGATTCTTCTCCCGTTCTCTGTAAATATTCTCAGATTCGTACGCGCCCTGAAGGCCTTTATGCTCGACGTATTCAATGTGACAGCTGTACAATGAAGTTATTATGTAAAACGCAAGTTCTGACATTAATCATGTTTAACCATATTCCTCAGACTGTTTTTTTTTTTAACCTCGCTTGAGAACCTACCAGCAGAAGCTTGCTTTTTAGACTGACTTATTTGTGGCTCAGTCATGGTTAATTTTTAACCTGGTTATTTCGTTCAACTGCGCAAGAAAATAAGCTTAGCCTGCCATCCGAAAATGGTTGCGCGCACCGGAATAATAGTGAAAGCGTCAGGTCCAGCAAACAAATTACCCCCGTCCTACATTTTGGCCTTGAAGTAACTCGCCTTCTAAAGGAGTAAGGTATCTAGTACGGCAATGATCATTGTTAATAAATGACACACGACAAACTATAACAATTAAGGCTGGGAACTCTTAAAATGAAAACATTGTCAAGGATGAAATAGCACAACGCACATGGCAGACAACAAGACGAGCCTCTATTTACCTCCATATTGCTCTATATTATTCTTGAAAATGCTGGACCAACTGGCCAATGCTTCTACACTGCTGAAAGGTAAACACTATGCACAAAAGTGAACACGGATTTGTAGAACCCTTACAAAAATGACTTTAGACTGTCTATAGAAAGTCTATAGACTTTTCATAGACGACCTTTCCTTTCTATAGATTTGGACTTTTGTTGGTACAAAGTCTATAGACTGTCTATAGATGAAAGTCGATAAAGTTTCTATTTCTTTTTGTCTATTCGCAGTCTATAGACGGTCTATAGAAAAAAGTTGATAAGGTGTTTGTTTCCTTTTTGTCTACTTCCCCTCTATAGAATACCTACAGACGAAAGTCGACACAGTCTCTATCTATTTTTTTCCATACTTTGTCTATAGACTTTCTACGGACGAAAGTCGGTAAGGTTTCTATTTCTTTTTGTCTACTCGCAGTCTATAGACGGTCTATAGAAAAAAGTCGATAAGGTGATAGTTTCTTTTTTGTCTACTTCCCCTCTATGGACTACCTATAGACGAAAGTCGATACTGTTTCTATCCATTTTGTCCATAGTTTGTCTATAGACTTTCTATAGACGAAAGTCGATAAGGTGTCTATTTCTTTTTGTCTACTCGCAGTCTATAGACGGTCTATAGAAAAAAGTTGATAAGGTATTTGTTTCTTTTTTGCCTACTTCCCCTCTATGGACTACCTATAGACGAAAGTCGATACAGTTTCTAACCACTTTGTCCACACTTTGTCTATAGACTTTCTATAGACGAAAGTCGATAAGGTTTCTATTTCTTTTTGTCTACTCGCAGTCTATAGACGGTCTATAGAAAAAAGTCGATAAGGTGTTTGTTTCTTTTTGCCTACTTCCCCTCTATGGACTACCTATAGACGAAAGTGGATACAGTCTCTAACTATTTTTGTCCATACTTTGTTTATAGACTTTCTATAGACGGAAGTCGTTAAGGTTTCTATTTCTTTTTGTCTACTCGCTGTCTATAGGCGGTCTACAGAAAAAAGTTGATAAGGTGTTTGTTTCTTTTTGTCTATTTCCCCTCTATGGACTACTTTTAGACGAAAGTCGATACAGTGTCTATTTATTTTTGTCCATATACTTTGTATATAGACTTTCTATAGACGAAAGTCGAAAAGAATTCAATTTCTTTTTGTCTACTCGCAGTCTATAGAAAAAATTAGATAAGGTGTTTGTTTCTTCTTTGTCTATTTCCCCTCTATATGGACTACCTGTAGACGAAAGGCGATACAGTTTCTATTTATTTTTGTCCATACTTTGTCCATAGACTCTCTATATTATGGGCAATAGTCGACAAGGTTTCTATTTCTTTTTCTCTACTCCCGGTGTATTGAATGTCTATAGAAGAAAGTCGATAATATGTAATTCCGAGTTCCCATACCCCCCGCCCTCTGCGAACGCGATGATATGGCACTGGTTCATGCACGACGGCACCGCAACCCCGGCGCGGCGGGAAAACCGTGCAGACTGCTAGTCTGCGTTCGGTGCAGCTTCCCCGAACGAGGATCGCGGTGGAGCAGGCACTGTCTGAGTCACCAATGTCTTCCAGGCACCCGAAGGCCCTAAACCTGGCTGCTTCCCGGACGTACACTTCGCGAAGACCAGGTGGTGAAGGTCAGATGGTGATGATGTGGCAAAGGTGGTGAATAAGTGGCAAAAGCCGGCAGACCAGGTGGTGAATTCACCACCTGGTCTGCCTCTGAGTTGTCGTGGTCTTGCATGTCTATAGATTAACAATAGACAAACATCGTTAATCTGGGCCCAACCCGTGTACGCTGTAACCAAGCGCAGGTACCGGTGGATAATACGTAGCTGCGTTTGATATAAGCCACTGAAGTTGTATACTGCTAAGATTGCTGTAGAGCCTATTTGTAGACATTAGTATGCACATAGTGTATACCTCCGCATTTGTTGACCACATGATATGATCTACGTAGTCGCTCTCGGCAATCCCAAGACAGTCTTCACAGTTGTCGCACCACTTTTGCGGCAGTAGAATAAAGAAAGCAAAACGCCGATCCAATTGTTATAATAGATGTTATGAACGCCAGCTTCAGCTACAACTGGATTCCAAACAGGCATCAAGCTAACAGCAAAGACACTCGTAATGTTTGTAGCTGACAACGCGGACTTTGTGAATGTGCGATGAACCGATGTCGTGCATGTGGTGTTCGCGTTGTGTGTCGTCCGATTCTCGGATACTTTTCACATTGTCTTCATATCTCGGCTGCGTCACTAACATCGGGCGGTTTTTTTGTTGACTGATATCCTGCACTATAAACCCATCAAAGTTTCTCATTCACTTGAAATAGGTGCCAAATTCTCTGAGCCCACCCAATATTTCGCCGGCGGTATGCCTGCGCAGCCTCGCATATTGTCACGTGGTCGTGACGGCAAAGAACACAGTAGCAATACTGTGAAAGGCAAAACTAGCTTTTATTGGGCGAACCTGTGCCCACAAAACAGGCTACACTTAAAGCACAACGAGAGCGGCGAACACAGTCGGCGATCGTCGAAAATCTGATCAGCGGGTCCAGCGCGTCAGCTTTTATACAGCAGTCATCGAATATTCCAGACTAATCGTTGGGACCCGCGTGCCTTCCACAAAGTTCTACACCATTCGCGTCACGTGATGAAATCAGATAACACAAGGTCCGGCGACAACATACAGCGGATAGAAGCATCGATAACTTTCTAGAAACTTCGGATACATGCAGGCGCGTCCCGCGCTGTGCGATAAGATTTGTTAGGCGGCGAAACGTGGTCGCCCGATAAATATAAGTACACGTGTCAATACCCCCCTCTTAAAAAGCATCGACCCGATGCTGCAAACAAACGAAAGTAATAAGGAAAAGCACTCGTAACAAAGAAGACAACAAAATAAGGAAGTTCGTCAGCGTCCGTAAAAGGGTTTAAGGCGCACCACGTGGACCACTTCAGATCGTGCGCGGCGCCGCTGTGAATGCGAAATGCCGTCTGGCACGACCTCATAGTCCAGTGCGCCAATACGTCGGATAACCTTGTAGGGTCCGAAATAGCGTCGCAGTAGCTTCTCACTTAGTCCTCGTCGGCGTATCGGGGTCCATACCCAAACACGGTCGCCGGGCTGGTACTCGACGAAGCGTCGTCGCAGGTTGTACTGTCGGCTGTCGGTACGCTGCTGGTTCTTGATCCGTAAGCGGGCGAGCTGTCGAGCTTCTTCGGCGCGCTGGAGATAGGAAGCGACGTAAAGATTTTCCTCGTCAGTGACGTGCGGCAGCATAGCGTCGAGCGTCGTCGTCGGGTTCCTGCCGTAAACCAGCTTAAATGGCGTGATCTGTGTTGTTTCTTGTACCGCCGTGTTATAAGCGAATGTTACGTACGGCAGGACCGCATCCCACGTCTTGTGCTCGACGTCGACGTACATTGCTAGCATGTCGGCGAGGGTCTTGTTCAGGCGCTCCGTGAGACCATTCGTCTGTGGATGGTAGGCAGTTGTCCTCCTGTGACTTGTCTGGCTGTATTTCAGAATGGCTTGCGTGAGCTCTGCTGTAAAAGCCGTTCCTCTGTCGGTGACGAGGACTTCTGGAGCACCATGTCGCAGCAGGATGTTCTCGACGAAAAATTTCGCCACTTCGGCTGCGCTGTCTTTCGGTAGAGCTTTAGTTTCAGCGAAGCGGGTGAGATAGTCCGTCGCTACAACGATCCACTTATTTCCGGAAGTTGATGTCGGAAACGGTCCCAACAAGTCCATCCCGATCTGCTGAAAAGGTCGGTGAGGAGGCTTGATCGGCTGTAGTAATCCCGCTGGCCTTGTCGGTGGTGTCTTGCGTCGCTGACAGTCTCGGCATGTTTTGACGTAACCGGCGACATCGGCGGTTAGGTGCGGCCAGTAATACTTTTCTTGTATCCTCGATAGCGTTCGGGAGAAACCGAGGTGCCCAGCGGTCGGATCGTCATGTAGGGCGTGCAGTACTTCTGGACGCAGCGCCGACGGAACAACAAGAAGGTAGTTGGCGCGGACTGGTGAGAAGTTCTTCTTCACGAGTAGGTTGTTTTGAATCGTGAACGAAGATAATCCACGCTTAAATGCCCTAGGGACAACGTCGGTGTGCCCTTCCAAATGCTCGACTAGGGCTTTTAGCTCCGGGTCCCCTCGTTGTTGTTCGGCGAAATCTTCCGCGCTTATTATGCCAAGGAAGGCGTCGTCATCCTCGTCATCTTGCGGCGGCGGGTCAATGGGGGCGCGTGATAGGCAATCGGCATCTGAGTGTTTTCGTCCGGACTTGTATGTTACAGTGATGTCATATTCTTGTAGTCTGAGGCTCCACCGTGCCAGCCGTCCTGAAGGGTCCTTTAAGTTAGCTAGCCAACACAACGCGTGATGGTCGCTGACCACTTTGAATGGCCTGCCATATAGGTAAGGGCGAAATTTCGCTGTAGCCCAAACGATGGCGAGGCATTCCTTTTCGGTTGTAGAATAATTGCCTTCCGCTTTTGACAACGACCGGCTAGCGTAAGCTATCACGTGTTCACGTCCATCTTTTCTCTGGACTAGGACGGCACCGAGGCCTAGGCTACTGGCGTCAGTGTGAATTTCGGTATCGGCGTGCTCGTCGAAGTGCGCAAGTACGGGCGGCGACTGCATGCGTCGTTTGAGTTCTTGAAATGCTTCGGCCTGCGGCGTTTCCCACTTGAACTCGACATCACATTTGGTTAGATGGGTTAGCGGCTCCGCGATGCGTGAAAAGTCCTTGACAAAGCGCCTGTAGTAGGCACACATGCCAAGGAATCTACGCACTGCCTTCTTGTCGATGGGCTGCGGGAACTTTGCGATGGCAGCTGTCTTCTGCGGGTCGGAGCGGACTCCAGATTTGCTGATGACGTGGCCTAAAAATAGAAGCTCCTGGTAAGCGAAGTGGCACTTTTCCGGCTTGAGAGTAAGTCCTGATGACATGATGGCCTCTAGTACTGTTGCAAGCCGCCTAAGGTGATCGTCGAAATTGCCGGCGAAGACAACGACGTCATCCAAGTAAACGAGACAGGTCTGCCACTTCAATCCTGCTAAAACCGTGTCCATCACCCGTTGGAACGTTGCGGGCGCCGAGCACAGTCCAAATGGCATAACCTTGAACTCGTAGAGGCCGTCCGGGGTGATGAAGGCGGTCTTTTCGCGATCTCTTTCGTCGACTTCTATTTGCCAATAGCCAGACTTGAGGTCCATCGACGAGAAGTATTTAGCGTTGCAGAGCCGATCCAATGCGTCGTCTATCCGTGGGAGGGGGTATACGTCCTTCTTCGTGATCTTGTTCAGACGACGATAATCGACGCAGAAACGTAGGGTTCCGTCCTTTTTCTTCACCACGACAACAGGGGACGCCCACGGGCTTTTCGACGGCTGGATGATGTCGTCGCGCAGCATTTCGTCGACTTGTTCTCTTATAGCTTCACGTTCTCGCGGCGAAACTCGGTAAGGGCTCTGGCGGAGTGGTCGAGTGCACTCCTCGGTGATTATGCGATGCTTGGCGACTGGTGTTTGTCGAATCCTCGATGATGTCGAAAAGCAGGCTTTGTATCGTCGGAGCAGACTTCTGAGCTGTTGCTGCTTGCCCATGGGGAGACTTGGATTAATGTCGTAGTTTGGTTCGGGAACCATGGTCGTCGGGGCAGATGCGGCGGAATCCGAGAGGACAAACGCATTACTGGTTTCCAGAATTTCCTCAATGTACCCGATCGTCGTGCCCTTGTTGATGTGCTTGAACTCCTGGCTGAAGTTTGTCAGCAACACTTCAGTTTTCCCTCCATGCAGTCGAGCGATCCCTCTTGCGACGCAAATTTCACGGTCTAGCAATAGACGTTGGTCGCCTTCGATGACGCCTTCTACGTCAGCGGGTGTTTCTGTGCCGACCGAAATAACAATGCTGGAGCGAGGTGGGATGCTCACTTGATCTTCGAGCACACTCAAGGCGTGGCGACTACGAGGGCTCTCCGGCGGTGTCGCTTTATCTTCCGACAGCGTTATAGACTTCGACTGCAGGTCGATGATTGCGCCGTGTTGGTTCAGGAAGTCCATACCGAGAATGACGTCTCGTGAACACTGTTGGAGGATAACGAAAGTGGCAGGGTAAGTCCGGTTATGAATGGTTATTCTTGCCGTGCATATTCCAGTCGGCGTGATGAGGTGTCCTCCAGCGGTCCGAATTTGAGGGCCTTCCCATGCGGTCTTAACCTTCTTCAACTGGGCGGCGATGTGTCCACTCATTACGGAGTAATCGGCCCCTGTGTCCACTAAGGCGGTAACTGCGTGGCCGTCGAGAAGCACGTCGAGGTCGGTGGTTCTTTGTCTGGCGTTGCAGTTAGGTCTTGGCGTCGGATCACGGCTGCGTCGTGTTGAACTGAAGCTGGTACGTCGCATCGTCAAGCCATCTTTCGTCGGTGTAGTCTTGGCTTCCTGACTTCGTCGGGACGGCGGCGTGTCGTCATTAGGTCGTCGAGATGGTTTCTTTGTCGTCTTCGTCGGCGGCGGAGGATCTTCGTCAGTTCGACGAACAGCAACCGCACCTCCATCGGTTGCTGCTTTTAGTTTTCCGGATATGGGCTCGCAGACCGGCCCCGGGCTGGGCCAGTGTATGGTCGGCGCTGCGGCGACAGGTAACGGCCTGGTGACGGCGAACGGGACGGTCGTCGAGGGCTCCACTGAGTGGCGGCGAGGTAGTCGGCGATATCGCGAGGTCGTTCGCCAATCTGTGGTCGCGGCGCGTTCACGGCGAACCCTCGGAGTCCCATCTCCCGGTATGGGCATCGGCGGTAGATGTGCCCGGCTTCTCCGCAGTGATAGCAAAGCGGGCGATGGTCAGGGGCGCGCCAAACGTCAGTCTTCCTTGGAATGCCGCGTGGGGTGACGGGTTGGCGTGCTGGCGGCGGGGTTGGTGGTGGACGACGGAACTGTGTCGTCACTGGGCCCTGCCGTGGGCGCGGAGGGGGAACGTGACGGCGGGCTACAGCGGCGTATGTCATCGCTTGCGGCTGAGCCTGCGGCGATTCAGGGGCTACTCCGAGTTGTTGTTGGAGCTCCTCACGTACGGCGTCGGCAATCGAAGCCACTTGAGGCTGCGGTGACGGGAACAGCTTTTGTAGTTCCTCCCGCACGACCGCTCGGATAGTCTCGCGCAGGTCGTCGGTGGCCAGTGACTGAATTCCTGTGTAGTTGGTAGAGTTCGTGCGGCGGTTGAATTGCCGGTTCCGCATTTCGAGTGTCTTCTCGATGCTGGTGGCCTCGTGAAGAAACTCTTCTACGGTCTTCGGTGGACTTCGTATCATTGCGCCGAAAAGTTCTTCCTTCACGCCACGCATGAGAAGGCGGACTTTCTTCTCTTCGGCCATATCCGGGTCGGCGTGGCGGAACAGGCGGTTCATTTCTTCCGTGAATATGGCGACGTTCTCGTTAGGTAGCTGCACTCGGGCGTCCAGCATAGCTTCGGCCCTTTCCTTGCGCACGACGCTTGTAAAGGTGCGCAGGAAGCCGGTACGGAACAGGTCCCATGTTGTCAATGTCGACTCTCTGTTCTCGAACCACGTTCTCGCGGCGTCTTCTAGGGCGAAGTATACATGCCGCAACTTGTCGTCGGAGTCCCAGTTGTTGAAAGTCGCGATTCGCTCGTACGTCTCCAGCCAGGATTCCGGGTCTTCAGTTGCTGCTCCATGGAAGGTCGGTGGGTCCCGAGGTTGTTGCAGGACAACGGGGGTCGCTGGGGCAGCCATTGGGGTTGTCTTGGCCACGATCTTCTTGGTCTTCTCAGCTAGAAGTCCGTGTTCCGGGGGCAGCTGTTGTAGACGACGGCTTACTCGATGGTCCGTGACTACGTTGGTGCTCTCTTTACGGTCCGGGCTTGGATCACGGCTTTTCGGGGGCGTCCGGTACATGGACCAAAAGCACCTCCACCAGATGTCACGTGGTCGTGACGGCAAAGAACACAGTAGCAATACTGTGAAAGGCAAAACTAGCTTTTATTGGGCGAACCTGTGCCCACAAAACAGGCTACACTTAAAGCACAACGAGAGCGGCGAACACAGTCGGCGATCGTCGAAAATCTGATCAGCGGGTCCAGCGCGTCAGCTTTTATACAGCAGTCATCGAATATTCCAGACTAATCGTTGGGACCCGCGTGCCTTCCACAAAGTTCTACACCATTCGCGTCACGTGATGAAATCAGATAACACAAGGTCCGGCGACAACATACAGCGGATAGAAGCATCGATAACTTTCTAGAAACTTCGGATACATGCAGGCGCGTCCCGCGCTGTGCGATAAGATTTGTTAGGCGGCGAAACGTGGTCGCCCGATAAATATAAGTACACGTGTCAATATGAGTACCTCACTGCTGTACTGATTGCTTTGACCTATCATGGGAACAGAAAAGTAGCACTAACATACGTGCGGGCATCACATTTGGCGGTAGGCTGGAAGATATGCTACAAGTACGCTGTATTACTAATCGACGCTGGCAATAATGCGTCTGAAACGTCTGAAGGGCCCTGTAACGGCTTTTACAAACCGCGCATTCATGTTAGCGTTCCAGTCTCATACGATAGCCCACAGCGTTTGTCATGCAACCTGCCAGCGCCTTTCCTTCGTCCATGAAAAAAGATGAATAATGGTGATAAAGATGCATAAGCCACCCGTGCCGGCGCGCATGGCGCGCAGAGAGAGAGAGAAAGAGACAAAAAAAAATGAAGGAAGAGGCGCTCACACTCTTCCGAGCGCGCATCGCCTCGCGCGCGGAGCTCCTGCGCATGCTCGGAGCTCTTGCGCATGCGCGGCGGTGCGTCGTCTCAACGAGTGCGCCAGGCACGTAAACGGTTGTGCCGGTGTGCGGTGTCTGCCTGAACGTTGGTGTCTGTGTATGCGTGTCTTCTTTGTGGCATCACACGTCAACTACACCGGACGGTAAGCTTTAGCAAATATGTTTTGCGTCAATAGCTAATGATTATGTGAGCGCATTTCGTAGCGCGAAGCGGCTGCATGTAGCGCAGGCGACTCGGGTATAGTGTCGGTTTGTCGTTGACATGGTTTGATAACGCGCTCTTGTTCTCGCTTCTACTATACGGAATGTTTTACGGCGAGCGATCGCCGTAAAATCGCCGTTGATTTTAGCATTATAGTTTAGGTGCGTAAAGGAGGTAGTACACCATGTTTTAACTTGATACTGAGCTACCACTAGGCGGATTGTGTATGTTGGGCAGCCAGTGTGGTAGATCTCATTTCGTGGCGCTTGATCCCGCCTCGATGAATGCTGCGCCGCATGTGTAGTGAAATTCTCGTGACACGCTTTACGTGTATATCTCGAAATTGTGTTGGCATCAAGAATGTTCAGACAGACACGTATAGTTGACTAACTGCTAACGTACTCGGATGAAAGGCCGTGTTTGCGGGGCATGCATCAGCAGTGTGTGCGCTGCCGTTTTCGCATTGTTTAAAAGTAGCAGTATTTTTAAGGTTCCTGGCAACCAATCTAAATAATTTTGGGAAGTTACCGCAAGCAAAACACGAGACTTGAAGAAATATCAAGCAGAAATCTCTAGATTCACCCAATCTATTTATGTGCAACCACAAACGCCTTTGGAGCATGACACCTGCGATAAGCTCAGTCACTCGCAGCTTCGCAACTTAGCCGAAAAAATTGGAGAACAATAAATTAGTCGCTCCGAGAAGCACCTTTACACATTTCAAACTGAAGGCATTGCGTTTGACGGTAGTTGGAAGATTTGTTTTTTGTCTCTTTTTTAAACAGTTTAGCAGCAGAAGTTGTCTTTCGAGCTATATGAAAAGCGTTAAGCGCCTTTCGATGCTTCGGCGTTATGCAGTTTACGTGCTCTTAATCACTAGGCAGCTGCTGGCGCAGATTCGCATTGTGCCAGTCGTGCATGGTATGAAGCCCTTGTCCTGCGTAATAAGTGTTCCGGTTTTCATTACTGTTGCATGTAGTGCCGTCGTCGTGGACAGACTGCATACTATATGCGCTGTACAAAAGAAAAAAGAGCCAGATTATCAATTTGGTGGTCTTTTCTTAGTAGATAACGCACAGATTATTCAAATAATTCAGTGGACATTGCATTTGTTCTACCCATATCAACACACCTAAGAGATCGTAACATGTTTTAGTTGATAAGTAACCTGATCAGTACGCCCCCATTCATGTGCATTCTACTGAAAGTGTGGCAAATGTATTCATCTCGAAGTATGAGAAAAGAGACATTGCAGACTGTTCTAAGCGGAAATAAATTGCAAATGTTAACGTGATTGTTCAAAACTGCAGTCAGTATGCTGAGCATGTTCGTTCGGCACGGGCATATTGCATTAACGCCTGAAAAATGGGCAGAGTCCAGCCGGGTATCTTTGTTTCAACAATTATTATTATGGGAATCGTTTGGGATTCTCGCATTTCTTTTATTTTTATAAGTACACTGTGTGTCACGTGAACCTGTCTTGAAACGAAACGTACCGTTACTGGCACCGGCGACCATTACGGTTGTCTAACTGCTTATCATACTGTAGTATAACTGAACATCATAATGGTACTGATTAATATTGCCATGTAGTCTTTAGTCAGAGGTAAACAAAGTTAACTAGAGGCATAAGTGATGAGAGCATATTATATGGAAAACTACTATTGAACCGTAAAAATAACTCATTGTATAGTTTTCCCTCAGATTGTTGCATTTGTTTTACGTGTGTCTCTGTGTCTTCCGTGCTGTACTCGTGTGGCATCAATTACGAACTTGCCGAAGCCCTTGCCAGCTTTATTAAACAAGGGATTCATGTCAGTTGCATCTAATACTACATGTCAAGTGACTGACGTGTTATTCGTTTTATCAAAATATTATGGACTGGCAGTACTTGGCAAGCATTAAACCACAATATTTTTTTATTGCACTTAAGCTGCAGGCGTCATAGATTGCCAGAAAATTTTCATGAAAACAGCCAGGGAAGGCTTGGAAAAAGATCGGGAAATTTTAAAATGGCCACATAGGTATGCTGTCTCGTTATATGTCATACAAAGTTTCCAGAGAATCTCTGTGTTAAACATATTTTTAAAACGTTTCACTTCATAAAAATTGAGGGAAATTGGTTCTATTTATTGAAAAAAAAAAGAAAGTCAAGCATACTGACAAGGCATTTCTTACTCAATATGTTTTTTTTTTTTTTGCGTTAACTAAACGTCCTGAACCTCGATAGCCTAGAAAAAATTTTCATCTTTCAAAGCACCTTAAATAATTTACTGTCATAGAATTCATTCGAACTATACTATCAGTTCTGTTTCCTAGGAGGTGCATATCTTTCGTGCCATGACACAAAGTGCTCGTGTGGTATTTCGCGTGCTCATGTGGTATACCTAACTTGGAAACCTGTTAGCATGCCCAAGAGGCCTCATTACCTGTAAGAAATTAAGTGACCATATCAATACAATCAACCCATCTGCCTTCTGTTGAAGTTATGGCCAATGACCCATTCATTTAAAAGTATTAGAAAGACATTTAAATGTGTATTAAGCAAAATAAATTACAATCTTAGGCATGATACTGTGAATATTCCAGTCACGTCTTCTGAAAATATCCCTCTGCACGGGCATACTTAACTACCAGCCAAAGAAAATGTACAGACAGCCCAACTGGGTAACGTTTCAGCAATAAATATAGAGACCATTTGGGATAAGTACATTAATGCATCATATATGAACTTTTCATAAAAGGGAACATACTGTTGCTGGCACGAGCAGCAGTTGTGACTGTTTAATTGTTCACCATACCATGCAAGAAAACATTGTATAAAGGTACTGATTTGTATTGACAAGCAGCCATTAGTCATAGTTAAACCGCATTAAGTATTGACTTAGATGGTTTGAGCAAATATATTAAGCTGCCTAATGAACATACAAAAAATACACACTTGTTATTTTTGCCTCATTTTGCTGCATCTACTTATTTGCAGCATACACCTGCAGCACCTTTGGGACTAATGACACAAAGGTCAAGGCCAGCCTGGCGACCATGCTTGCCAAGGAGTAGTGTAAATATTTAATCTGTTTCCATAATAGCATAAGACATGAATTTAAGGAATTCATCTATTATATCGAGCAATAAAAACTGTTAATGCATTGCCGGTGCATTTGTTTTATTTTTTGCACTGCATGATTCAGCACTATATGAATTCTTTCTGTTCATGCAACATATATAAAAGTACAGCTGGTTCAGGAGCAATATTAATCTACTAACGGTAATGCATAAGTACAGATGAAAAGGAACAGGTGCACATGCATAAATACATTCAAAACGTTTTGCTACCGCATGTAAAGAAAAATGTAAACTAACTTGTAGATAGCCGCTATGGAGTTATGGCCTTATACACTCTTTGTAGACTTGTCTATAAAATGTCTGTGTCTTGGAGTGTCTATAGATTAATGAAAATTCATGTTTGTTGACAAATGTCTGCAGAATGTCACAGAAAAAAGTGTATCGGATTATGAAGTTCTGTTTTTGTAGACTGAAGTCTATAGAATGTCTATAGACTATCTATATACATTTGTCTATAGACATTCTATAGACTTCAGTCTACAAAAGTAGAACTGTAAGCCTATACACTTGTCCATAGACATTCTGCAGACAACTGTCTGCAAACATGAATTTTAATTAATCCATAGACACTCCATAGACTCGGACTTTTTATAGACTAGTCCATAAAAAGTGTATGGCCATAAGTCTATAGACTCAGACTTTTTATAGACTAGTCCATAAAAAGTGTATGGCCATAAGTCTATAGACCGTCTATAGACAGTCTATAGACTCAGACTTCTTGTAGACTAGTCTATAAAAAGTGTATGGCCATAAGTCTATAGACAATCTATAGACTCAGACTTTTTATAGACTAGTCTATAAAAAGTATGGCCATAAGTCTATAGACTGTCTATAGACAGTGTATAGACAGTCTATAGACTCAGACTTTTTATAGACTAGTCTATAAAAAGTGTATGGCCATAAGTCTATAGACTGTCTATAGACTAGTCTAAAGAAACGTCTATAGACAGTTTATAGACTCAGACTTTTTATAGACTAGTCTATAAAAAGTGTATGGCCATAAGTCTATAGACTGTCTATAGACTAGTCTAAAGAAATGTCTATAGACGGTCTATAGACTTCATAGACAAATGTCTATAGACTGTCTATGGACTTTCTATAAAAATTTTTGTAAGGGAAATGACAAACCTGCAAAACGAAGGACCCTTTGTAAAGAATGACGACGTTTGCCAGACCACCTCAACTCTGTAAACACATCAGCTCGGTGCAGATAGAATGACTGTGAACAAGCAAATAAAAAAGTTGCGCGTTACCTTGAAATGTGAATAAACTTGTTCGCTACCACGATTGTTCAATATACGTGTCAAATCAATAGGTACCCGCAGACACTTGGCGGTGAATGCGAAATTGTAATTCTAAAATAATTATTTCGCTCCTTTTCTGACGTTATGCCAGAAGGTCAACGCAACGAACCGGCATAAAAATTATTTCAAGAAAGAAGTGATATCGAATAATTGAAATAAATGTTTTAGTCAACGCCTTGTATCGTTACTTATGTTTACAAATTTATTCTCTCTAATATTTATTTCATCCTTTATCGTCCGGCGCTCGACACCGTCACTGGTCGCCAATCCGGCCCTCTGTCCAAAACGTTTGCACACCCCTGCTCTAGAGAAGAGCACACAGCAAGAAAACGAGGGACTTGAGCGAATGGCCAAATCAAACCAATGACAGGTCTGCCGCGTGCGTTGTGATGAGTGTAATACGGTTTAACACTACAGCTTGCGTTACTGAAATTTACGTTTTAGTTCACCGGGGGCCGTATTATGTCAGCATTCTTATCATTCCATTCCCTTCATTTCACATCGTCCGTCTCGCTGAGTGGTCGGTCACGGGAATAATGGGGCGCGATTTCGTGTAAGCGAATGGCTAAGGGCGAAAATAAGACAAAAATAAATAAAGAGAAGCGTTACATAATACGACCTCATAAATATTTTTTTGCTGCGTAGGATAATGTACTAAATATTGTAAACTTTAAACTCCAAAGTATGCATATGGCTTGTTTACCAGATAAACGTCGCATTTTTATTATTTTACTTAATAAATGCGGTGCATGAACTATTTCTCAAATAATGCATACTTTGTTTCTTTCTTTCTTGTTTCTGACCCTGTGACACTGCATGTCAGTTTAAACAAAAATTTCTTGTGGCATTTTATCTGGAGCAAGCGTCTCCTTATCGTCGAAAACAACGTAAACAACATCGACGACGACAGTGACAATGGGGCCAGAATAGACATCTGGGACAAGCAACGCGGAGATGAAGGTTTGCCTATACACCTTTCTGCTGAAACTTTGGCTCCAGAACGAGTAGCCAGAGTTTCTACCATTTTCCAGCTGCCGAATCAGATCGAAAGTATAGCAATACACGTTTTAACGCGACAGCGTTAAGGAGGTCGTGTCGCAGAAAAGCCGGTGTCAGCGGCGTTGGCCGTGAGCGATAAATACCGGGAGGCACTTCATGAATAAAAAACAACTTGCAAGATGGGATGGGTGGGAATCGAACCAGGGTCTCCGGAGTGTGAGACGGAGACGCTACCACGCTACCAGTTCGATGCTTCAAAGCGGTACAAAAGCGCCTCTAGTGAATGCGGTTTTGCCGTAGAAAGTTATACTGCGGTGTATATCGGTATTTACGAGCATTAACTTACAGAAGTCGCAGTTACACGAGTAGCGAAGTACGTTTCCGCTACATTTCTTGTGCGCTTTCGGCAAACACAGAAGACCCCCTCCTCGCAATGTTCTCTGCTCTCTGCATAAGCAAGGAACTGTTTGTGGAGTTAACGAAAGCGTTGTGCGGCCGGAGGCGTATTCCATTCCTACGGCAGCGCCCATTTTTTTTCTGCAATCATAGTCGCGTCGCGAGCGCAGCACCGCAGCAACGGTCACGAGGAATGCCGAACCGCGCGCTCATCTTCTTCGCCACTCGAGCCGACGTCACTCGTCAGTGAAGTAAGTCTGTTTCTTTAGCGCGTTCGGAACGCAGTCTCCTCCTTGAGGCGGCGACTCTGCTCTACGAACAAGACCAGCCCTCTCGCCGCGGGGCTTCCCGAATTCGATACGCGCCTTCCGGCTGTCAGCAACAGGCGGCACGGGGCGCCCCTCCCTCGGCGCCTTTGTTCGGTCACTGCAAACCGGCACTCATCATAGGCAGGGCGGCTAAGGTGCCAATGATGTTGGTGAGGCTGCAATGAAACAGCCGTCGCTCAAACAGGAACGTATCTGACAGGAATGGGGGAGAAAACGAACGGGGGCCGAGGGAAAGATGGCCCTCTGCATGGGTTGTGGCCATTAGGGATTTCGGGCACGTCCAAGCTGCGCAGCTGAGCCACCCAGCGAGGCCAGGCGACTGCTCCCGAGCGCCCTTTCTCTACCGCTCTTCCTTTTTTCTTTGTTTCGGTTTCCTCTTAGCTTCGCCAAGAGCGTCTCTGTTTTGAACATGGCTACGTACGGAAGCGGCAGGATAAAGATGAAAAAAAAAATGATGCCGACGCGACGATGAAGATGAGCTCGCTTTCAGCGCACGTTTACCGCGTTTCCTGCTGCTGACGGCTGCGTCGCCGTGTCTTGTTCGGCACGCGGTGGAAGTCGAGTTTGAGGCGACCTCCCTCGTCTTCAAACACCCTAGGCAGGCCCCTTCGCCCGTCAAGCACGGCGCCCGACTGAGCGCGCGGATCGTGAGTCAATGCGAGATGCGCGTGTTGGTGGGACGCCTGCGACAAGTTCGGGTGTCAGGAAGAGGGAGTCGGTTGTAAGCGAACAAAGATAGGGATGTCAGCACAACATAAGCCCCTTTGCCGAGTGCAAATCAGGCCTGGTTCCGACGCTGTTAGTCGGACAAGGGCAGTGATAGCAACAGAGACGGAGAATGTGCCAATATATTTTGTCTGCTTTCCATCTTGAGAATCAGCCGCAGTCTTACATGCCTCAAAGGAAGACAAGCCAAGCCCACTCTGTAAGGTTCCGTTTGGGGTGCAGCCGTGAACACAGAGATCATCCCTACGGCGAATCTCAGGTAACTACTGAGTAGAAAATCGTTGCACCTTAAACACGGCCCAATAGTAAACTCAAGAAGTGTCTGTAATGAACCATCGCTCAGGGCACGCACTCTGTAACCAACTACAAATGGCAGCGATCACGTTGAATTTATTTGCCGAGCTGTACTTACACGAGTCGAGCTTGCCAAAATGATTGATGAGCTTAGTTTCTGAGATGAAAGTAGTCCTGACGTGCGACACAGAAATTATGGCAGACCTGATGTTTCGGTTGCACGTAAATAAACTGCACCTGCCTAGTTTCCTTAGCGTCGCGCTTCAGTGCGGGTGACTCTGCAGCCCGTCTCTCGTTCACACTGTACTTCTATTTTGGCAAATCGGCGTATGTGCAGGTAGAAACACAACAACGATACTTATAAGATGAACCAAGAAGAAAGGTAAGAAAGCAGCTTGATGAAGGGCTGTGTCGTGTTCGCGTCGTTTTGTATTGCCTCAACCCCCCTTTATACATACCTTTCTTACATTCATTCCTTGCGCCATTTCCTACTCGCTCATTAGCTTTGTACTTCGTCCTCTGATCTATTTCTTTCTTATTTTCACTTTCCACTTCCTCTTCTGGTTCGACACGCATATTTGAGCACTGGTTATAAAGTGGACAAAAGTGGTGCTTAGCAAAACTGCGCACAACACGGCTATTATGCAAAAGACGAATTGGCCCATTCTTCCGGACTCCCAGTTGAACTATGCGACGTAAAGACGGAAGTGAACGCGTCGCTTGCAGCGGCGGCGCGTGCTCGCGCGGGGGTCAAAGCGGCTTCCGAGGCCACGGACGGAGCAGCGCGCGCGTTGTGCCGCGGCAGCAGCGGTGGGAGAGCGAAGAAAGACGAGCCGGCCGTCAGATTTTCGTCGAACCGTCGTTATGCGCAGGCGGCTCCGGGTATAAAGCAGTGCTGAGTGTGTTTCCGGCCGTGCACACACCGCTCCATCGGCGGCGGCAGCTTTGCCGGAGAGTCGGGGGAGAACGCGGCGTTGAGGCAAAGGCGAGGAATGAAAAACAAATCAGGCTGGGGCGAACACGCCTGAATAATGGAGCAGCTGCGCCTAAGCGGAGGTGATTATGAAATATTAAACACGGTGGCGGACCTTTTGGCACGGCGACGAGGACGACGACGCAGTCAGGCTTCCGCTTGCCTATCGATCTGGACTAGAAGAAAAGAAATCACGTAAGATGTGCAGAGAGGAAGAAAGCAAGTGAACAGAGAGACAAGAAAGTGGGACAAGCTCGAATCGAATGGTGTACCATTAGCGATACGCAAATCCGACAGTGTGCCTTGGACGTAGGCGCAGCCGGGATATGTCGCTTAAATAAATGTCGGGCATCTATATGGTGTCTTGTCGTTATCCGCATTTCATTTTGTGATTTGCATTTTCGCTGGTATGACTTAGGATGAAGACACATTATTCACCTCAAGCATAGTTGAATGATCTGTTCAGGACACAGAACACCATGCCACTGCGTGAAAGCGAGCAGAGATACGTGGAATCAGCGGTTTGTTGCGCGATTCGTCTGGCTCTTTTTTTTTTTCCTTGTCAATGAGCACGGTGTTATGCGGAGCTATGCGTTCGCAACCATAAACCGGGGTCGAAGAGACTCTAGGAGGAGGCAGCATC